>NC_073700.1:19966750-20593500 GCF_023634085.1 Falco cherrug | reverse complement strand
CTGGTGACCCAGGGCTGGGAGGCACAAGCAAAAAGGGAGCTGGTGCAATCCCAAGCTTGATGGGCTGACATGGGGGCTGTTTATGGCTGGTGACATACTTTGCAGCCCTGGCAATCTACCGGGTTAGGGCATCAGCTGTACCAGGAATATAATATGTAGTGTAAAAGAACCTGCCTGGATGGTGCTGTAATATCGATGATACTGAAAATACACTATAAATCTCACTGAAGGCCAGCCAGAACATGAGCTGTCATTTTGTTTTTCAAAGACGCAGTGTTTCACTCTTTGCTTTAGTTTCTTTCTGAGATGAATGAAAAACAAATCCAGCTTCCTTGGGAATGTCCTTTGTCACAGGAAGCTGAAGATGCCAAGGCAGAGGAGAGAGCTGAGTCCTGGATGTTTTGCCTGGAGCAAACAAGGCTGAACAGGACAAAACTCCGCCAGGGACATGCCAACAAAATGCCTTGAGAGGATAAAAAATGAAAAATATCAGTGTTATTTTTGGGGAAAAAAAAAACAAACGTGTAATGGGAATCCTTGAGGCCTTGTAGAAGTTGCCAGCCTCAGGAGCCCCCTGAGGTGGTGAAACTTCCATCCCACTTCCACATCTGTCTTCACATCCCCCTACAAGTACGGCAACAGAAACTCTCCAGGAAACCAATGATCCCTGGGAGGCCTTTCTCCTTCTCGTTGACTTCTCACCAACGAAGCTGGGTGAGTTCAACATCCCTCCTCCCTATGCTGTTCCATTTCATTTTCTTCTCTTTCATGTCTAATCCAACTCAATATCTGCTATTTAATTTTAACAAGACTGTACCATGTTTCCTTTAGAAAAAGTTGTTTTGTTCCATAGCACCTCATTACGAGATCTGAATTACTCGATCCCTTCCTTTTGCCTCTTTTGCTTGTTTTAGCCTCCTCCTTCCTCTCCTGTATTGATACTGGACAATGGAAAACATATAAAGCAAACAAATACTTCTAAAAACACCCACTTTTTCCCTTGTGACTCATCCAGGGCACTGCAGATTTTCACTTTGGCTCCTGTGAAGTGTCCAGATTATCACCTGAAAAATCAAAAATATGAAGAGGAAACTCTAGAGCTATGTCAGAGGTGGTTTTTAAACTGGTGAGCTGAAAAGCTGTAAACATCTGTACTGAAACTTGTAATTCACCATTCTGCTGTTGCTGACTTTCCTTAAAACTGATGAAAGTCAAGGAGGAGGATTTTAATCATTATTTTTTTCCCCCTGTAAATATTTGGGAGAATTTTCCCCTTTGTCACTGAGCTGTCCAGCTACTCCAGTGATGAGCTCAGTGGGAAAAAACTCTGCAGCTAGATACATGAGATGGAAATGTTGGCATCATTGCACTGTATTAAACAAGCTCTATGATTACACTCACCAGAGTTCCTGTTATATTGATGGAATGCCGGATTAATAGGGATTTATAATAGAAGCTCTGTTAATGTGGAGAGTGTATAAATCTCATGTATCTGCATCTATTGCCCATCTTTACTATATAATTTTCACTTGATTCAGGATTTAACTCCAGTAGGAAACAACCTTTGTGAACAAAGATCCAATGGCCGTACCGAGAATGCAGCCCCACAGTTTACAAGTTGGTTAAATAGTTACTTAAAAAGCCCTTCAGATTACTTGCAGCTGCAGAAAAAAAATCAGATTAAAACACACATTTATTCTTGGCTTTAGGTGGCTTCAGATTTAGCAGCTTCACTAATAGGTTACAGTGATAAAGGGTTCTTCCTGACATTAATGCAGTACCCTGTCTCAACCTGAATCACTAAAGCCAGCTCAGGACGTGACACATTATAAGTTGTTCAAATCCTTAAGTCTTTTTCACACTTCCCACCCCCACCCCCACACACACACCGCCCCCAGCTTTTGCTATTGTAGAGCCATCCACGGATTTACACTGGTGTAAAACTGCTGTAAGAGGGTAGGAAATCAGGCTGTTGTTTTGTGGCTGGATCGCTTCGGTTTTGCATTTCCTCGGCTCCTCCTGGTCCCGGGGGAAGTGCTGGGATAGAGCTGGGACCTGCTTGGATGGTTCCTGCTGTGAATAGACCTCCCCAGTCCTCAGTGTCCAAGCAAACCAAGGTCACATGGTACCATCACTTTTTCACTTGGAGTGGATGCTTGTTAGAGCCTTCTGATTTAATTAACATGCTAACCTAGTACTTGTGCCAGAGGTACTTGACATGTAGAAAGTAAATTCACCAGCCAGTATGCATGAGCTATTTCATTTTCCAGCCATTTCTGTCTTCTGGATCTTGGGTTCAATCTGATTTTGTAAGGCTTACTAGAGCTTCCCTGCTTCATGCTAGATGAGGGCCAGATCCATATGTATCTGAAAATATGGCAGATAGAATTTGAATGAAAAAAAAAATCAAACCCAAATTAATCAAGTTTCCAATTTTCAATTAATTACATATTTTATTGATAGGAACAGAAGGAATCCACATTCTTGTTAAAGCTTTTCAGTCTGGCATATTGGGGTATTGATCAAAGTTGCTGAGAGAAATGGTTGCCTTTGTGGGAGACTGCCTGAATAAAGATCTCAGTGCTGGGCTCTCCAGTGCTTAAAATGTTTCATTACTCAAGATCCTGGAGTATGAAGATTCTTGCAGCGGATGTGTTCTGCACTGAAATGTAATTGAAACATATATCCTGGGCAAGAGATGCCTTAGAGTATGCTGAAATAAATACATTACATGGTAGACAGAGTTCATATTGAAATAGGTAAATGGCTTGCCTATTAAAACATGACATATTAAATCAGGTACATCACTGTGAAGCCAGAGTTCTAGGCAGTGCATTGCCATAAATTTCTTCAAAAAAAAAGACAATTCTGCACTGTAAAAATTAAAGCCAAAGCCTTATTTACATCAGATACAGCGTTTGAGGTGTAGTAAGACAGCATTGTCAAAGTGGAATCCTTCTGAATTAACATATTCCTTGATTAGCATTTGGTCTTCTGTCACTTGTTTAGTCAGACTGTTTTGCATGTGAAGCTCTTAAGCATTGTTGCAGCATAAGAGGGAAAAGTTGTGACATGGAAAAGAAGGAAAAAGATAAATTCTTGGACAAGAACCTGAGTTTCATTCATGAAAATATCTACCTATTGTATTTTGGCATTTAGGCTAGTTCTTAGAAACCTCTGTTTATTCTGCTTTTCTTTTTTCTGCAGATTTGTGCATAGCAAGAAAAAAAAAAAGCACAGGGCAACAATTCCAAATACAAAATGCTTTTGCAATTAGTATAGGCACAAAAGAGAAGGTGCTATTTTTAAAATTCAGCTCTTCTCTTTATCTCAAATGCTGATGTCTTAAATTCTTCCAGTACAAATCTACAGTCACTTTTTTTTTTTGCTTTAATTTTAAAGAATATATATAAGTGTCTCAATTAATGCCCATTATTTCTTTTACGTACTACTTAAGTGAGGTTGAGAGCAGTCTGAGGCAAACACCTGAGTAAAATGGGTGTCTCCATGTCAGTCAAAGTTAGTGTGTTTGCAAAGAGATGAAGCAGCATGCTGATTTATTCACATATATCACAACAATCTCTTTTTCTTTTCTTTTTCCATTACTAGATAGTGGTGCAATGCAATATTTTGTATGTCAAAATAAGAAAATGTTCTATCCACATTCCTTTCCCCAGGGTTTGAGTTTGCCTGTCAACCGACCAGAAGACAGAGCTGATAATGGTAAAGACACAGAACTCCCTTTCCCTGAAAAAAAGCTGCATATGAATTCTTCATAGGAACAGTCCTCAAAATACCTGCAGGCTGGGACCATGGTCCACAACAGTACTTAGCAGTGTGTCTTTGACTTAAAGTTCCACCTTGGTTTCACTAGTCTCACCCATTTAAAAGGAAAAAAAAAAAAAAAAAAAAAAAAAGTAGTTTCCTTTCCTTTCTAAAATGCATTGAAATGCAACCCCTGAAATTTCAAGCACAGATGATTTTTTATCTGTACTACTGGAGAAAAAAAAAAAAAAAAAAAAAAAAGAGGTGTTGTTTTCCTTTATAGCTGGTTTTTTCCCCCTCCCTTTTGGCTTTGGAATGCAAATTATGTCCCAGCTGGATGAGCAAGCCAGTAAGGTCAGTTGGACCAGTGATCCCTTCTCACCCCAGTTGCAACTCCTGCATCACCACCTCGGTTCCTTCCTTTCACGCCTTGCAGGGTAAGACTTAATGCTATAGGTTTAGTATTACTTCTCTGCCATCACAGACAGTAATATTCTATTTTAATTTAAGACGTTATTTGAAAAAGTGTATTACGATTTCTTTGGCTGGAACAATAGCAAAGCCACCGTAAATCCTGAGATAGGTGGTAGGCTGATGTAGAGAAGTGTCTGGAGAGCCTCACGGGGAAAGACAGTGCAGCGCTTTTCTGTGTCTACCCTTATGACCAGTGAATCGCAGCAACTGGGATCTGGATCTGTGAGCAAAGCATTGCATGTCTGACCCAAAGTTGCCTGGTTGGCTTCTCCCAGCTGTTTGCTTGGGTCCTGCATGATAAGACAGACGCCAGTTGTGGAGAAAAATTCATGATACTTGAAGAGAGACTATGAATCTTGAAAGCCAGCATTTGGATCTGTTATTTATGTCCCTCAGTGGGAGCAATTTCCCTCCGAGTTCTGCAGATGGGACTCAACAGCAAGGTGAATTTGGGATCGTGTGACAAGAGGAGCATCTTCTGTCACCTCTCATGTGTTTGGACAGCCCTTCTTTACCACGTAAAGAAGTACACTAGCAGAGTTAAAGGGCAAGGGGGATTAAATGAGGAGAGATGGGCTGCTGATGGCAGCCCTGCAACAGATATCATGACTAAGGGCTGCAGATTTCATCCAAGTAATCGCAAGTTCCCAAAGAGCTGTAATTAATAAAGATGATGAGTCAACGTGGATCCTTTATATTTTGTCTTTCCACATGACATAATGAACCATTAAGTAATATCCATATCCCAGGACAGATTTGCTATCGGGGCGTATTATCATAGCTCCACCATAAGTACTGGTTCTTTGTCAGCAGGAGCTTCTCATGCTATCTTACAGGCTCACACTTCTCACACCTAAGAATAGGCTCTATTTCAGTGATGAAAGAGGAAATTGTGATGGTAAACAAGCCTTTGATCTAGCAGAAAATAAAGATATTAAAAAGATTTTGCTGAAGTGAGGCTAATTCAAATTTGAAATGAACATTTCTATCCATTAAAAAAACTTATCTTGGAATTAAATGGACTTTCTGCTCTGAGATACCCTTGAATCAAAAGCAGTTGGCTTTAAGAAAGTACAGCCAAAGAGTATGGGCTTGATGAACAAATTACAAATTACTGAGTAAAGCTGTTCAGCCCACATTATCTAATGTGACCGACAGTGACTGTAGTGGTTTGATTTAAAAGTCGAGGGTGGGTGGGGTGGGGCAGGGCAAGTGGGTGTTATTCTCATACATATTCCATAGTTTAGAACTCAGTTCTGGAGAAGTTCAAATATTGTGTTCTGAATAAGCAGCAACTGGTTATTCCTATGCTGACAACATTCAGGAGAGCGTAAGAACTGTTTTTATCCCATTTTCAGTATCCAGAGAGAATATGTGTGACAGTTAAGAAGAAAATGTAGATCTAAGTAAGAGAAATGATGGAAGCTTTCTCCTGGGAAGGAGAATGGAAGAAAAATACGAAAAGAAAATGGAAAAGAAACAGTAATAGCTAGCCCAATAGCATGAGAGAATATTTTGCTGGTTTTAATGATTTTAAATTTTACTGTCGTTTCATGCCTGAAAAGTCTTGAATGTTTTTGTTGCTGAACTCAATTTCGCATTTCATCATTAATGTTGAAGGATAATTCCACTGTCTTTACTTTGTAAAGGGGATGAAGAAAAACTCTCTAGCTCCTGCTGGCTGGAAATCAATGACAGTTTTACCACTGATTTCACTGGAAGCAGGATCAAAGTTTATAATAATTTTTGTTGCTTTTATGGTTAATAAATATTTTTTATTGCTGCAGTAGTGCTGCAGTAAGATCCCTAAAATAAGCTGTGACTTAGAAAAGGTAACGTTGCCCTGCTCCCCCTAAGAAGTTGTAATAACAAGAGACAGGAGAGACAAGAAGGTAAAGTGGGATTTTGATGCAGCTAACCATAATGATGATGATTACGGACACAGAAACCCCAAAGACAGCCCTCGCTTGCCTGTTGCTTCCAGTGCTAAATACCTCAGAGATATCATTCAAAAAGAGCAGTCCACCAGTATAAAATATATAGATGTTGTAATATAGTGTCGGGATTGCACGAGTAAGACTGAGTAATCTGCTGTCTGTCTGGTTCTAGCCCCTAAGTTAAAACTTACTGTCTGCTTTAACTTGCACATCGAATTTTTTCTTTCCCTAGGCTTGCTGGAAGCATTATACATGCAACTCATGTCACCGGTCTGGCTCTGGGTTTTCTTTTCCTTCTACTGCATCATCCTTCATATTCTAGGGAAGATTATTCTGAGGTCCAAAACACATGACAGAAATCATCTTATGTTTCCTCCAGTCAGAATAAGTGCTATCCTCTAGCACTAACATGTATTCAGTGTTCAAGCTTCTGTTTTTTCCTCTACAAACTGGTAGAAATACCTGGGGGAGGTAAAGCGGTTCTGTAATAATCAGGGTTGCTGGGGGACGTAGTGGTGGACCAGCCAGTGCTCCCTTCTGGGATCCGTCTCTACCACTCCTAATGTCCCCAGACAGAAACATTGCTTTCCGTCTCTTTCTTTTTATTATTCAGTGGGCATCTTTTCAGGTACAAAACACAAAGGGAATGCAGTGTTAGGTTATAACTCATTTTCAGGCCCAAATATCTGGTTTTAACCACATATCTGCAAGATCTGTACACTTCTGTGCATATGTGCTATGCAGATGTTAGATGTTTTACTGTCCACAATGCATATTTAAAACCCTGTTAAGTCTTCAGCCAGAAGGACAGGCTGTCAACAGTTGAACTAATCGAAGTTTCAGCTTTCACTGGAATTTTTCTCAAGTTTGGGTCACCTTCATTTCAGATCAGGATTTAACAGTACCCTCCTGTCCTGAATATAGCTCTGTTTAATTGCAAGGCGTGGCTGTTTGAAGTAGTTGGGAAACTATTTATGCCTTATAGCTGGGATTTCCTAGGATGCCTAAAAAATGTAAGCATTAAAACCTAATCAGAGTTTAATCAAAACCAGGTACTTCAGCACAATGAATAGCTCAAACTTACCGAAAATCCTGCGGACTACAAACCAGGCTAACAGCTACAAAATGTGTGCACGGAGAGTTCTGCATCCTTCTGCAGATGCCATTGAAAAGATTGAGGTTGTTTTCCAAAATGCACAGTGGAGGAAAACAAGCATATAAACATAATAATGGCAGTCTATGAAAAATATAGCAAGGGAAATTTCTTTTTCACTTTATTCCCAGCAAATGGGGAGACTGTCACTAGTTTTTTCCTCAACCTTCTAAGATCAAATTTTGCAGGGCTTTTTTCAAAATGTTCTGGTCTTTGGTCCTAAAGGAATTCTTAATCAAGCAAAAATGACGCTTGGATTTACAGCTTCTGCACCACCCCCCACCCCCCCGCTTGCTCTTCTTCCTCTTTTTAGATAATGCTGAATTTCGCCTGAGAAGCCTCAGAGAAAGAGCTATGCCTGGTGGTGTGATTCTGGTGGGTTTTCATACAGCATCCATTTTCTGAGAGTCTTAAGGAAGCACTGGCAAGTTTGCTGGCATCCACAGGCAAGACTTATATAAAAATTACTCAAAATGGATATGCTGATGTTGATGGCAATCATTTTTAATAGCAAAACTAAGGTCAGTGAAATAACTCAGTAGAACAGCTGTAATTCTTTTATTACCCTCACAGTAAGGTATAATGTTAATTTCAAATGTGAAAGAACATGGTTAATGGAAAGAGTCTAATTCTTGCTCCATTAATTTTACCTCACTGAGTTAACAGAAATCAGCTGATAATTTACTTTGGGATTCAGAGGGAGATATTCACAATCTATATTAATGTAAATGAGAGGAAAATCAAGCTAAAAGGCTGGGGTTTTCTGTAAATTGTTTCTACAACTATTATATACCTCTTTATTAATTGTGCTTGGAAGAAGAGCTTGTGTGATAAAATATTCCTAGGGAGCCTTACCTACCTGTTCATCTTTTCAGGGTTTGAAAAATAGTCTCCTTCTATTTTCAAACAATATGCAGTAGTTCAATGTCACAGACAAATGTGTTCTGCGATATTTAGACTTAAATTATAACATCCCGGAGCCCTAAATGGGGAGGAACACGCAGTGTGTCTCTGATTCATTTGAGGTATGCTCTCAGTGCATCTATGCAGAATTTCTGATGAGGCTGTACCCCTTCCCACCATACACGTTTTTACAGGAGGCTGGATTAAGACTTCAAACTAATTGTGTCTAAATCTTTGACTGGGTATTTTGATATCCACTTAGGTGTTCCTGAAGGAAGAGCTGCTGCTTTGGAGTAATGTAGTCTGAAACCAAAGACAACTTATGGTACCAGATCTCCATCTGGTATAAATCAGTTGGGCTGCACGTAGTTGCTGTGATTTGTGCCAGCTCAAGAGCCGGCATTTGAGTTTGAAATATGAAGAACAAGAGCCTGGTGCGGTCGCAGGGCTGCAGACCCTGACTGCATAAATACACAGAGCAGTTTGACATCCATGGCCCGTGGCATCCCATCTGCTGAGCCTGCAGCGGGGCACCATCCTGCTAATCTGAGGGAACTAGCCTAAAGGAGTCCTCGAGATTGTGCTGTCACCATTGGACTGGCAGAGAGCACTTGGAATCGAGCACCAGGTGCTGGGAACTGTGCTCTTGCTGCTTCTGCCCTGGATCCACTCGCTGTCTCCGCTGCCCTTTCCATACCTCTGCCACTGCCTTCTCTGCTCTGATGACCCTCCCTTGCACCCTCTTCAGATCTCTCATTCCTTGGTTGTTTCTTTTTCTGCTTTTAAACTGATGGCTCATCTTGACTTGCTTCCGAAAGGCAGGGGAAATATCCTTTTCCTTATGTACAAACCACTGGGTACTCCCTTAAATTCCTTTCTAGAGCATGCTCTCAGAGCCTGCGCTTCGGAAGGCGGCATGGGACTGTGAGAGGAGGAAAACATGTAAAGAAAAATACTGAAAAGGATGAGCCTGCATTTGGGCAGACCTCGCCAGTACACACCCTTGTTTCTTCTCCTCTATTACTGGTTTGTTCCCTCTATTACAGTTGAGTCTAATGTTGCTGTTGCTGAATATAACTTAACTTGGCATCCACTAATTGCTCTCCAAAATAACCCATGACTCTTTTAAAAGACAACAGCAACTTGTACAGACTTTGTAACTGCTCAACCTGAATGCACTGACTCATCAGAAAAATTGGAATTATATATGTTCATTGCAGAGGCCTAAAGTGCATGCTTCCAGTTTAACTCCAAATGTGCATCTTCAAGTGCTATACTTGGCTTACACAGTACAAATATACAATATTGCAAAGTGATGTTTATTTCCATAGTCCCCAGTCTGCAAACACTTACAAATACGTTCAAGTTCAGATCTATGACTACTCCCACTGGTTTGTAAAATTAAGCACGCACATAAACACTACCAACATCAGAGCCTTAATTTGTGTTCCTTTGAACTGGCAAGGGGCCCATCTTCTGCATAGCTTTAATTCCACTAGACAGTCTCTGTGCTCAGAGAAACACATTTTAAAAATGGAGTGCCTGTATTAACAAGCACTTCCATGAGCAATGAAACTAATGAAGCTTGCTTTCTTATGGTTTTGTCTCTCGTAGTTGGATTCTCTAGTGCCTAATAAAGTGAACTCCATCAGAAGTTTTTCACACAAAGGAGGCATTCATAACATCTCCTTCCTGTGTAGGAGGGAAGGGACAGGACAAATTAAGGTATTTTGCCTCTTTTTTTTCTCTGTTTTCAATACAAACTTTTCATTTCGTTTTTTGTGGAACTTGGAGAGATATCTTTGGAACAGATACACAATCACTGAATGTCGGTTAAAGCTGATCTTGGAACTCAAAAACTGTATGAGGAAGGACAGGACAGCAAGATGAGGAAAAGTCTGTAGGTTTTAGGCAAACAGGATTAGAGGTTTTAAATTCTTCCCCAATTTCAAGGTGTATTAGGATGGCAAAGGCATACGGGGGGAGCAATTTTCATTACAGTAGTCTACACTTCTCTCCTAAGACAGGTATGAGCAAAGCAAATAATTAACAGCACCCAGTCAGTATCATATGCAGGTGTTCCATAGCTAGCAAGTATTCTTTGGGTCACACAAAACTAAACTCTGATGCCTGTTTTGTGGACACCCTGGATTTCTTGGTCCCTTTCTCTGGTTAGCCTGATGGGGAGAGCTGTATATCATGAAAACACGTAGCTACAGGAAAGCTGGGTAGGCATTTTCTAATGCAGAATGCCCACATCAGTTGAGATTTCTGTTTCAAAATGCTCAGCAATAAGCTAGGACTGTTTGAGTTTGAAAAATGCTATTAGGCATATTCAATATTAACATCTCAGGCTCCAGCAGGAAACCTACAATTGATAAATAGACACTTCATTTGAACTTGGCACAACCTTCAGTCAGCTTTGCATAACTCTGGATGGTATTACAGATTGCAGACAGAGTAGAATACATTAAAGACAGACCAGGTGACACCAATTCAGTAACTTGCTAATTTCAACATAAAACTTCCCCCCATATTTATGGGAGTGTGTTTACTTCAGGGGTAAGTACAACACTTGGATGTTCTGTTATATTTGGAGAGGCAATCAAAATGTAACCAAAAATCTCCCAAGAAAACATATGGGGCCTACTTCCCCCCTTTCTGTAATATACATTATATATATATATATATATATATATAAATAACACATTTCAAAATCTTCCACCATTTCTTAGCTGCTTCTATACTTGCAAGGATTCACATGTCCCAGAAAAGCCCTCTCCTTGTATGATTTAAAATATATTAAGTATTTCACTGGTATAAATCAATTAGAGCTTAACCGAAAGGCCACAGAAATCTTCCAGGATATATTTTAAAATTTATATTATCATGTAATATGCATATTTTAATACTAGTGCAAAAACATCTGAGAGAAACTAATAGGAATTAATAGCTTAGATATAACTTCAAAACCCTGGATTGTGGTACTTTATTAAATCAGATTCTTAACACTAAATTGTAATTTCGTATCAAACCCAAGGCTGTTGGTTATAGCGTACTGTGGCCAGTATTCTTTCTGTATCATGAAAACCTCGGTCTCAGCCCAGCAGCTTTTCTTCTTTGTGAAAAATGCTTATATCTGTATTTCACCTGTCTATTATCAAGATATTACCCATTTGAAAAACTAGATTCCTATCAAGTTATAGCATATGGGAAAAGCGAAGAGGAAGAAGAGGAATACACATGCCAGTTCAGAGATGCAGAGAAGAAAGGTTATAAGAGGTGATGTTATCTATTAGAAGAACAAAGGAGGAGTGATGTCCCTGAAAAGTCTGATGTAAAATCAATTCCATAACATGCCATTAGTCTGTTAATATCAAACAACTTAAGCCTGGAATCCTTGCTGTGGACATAATGCAATATACAACATTTGGAAAATGCCTTATACAGAAAGGAAAGCAACAGACTGACTCTTTTTTCATGATTTTTTTTTTCTTACCCTCAAAGAGAACAGCTGTAGGAATCAGGTACTTTCGAGCCCACATAGTCCACGTTTCAGACAAGCAAGGAAGTGGCAAAGGAAAGATTTCATAGCGGAACGATCTGACAGATCTGTTGATCTGTCAACAGATATTCAAATAAAGCTGGGAGCAGACTTTTTCCTGATATGGGGGGTTATAAATCTTCGAGTGTTATTGAAAAAAAATTCCTGGGTGGAAGAAATAAATCCTTCTAGACCTCCATAAACCATGCAAAAGAGGCTTCTACCAGCACACACTTGCTGTTAAATTTACAGTTTTAACAGAGCTTAATATAATCTATGGATGATGGTGGCTATAACCACAAAATAAGTCAGTACTTGTAGCAGACGGGCACTGCTGCACCTCGGTCGCACAGAAGCGGGACGCTGCACCCTCCAGCATGCTGAGCAGGTAGTGATGAAGAAGACTCCAAACCACCACCACAGAGTGCCAACTGCTACTACAAATTGACCCCAGAACCCCAAAATCAGAAACTGCCCGTAAGTCCAAGTTTAAATCATGCCATTTACAGCAATGTCCCAACAGACCAGCTGAAAGACACGGCTCCTTCCTGATGGTCTTTCCAGCAAGCACATTTTTAACACAACCTGTGATTTTCAAACCCAGGACGCCTTGATTTCATCTCTCACTGCCACCCCCGCATCTCTCTGTGTATTGCAGTAACTTTCATTTCTCGATCCTTCCCCGCATCTCTCTGGAAAGGCAATTCATTTCCTAAGGACGAGTAATGGCTCTCAGAGTCCCAGCACATACCAGCTGCTTGCAAAAATAGTCAAAATCTTGACAAGTGCTCACCAAAACGGGTGAAAGGTGATGCATCTTCTTTATGACAGAGATTAACATTCAATGTACCCCGCATATGCATATTTTCAAAAAGTTTAATGTATGCAGGATCTCTATATGACCCTTTCAAATGCTTTTGCATGGAGCTGGACAGTATGCATGGCTTTTCCTTGTGGTAAGCAAGTTCTACGGATTTCCCAGCAGAGTAGCAAATTCTTCTTAACATAGCTTGCTGAGTCTCTGGGAAAATGTGAGTAGTTTCTTAAGCTTCTCATATTTTAGCTAGAATTGTAACTTCTTCATCCAGTGGTTACAGTATCAGATAGGGCCTTACCTGCAGGCTTCTGTCTTTTTTTTTTTTTCTCCCCCCACTCCAAACATATCCCCCCCTCCCCCAGGGGGAAGGGAAAAATAATTATGTTTTAATGGCTGAAAAGTGTATTTTTTTCATACATATTATAAGTTCACAGAGGCTCTCTGGCAGGAGCAGGGATAGAGTGCATGGGAAAGGTCTGCCACAATTCCAAGGGGAGTCCATCAGGGTCTGTTTTTATTAAGTTTAACACCAACTATATTTCTTACAGAGTTATTTTCCTCTCCAAGGATAATTTGTCAGAATCAGACAGGCTATTCATTTCTCCCTGCTTGTAAATACCCAGTGTGTGCTCCATCACCAGCACACTCTTCTGAAGTACAGGGGGATTCATAAAAACAAGCAAAGTTCTTATTAATAACTAAAGAATATGGAGCTATTTTTCCTTTCCATACCAATATTTAGAAATAAAATTATTGACTCCCTCTTTATTTGCCATGCAATGCATTTCAATGCTCAGACATCCACTCTGTACAACTTAATACCCCAATTCTGGATTACAGAACTGGAATATTAGGCAGTATATGCTCTTTCCAGCAACCTTCAGCTTCTGGATCCTCAGTGATGCTCTCAAAAAGCCCAGCATTTGGCTTTAATTTTCTGCATCTGAATGAGTTTTACTTCCCAAGGGGTTTAGGCAACAGATTCTGGGGATGCCAAATGTTCCCTGCCCTCCAAGCAGGAATTAATTTGCTCTTTAATTAAACAGATAAATAACATACACATCTACTGCTGTGGCATTTTACCTCTCATAGTTGTGGCTGTCAGCTTTCTGTCAGCATCTCACATTTAAAAGCAACACACTTTCTCTGCTGACACGAGGCAGCCAAGCTCCACTCTTTAATAGACTTATGTTATAGTCCAGACTGGCTGAACAAATTAATTGGTCCTTAGTTTGATGCAATACACGAGGTAAAATGCTGGGTTTGGATGAGTAAGGAACAACAATAGTGAATGGTGGATTTTTAAAAGGTCTTTATCATTCAACATAATTTGTTTTCACTGTTAATAAAAGGATAGGTTAGTTGTCGTTCAAAGTCAAAGCTTAACAGAATTCTTTTTCCTCAGAATTCACTGAAAACAAACAACTAAACCTCCATAATTCAGCTTGCACTGTAGAGCAGACTTTTCCAAGGCTTCATCCTGCAAAAATTTTGCCCCTTCCTAGCTTTATATAATGAAATGTTTTCATCAGAAATGCAATGCTTGTCTCCATCAAAATCAAAAATTCCCTTCGCTTTCACTGAGACTCATATTCACCCCATTCTGCCAAGAGACGGCGAAGTGTGTTTACCTTGTATGTCTTCAAGGTACCAGCTGAAACAGAGTGGGGACATAATCTAGATCTGCAGATCATTGCTGTTAAGATTAAAACTCCAGGTCAACAAGATTTTTTAGGACCAAGGTGATTGTTAATTTGGACTATATCTGTATGAACATAAGCTTAAATGTATGAGGTGAAATAACTCCATTTTTATCCAGGACTGGTTCTTAATTTTCCACGATCTCAATCCAAACAACTGTGGGTATTGCAGTGTGAGCCCTTAACCACCCACTCTGTCACCACTGCAAATGGGGAATAAGTCTTCCAGACAACACTTGGTAATTAAAAAATAATTTAAAATCCTCTGTATACCATATATCCTTCAAAAATACTGCTGAGTACAGGACTGTCAGACAGTTTGGAAGCCAGGAGGTTAATCTGGTTTGTAGACATAGTCTTGCGCTGGGATGGCAGGAATAAAGCTGATTAGAGAACCTTAATTGGCTACTATCTTAATTATGAGAGATATTTGCCATTGACTTGAGTGTCCTTTGAATGCTGCACTCAATTTATGGTACAACATAGGCTATAAATGATACAAAACTAAAACATCAGAATGTAAGTTTGTTTTGAATACTCTGATCCTTTTGTTTGCCTATAAAGCTGTAGGTAAACTGTATTCTGAGGAAATAAATAATAAATTATGAAAATTAATAATTTATCATGTTTCTCAATCTTACTATTTCACATTCAGTGACCTACCTGGCCTCCTGTAAGACTTCAAAGATTACCCACTAGCAAATGTCTTCTAATGGTTGCTTTTACCTCTTGTTTACTAGTATTTGTGACCCCATTCACATCCTATAATGTAATTTTAATGGTGACTTTGTAATCAAGGAGTGTGTCTCTGAGGGAACCGTAGCTAAGATTCAGAGCAACTCCAAACAAGTCTACAAAGCAGGCTTGCCTGAATGCATCCCTTTGCCCTTACATGAGGGATACAAGTGGATTTAATATTAGCTAAAGCTAAGCATCCAGAGCCTACTGGTTACAGTGGAATTCAGAGATACAAATGCACCCTGACAAATTTACCTATAACGTGCCCCAAAAGTGGTTTGCAGGAGGAGACACATTCTGCGGCTGTGACGGGCACAAGGAATGTAACGGAGCAGGCACCCGGGTTTTACAGCCACTAAGCCTGTATCTGCCACAGACCGAACAACCACCGCACAAGGGATTGAGTTTACGGTGCTTTTTCGAGGCTGGCTGGGCACAGATGATGCCTGATGTCACCAGCTCTTCGCTGAGAAGTCAGCCCTAAATATTTTCTAGGCAAACCTGAAGCCATAGGCTGTGCTATACGCCAAGTCAGTGCTTGGTGTCCAGCCGTGGGGATTTTCATCCGAACATACACGCCCTAAAGCTGAATCAAAAGCTATCTTTCTGCCTTTTGAACTGTGTGTGTTCAACTAAAGGTGTACTTTCAAAGCACAGGTAAAAAGGTTATTGCTTGGAGATTTCCCCACCCCACCCCCATGCACATGCCCTGCATGTTGCCATTACCTACAGCAGTGAAAAACAAAAATTAGGACTCCAAGTACTAATCTAAACATCAAGGTTTGTGTCATTCACAAATTGATAAGAATAGGAACAACAGTCTCACCTACAAATTGATTTATTTCTGTTGTATCAATAGTTACTGTTATATACACCTAGGACAGGCAATGTTATCTATACAGGAATTTCAGGAAGAAAGTTGATAACTAGTGAAGATTTGGACAAGAAAAACCTTACGCCCATCTTCTTTTAAATAGTTTACAAAATTATCTCCAAAGTCAGTGCACAGCAGCAATAAGCTATTCTGAAATTAAATGATAGTCACTAAGAGAGAAATCTGGAATAAACACTACTCAGAAAGTAATTGATTCAGTATTTGAAAGGAAATTACATTTGTGAATTTATTTTTACTGATAAAAATGATTATGCTTGACATTTTTCTGTGGTTCTTATAAAATTACAGTTAAGGGACAATTTATGAGAATACAAATACTGTACACATTAGCAAAGCAAACTTTCTTTTGGAAGGACACATGTATTCACGTTTATGTATATGCACACATATACATTGCTCATGTGATCTATATGCATCCACGCATTTCTAATGATGATTACTTATACATCCATATCCTGAACTTCTGCAGAGTTGGCAACAATCCCCTACAAATGTGAAAGCCCATAGATTTTAGCAACTTTCAGTGCTGCTTATTGGATTTCTCTGGTCAGAGTAAAATGAGAAATCCAGAGGAGGAGGCACCAGGGAGAAAATTACCCAAAGCTATGCAGTAGCAGTGAGGAAAACATTAAGAAAGCTGGCAAAAATTAGCACAATCCATTTCTAAATTCAATTGGCATCACAGGCCTTGCAGCATGAGGCTCAAGTTGATGTATACAGGTGTTTCCACACTATTATCTCAATATAACCTTCAACAACGTCCATTTCGACAATTGTCTGACAAACGGTATTGGTATTTTGGGAAGTGAGAAAATATCCCTGGTATTTCACCCCAGGGATGGAGCAGCAGGGGTGAAACAGCAGGATGCTGAAATCAGGAAGCTCAGCCTTCTCTTAGCGCAGGACTGTCTGAAATACGGCCTTAGCTCCCAGGGCACACTGACAGCAGCATCCACTCCTGCAATGCCTCGGAGGCTTCGCTGCAGAACTTCTAACATGAACTTTTGTGATTTAAAATATCGAACTGCTGGCAATTAAAGTGAGCCAAAGTGAAAACGGACATTTCCTTCTGCTGCTTATGCTGACCATTACAGTCTCATGCTTCCTTGGTAAATGTGTCTGAATCCATCCCTGTGTCTGCCTGCCTTGAACGTTTTTCCATTTCGTAGTGCACTGCAAATGAACATTAACGACGCAACCCGAGCAATGGGAACATCACCATCCCTGGGCAGAAGGGAACAAGGAACCATACCCCTTAAAAATGCTTGGCAGTTAGCGGGGTCAAGCTGTCTCATTCTCTTGGGAGTTCAGCCACCGGTAATAACTAGAATTTTCTAGCTCAGCCTGCTCAAACCTGATAAAACAAGCAGTTTTCCCTCAGGAGGAGAGCTCCAGGAGGCCCTGAAATTCTTGGGGACCATAGTCTGATCTTGGAGATCTGCTCCGGTCCTTCAGCAATGTGATCTAGCACACTGGGACAAGCAGTTCGGTATGCTGTGCACACAATCTCAGCAATTTAACTACAATCGAATTAGCTATTTAATCAGGATATCAGCTTGAAACAGAAAAAAAAAAATACATCTGGTTTTTCCTCTTCCTCCCCACGCCTCAAGAATCAACTGATGAATGCGTAAAGTAACAAGGTGATAATAGCTGTTAGTTCCTGCTGTGCAAAAGCTTCATTAAGTTTTTTCTGAACTCTGTTGGTACATCCCTTCATGCCATCCATCAACAGATGGCTTGAATCTGGTCTAGCCACTGATCAGCCTGTTATTCCAATAACCAAGCTAGTCAACATCTCATATATTCATCCTCACCATATCCTGGCAAAGCAGGACTTTTCCACCTTTTTCAGAGACTAGTTCTTCTGAATCTAAACTAGTTATACAAATAGCATTGGAGATGCAAGTAAAAACGATCTTCTAAAGTCACATTGGAAGAAACAAGATCTGCCTGATCCCAAACCTGCATCCTAACAATGAACTGTTCTTCCCTCTGACACAGAAAGACAGAGTTTTAGCAGGAAGACAAAGCAATTATTTTTTTTTTCAGTCATAGGGTCATAAATCACTGAAGCATTTGGGAATGAACCACTAACCCAAACAAAATTCAACATTGTATTTTTGATAGCTTTATGGCTAAAGAAGCTGAGCTGCAGCTCAGATACAGAACAAACTCCCCCTGACTCACACTGCTCAGCTCACACTTGTCCTCTACTTGCCTTCAGAGTCCCCAAAGGAAAGTCTTCTTCCCTTTTTCGCTAATCAGCTCTGACGTGTAGTTGGCCAAGTGATCTGTGCAACCATGTCAGGGGTATACTGAATTAGCTTCCTCACACACAGAGGAAAACAGATGGAGAAGCAAATACCTTGCTGCCCTAAGCTGTGGGTTGTCCTTTGTGTCGGAGCTTGGTACATACAAAACGCTGCCCTTCCGAGGCCACTGTATTATTAAACATGGCTTTCACAGGTGCAAACAATTTTACAAGGTGCAAAGCAGGGGCTGCGTGAGCAGCTGGATCTGCTCCTGCTTGCTGTCACACAAAGGTGGAGAGAATACTTGTTTTCTGCTCGACTTTATTACCTAAATTGCTTTATCATATGAACTAAAACACAAAGGGGAGGAAACAAATAGGACAGGTCAAGTTGGTTTGTTTTTTTTCCTTTACCTTTTCTCTGTAGAGTGAAGAATTCATTTGTATGATGTGCTCTGGGGGGATAACATGCACCATCCTGCTCCAGGAAAAATAACTGCTCTTCTTTCTTCTCCTGGGTCTCTGCTTAAGCAACAGTTCAATAGGTGCTTATGCAGAACCAAGAGAAAAAAAAAAAAATGTCTTTTTCTCTCTGAAGACATTTAAGCCCAACCTAATCTTTGAGAAGATTGCTCTAATCACCATCATCTGTGTGTCTCCAGTACCCCACACCCCACACCCTGGTCCTGACCTTGATTAGGTAATTCTAGACCACAAGGGCAATAAGAACTAGGTGTTCGCTCTTGGTGGGGAAACCAGTTGTACTCAGAGATTAAGAGAGACTGGTCTGGCTGCTCAGCCTGCTGGGTACTTCCACCCAGCTACCGTTTTATAGCTAGGTAAGAGAGTACTTTTGGTTTTTTAAATAGCATTTAAGTGAGCTGTTGCAACTGTATCTTGTTTTATGGAAGTATCCACCGATTGTTTCTTTACTGACAGTACTCGTGACCTGTCTTTCTTGTCCCGTTCACATACTCTCCATCCTCACCTTCCTGAGCCTTAGCTTGACACAGAGGCTGTATGTGTTCAGGTGGAAACTGCAGACAGCAGGAGCTGATAAGGAGTTGCTCAAGTGCCCTGGAATTAGAGACCTGAGAAACTATGAAGTAGAAATATGGTTATGAGCTCAACCAAAGAAGGCTGGAGATGGCTGGTTTTAAGGTGAGTGATGGCATTGCTGAGCGCCGGGGCAGATGAGCAGGGTCTTCCAGCTTCTTGGTGTATCAGTCATTGAGGCAGGACCAGGGGCTGGGTTGAAGAGCCTGATTTACCTCCTCTGCCTTTGAAGAAGTGGTCACAGATGCACCTGCATAAACTTTTGTGCCCAGCAAAATGCAAAGCCCTTTCTGCAGCTGTGAGTCTGCGGCAGTGCCGGTCTTGGGTTTCTTTGTAGATTTGGCCTTGTTTCGACAGTGAGCTGCACTGTGTGCTCCATTGATCTCAGGAACAATTTGCAACCAGATTAAATCTCTGCTAATATAATTGGTGTAAATGCAAGCTTGGCCTAGCGTGCGCTGAAGGAGACGTGCTTGGTAGCGCTGTGTGCGGGCAGTTTGAGAGCACCCGCAGCAAGAAACATCTGTGCAGCTGTGAGCTGCCTCAGGGCACGTGGAGGTGGCACCCAAGGCTACTGTGTCTGACTCCTTCCCTCGCCCGTTGGAAGGTGAAGGATGCTCTATAACCTTCTGCTTGGTTTTTTTCTTTTAATACATCTTAGACTTTTATGCCTTTTCATTTTGTGCCCCCTTTGACCATGGTGAAACGCATTGAGCAATGACAGTGCACAGAGGGCTTCCAGAAGCACAGGTGGATGACTTCTGTGGAGCTGAGGAGAATTTTAATTAGTACTTCTTTTTGATATTTCTGGTGCTATGTAAATCTCGGTCTGTTGAATCACACTGAGGTCTCTCTATGGCAATGGTGAACTCTGATCTTACGAGCTCAAGATGTAAAGAGAGACACAGCAAAGCAAAAATCAGTTGTTTAGTATCAGCTTTTTTTTCCCCAGCTCTCTGGTAAGAGAAAGATAAGCCCTATTTTGCCATATGATGGTGGGGTAGGAAGGAGTACTCACAGAGAACAGAAGTAGTTGTGCCATTTCTGTCTGGCAGGAATGCTTTCCATGTGTCGCCTGGAAGGTGCCACAGGGAAAAAGAGCTGATCACATCCTGAAAAGTAGCCCAAGTTGCACTATCTGATCTTAAAAAAAAAAAACCCAAACTTTTTTTAGTATAGTCCTGTGGTAATCAGCTACTCAGTAAATTCTGTTGTCTTACCCGTTTTTATGTATCATGTAAGCTTACAAAAAAGAAGTTATTACACTACTACTACAGCCATTCCAGGCAGCTCGACAGCAGAAAGCACGCAGGCGCTTTGTCTCGTAGAAATTAGTCGCAATACTTGGAAGATGCGAGTGAGGCATCTACACGTGCAGAGCCACACTATTCCCCCTCTCTTTTTTCTCCTTCTGTTCATTCCTGAATTCCCTTTTGCTTGGGCAGGAGACACCCACCCAGTGACCCCCACATTCGTGGGGTGGGGGTGAGGTGGCTGTGCGGAGCTGTGAAGCTGTGGGATGAGCCCTTGCTGGGGATCTGCAAGGGGTCAGCGTGTTTCTAATGAAAAATCCAGTTCTCTGTTGTGATCCTCTGGGGTTTTAACCTGCTTTCATTTAAAATTTGACTTTCAAAGTCAGCTCATATTTTTGTTTGTTACTAAGGTGATTATGGCTGTCTCTTAATCTATGTCTGTCCTTTGAAGTTGTCTTCCAGCATAGTTTACAATGAAGAAAAGCTTTGTTCGTTATAATCTCCAGCACAAATAGCACATTTCCAGTGCGGGGATGTCCAGCCCAGCTCTCCAGCTCAGTGGTCCTGTGCACTACCAGAAGGGTAGCTATGAAACACCAACATCTGGCTTAAATGACAAGATTAAGCCTCTGCTTCTACCTACCATTGTATTTCATTTGAAAATTATCATCCAGGTTTCCATACTATGAAAAATCCCTCTGCTTGCAGAAACTGAACTGTACGTACGAGTATTTTTCTAAATACAGTGATTATTTTATAACAACTACTAGTAACTCCATCAAACAGTTTTTTGATGATAATCTGTAGCAAAGGTGTCTTGCTTGAGTAGCAATGTAAGTAAGGTAGTGACGGATGAAATCAAAACATCATCAACCATTTATGAAGTTATTTGGAAAACCTTTGTTGTGGGGATGGGACAATGAGGATGGGCATCTCTGTTATATAAGTCACACCGTGAGGCCCTACAGGCTGGGGCTTTATGGGCTGGTATGAGGCAAATAACCCAGTTACTGATTGAGGATTCAAGGCCAGTTGACCCAATGTTACTAGATCTGTACGGGATCTTCCTGTTGTTATTTCAAAGGCACTGTTAGGATATCTTCTCCTTGTCCAGACCCAGGAAATATTACCTAGGGGTCAAAGGCTGTTTTGGGTCATAATACCTGGCCAGACCACAGAGACACAAGTTCTCCCACTAGAAAAATCTTTCACAGTAGATTTGCAAGCACATGTGGATGTTCTCCCCACGCTGATCACCTGGATGGCAGCTGCCATACCCAGGCCTTATTCTTCTCCATTACCTTACATGGTACGTTAAATATTTGCTGCAGTACATTTGGCATTTGTTGTGAATTTCCTCATGTATCTTACAATTCAGCATTTCCATTGGCTGGATGTTCACTGTAAACACATTAATCATCCTGCATTCTTCTTGGGTCCAGTTGCAGTAGGTACAGGATTCCCTAGAATTAATGTGTATTCAGATACAGAAATGAAAAAATGTAAGAACATTTAACATTGATTAATTAAACTGTATTAATGTAACAGATGGTGTGTTCTGACACCCACCAGGCTTAGGTTTAGAATTGTGATGCTTTAAAGAGGGATCACTGCTTCCATTTTGATATAAATTTTGAATCTCTATGCAGTCCACAGATGTTCAACTCCACTTCCCCATTTTGTTTTGTCTTCATCTCATGGTTTGTAAGGACTGATTCAGTCCTGGGACTTGCAGAGGTTTGACACTACTGCCTTAAATCTGAATTCTGGGTAAGGAGCTACTATTTCATTGTATGCAAACAAACCTTAATCTTCAAGAAACAATACAGAATGATTTAGTAGTGAACCTCTTTTCTAATATTAAATTATTAATTATTGTATGGAACCCTTGCTACACTTTGGCTATCTAAAGAGGAGCCCTCTAAGAGTTAAAACAGATTTCTTATTACAAAAATAATTTAGAAGGAAGCAAAACTTTACCTTTACAGTCTTTCTAGAGGGACTCTCATCACAAATGTTATCTTCTTGTTGCCCACTTTGACCAACACCTATGCTTATGTACTGAAATATTGTGAGGTAAATCATCTCTTGCATTTAGATATATGCTTTTGATTGTCTGATATAGAAACAGCTGGCATTGGACTTCTCTAGGGTGCACTAATACCCCTTGTTTCTGATGAGCTGTGCAACACTATCAAGACTGAGCAGACTTTATTTATTTATTTAAGTCTACATCTCTTACTTTCCCTACTGCTGTAACAGCCTATAATCACAAGCTATTAGATTATGCAGCCTGAAACTTGCCAAAACACTTACGATCTCCCGGAAGCAGAGTCTCCTCTTTGTTATTATTTCTGATCATAATGACTTGCATGGAGTAGGTTTCATTGATGAGATTTCTCCTCCCCCCACCCCGTTCCATCAGTTGCCAAAGGATTTTTAGTATTTCTATTTTAGCCAGAATTGGGACTAACACTAGCTTGTGAGCATGTGTGTTGGGTTACTTCGTCGGTCACCCAGTCTCACACTCTTCCACCAGAAGTTTTCTGCTTGTCAAAAAAGATGTCTCCAAAACCGGCAGCTTATGTTACTCGTCTGTAATTGCTATTACCCCGGGCACTGTTGGGAATCCAAGGCACGTAAGACGGCAGGTTCCTTACACATTTACCCTCTACCTTTGTTTTTCTATCAAATATACCTAAATGGTTGATGAACCCATTATTCAAAGTAATGAAATAATGGTATCACTAGGGAGAATGTAAGGATAAAGTAATAAGTTTGCTTAAAACCATGGATTTGCAGTGAAGAACAATGTTATTGAAAGCAAAAATGCATCAGGGACCTTTATGAGCAAGCACTTGTAAGCCTGTAAAACTTGCCCAGGCTTTGCTCTGTGTGATCTTGTGGGTCCTTCTTGCACTGCTGCTCGAGGAGCCGGTGTGACCTGCTCCTCCAGTTGCCCAGGATGACACGTTTTGGCCATGGTCACTTGCCCTTTGCCTCTTACCTTGCTCATCCCGCCTGCCTGGGGCACCTGCTGACAGTCTGTGAACACCCTCTGCTCATGGAGAAACATCTATCACCCCCATTAATATGTCCATGTCTAGTTTTAGGCTCCAGGCTGCTTCCCCTTTCTTTTCAGCCTCTTAAGGCTCAGTGGCACAACTCAATACCTCTCATGATATATATATGTTATAAGCAATACTAGCTTCTTTCAAGATTTATGACATTTAGCTTGCTTTGAGCTCTTCACAGAATTTACAAATGACATAGAAACACAACAAAAAACTGATTTGTGAGCTGGGTTGTGCGATGCTCTACATGTGTTTTTTTTATATTTAGGTGAACCCTTCAGGGCACCCTTCCGTAAGCTGGTCTTACACGGTTGTATAGATCCTCTTACAAGCAGGAAAGCTGCTGAAATTTTGACTAACCCTGGCCCCCAGAGTTGCTTAGTAACTATGAGTGGTTTCCCAGGTGCAGCTTCCAAGCACCAACCTTGAAGTCAAGAACAGCCAAACTGCACCTCTAAAGCAACACACAGCTTGCAAATTGCTTCAGCACAGTGCCAGGCAATAAAGTAGCAAATGTCACTTCTGAATTGCAACCAATACTTATTTTGCAACTTATTTCCTGGAATGAAAATAAATAGATAAATATATGTAAAATCTCCCACAGAAAGGGTATTTACTTGTTTTAGTTTATGCTACTTTGGGAAGCATTTGTGGGACATATATTATAAAAAACATTACTCTTATAAACTGGAATTACTGTAGGCCAATGGGACTAGAGTATATTAACATAGGCTGAATTCCTAGAATAGGATAGAAAAAAAATTAAATATTTAAATATTCACTTTAGAGTTTGGTTTCTTCTTGGTACCATCAAAGTTTTTTTACCCTAAGACTTCAATCTCTCTAGTCCTTCTGTACTTAAACTCCGTTAAGGAAAAAAGGGCAAATCCCCAGTGTGGCACAACTGGTGGGAAAAGAGGAAAAAGCTACAATGGAGGAAAGGCAGGAAAGAGAATTGGCAGGGCTTAGCTTTTGTCAGAACTGGAATTAGCATCCAAGGCAGGTCTTATGTAAGTGAGAAATGGATCTCTCCATAGGATTACTTAAAATTATTAGGGTTAATTAACTGAAATGAGTAATAAATTGTTGTGTAATGAAAACTCAGTTATGTACTTAATGGCTTAAAATTTTAGGCAGGTGATGCAAGAATGCTGCTGAAGGTAATTATTCAGGAAGACCATAATAGAAATAATTCCAATTGTTTTAATACGTTTTTCTCTAAATAAAGACAGAAAACAGGAGCTAATAATTCAGATAGCTCTGTTAGATAAGCTTGGGAATTGTGTCATTTCTTAACTAAACTCCTCCCATGCAGACAGCTAAATCATTCTGCACTGGTGCCAAAATTTGACAGCACCACTCTGCTGTTCCTGCTCTAAAATGTATCCCTCACAGGATGCTCGACTGACAGGGATGCTATGAAGGCACTGCAAGGGGGAGAAATGAAACTATAAACACAAAATACAACTCTTTAAATATGCTATCTTCCATTATATATGTGTTTGAGCTAAAAAAGCCCACATTTGAACCACATCAGTGTGTTTCTATTATTTTACGTGGAGACCTCTAAGAATTATTTTTTTTTTTTGAGGATCCAAACCACTGATTCGGTAGGTGTCCTTTGTGCCAAAAGTGACCACTCACCACCAGGTAATGTGGGACAGGACTAAGCAGCCTTAGTCACGTGTAGGTAATTCTCTCATCAGCATTTGTTTCCAGCAGCGCTGGGGAAAGCAAGGAGCTCCCTGAGGCAGCTGAACCTTGGGCCTCTGCAGAAGGTTGTGATGCAGTGCTACAGCTTGTTAGGTTGCTTTGGATTTATAAGGAACACGTACTGTGTCCCCCAGATACGTGCACTGATCTATAACAAGGACTGTGCTAAGGGTCTGCAGTTATATATCAGTTTATCAATATTAGTTAGAACCTCACGTCTTGATGAATGGGAGCTGTCAGTGCATTCTGTTGTTGGGTTGCAGTTCTGTTGTTGTTTTGGTTTTGTTTGTTTGGGTTTTTTTAATCTGCAAAAAGCACGTTGAACACATCAGGCTCCGTGCTATGGCAGCACAGCTTTAAACTGGGGAGATCTCATCGTCGCACCCCTACACAAAAAGCACAGTCTGAGCAGCTCTCTTAGTACAGCTATTATTTTGTTTCTGATATTTACATGGTATGGCTATGTAAGCCCATAAAACTTCCAAAATACAGATATAAAACCCTCAATAGCTTGGAGCCCAAGCCAAGTTCCGATTTGGGTAATTGCATTCTGTCTATTTAAAATTCACATGTCAATTTTCAGTTTGATATTGATTGGACTCTTCTTCACTTTCTTGTACTAAACCATCTGCACGCTTTTAGACAGCAACTGCCGTTTATCTTCCAGGTAGTTGCATTTCAGACCCTGATGCAGGGGTTGGACGAGAGAAGTCCAGGCTGCTTCAGTGCCATCAGCAGTTAGAGTGGCTCCTCAACTGCGTGATGAAGATTGCCTCCAGCCAGCTCTGCTCCTGCTGCTGCCCTGTCCGGGTACCACAGCTGCCTCTCTTCCTCAGCCGGGGAGGTCACCTCTGCCTCCACAAAGGGACCTCAGCTCTGCCACTTCCACTCCAGGAAATGGCTGAGATTTACTTATTTTCAATTTTTTTTGGCACCAAGTCCCTCTAGAAATATGGCCTGGAAGGAACCTTGTGCATTAAACTCTGCGCACTGCTATGCTGGCAGCCCTAGCTTATAAAATTATGCTGTCCCATCCTGATCCATGCTAGGTTGTATTGCTCCCATCACTCCTATTGAAAAGCTGTTCCAGGCTCTCACTATTTTAGTGGTGCAAACTGATCTCAGGAGGCCTGGAACGGCAATCAGGCTGCTTGCTTTTGGACTCTCTCCACCTCTGTATTTCAACAGTCCAAAAGAATTCGCCTAACACGAATGTGAACTTTGCTGCAAAAGCAATGCAGAGCTGAAAGGTCCCAGAAAGCCTGGCAGAAAGGTCTCCGAATACTTGGTTGGGGAGGGGAAAAGAAAAGATGTATTTTTCCCTTTTATCCTGAACTTTCCATGAAGCAGCCCAGTAAATGCTTCCGACCAGATCCAGATAATTCATTACATGAAGGAGAAAAGTAAGATATAACATCTATTTCTTGCTGAATATACTGCTGACGAACAGTTGCTGAAAAGCTCCGATGCACAATTACAGGGAGAGTGTCCTGGAGCCAAATGTAATTAAAGTTCTTTTGACATTATGGTAAATCCTTAGCAGTAGTGTTTTATGCCAGCTTTCTCCTACTTGCATGCCCATAATGCCCACTGGGTGTGGGGGAGGAGCCCTCCCGTGTAAACTCTCTCGAATACTCACCCTTTTTGTGATTAGCGTGCGTCAATAACCCTTGCAGGAATCTGCTCGAGCTGCTCAAAACATGCTTAACTTTGTGCTGTTGTCACTTGGAGTCCTTTTTTAAATAGAAGATGATTATCAAAAAAACTAAATAGAGCTACATATCAGCGTGCCGTGCCTGGTGAGAGCCGTACCCTTTGGTCTAACTGGGGCAGCCATTGCTGTCTGACCATCGAGGTTTCCACTGTGAAGCGTGGGCACCTGCCTGTCCTGCCCCACCACCACCTCCCCTGCGCTGGGCGAGATGCCCTCAGTAGAGATCCTTCTCCTTGAGCTACGGGGTAACCAGGCCCATATTCTTTACTTAAAACTTGCTGAGATGTACAACATAGTTAATAAGATGTAATTCCCCATATGTAAGCCTCACGTTTAAAATTTGCTGTGAGTCTTCTCTATTAGCGGACTGTGTCTAGCAATACAAGCGCTGTAGTGTTTAAAGCTTTCGGTGCATGTAATTTACTGGGGTTTAAGCTGCTTTTTCTTTTTTTTTCTTTTTTTTTTTTTTTAAGGTGTAAACTGAGGAGACACAACCACACACCCCGTTCACTCATAAGAAATTTAGAAACGTGGTCCAAAACAGAGGACCACATATAATATTTTAATAATAACAGGTATGACATTTTCAGTGTTATCTTCTCTATGATAGTCTATGATACCTATTTATCTTGCAATAAATCTTGGTTCTTAAATATTAACGGTGGGTGTAAATACCAAAGATTTGCAGGCACTGAAATACCTGCAAAAGCAAGATATCTAGCAACGTTCAGAGCAAACTGTCAACTCCTCGATTTGTTTCCCACTTTTATAGCATTTGCAAAAATAAACAAGTAAATATCTATGAAAGAAACATGTAGTAAGGTGGCGGGGGGGGGAAGAGACAATTCAAAAGCAGAAAGGGAAGTAGGAATAGGAAGCAGCTCAGATAAAACTGCCAATAACAGACCTAGCAACCTGATTTACTTCTGAAGGAAGCTCTTAATGTGTGCTCTCAGCAGAGTGCAAAGGAGGCGTCACACCTCGGGACGTACGGCAAAGCCTGTGATCAGCATGAGCTGCTAGGGCCAATGCTCTCTGTTCAAGCAATCTAGATAGCATTTATTTGTATTTCTTTAATTCTTGGATTACCCTGATATATGCAACATACTAATGCTTCTACAGAATTAAAAATTTATTCAAAGGTCGCCTGTAATGTGTTGAAGAGGTGGCCCCAATGGAGCAGCTGCGCTGTGCTGGAACAGACTCTGTCCTGTTGTGAACAAACTAGAACTGGATAGAAAAATATCACAAGCCTTGTTTTTCCTGAAATAAAACAATATTGTGAAATTGTCCCTGAACTTTTGCTTTCTATAGTAG
Source organism: Falco cherrug (assembly GCF_023634085.1). Taxonomy (NCBI): domain Eukaryota; kingdom Metazoa; phylum Chordata; class Aves; order Falconiformes; family Falconidae; genus Falco; species Falco cherrug. The sequence goes on along the minus strand of NC_073700.1, from coordinate 20,565,193 downwards.
CAGTCCATTAAAAACAAACAAACAAACAAAAAGAAACCACCAAAACCAAAATAAACAAACAAAAACAAAGCACAGGCCAATTAATGCCTATAGAATAGCTCATTTAAGCCCAGGCAAGCCAAGAAATATACTGATGAAGAGAAAATAAAGGTTGGATTATTGTATGAACATTGATTTACAGCAATGTAGAAGTGTAGTTAACAATGTTATTGCTGAATATCTGAAGGCTCATTTTTGTGCCTTTTGCTATGAACAAAACCCTCAAAAGGCAATTCAAAAGCCTGATATAGGAGACAATCATAATTTCATTCGTAGGCTCAGTTAATGGCTTGCGATGATTGTATGCATTTCCACGGTGATGAGGATGTTTGTGTAGCATATACAGCTATCATAAACCCCAGGCTGGAAGTGGATTGGCTTCCAGTTCCAAAACTGTAACTTTTATTTGCTGAGTTGGCAAGAGGGACACCATTTACAAAAACTGACCTGTCGTCAAAAGCAATCTCATGGCTGCTGTGCACCGTGGGGAGCCTGAGTACAGCTCAGGAAAAGAAAGAAAAGAAGGTATTAGGTGTCACTGGCACACTGGATGAAATTCTGTAAGATTTAAATGCTGTTGCCACTCGTTAATGAGATTGTCCTCTTTATTTTATTTCTCTAGAGAAATCATCTGAAATATTTAGTCTGCCAAGGAGCTAAGAAAAAGAGGAATGACTTGTTAAATAACTAATTTTGGTTATTTCTGAATATTTTTAAAACATGCCAAAAATTCTTAAAAATGAAAGCATCAACAAGATTTTGAAAACATATGTTTTCAATATGTTGTATCTGAAAACTTTTTGGAGAGTGGATGCTTTTAGGTAGGTTAAAATGCTGTGAAAGATGTTTATTCTGAGCTCCCCCATAAAAATTGAAATGGAAATGGATCACCAGTATCGAACAGTGATTTTCCAGACGGATTTGGATTGGAGCAAAAAATGGTGCAAATACCTAAACTACACCAGATGTTTCTGAACAACCCTAACCTAATGACCATGAATAACTACACTGACAGGTAAGCACAAACAGACTTTGAAAAATTTCACTCTAGTTTGCTTATTTTGGTGAGTAAAATGTTCTAATGAAATAAGTGTGTGCTCATCCCTTACTTAAAAGTTAGCATTTATTTTATTAAAATATGGCATCTTATCTTCACAAACCCGTCAGCTCTTTTCCTCCCATCTCGCTTTTTATGAAGCTGCTCTTTCATATATAGCTTTGAATTATTTCCCCTTTCACCCTCAGAGTGAAGGCAATGAAATATGTCAAAAAGATGACTGGAGCCCAACAGGTCTTAACGTAAGTTCTTTTGCTCCACTATAGCAATATAATTTAAATTGTGAAGGAACTTCCTTTTTTTTAGGGAAAATCTTTATTTTATCAAGAGAAGGAGTGGCGGATCAGAAATCCCTTGATATTGTCAGTGCTCAATCCCATTGAATAGACCCTACAGCCTTCTCTAATTATTCAGAAAACATTCTGAGCAGATGTCCACAAAATGAATTATCTGCTGTCTGCCAAAAACTACTTCTGGCAGGCAGTGTATCAGGTAAATAAAATGAGGTTGAAAGCATGAATAAAACATGAATAGAACAGCTTAGGGCATTTTGATCCTCATAAATTCAGAAGCACCAATTGAATCTATAGAGGTGCAGAAGGTAGGGTAGGGCTACCATATGAAAATATCTTGAATGGAGTCAACTTTGGAGGAAACGCTCTGAACAAGCACTTCCTCATGTTAGTGGTGGTATCGCTGTGCCAAGTAACTGAAAACACTTTGGGGTATGGGATGCCAGCGGTTTTCAGCATCTACCACAGGAGGCAGAGAATCTGGACTTCCAGCATCAGTCTGAGCCCTGGAAGTCATACGGGCCAGCATCCTGGATTCCTACATGTGGCAGAAGTTGCAGATAACTCTGTAACTCTTGCTTACTCTGCCATTGGCAAGGACATCCTTGTATCATTGAGCCTCAATTTGAGAATCCAATGAAAAATATTTAATCTCTTGCCCTTCCTACTAGGAATGTGCATGATGCTTCCCTAATTAAGGCAGGCTGTTCTACACCATTAGATCATGAAAACATAGCCCCTACAAAAAGGCTGAACATTGCAATTAGTAAATTTGCAAATAGAAATGCTATCCAGAAAGCGGACTCTAGGTTTTAAAACCTTTACAGCCTTATGTTAGCACAAGTCGTTCCGAGATCACATTTTTAAAAAGCTATCTATATAGCATCATTTCAGGCAGATTGCTACAGAATCAAACCAAAGGAAATATCAATCCTTCCAGAGGAAGGAGGTTCCCAAGGACTTTGTATCAAGCTACTGTACTATGTTCTGGATGCTTTCACTGAATAATAAAAACTTTATAGTACTTTAGGAACAGGTACTGTCCTACATCCATAACAAAATTTTATCATGTTGGAATGCACTAGCTGGCTGTTTTGAAGAGGGAGAACCCATAAAGTGGGGACATTAGTAAGGATGGCAGATCTAACCATCAAGAAATACAAATGAATGATTTTGGCATATGGAAGAGGTTGACAGAGGAGGAGTAGAGGAAAAGATGGGAGGACAGAATGACTTGAAATTTGTAATTAAAAGAAATGAATGGGTAGGTAGGTAACTTCATAAATAATGGACCAGATTTATTCATGGTGGTTTCATTAAAAGCAGTGATAAATTAATGCCAAGCAGAAGTCTGTTTTGACCTATTCAGTGGAACCATTGTAGTTACTAATTCATACAGGATTATACATAATTGGGATGCCCAATTATAACAGTTGAGTTTCAGAAATGACAATGTTCTTTTTCCTTCAGGGATCTGTAATTTATTCCATTACCTTGAACTTGCGTTATGCAATATGCCAAAATAAAATCTGCAAATGTTCTCTTAAATCCTGCTATCTTTGGTTCATACTGTATATGTGAAGGGAACATGTTGAGAGGATTAAAAATATGGAAAAGAATTACCATTTTAATACCTTTGACTCGTCCACGAGGAGACAATAGAAGGTTTTCAGCCTCAGTAAATCCACTTTAATATATGTAACGAGTTAAGAAAAAAATCATTCCATCCCATTGTTTTCATGAAAGCAATAGCAGCATGGTCTCTGCTAGAAAGGCCAAGATTAGTTTATTTACCAAAGAAATCTGATAGTTTATTTTGTTTTGCAGGGAGAGCTTTCCTTACTGTGTTTTCCTCCACCAACATATTCCCTTACTGCATTAATTTGTGTGAAGTCTTATGCCTAAACTGCTAACAGAAGTGTCCACACTGTCAGAAGCATGGCTGATGCCATGTTTCCCTGTGCTTTGAAATTTCCAGCATAGAAGCCAACTTTAAGTTTGCCCAATGGTTGGGGTCTTTTTTATGTGCTCACTCTTAAAGCTGTTGAGATATTAGGATAATAAGTGTTTGAAGGAAAGAATAATCTATTTATACAGAACCAATAAAGCTTTGCTATGGGAAACCTTAAGCTCTGAAAAGAAACCTTCCTAGAATAGAGGGTTTTCCAGGGAAGAGGATGTCTGATACATGCCTGGTTCTTTCTGACTCTTACTATCTCATTCCCTTCGTTCACGTGTTGCTCAACCCTGCCTGCTTCAAGGGAGGAATTCTCCTCACGTAGATCATTGAGCAGCAGAAACTGGAAAAGTTACTTGCTAGGATGTCCTGTGAAGGTTGCAGAGGTGGGATAAAAGAGCTATGTGAGCAGAAACGCAACAACCCAACTTATAAAAAATGACCTGTAGAGGGGTTGCCTCTGGAGGACCTCCAAGTATGCTGGAGAATTTTGCGTTGGGGGTATGCTAGCTGCAGGGTTACACTGCTAGCTTAAAGAGCAGAAAAGAGTATGATGATACGGCTAGCTTGCTGGAACTCAGAGGAGAAAGATTGTTTTTTCTTATAGCTTTGTTTTCGGTATAACATTGCACACATTGTTTTGTTTGTGCTTGGACAGTCTCAAATACAGAATGTGCATGACAGTACATCTATACATTTTCCTGGGTTTGGGGATGATATTAATATTTGTAATAAGTGACAGCGTTGTCTTCTGTTGCTACAGTGAACAGTTTGCCATCAGCCTCTAAAAAAATGACTGATGATAAACCGGAGTGCTATCCTATGGAATCATGCAGGATTTTTCATATGGGGTCAGCAAGCCTTTAGGCACCTAAGCGGTACAGTAAGTGGTTTTGTTCTAACCCTTTCTGCCTTCATACAAAGGCAGCATGGGTAGATTGTAAGCCCGGCACAAGGACATGGTTTGTGCTGCTGTGCATTTTGTGTAATATGAACTGAAGGTGTCAGTCGTGATGTCGCTGGCTCACTCCTCTTGCTGCCTCTGAGTTCAGTTTACAATGAAATGAATTGGAACAAAGCCAAAGATAACCCTGAATGTCAGAAATGGTATCTTTAAAGTGATTCTGGATGCACAGGCAGCCAAAGAAGTTCAGTCCCTCTTCAAAGTCATGATGCAAGTATTGTAATGCAGACTACATCGATTTGCCACCAGTTACTGACAGCTAGCAGGAATCTTTTAAAGATTCTCCACAGTACCCATAGAATAAAAAGCTTTCTGCTGGAAAAGGAAGCTGTATTTTCATGCAGATGATCCGTCGTAAAAATAGTATCAATGTTACCATATATGTAAGGCAAAATTCAATTTTGTATAATATATTTTATGACTGTGACAGGATTCGGCTTACAGCATAAACAGTACATGCATTTAAGAACATAAGTAATGCCACCACTAATGCATGCTTAAGTACTTGCTGGTTGTTTTTGAGTAATTAATTTATTGCAGAGAGGCAATAAAAATGCTGACTTGCAATATACCGACAGCAAGTTTGCCGTGGTTCTGAACTATCCTTGTGCAGGACTGGTATGCAGGTGTATGATGAATGAGAGTTGACAGGATTCTACAATAAATACTTGAAATACCAAAGCAACGACTACTGAAGCGTAAAAGAAGTACTGTACCAGGCTATAATTCAAAGCAGCATTCCATTTACAAATATAATAAGAGTAATAGAAAAGATTAACTTTCATAGGAAATTACAGTTTGTGTGCCTAAGTGCATGTTTTTATGAAGTTCACTTTCCTACAGGCTTTATGTTTCTGCATCCAAGTTACCAGAACAATTTTAGATTGCAGCTCCACTCAGTAACGTTACGGCACTCTGTACGCAGTGCTCACAAGGACTGCTTCCCACCGGGGACTTGGTTCTCGCAAAGATCTCCGTGTGTTTCAAGCCTAACTATAATCTGAGCACTGTGAAGTGCAGAGTGTGCTCAAACCTTTTATTTGAATGTAAAGGCGCCCGCAAGCCTTTGGGTCTGCTCCTGAACAACTGCCATAGCCTTATACACAGATCTGCACACAGGAGGAACGTTCTTCAAAATATGGTTCTGTATGGCGGAGATGGAAGTGGTTTAGATACAATTCAAGATTCATCTAATGTCATAAAATGTGCTCTGTCCTCTCCAGCTCCTCATTATTTGAGGACCAAGGAATGCAAAGTGCAGCCTTCCCACACACAGCACGATGCACTGCTAGTGGCGAAAGCTGCTTCACTTTCTGAAGCGACAGACACAAGCTCAATGAGTGGCCGCCACTAGGATCAGTTTCTTTCCTGTTACAGTGGGTACAAATGGATATGAGTTTAAGGGATTTGCTAGCAATCACAGCAGACACTAAAGTGTTTGTCTTCTGAGTCCCTGGACAATACTGCAGCCCTTCTTCTGTGGTTTTCTTCCTTCTTGATGAAGCCCCACAGCCTAATAACCCTATCTAAAAAAAACAAAAAACAAACCCAAACCCACACACAATAAAACCCCAAAACCTCTGAAACAAACAAAAAACAACACAAAAGGCAGTAAGGAAACCACATTATTCAAGTGACATTTAATAAAATAAATAATAAAAAAAAAGTTATTATAATGGGAGAAGGAAGAAAACTACATCATAGTTCTGCTTCTTCCTCCTTCCTCTTCAGAAACTTCTGCTCAGTGTCGGAGTTCCACACAGTTGTTTAAAATAACCATCATTAAAAAGTTGCTATCGCATCTCCAACAGCTTTATTTGTGTGTGTGTGTGTGTGTGTGTGCTCATAGCCTACCGAAGTCAGAGCAAAACACTGTGAGAAATCTCCTTTGTTTCTGCTTGCAGCTCCAGGAGCAGAAAGCACAGCCTGCTACAGCTGTAATTGCTGCCTTGGATTCCAACTGGCCACTTTCTGGCACTACTCACAAAACAGCTTTATTGCATTTTGAGATCTGATTATTAACTGTCACAAAAGGCTTGGTACCAAAAAGGAGTGACATCCCCAAAGCTAAACATGGGGAAGCTGTCATCTAGAAGATGACACAGTTCTCGTGCTCAAGTATCACAGCTATTTATAATGCCACCGCCATGGTCCCCAGTCGCAGGAACACTGAGATGTCAGAGGCTTGACTGGTGCTGAAGCGGAGGGTGGTGGCACCAAGGGGCACATAACAGCAGGGTGGGAGCACGTGTTTTCTCCAGGTAGGTTTAACTAGCTGTTGGCAGAATCATAGAAATGTTAAGTTTGGAAAAGAAACGCTATGGTTGGGGTTTACATCCGATTCGAGCATGTGGAACGAAAGGAAGCCACAGGGGGAAAGGGCTCTGCTCCTCAGGCAACACGTAGCAATGTGCACTGCTGCCCTCGGTCAGTGACGAGGGCTGCCTTGCCTTACACCGTGTAGTCCAGTTAGCACCACAAAAATTACCACTGCTACTTGTTGAAATAGATGGGTATTTCCTCAGATTTTCAAATAATTTTGTACAAATCTTCCATTTTACACTTTTTCATCTTGCAAGATGTCTTGGACTATCCGATGTCTTCTATTTTTTGTTTAAAATAAGCAAATAATCTTTTTTAATGCATCTACTTTTAAAAAGTTTATATAAAGCTGGTAATTGTGATTTGACTTAACTCCATTGAAAAGAGTGGGCACAAAAAAATAATAATAATTTGAGGAACTTAAGGTTCTCTATTCTGCATGGAAGACTTTCTTTCATGTTTTTTCATTGTACCATTTATAGTAAGTATTCCCTTTTTCCCCCAAATAACTACTGAGATAATGACTCTGAGAACAATTTTAAACTTTCTGTGTGACAAAGACATTACAACAAGATTGGGTTCTCTAGCTTAATTGAAAGAAAAAATTAGTTTCCTCTACATTTTGCTGTCATTTTGCTCCATTGTAAATTTTTGCATGTACTCCAGGTAAGCTCCATACAGTTAATCTGTTTTTCAGAATACATAGGTCTGAGCCTGTATGGCTTCTGGCTCTGGAACACTGCAGGTTCCAGATGTGCTTCCACGTGCCGAGCACCTGCATGACTTCAAATCCAGACTGGAGGTCCTTAATGTGATGGACCACGTCTACAACTCTATTAGAGCTGTTCACTGCAATAGATTGGGGCAAATGAGGTAAAACATTATCACTAATTTTTGGACTAACTGCATTAACTCTCAGGATATATTTATAAAGGCAAGAGAGGATATTACCAAAAGACTTATCCAATACTGAAGGCTTTTTTCCCATCAACTAACTTCTAAGTTTCAAAGTTTGTGCAGTTTAATTGGGGATAGTGGAATCTAGGAGAAATAATTATAAACATGACTACACAGGCAATATGCTGCTATTTAGCACAAAACACAACTGTTTTGGGCTACCCATTTAAACAACAGAGAGAGAGAAAATTCAAATAAAATTAACTTTCATTGGCAATTGTGAAAAAGAAGGAAATTTTGAACAAGCTATCAAAGCTTTAATCTAAATACTATTGAGAAGAGCATAAATGAAGCAAGAACAGATCGCCAGCTAAAACCAAATAGCCTTACAGAAGGTTAGGGGTTGTTTTTTTCAAGGAAAAGAATTTAATGTCTGAAGTCAAAGTTAGACTCAATCAATACATTCAGGGCTCTTGAGAAATTTTGAAAATAGTTTCCTACTTGTAGTGATTTAGGGCAGTCAGGCATGTAAAAAGATTGAATCGGTTGTGAGAAATCAATGACCTTCCCTCCCAAAGATTCCCACTGAAATGAAAACTTGCCAATTACAATGGGAGTTTTGATAAGGCCAGCAGGAGAAGGGTGTTCCAGACTCGAAAAAACGGCATGTGAAATGTAATATCTATTATCTTTTGTGCCATTAGGGTGTGAGACAGAGGCCTGCTGAACATCTTATCTTAAAACGCCAGAATACCTCTCCTGTGGCAGATTAGCAGTGGCGATACAAAGCAAATAAGCAGAGCTTACGCATGCATGTGATAATCACTCTCCATCTACGGGCGACTCTGCTCAGCAGGTAACCGCAATGCTACTTCATTGCAGCCTTTCAAACCTCTTGTCAGACCTCCCTTTGGACGTAATGTGACAAAAAATATGACAATGGGTAAGTTTGTGTTCAACGGGGGGGTCAGAACATAAGCAAAGAGCGCTATTTTTCTTACCTTTTCACCATGATGCTCCGTCTTTTGTCAGGCTACGTGTACGGGTACTGGCCCTTGGGGCTGTGTCTCTGCCAGCAGGTAGGGCATATCTGTGGCCAGTGGGGGGTCCTGATGTCTGCTCCACACCTTCCTGGGGCTTTCACCACAAGAGGGCTAATCCCGTCCCATGGGCTGAATGCCTATTTCCTGAAGGTGTGCTCCTGTGGGGACGTTTTCTGGTATATTTTCATCTGAGAGGAACCAATTTGTGTGATGTGAGAGTGCTCCACAAAGTGAAATGAGGTGTGATGTTGGGGGCAAGGGGGGGATTCGGTCAGCGCAAAAGGCGAGTACTGGCTTACAGGGTGGGAAGCACCAGGGTGGTCAGGTCAAAACAAGGAATACAGGCTGCCTTAACGCTGCACAGCCCTTTCCCAGCCCTGTCCTCCTCTGCCACTCCCCTCTCCTTCCACTTTAGAAATTTCAGTTTGGGGCAGCGTCCTTCCCTGTCTTGCTGCTATGAGCCAAGGTATCTCTTTTACGGTTCTAAAGCACAACCAAGCTGTTGCAAGGCTGGGGACAAAGCTACGGGACCTCAACATAACCAGAGGTACAGTGGACCCCCGACAAAAACTGCATGCTGTGGCCCTGTGCAAGGACTCAACGATTCCTCCTAAAGGGAAAGCGCATTCTGTCTTCCCCTTGCCTTCCAAGAGCAGTGTTTCAGAGAAAAGCCAAACAGCTGCGCTCACAGGATCTCACAGAGATTCCTAAAAGCTGATAATAAGGTTTGACAGTCATGTCATAATTGTTAACAATGGTATTGGAGATGTGCCAGCAGCCTCACACTCTCACTGCTTCTCTGGGTGAGAGGAATTGCTCTTTGACTGCAAGTCTGCAAACCAAATTTGACATAAAGGGACATTTCATACAAGAGGAAATACAAAGCAACATATTATATTGTGCCAGATTACACAATAGCCTCTAAAGATGAAGGATGAAGAATGAAAGAGAAGAGACTACAGTGACACCACATTAATATTTGCTATTTCTGCTCTCCATGCGTTCGAACTCGTTATGTAGTTAAAGGTTTTAGTAGCCCGACAGAACAGCCTGCTGTAAAGGTTTGGCAGTGGGCAGTTAGGAATGGTCCGCTTACCTACCGCTGGCAAAACCAGGAGTGATTGATTCTGGTCTGCTGACGAAATCTCACCCTGTGAAAAGCCATTGCCTGTTTTCTGTTACCAGCATACTGTACTGAGAAAAGTTTCTGAAAGTGTAATTTCGAGCTCCTTGTACTCCTCTCCTGTACAGCTATTTGTCCTGGTTAACATGCACCCAATAATGTAACTGTCAGAATAAATCACAGCAAATGATACTTTTCCATACGGGTGTCACAAATTTCAAAGCTCAAGGTTCTGGGATTTTTTTCAGGCCAATGGAGAGGGCTAGTTCCTTCTGAAATTTGTTGACCCTCAGACAGCCATAACTCTTAGCAACCTTCACTGCAAAAGGAATCAAAATACAGATCAACACTGTAAAAAGTGACATATAAGAACTATGTCCTTTTTGCCTGTATTTGTAATTCCTTTTCAATGGCTCTATTAGAACTCCTATAAGCAAGCCCATGCAGATTTCTGCACATTCTGTTAATGACTATAAACTGTTGTTTACCTTATCATGGAAGCTGTCAATAGACCTAGTTAATGAATTTTTTTTTTTATTGTCATGAAAATTTTAATTAACAGTTTATTTAACTCACAATCTAATTCCCTAGAGGTCTCAGTAGAATTCAAGAAGATAGATTATGCATATGCTTGTGCTTTCTCCTAAATTTAGATAATTTCTGATCCAGAATTATTACATCAATTTCACAGCACCGTAGGTACAACTCCGATCACTCAGTTATCCAGAATAGAGCAGCCATAACTTCAAGCCATCATAAAAAAGTTTATTAATTTAGCTCCACTCAGTGCTAACCATTTTACTGCAGTGCAACAGAAAGCTAGCTGCCACGTGAAGAAACCTTTAGCTGTTTTTCTCTCGGCTTTCTAAAATTTGCAAGGATGAATAGCAGGTCCAATTTGGAATCTGCATGGAAGCTTCCCTAAATCCCTGCAAGAACATACAAGTATTTAAGGCAATAAGCTTCTATTTTCTGAGCCTCAGGAAAGCGAGGGTTGGCTGGGGGCCGCTGCAGCACTGTAGCCCTCTTTTTCTCATAATTTCTAAGGGCTGCAATTTTGTTTGTTTGTTTACGCACTCTTTGGTGTGTGCCGTTTCCCCTTGGGCAAGTTTTCGTTGACAGCAGTAGCTGAACATAAACTTCCAAATTCACTCTTAAACCACACTCTTCCCAAGATTTCTCACAGTCTGAACATTGGATCCACCTGACTTTCAGGCAAAATCCAGCTGAACATCAACTGACCGTTGTGCCCTGGGTCCGTACAGCTGCCTGGGATGCTCGACAGCCTGGTAGGAAGGATCAGAGGTGCAGTAAAAAGAGATGCCCCAGGATAGATAAATGCTGGTATTTAATGACCGGCGTACCGTGGAGGAGTCCTCTGTGAAGGAGCTGGGGACACCGATCTGAGATGCTGCAGGTCTGAGCCCGAGGAGGGGGAGGGAAGGGGAGAGGAAGCCCCTCACCTGGGCAGAATGAGGGACCCACCCAGGTGAGCAGGCGCCAGAGGCAGGGAGAGGTCTCATCTGGGACTGCCTGGGATTTATCACCCGGCTGCATGTAGCCAGCCCTATATGCCTCCAGCCCGGTTCTCATCCTGCAGCGTTCATGTGACAGAAAATCTCACAGGATTTCCTCTGGCAGAAAGGCTTGGGTTTGGAATGCAAATATCCTCTTTTAATAGGATTGCTTTGTCTGCAGCAAGAATGTTGGTTTTCTATGTTTGGGATAGATTCTGTACTTACCAAAGTGCTGAAGTAAAACAAAATTCCCTGAGATCACGGTAAGTCTGGCTGCTGCAGCAAAACCAGCTATTAAAACTAAGCACGCTTTGCAACTCTGATGCCCACGAGTTCTTTCAGATGTAAAGGTTCTGATGTGCTCTTTGAAAATGTTAGTTGTCATGAGTATTATGATACAATTATACCGATCACTTGTCATTTTATATTACTGCTGGTCAAATATCTAAAACCCCACATTCAAAAGCCTGTCTTTGAATTACAGAAGACAGCTGCCAAAACTGGCAGCTTAAATATCGTAACTTCATCAGCTGTGCATCAGCGTACAGCCGATGCCAAGACTGGAGGCAGCGCTCCCGCAGCCAGGCAGGAATGCTGCCGCCAGGGTGGTGCTCTGGGGACCAGTGGGTGCCCCGAATATGTCCCATTGAGGGTGCACTCACTTGTATATGGGGAGCAGGTTGGGTTTTCTGTACTGCTTTGAGAAGTCACGTACAACGCCCAACAGTCAGAGGAACAGATGACAAAAATCACTGACCTAGATCATCTGCCGAACGGGTGGAGGAGGGGTAAAAAGGCAACTCCTGTGAATCGCTCCCACCATGGCCAAATCTGGCTTTCGAGAGACACGTACGTTGCCCGGGGTAAAGGCCACACTCCATTTCATAGGAATAGCAAATGTATTTTCCGAAGTCAGAAGGTCCTTTTCTGCACTGAAAATGAACTGTTGCAGTTGACGGGCTGTTACTAGCACAGATGCTTGAGGTTATGAAAGTGTAAAAATAGATTCCTGATCTTTCGGCAAAATACTGGTGACAAAGCAAAATAGAAATGGGAAAAATAATACAGCTTTTCTCAAGTGTAATAAGGAACCAGTGCGGAGCAAATATTTGAAAACTGCTTCAAAGCTGCATAATTCAATGAGCGTTTGCATATTCCAGTCAACTCAGTAGCTTTTAATCAGGCCAATAAGGAAAAGGCAAAAATAGACTGATGGAAATTAGTGAGGTGTAATCAAAATGTATGTACCCGTTTGGACATGGGACACAAAATGGACTTTTTACTTTACACAATGTTTAATGTTCAGACTTTGGAAAATACACATTTAGAACAACAATCAGACTTTCATTGGCAGAAAACATAATAATCTAATAGATTTTGCAGACTTCTGTGGAATGCTAACTATAAAATACATCATCTATAAATTAAGGTTCAAAAGGTGACAGAGAATCAGAATATTAAATACCAGCATCTTTCCCTAAGTTGAGTTAACTGTTACAGCAAAATTTATTGCCAATCTGGCTACAACATCTGCACAACTAAAGGACTTGTTAAAGAAAAATTAAACTTGTCTTTCTGCCAAATTTTGGAGAGGCTTAAACAGCAATTAATATCCGTAAGAAATCCTGGAACATTTTTTAAAAACTATCTGGCTGGCAATATCTGCTGCTTTTCAGAGAAAGTAAGTGTTTTAAAAGGCGTATTTCACAGTGCAGCTAAAGCTTGCTCCACAGAAATGATGCTGCTTTGATACAATTACTTTCAAATTTTGTTACTGTTGTTAAGGTAAATTTATGCTAATCACACTTCCTTCTAACAAAACAAATTGATACATTCTCTATGGCACCAGACAATAGGCTGTTGTATTCCTACAAAACATCTCACATGTTGATGCTAAATATAAGGAATGATAATGCAAAACTGCGTTCTTACGTGCAAGGTAAGAATTCAAGATAGCACTCCCCTTTGGATGATGAATTCTCTCTCTAGTATGTGTTCTGGAGGAATACTGCCAGAGTGGGAATACTGCAGATGGGATGGTCTGCAAATGCACATGTGGTGCCTAAACACTAATAATTTGAAAAACCCACCATGAAAATGTAGCAAGAGATACTGGATTACAGTACGTGCTCTTCTCTCTTGCTGTCCACGAGGAAAAAATGAGTTTGTGTGTCTACATGGCAAATTTGTAATAGTGATTTCTTTGTAGCTATTTGTTTCTCACAGTGTCCTTTTCCACATTCCATCTAAAGACAAAAAACTTTGCTGCAAGTCTCAAAGACAAAGGCATAGTCTTTATGAATTTTTTGAAATTATTTTAATTTCAAAAGTGACATAGAGAAAAAAATCTAAATCGCACATCATTCACAGTGGAAGGACAAAACTAATTGTCCTTAATTCTCAAACCAAAGTGAATTTATTTCCTTTATTTATTTATTTCCTCAATTTATTTATTTCCTCATTCTAAAATAATAATAAATAATTTAAAAAAAAACATTTTTCTGATTTAGAGATTGATACTTGTTGACCACACAAAGTGAACAGCCAAATCCAAAAGTCATTCAAGTAGTTGTAAGATTAAGTTGGCTAAAATTCTGGGTATATATGACATCTTCATTTTCACTTCCTAAATTTTCAGTGAAATCACAAAGCAATTGCTCTTTAACCAGCCTGGTACCTGTTCAAGATGACACCTGGGCTAGATATGCTTAAAGTGTTTAAAGCCCTATCTTGGCATTTAACAACTTGCCCGTTATTTTTTTTTCAATAAAATATCCAGCTGCTTATAGTTAAACAAGTTAATGGCTCTTTTCAAATTCTGGACTCCTCCAGTTCCTTTTAATTACTAGATTATAAGAGATTAATAGTACCAGGACATTCAGTCACTTGATGGCATACTGCTTCTCTTTTATATCACTGAAATTTAGTGCCTACAGTTTCTACTATTTGTGATAACAGGCCATGGAAAAGAAAATAATCTATACTGTTAGATTTTTAAATCTGCATTTGCTATTCTTTTCTCAAGGCACCTCACAGAGAACTGGGGTCTTCGGGCTGGTTTTCATGAGCCGGCTGGAGGCATGCCTTCCATTCCCAAGTGACCTTAGCATTGGTGAGGGAGACGCCAGGGCTCCCGGCTCAGGGTACAATGACAGCTCTACTTTCATTGCTTGAAAACTTTAGCTTAAAATTGCAAGGTGTGGAGAAGAGAACATCAGTTATAATGGAGCAGCCAACGGTGCGAACTTAGATCCCAGCTGACAGTACCGGGGATGGTTGGGTGCTGAGATGCTGAATTCATGACCTAGAAAAATAAACTTCGGTTAGCCAGTAGTTGGTGGAGATCCAGAATCCAGGAAGCCGAGCATCCTGTTATTCAATCAAATCATTTCATAGATTGTAAAAGGTACAGTGAATAGATGGCATGAACTTCTCCCACAACATGCAGAGCACTTTTCATTCCTGTTCAACTGAACTGTGATTCGCAGCACTTAAGGATCATTGGGATTGTGAACAATGATTTCTGTTCATAATGCTTTGGTTGTTATGACACCTTCTGGTTGTGGATTTCAGCTAATTAACAATAATTATTTTATCCAGGCCGTCTTTAGCTCTGGAGTGACTTCACATCTTTGAGGCCGGGTGGTTCAGCAGTAAAGGTACCACCACCCTACCATCCCATAAGCACTTCTGCATCCGGCAAGATCCAGTTCCACTGTGCTCAAACGGACGGATGTCTCTGGGATCTTTTCTGCCCGATGTGCTGACACGGACAGAACTGAGGTGATTTGTGGCTCTGGGATTTCAAACTTGCGCATCCTCCAAGTGCCAGTAATGTAAGTCCCTCATGCATATTTGATTGCTGCCTTGGGTGGTAATATCCCCGCCTTTAATATATGTGCACGTTGTGCTGTTGCTGTGGGAACCGTAACTTTGAGGTTTCACGATTTTAAAAAAGAAAGAATGTATTTATAGACTTTATTTATTTTGCTTATGAATCAACATGTTAATATTGATGCAATGGAAGAAGAAAGGAAAACAAACTTCTAGACAGAAAGCACAACATCAAACACTGATCTGTTTATTTTTCTCTTCTGCAAAGTTGTCATAACAGGCAAAATCGTAGCAACTGAAAGGGAAAAAATTATAAAACAGGAACCAGACAAAAGAGGAAGAAAGCAAGCTGCAGATAGCTGAATAGTTGAGTTAGGTTGTTGAGAGATCAAGTTTTACCAGTCATAGATTACAACGTGGTGGTGGAAGATGCTGAGGCACTGCAGGCTCTTGCTGGAGGCTCCCAGGTAGCTGCCCCAGGCACTCTGAAGCTCACCGAAGGCACTAGGTCAATGCAACAGGCTGCTCAGGTAATGGCAATGGTGGTTTCTAGGTTCATCATGGGTGCTCACAAAATGGGGGGTCTGGGTTTTCTTGTAGGTTTTAGGCTCATCTGAGCTCCCTTGAGGCGTATATGCCCTGAGGAGCTGGCCCAGCACCCCTGCTTTAGAGCCCAGCACTGCCCTCACCGACGGTGAGTGGGGCTGCCGTGGGACGTGGTGCAAGTACAGCTTCATCACGGTGCAAGATAAAATACAGATATACTACTAAGGAAATAAGAAAAGAAGAATCATCTCCTAGGTGCCCCTATGCAGGGATTCTGTCACTGGAAGTGAGGTGCTTCTGTGGCCAAGCTGCTGATTAAGCACTGTGGTTAATTTACTGAGCCAGCTGACTGCAGCGAAGGATGAAGCATGGTCTCTCTACCTCTGAGGGCATGAGCAAGATTTGGCCAGGCCGGTTCAGTGCTTCCCTCTCAGATGTGCCTTTTCTGCATTTCCACTGCATGAATGACAGCCACAGCAAATGTTTAATTTCAATGAAATGTGAAAGGAAAGGCAAGCTTCCCCTCGACGGTTGGCTGTGGGCTGGGTGGGCACTGGAGGGAAGGAGCTGGGCAGAGGGCTGGGGAAGCAGCTCTTGGTGTGTGGTTGAAGTGGCATGAATATGTATGAGACTGTAATTGGCTCACCTACGTAACCAAGGTGCCTAAAGACCTAGGCATCCTGGCTAATTGTTGTAACTGATTAATAAATCGGAGACCACTAGCGAAGTCCATACTGTCCTGTACAGCTCACTACAAGAGCAAGGAGTGAACCTGTCGGCAAAAGCTGCCTGGAGATGGGGAGTGCTTGGGGTTCCCAGGCTCCAGGGTGGAGAGGGTCACAGCCAGGCTGGTATCGTCCCCAGCTCTCCTTAGGGCAGGACAGACCCGTGCTGGGGCAGGCAGGGCTTCCCTGGTGCCCCAGGGCTGGTTGGCTTTGCTCTTGGTCTCCATCATTTCATGCAGCAGTCCGAGCACCAGCGGACCCTGGTTCTCAGTCTAATCCACTTTTCTCGTGTTTAATGTGCGTGTCACTTGTCACAGCAGTGTTCACCGGGAGTGCCCAGGAGATGACTGGTGGTCCAAGCTGCCACTTCGCAGGCAGCACAAAGCACATTAGACGTGGCAGCTGCCCATTTTTTGTGGCATTTGAACAGATGTCCCTTTTTACCACCTTTCCCTCTTCTCCACCTTTCTAAAAGTGGGCTTGCTGGGTTTTTAACTGCATAGCCACACTGGTTTTCCCTGCCTCCTGTTCCTGTTTTAACCCCGAGTCCTTTTGTTGACCTCGGTAACACTTTTCTGTATAGTTTCATGCACAACATAATAAAGTTGTCCAACTACAGCATTTCTATCCGTCTCGCATGAGTTTTCTGGCAGAGTCTGTGGGTACCGGTGGCACGTTGTAGTTTTCCCTTCATTCCCCCTCATATTTAAAATCCTTTTATCTGCCTCTGATTTTCCTTCCTTCTGCCCAGTCCTCCCGGTGTTCCCTCTGGGCCGTTCTCCTTTGAGTTACCCACCCATACTGCTGTGTCTTTCCCTTTGAGCACTTCTGAACTCCATGGCAATGGAACTGGGTTTTGCCTCTGAGATAATCATGTGACGCATAAAAACAATTCTCTGCTTTCCACAAATTCAGCAAAGCTCCACTGCAGATTTTTAACCTGCGATACAAAAGGGGTATCTTCTTGGTCCAAAAAAGAACTTCCCGTAAAGCTAAATACGTTTGAAACACATAGCAATTCAAAGCAATAGTCATGCCCGAGATACTAATATTTACTTTTATTATAACACAGTTCTGTGCAGAGAAGTTGGCAGAAAGAATTGTGTTGCAAGCAGAAGAGAGTATCCTCTGCTTTCATGTACGATTACAGCTCATTTTGGCAGTGTAGTTTTCTCTGGCAATGAAGCACTTAACAGTGGACTGGGATTTCTGAAAGGCTGACCCTGTGCAATTTGTACCTACCTCATTTCCAGAGCTCCTTATGAATAAAGCCAGTTATAGGGTACATTAAAACCTAATTTTGTGATTAATGATTTTGCTTTCACTGGTAAATAAACTCCCTTTCCACTACAGAGGGACAATGTTGGAGCCAAAGGAAGGGGCAAGAGTACGTTGGCCTCTTCATCTGCTGATTATTGAGTTTTCTGGAAGGTAATTATTTCTCTTCTTCTCTGATCAATGTACTCTGGTATCCATTTAATCTGTAGTCCGTAGCTACCACATTTTATAAAAGGTGAAAAATGAGGAACACGAAATGTTCCTACTAGGCTCTTAGAAAAGTGTGGAGCTGCCTTTCAGTCTGTTGCTATTCTCCACATGGATACTACAGCAATTTCAGATGAGAACGCTATTGCCACTGTGGTGAGTGGATTTTATGTGATGGTATAAATATGTCAATTAGTATTTCAATTAGCATCCGTGACTAATCCTGCCCACACTGGGAAGCTGCAGAATGCAAGTTTCTTACCAAAGGGTATGTTTTTATTTCTTTGTTATTCAAGTGTAATGCCAGTTGACAACTTCAATAGTAGGGGATAGGACAGAAAATTATAAGCTTTCTCTTTAATGGAAGGTGAAGGATTGGCTAGAAGCATTTCAGCAGAGGGTGAGGTCTTAATTCTCCTGTATTATATGAAATTCTATATTCTACTTCACATTACGCATCGACTCCTACAGACTTTCTTTTAAATAGTTGAATGTTTTGAAGTTTCTATGAACTTTGTGAGGGATTTTGTCACACAGCTTTGTTCTCATATGCTCTAGCTGATAGTATAGCTCCTTAAAAGTCTCATAAAATTATTCTGTAAACTGTGTTAACACACCATCATGTTCATCTATGGCAAGCCCATTCTGTACTGCCTTAACAGTGTAAATGGTCCTTTTCACAAAAAAAAAAAAAAAAAAAAAAAAAAAGAAAGAAAGAAATCTGTAAGCCATTAATGTGCTAACATTTAATGTTGAAAATAATCTAGCCTTCAAATGTGAGTAAAGCATACCACCAAAAAAAAACCCCCAAGACAAAACAACAAAAAGTTGATTACGGCACTCTGTTTTGATACAACATCTGGAAATAAGGTATTTCTCTTTTTTTCATTATTTCCTTTATACCAGTAGAGGGCACAACTGTTTAAATCACATTCATTTCATACACAGCATGCCATAATAAGGGCAATTTAAAAATTCACAGGAAAAAAATAATATACATCTATTTCCAGTAATGAACATTTTGTGGAATTTGACTGCATTATCCAGGAACCACTAATAGCAAAGACAAGGCTGTTTAAAAGATTTTTGCACTCCAGAACTACAAGAGTGTTTGAGTGTTTCTGTAGAGTTAACTATCAGAAAGCAGTATCTTGTGCAATGGGATTAAGGGAACAAAAGATAAAGAGATGGTAGTGCATAATTAGAAAAAAACCTCAATATTAATGTAAAACAAACAAAAAACCAAAAAAAACCAACCATTAATTAGCTGCTTTTAAATAACAAGGATTCGAAGGTTTGAGATTTTTTAATTCAGATTTTATATACAAACTTGGTAAACTGTATGTAAAAAAAACCTCTGCAATGGCAAACCAAATCTTGGGGTAATTTTTCTGTGTATTATTCCATCTGACATCCATGTAACGGGAATGAGAAAGGACTCAGTATAAACCATGGCCTTGAAAATAACAGAAAAACAGTTCTGCTTTTCATGCATATCTTATGATAGCTTCATTCCATTGCTGATTTCTGGAAAGGCTTTGAAAAATCCTCATTTCAATAGATTAATAGCTTATCTGAAATTGTAAAGGAAAAATTAATTAACAGAAAGAGCATCCAGTAGGACTAAGTTTAACAAAATACAGAAAAAACCAGTAACTTATCTTCTCCCTCTTTCTGACCAACATCTGTAAATTTCTGAAGATAGCTATGTGCCAGATTTCAGTGAGTAGAAAACCTAATATTGGATTTATTCTAACCCTGAAGTTGGAGATGTTATCTTCTAGCCAGCCAGCACGGTGCTGTCAAAAAAACTTTGACAAAATTATTGAAGAATGTGGGAAACAGCCAGCCATGGATAGAAACATCGTGATAAGGTCACAAGAAGGATCAACATGGCTCAAAGCATCAAGACCCCACCAACCCATCCTAAGGAAGGTTCTGGCTGAATCATTCAGCGTGATGCCAGGAACTGAGCCAGAGACCCTTGGCTCTGCAGTGAGCTTAGAAGGGATAATCAGAATAATATATAGACAGAAAGTGAGTAATGCATGTAGTGGAAAAGAGCTAGCTTTAGCAGGGACTGCCCAAACTTTTCAAAGTAATTTTGGAGTCTGTGAACCTTTTCCCTTCACAGTTTAAGAGTGATTCCTTTTATCTTGTCACTCACTTTTACCGATGCATTGCAGACTAAGAGCAGATTTCCTCAGGCATGCAGTTACTTTTACAATAGGCTGTGTAGCTAATTAAGCAGCAAGGTAAATTAGAGTTAGCATAGCGTCCTTAATAACTGCGAGTTCCAACATCTCCAAATTCCCTCAATCTTCAGATGTCTCTACAAGATGGAGCCACGGTAACTTTCCAAATGTTAACTTGAAAACAGTAAGAAACCTCTGCCTGGGCATCTCTCCTCTCCTGGAAATGCTTTTTATCAGTACAAAGACTGGCTTAAGCAGCAGGGTAGTCAGCGTCCTCCAGCCCCCCAGGATCAGCAGAGCATCCTCCTCTACCAGCTCCTTACAGACCTTGGGAATTGGGGGCCAGCTGGGAAGACAAAAACAGTTAAGAAATGGCTGTATTCAGAGTCATGGACTATGGGAATGGTCCCCCTGTATCTGGAAGCAGCTCTCTGCTTACAGAGAGGATCTTGTCCCATTTCATAAGAATCATTCCTTTAGATTCAAGCCATTAAATCCCACGTGCTTTGCAGGACTGGCAGGACTTTCTCTTAAACAAACATAATGGCTTACATCCAAGCCACGGCCCTTTTTGCTATTCCTGAACATCCTCATTATAGAACTTTTTATTTGAAACTAATAAAATTGCAAAGCGTTGAAGGTAAATCAACTGGCAATTTGTAAAAAAGATATAATTGTGTACTGATGAAAGAGTGTGACTTCCATTTGTATTTGGAGACATGTTAGCTGGATGGCAATGTCATCCTTAAGGGTTTCCAACACAGTTTCTATGACCTGGAAGGGGGGATTGGGATTGGTAGCAACTCGAATGATCTCGGGCTCCTTTTTATTTTAGGATTCTCTAAAGGTTTTAAAACTTGCTTTCAATACGTTAAGGTTGACAACTGCCCTCATGCTGAGATGCAATACCATTTTGGTCGGAGGTCACTGACATACTGTTTTCCTTGTTTATGTTCAAAGTGCATTTGCACAGGGTCATTTGTATTCATTACAGATGCAGAGTTTTCCCACTAGGGTATTTATAGATCTCAGAATTATTAGTACTTGATTTAGGAAAGTATTCTTAACCTAGAGAGGAATTAAAGTATATGTTTTCATAGGGACAAGCAT
Organism: Falco cherrug; assembly: GCF_023634085.1. Taxonomy (NCBI): domain Eukaryota; kingdom Metazoa; phylum Chordata; class Aves; order Falconiformes; family Falconidae; genus Falco; species Falco cherrug. The sequence continues at coordinate 20,544,086 of NC_073700.1, read as the reverse complement.
AAATACTGGCTGAGATACTTCACCAAATTGAAGCTCTTGGGGCACTTTTTTGTCTTGTTTATCTTTCAGGTATGCTGTTTTTCATTTTGTTTCTTCATAGGTCAGTGTTATTTATGCTCATTGTTTTATCTCGCTGCATCTGATCCTGCTGACAAAGCTTAAGATTAAATGCACTTAGCCTTTTTTTTCCCCTCAGACGTTTGCAATGCCTGAGCTAACTCATGAATGAAAGTGCACGATATTAAAACTTGAACCTACTTCATCATATTAAAATTTAAAATGTCACGTGATTTTTAAAGTCCTACTTATAGAGCTACATTGCTGAAGCACCGCTCCATGGACGCTTGGAGGGTGCTGCATCAGAAATACTAGCTGATGGCTCATATGATGAGGGTGGTTCCTAATATTTGTGTGCCATGACTGCCATGAATTGCCCAGCTAGAAGTGAATGCTTTGGAGATGACTAAAATTCAGCACCACATTTGGCAACAATTATTCTACCGTTACATTACACTACATTAAAATATGGATTCTTTTAAGTTCTTTTGAGTGGAAGAAAAATCACTCTGACACTAAGAAGGGAAGGAGGAGTAGCCTGCTGTTTTCTCCACTCCCCCTTAGCATGATAATGACCATGATCACATTTCAGAGTGCTTTTAAGGAGTGTTCCTTTGCTGGTCAAAAATACACTAACCTCATCCTTGCTGTGAAAGGCTGCCTACACTTTGGTTTCTGTCTTCTAACCCTTAATAACAAACTCACAGTCATGCTTTGGACGCATTTATCCTCTGGGTGTTCACCTCTTCAAAAGTCAGTTTGAGCCCAGGAGAGAAGTCATTTCTCATCCTGAGAGAGCCCTCACACCGTGTGAGAGCTCCTCGGTGCTCTGAACAAAATATCTCATTTCTTTAATAAAATAAGCCATTTTTTTGGTAGAATTAAAACCTCTAATCAAGAAAATGTTCCATATTTAGCAAAATGTTGAACAGTGCATCAAGCAATTTGTTTGAACAAAGTATGACAGGGGTGGTGGGAATATAATTTTGTAGTTAATTCTATTTGATTAGGAAAGTTACACAGCCTGTCATTTAGCTTTCAGGACAGCCATAAAATGTCTTTGCCTTCTGCTGAATTGCTAGCCAGCCCTCCAGGCATCAGGGTTGTTTCTGCTTAACACTTCAGCTCAAGGTTGCCAGTTAATAGGTAATGATAAGAACCGATCCATTGCGTTTTAATAGATATGACAAAATCAGGCAGAAGTACTGCAAAAATAACTTGAAATATGGGGAAGTAATCGTATTTTAATGCCTAGCAGATGCAGATATTTAGATTACTGTAATGCTGTTAAAATGAGCATCTATTAATACACAAGTATTTCAATGACACACAAAAGCAGAGACAAACAAAAACCCCAAATAAAAACAAAACTAAAATTGCCTGTTTATTTGAATTAGCCTTCAATTACTTATTCATTTATAATAGGTGAAAGGCTGCACATCTGAAAACATCATGCTCTCGCGCTGTTCTCCCTCCCATAGTTCATGGATTGCTTTTATGCCTCCATCTACCTATATGCGAAATCATTTCACCATTTTAATTTTCTCTCTGTGATTTCAAGATATTGTATATCAGTTTGCACTCACTGGGCACTTAACCTTCCTATTATAATTTTCTTTCTGTATCATGCTCCCCAGTACAATTGCATATAATTCACTTTCTTTTATCGGTTTTGTATTAGTCAGTGTGGTCTGATCTAGGTCCTGCCTGCATTAAGGAAATTTGCATCCATATAACAACACCGCTGTGGTTATTACAGCGGCGTAAACCTTTAATGCATATAGTCTGTGTCAGGGCAAAGTGAGGCTTTCAGTGCTGCTGTTTAATCCAGTCACATAATTAATTTCCTTAATACAGACAGGGCCTCTCATTAGCCTCCACCTCCCGGTCCCTCCTTCCTGCTGCTCCAAACACCAGTTACACTCTCCATTTATTAGCAGGAGCAGGAGCTCATGGAGACAATGAAATGGAAATCTGAAGATGCTGGTGATTTAATCAATTGCATTTGGTGCCAAAAGAAGTGTTGCCATTGACTTCAGTGAAATTGGACGAGACCATTGCTGGATGCCTCTAAAAATGCTATCCTTTTTTAACATAATGCATCCTCAGCCTACTGAGAGAAGGATTATACAAAATGGTGACAAAATACAGATGGCCATGGGCATGATGAGCACGTCTGATACTGGCGTCAGCATTTGGAACATCAGTGAAGTGAGATGCCTGCGGACCTAGCACAAGGGTGAACGCAGTTTATCCCCAACACTGGCACAATAGGGGAGTCTCCCTGTGCTTTGAAGAACTGGCATGCTATCTGGTGAAACACATATCCAAAATACCATCCAGTTACCAGAGCTGACCTCAGTCTTGAAAGAAATCATACTCTATTATACTGTGCCTGCACAACAAGGCCTGAGAGAAGTTGATATCAGCATTGGCTTAAGGAGAGAAGCTTTTCTTAAAAATCAGAAAGATTAAATTTACATTAAATGCTTACCTTAAAATAAGAGTCCCATAAGCATAACTGGAAAAAATAGATTTACCACTCATTTAACTGCAACCAATGCCTCCTATATTTTGCCCATATTTTCATCATTGACATTATTATGCCTGAAAGTGTGATTGGAAAAGGTGGGCTGCAATAAGCCTTACACAAAGAAAGACAGAAAACAAAATTTTCACCTTTTTTTTTTATTATTATTCTTTTTAATATTCTCCTGTCCAGTGGCTGTTTCAGATTAATTCATTTATCTACCTCCAAAGAAACTGATAGCAATGATTGTCAGTGGTAAAACCAGACTAATGGTCCATCGAGTACAATTGACTATGTCCCATTTTGACAACGTCCTAGAGGTCTTTTGCAAAACAAGTTCCATTTAAGCTTGAGGTAAGTTAGTTGGTATTTCTGCCAGTGGTAAGAGAAATTCTTCAATAGCTAAAGCATCTAGGAGACAAGCAATGATTGATTTTTTTGCAGGAAATGATGGTGGATCTGAAACTACTTGTTACTGGTGGCTAAATTCCTATCTAAAATTTGAAAAATCAAGGTTTCTCAAAGCAGACTGTGAACAACAGCAGTGCACAAAACAGTTATATAGGAAATCCATGTGCTGAAAATGTGAACTATTACTTGAAAGCAGATAGAGTAACTATGGCAGTTGGTGGAGACCAGTGAGGGGCGTGTAGTTAATGGGAACAAGCGCTCAGTTGATAGTTTAGGTCTAGCCAGCTGGCGTCAGGATGGACGGGGTTAAGGTGGGTCTTCCCATCAAATTATTTGTTAATTGGGAAGTTTAAATATCATATTCATTTACCTGCTTACACCCATGCTCACAAATTACAGTGGAGCTTTTTTCCACTTAAATCCTGAGGAAGCATTAATTAGGCAACACTAGAGTAGAAGCATCCCTGTTCTTCTCATATAATTTCTCAGACATGTCGACAGTGATGTTTGAATGACAAGTGGAAATGAAAAAAATCATTAAGCTGGAAGAAGCGTGAGACTTGCAATTAAGTTGATATTATTGAACATGTGTATTACGGTTGGTCTAGAAGCCCCAGATGGCAGAAGGGCATCATAGTATCAAGTACTGTGTGAAAACATGTCATCTAGCCTCAGAGAATTTACTGTCTGCAAATTGATTATCTTCAGTAAGTATACAGTGATACTGCATGTTTGCTGTGTTTTTGAAATGAATACAGGAAAAGCACTTTTCAAAACCACTATTTCTACATCCCTGGGTTGCTATAAAATAAGTGAGTGAAAGAGTGCTTTTTGTCCCTTTTTACTTGTCATCTCAAAGATTAGAGTCATCTTTTGACCTCACAATCTTAAAAAGTGCTTCTCTGACAAACTTTTTTTTAAAAAAAAGCATCTTCTACATGGTGTGGCTTGATGCCTATGATAGAAATTTGAAGTCCTTGACTTAACTGAAACTGAAAAAATATAGTAGTTGGCCAAAGTAGTCACAATGTGGGGCTGGGCTGGAGGTGACAAAGGACATCAGGGAAGGAAAACCGCAGAATGCATTTTCAAAATTGTAACAGCTCCTGTGATCGGTCAAGCATAAAAATACAGGCTATCCTTCTCAGGCTGGTCTTGCAGAGCTGAAGCTAATATTTCCAACTGGAGAACTATGCCATAGGTCCATGACCTTGTCAGCTCTCATAAGCCCCAGTGAGTCGGGTGTACGAATACGTGAACGGCAGACCTATGAGGAAGCCTAATCTGCATTTGGGGCTTTTCTGGGTCTGTGCTCAGTCAGTGCCCCGGCAGAGGTGTCCACAGCCACCGTGCTCCACCCTCCGCTACAGCTGCCTGTAAAACTAAGGCTTGACCCAAGTCCTGCTGTGAGACTTTGTATAACAACAACAAAAATATTATCTTTCAGGCTCCGAAGTGGAGTTTTAGAGATGTGACGGAGTCACCACACTAATACATCACCTGAGCTACAGTCACACGCTGAGCGCATGCTCCTGCTCCGTGCCAAGGTTCAGCTCAACCGTATTAGTACGAATCTCAGTGCTCAGCTCATGTGCAGGTAACTTGTTAAATTGCAGTTATTTTATCATCTCTATGAGCCCTATGTGCTCGCACTCTGGCAATTAAAAATGCATCTTGTTTTTCTAATTTTGTTTTTGACATCCCTTCCTCAGACCAGTGCCACATTTTATTACTGAAGTGACTACACTTCAGTGCTGGACATACCTTAATTATAGACTCGCATATGCATAGAAAAGTAAAGATGTCCTTTCAAGTCAGGGCTCCTGCGGTAAGACTGGGTTAACAGATGCCGTGTCGAGTTTCTCTTGGTCGCCTTGAAAAGATGCCACCGTTCCCCAGCCAGCGCATCTCAGTAATTCACCACAAAACCAGGCAGTACGGGAAACAGAGGTGGCAGCAACTTAAATCTTATTCATTGAAGAAGCAAACTGTTTTCCTCTTGTCCTTCATGCCGATGCCCGGAGCGCCACGCACCACCGCCCCGGCCCGAGTCCCCTGTGCAGCAGGAGCCGGCGGCGGGCCCGGCCCCTCCCGCGACCCCCGGGCCTGCAGGGCCCAGCCCGCCCCAGCACCGCCCGCCTCCCGCGGGGGCGCCGCGCCTGAGGTGCGCTGTCACCGCGGGCACTCCGCCGCGCTCGGGGATCCCGAGAGGTAATAGAGGTTTCAGGAAATGTATTACTATTTGATATATATTTCCTTCTAAAAAGGAGGGGGTGGGGTGGGGGGTGCGACTTACGGGAATTCTGCTCAGCCTTAATTACAGCCACACAGCTACAATACCGTGATCAGCTGGAGCCAGGGTCAATAAAACCTCGATCCGGCTCCAGCACAGACCTACGTGAACCTGATCCTTTTCCTGGGCTCCCAGCCCAGAAATCAGACGGAGTTTTTATTTAAGATGTCATGTGTCAACTTTCTCCGCCGGCACCCAGCTCGCCCAGCCCGGCTGGAGAGGCCGCCCCCCCGCTGCGGGGCGCGTTTTACGCGCTTCCCCCTGCCGCCCCCGGGTGGAGTCCAGCGGCGCCTCCCCGGGCCCTGAGGGACGGTGGCGGCTGCCCGCCCCGCTCCGCTCCCGCCGCCACCGCGGCCCCTCGGCGGCGCTGGGCCGGGCGCAGCCCCCGGAGCAGGGGAGCGGGTGGGCGGGCAGCCGGGCCCGCCCCGCCCCGCCGCCTGAAGCGCGCCGCTCGCCGCTCCAGAAGAGGCGGCGGACGCCGCAGGATTACGGCGGGTGGCTCCGCGCCGAGGGCTCCGGTGGGGCTCGGCGGCGGCTCGGCTTGAGGTGGGCAACTTCGGGGAACAAAGTTGGGCTGGCCGCCCGGGCGGCGGCTGCCCGCGGGGCCGCGGCTGAGGGGAGCGGTGTGGCGGAGGGCTCCCCTCAGCCCGCCCGCGCCGTGGGTTGCTGAGGGAGGGAAGGAGCCACGGCCTCGCGTGGGGCCGCTCCGTGGGTGCCAGAGTTGGCGGCCGGCGCGGGGGAAGCGGCTCCGGCCGGGAGCGGGGCCGCGCAGCTGCCGGGCGCTGTTCGGAAGGCGGCGGGAGGGAAGCCTGCCTGGCGTGGGGGGAGCAGCGGGGGTTGCCCTGCTGCCTCGCTGAACGCACCTGCAAGCCCAGCGCGGAAAACGAGGCTCCTGCAGGTAAGGTGCTCGGTACGTGCTTCTGCAGCACCGGGGCGAGCGCACGGCAGCTCTTCGCCTGATGGATGTCTCCTGATTGCCTTAGCGAGGCACTTCTCCCCCCTGCGTGCGCGGCGGGGGGCCGCTGCGCGACTGTCCCCCTCCTAATGCGTCTCTTCCTCGGCTGCCGGCGCCCAGCAGAACCGCCCTCGACCCCCGCGACAGCTCTGCCCCCCCCAAACGGCCCTGCCCCCCCCGCAGAGCCCCCCAGACCCCCCAAACGGCCCTGCCCCCCCCGCAGAGCCCCCCAGACCCCCCAAACGGCCCTGTCCCCCGCCGCGTCCCCAGGGCAGGGCCCGGGGGCTGCGCTCGGCGGGACCCGGCGGGCACGGCTGCTGCCAAGATGAATGTTTGCATGCTATGGTTTTTTTTTTCCCCTCCCCTCCCCCCCCCCCCCCCCCCCCCCCCCCCGAAAATTGTTTTAAGTGCGTCTGGAGTTACTCAAGTTCTAAAGCTGTGCTTCCCTGGCTTTGCGTTTAATTACTTACTAGTAATTGTGTCAAATTCAAGAATGTGAGTGTGTGAGCTTTTCCCCCTCTCTCGTATTTCGGTGCTGGCATGCTGGTTTAAAAATAAATAACAACCCAACCCCACACCGCTCCAGTGAAGGTTTTGGGAAAAGCTTTTTCTTCTTTCTCTTGAATAATAGTTTTGCTCTTTCTGTGCATCATTCGGGACCGTTGAGTTTCGACTAAATTCTGACAAAACCAGAACTTTCCTGTCAGACGTGGGGGGAAAAGGAGCCAGGCACGAAGTTTCGGTGGCTCGGGGTGGCTCGGCACAGCTGCTGGCTCCCTGCTCCCTCTGTGCCTGTAGCGTCTCTGCAACAGCATCTCTGCAGGGTTTGTCTGCCCTGGTGTGCACTCTGTAACTAGTGGTTTGCCTTCTCTTTTCCAACTTCTTGATTTTATTTATGGTTCATACCATATGGGGTCAGAGCTGTTGATGTCCCCAGTATTGCTGTGTGACCTTGTTGCCAGTTAAGTATGGTGCCTGGCTGTGATTAACCTAAATCCAAGCACCATTTTGTTGGACTGATCTCTCTGTCGCATACATTTCTGATGTGAAATGATCCAGCAATAGCCTTGGGTGCTAACTGGTTAGTCATGATTACTTTCCTGATGACATTGACACACACACAAAATCACTAGCATACTGATTTTTAGCTGTCCTCAAAGTGCTTGTTTTACATAAGGGGACATAATGTCAGTATTTTGGGTTTTTTTTATTTATTGTGAATGCAAAAAAGTGAAAATCAAGACCTTATGAAGGACAGGCAGACTCTCCAAAGTCTTGACTGTGGTGTTTTGCAAGAGTAACTTGAACTATAGCTTAAGCAGCATGCCAAGTTTGTCCAGTGATGTAATTTTTAATGTATATGGAAAGTTATGAACAAATACCAAAATCAGTCATGAAAATGCTGAACTAAGTTTTAAGCATTGAAATTGTATTGCTACTCCATCTGAAACTATTCCAGAAATCTGTTTATTATGCAAGAGACTTCCATACTGATCTAGCAAAAGAATTTGTGAAAGCATTTGAGGAAAATGATTTAGTGAAGGTGTATAATTGTTGCTAAAAATGCTGCTGACTTGATGTTGGGGGGCGGCAATTTAAAGGCATGTTGATGCCCAGGGATTCTTCCCTGTGGTGTGAGCTCTTTAGCCTGCTACCCAGGCACTTCCCTCGCTCATCAGGGCTCCTACAGGCTTTATGGTATTTTTACTTCTGTGTTACTCTTGGCGTCGCCTTGCACTGGGAATGAGCTGCAGGCTTTGAGCTGAAAGCATTGATGTTTTCTGCGTATGTAAAGTAGAAGGAGGTGCAGCTCGGGTCTGTGCTGTCAGAGCAGAGGATCTGTAAGTTGGCACTGGCATTTGCTATCGGATTTTTCCCAAGTTGGTTTTGTGAACAGTTGCTTAATGAAAAGAACATCAGGTAGGGGTTTTCTAATTAATCTGCGACTTGGTACCTTTTAAGGGAAGTAAAAATACTAGATTTCATGAGAAAGCTGCTGCAGAGTGGTGGCAAGCTCTGGCCCTGCACGTAACTCCTGTAGTTCTGGTGCTGGTGGCCTTAGGTAGGGTCTTGCACGGAAATCTGCATCTATATCCAGCTGGCTGCACGCTTTGCAAATCGTTGGGCTGGCAGGCTTAGGGATGTGTGAGTTACAGAGCCACCAAAACAACTTGTTCCTCAAATTCTCAAAGAGTAAGTCACTGTAGATACGTAGGGATGCCATATGTTCGTGTTACTTTTCTGTAATGTTTATATTGAAGTTTTTCTCCACAAACATTTGCAATCTCTCAGGCAGGGGGTGGTGGTTTTGATGGGGTTGTTTGTTTTTGTTGTTGGTTGGTTTGTTTTTTGAGCAAAACTTGCTGGGTTTTGGTTTTGTTTTTGGGGTTTTGTGGTTTGTTTTTTTGTGCCCCATCTTTATGTTCTTAAGGCATTGTAATGGGAAATTCCTGCAAGTAGGTTCAGTCTTCTTATTCTCTTTTCTGGAAAAGACAGATTCTTAAAAGTGACATAAGCCAGTGGTTTTATGAGTGTGACTGTCAGGGTTTACTCTGATACAGGAAGACACAGATTAACTGCAGTCTGCAAACAAGATTTTTCACACATTTGAAACTGTGACAGGCATGGTGGTGTGGTGCGGCTGTCTGGGGAGCCAGCAAGCCTACGGAGAGAGGGAAGAAGTTATTGGTGGTGAGGGATGACTGTGGCTGGTGGTGAGTATCCGTCCTGAGTATAAAGATGACTTTAGGCGGCTTGAGAAATAATTACAAGATGGAGCTTGATTTACTAGTAAACAGGAAATCTGCTCATCTGTAAAGTTGCTTTTTGTGTGTATTAGTTTTCATCCTTCTTGGTGCTACCTTTGGCAGCCAGGTCTGTCTTGTTCTCATATCAGATATGTAACCTTCTAGTTCATATTAGGAAACTAAGGAACACTAGATTATAGTCACCTGAGCTGGATGCATATATGCATTGAAGTTGAATGCTGCTAAAGTTACAAGTGATGGGAAATGACTTACTGAAGGGAATTCTGTGATGAGTGCATTGATTAAGTTCATGTTGTGGTGTCATGTGTTGACATGGGTGATGCTGAGATGGATTAAATGGCAAGATGCTTTGAAATCAGCTTTTGTTTAAAGATGTTTATAAACTTACTGTCTTCGTTGTTTAAAACTGAATGCGTAACAGAAGCTGTGTCTGGAAATGGGGGAGCAGAAGACTTGCCTTGGTGTTCAAGCTCTGAAATGGTTGCTCTGTTGCTGCTGTCCTTAACAAAACATAGCTGCAGTCACAGTAAGTCCTTTCCCAGGTCTTTTTTTGTTTTGTTTTGCAGCTCTACAGCTTAAGTTTCCCTCAGAGACAGACTGTTTCAGCCAAACCAGGGAAAGATCAGTCAGCGATTATCCCAATTAAAAACAATTAGAATGCAGAAACATGAAGTTAATAGAGCTGCAGTCTTCTGTTACGCTAATGTCTCCACCTTTCATTTAGTTAAGCTATTTAGAGTTGTAGCCGTAACTTCTCCATGTAGATTTGAATATCCACATTTTATAGCACGTGGTGTATGAGAATGCATTAATAGGAGGGAAAAAAAAAGCGCGAAACACCTAAAGAATCATCGGTGGTACCTTGTAATGTGCCTTAATGTAGGAAAGGATTAGGTGAAGGCTGCAGGTTTGCATAAACAGAGGAGTCCTTTCCTATTTACAGGTACTGATTCAGTGCTCAAAAGGCCATGTTGGTCTTGTGTCCATTGAGACAGATGAAAAACGGATCGAAGTTGATGGCCTTTTAAATGAAAGTGTATCCAGGAAGGTACTATTTGGATAACAAAAATGGGTTGGGGGGGGAGCTTTGATTGCAGTCAACTTAAACTTGCTATACCTAGGTGGTTTTGGTGTGCTGTCTGATACGAAGAAAACAGGGGCTAATACAGAATGAAGGGAAAGTGGCAGGAATTAAAAAAAAATATGGATTCTCAGTCTAATACTTGCTTGAATGAAGAGAGAAGGTGGTGGGCAGCTGTAAAATAATAAAAATACTTTGGGTTTTTGTGTCAAGCTAAAATAGGCATGTTTAAATTTGGTCTGAGAAAAGATCAATTAAAATACAGCTCATAATGTATATAGCATTGGTTTTATTTGAAAGAGCGGTTTTATACTTTCTAAAGTTTCACTTTTTAAATGCACTAAAGTATAATAATATTCCTTAAAATCAATGACACTTTCATTTTGCGTAGCTGACGTGGGATTTATTTTTTTTTCCCCAAACTATGACTCAGGTATTTTTAGTCTTGAAAAAGCTATCTGTTGATCAATGTAAAGAATAATTAACTGGCAAAGTAGCTGCATTTCCAGCTGAGCAAAACAGCAGGCAGAGCTACTGAGTTGTGCTCAGCCCTGAAGTGTTGTCTGCAGCCTGGTTGTGCTCTCCTGGAAAACTTAGTGAGAATGGACGGTATTTGAAACCAGGACGTGTATTTTGTTAATCCTGATGGCACATGGGGGAAACTGCCTGTGTTTGACTGTGACTCATGAAGAATTTAAAATACATACTGCAAAGCTACCAATATGAGTGAGCCCCCAGAAAATGAGGCACAGCAGCGTGGGCTATAAAAGGCTTTTGACCAAGTGCTTCAAGTAATAGGAAGAGAAAACCAAGAGATGACCGGGCTTGTCTGGGGAGTTCTTATTGATCAGTCGGTTATTGGGTGCTGGAAAATACAAGAATAAACCTCAGGGTTTTTCCATGAGAGAGTTATACTGCTAACTCACCTCAGTGCACCAAACTCAGGCAAGTACTTCTTTTAACTGGTTTGCTCTGAGGTACTTTTCACAGCAATAAGTTAGACTTTATTTATTTATTTATTTTTGTTATTTAAGAGCTTGCTGATTTCCATTATTTATCTGAGAGAATAATTCCAGACAGTCAGGCTAACACTTGTGGATATGAAGAGCATACTTTTGAAATCTGACCAAACTGTTTCTTTCTAAGCTGTTATCTGCTTTATTTCTTGTGTTTGGAGGTCTTGTAGCTGGATCCAAACACTTGGGGGGGGGGGAGAACCACCCCAAACATGATGCATATAACTCCTGCCCCCCCCGCCTCCCCCCCCCAAAAAAAAAACCCACCCAAAAAAAACAACCAAAACCAACACCCCCCCCCCCCCAAAAAAAAAAAACAAACCACCAACCAAAACCAAAACACACCCCAACCAAAAAACAGATCAAACCAAAACCAACCATAAAAACAGTTGCTCAACATCAGATTGCTTATTGTGCAGTGCTAATATGCCTCTAGATGTATTTGTATACAGGTGAGTGAAGCAACAATGCAAAGATACAGTGGAAGTTGTTTGCATTTAAAGGCTTGTTTCCTTCTGCTGCGCTGCTGTGACGGGCAGAGGGCAGGCATGAGGGTCTCTGTAATACACTGCGTATTATTTAAATTTCTGACCTGCAGTTTGAGGGGGAAACACGTATTATGATGACAAGGAGTTAATAAGCATGAGCATGAAAGAGCTTATAAAATCTTTGTGCAAGGGACATCTGATTTACAAGACAGTGCTAATGACCTCCCTGTCATGCTGGGGGCCCGTGCGCCACCTGATGCGGTGCAATTCACTCAGCTAAGGGTGGAGCAAGGCATCTAGGCTGCACCTCTACCCAGGTGTGTGTCTGGTGGTGGCAGGTGTATGTCTGCTTTTGTGATTGCAGCTTATTTGCAGCAACAGTCTGTAATGATTAAACCGGTTCAGCAGTTACAAATTAGTTCCTCCATACTGTGTTTAAATGAAGAAAACCAAATAAAGCATTGTTTTTACCCCAGTAAGTCACTTGTGTAGCACAGTGCCAGGGAAGCTGTGGACTTGAGACCTACTTTGCTGGTGAGGTGTGGTGAACACAGTGCAGGAAGCACCAGAGGCGTTGGGTATAGGTACGTTTTGTATCCATTACTATAGAAGTATGGCTGTGTGCTGTTTCTTTGGTTTTGAATGCATAGTTGAGGATCAACACACTTGTACGCTCAAATTATAAGAGAGGTCAGAAATCTTGAATTTTACTTAGTACTTTTAAAACAGTAGTTTAAGCGTAACGGAAAATTTGTTATTAAATCCAGATTACTTTGCCATTTACATTTTAATCCAAGCAGTAATGGGCCACACTGGCATGAATTGTTTTTAAAAATGCTCTTCTCCCTATTCCTTTTTGTGTGTGTACTGGCTCATTTTTTTAAAAAATAGCGTACTATCTCTGTAGTACTGCTGAAATCACAGTGCCACATTTGTAGTTTGGGGAGTGTGTTTCAGTTCAATAGGCCTTGACAATTCTGAAGAGTATTATGGCTCAACATGTTTAGGTCTTTTATGAAATTTAAAATAAAATAAATTACAGCTCTTTGTAGCTGTAAAGCTCTCTTTGGAGTAAATTGGTGGGGAAAATCAACTGGTTTTCCACAGTCTGACTTAATGTAAAGCATGGCCAGCATCCCTTTTGCTTCTACTGAGGTCAGAACAGTCATTTTCAGCATATTGTGCTACTTGACTACATAAGGAGCAATCCTGTCTAATCCAATCCAGAGTGGGTCAGTAAGTGATAAATTTTGTTTAGCTTGCAAGCATACTGATTTTCATAGTTCGTTTACAGAAGAACTGTGTGTTTCTGCATTTGAAGCTGCTTTGGTTTTTGGTTGGTGTCTCTTGGCATTCCCAGTAAAATGTGCAAGATGAAAAGTACAGTTTTAATGGTGTATTACTGTGGAGATATTTTATATGGAGAAACTGGGAAATGCAACTTGTATGGTTGATGAAGAAACCATTGTTTTCTTTTCCTGAATATAATCAAATGTGTTGATTTTATCCTGGCTTTTTAAGGCGTATTGAATGTCACCTGGGTGTGTGTCTGTCTTGCTTATTGTAGTCACTTGGATGTGTGTCCGTTGTGCCTATTCTTCTGTCCTGCTGTTTGAAGATAGTCTGTTTCTAAAGCCATGAGAACTGGGTCTGCCTTTGCTACTGCCCAGCCACTTAGTGGTGCCCTCACCAGGGGCGGGGGGGGTGAGCATCAGGGTGAGCCTGGTGCTTATTAGATGCTGGAGCAGGTGGTAACCCTTGGTGGTCCTGATCTTGTAGGTGCAGGACAGTAACACTCTTCTGGGTGGTGGGACTGTGTGTTGACAGAACATATATGTGCAGGATCGTGAGCAGGTTTTATATCAAAACCTCATGATTAAACTGTCAGCATTTACTGTGGTGACTTTTAATTTAATTCATAATTGGTGCTTGCTGCTACAAGTGTAGTACAGGTCATTGTGTGTGCAAAGCTGAGGTTATGAGTGGGAGGAAAGCTCTTCGGCACTCTGATTGATTATTTAACGTCTCAGTCAAGTGTGTGATGTAAGCTGTAAATGACAGTAAAAAGAAAAGGCTGTATATGTATGTATGTTTTACTAGGGTAATTTATAAAGCTGAGTATAGGTTGATAGCGCTTCTGCTAGCTCATCACATGACTGTCAGTACCTCTTTCCCATTGAAGTGTGTTGTGCTCAGGGATTATGTTGCTGGAGAATTCAGTAATAACAGTAAAATGTTTGTTGCACTATTAAGAACAACTGCTCTAAAGAAACCTAGCACAGTGATCAAGAGCCGTTGGCAGGTGCACTGTCTTATATGCGTGTGCACTTTGAGTCTTTCTCTTTCATTCTAGATTAGTAGAAGAAGACCCTAAGTTCCTAAAGTTTGTAGTCCTTCATGTGACCTTTTCAATTGCACAGTCCCTGGTATCTGTTTAAGCATTTAAGTATATGTTTTTAGCAACGTGTACCTCCTCTGGATAAAGATTTATTGATTCTACAGAGGTGCTACAAATACTTGTTAGGTTCGTGCACATATCCTTAGCAGTGTAGGGGAAGCCTTTATTTGTATACCAGACTTCCACCAGAGAGAATACATGTTTTCTTTTAGATTAAAGATCTTTCCATTCATACCAAAAGGAGAAAGATGTACATACATTTACTTGACCAAGCAGCTCCCCATTAAAACTGGTGGAAGGTGGCTGGCTAAAATCATGCTGGAAGCTTCTTTCTTCCATTAAGGTTCAGCTTGGTGGCAGTTCACCTGAACCTTTACTTAAACCAGTGCCAAAGCCTGCAGAATGTCTTTTTAAATGTCTTTTTCTTCTTGACAAGATAAAGGGCAGCAGCTGCTCATGTGTAACACATCCATTTTTTTTGGACATTTGTCTGTTTTCTACTCTTGACTAAACAAGAGTTAGCCTTTGTCCCAGAAGTAGCTAAATTTATGTAAACTGGAGTTATTTTCCTCTTCTCCCCTCACTTTTGAGCCCCTGCCTTCTTGCATAGCGCTATTCTCTTGCTGCTTGTCTCACATGTTTCCTGTTCTAAAAAATCTGTTGAAATTATAGTGGAAAAAGTGATGAAGCCTTACCGAGAACTGGCAAATGATTTGTGGAATCAAATACAATTACTGGAGTAGTTGCATATATACAGTGGTTTTCCTTTTATATGTTTATCTTTAATCTGTTTATAGATCTTGGTTCCTCACTATAATTGTTGTAAGTATTGGATTTTGAATCTTGTGTTGACTATCTTTGATATTGTACTGCTAAGGAAAATAAAAGTCTGTATGGCTCTGGTGAAGAGCTGTTTCTAATGCTTTAAAAGCTGTAGTTAGTCTACTTGAGCATCCTTTTCCCTTGATAAGCTGAAAATGTAAATGTAAGAGGCTTTGTGTCTAACAGTGCTATTCTTCTGTGACTGTCACATGAAGAAGAAGTAGGGTTTCCTCCCCTCTTCTCCTTGGGAGAATAACAAAAGACTGTGTTTTGCGTGGCATGTGTTTTTGGTAGTAGGTTCTTCCCTGCCATGTGACTATGGTTCGCACTCCAAAATCCAGGTACTAGAAAGTTCCAGTATTTCGTCAGGTGCACTCGTAGACTGGAAAGCTGTTCTGCAGATCTGTCCTTCTACAAAACAGCTGAAATAAGTGAATTTTCATCAAGAAAAGCACAGCCCCCAGGGATCCCTGGTTGGAGAGGTGAGCGGTCCCAGCCTTGCTGAGAACTGGCTTCTGTGCACCTGCCATGGTTAGTGCTGTGCCCTGACCTGGCGTTTGGCACCGCTGCTGTGCTTCCTCTGGAAGTCGTGATGGTGCCATTCGGTGTCTCTGTGCGAGGCACTGGGGTCCAGAAAAGGATCATGGACTCTTCTTAGTTTTTTCCACATTTTCTTCAACAACTTCCAAGAGGAGCATGGTGTCTTTTTGATGTTTGTTATTCCCAGCTTTGATGCACAGCTTAATCAAGATTGTTGTGAGACTTCAAGGTTTTTACCTTGTCGTTACTCTGTCCCAAGAATATTCTGGACTAGTTCAGTTGTGGGTTGATTGGTTTATTTTCAGGTGAAAAATCTGAACAATTTACTGTAAGTCTGTTTTTCATACTAGAATTACTATGGTACATGGAGAAATAAGTATAAATATCTCTAGATGACTGCAAAGCAGCTTCTTTGTAGTTTGTTTCAGAGTTTCTGAGAGGAACCTATCTCTTGCTCATACTGCCAAAGCTCAGGAGCTGGGCTTACTGTGCAGATGTCCTGTATCATGCAAGGGAAACATCGAGGAATACAAGTATGGCACTTACCTCCTCTACTAAACTATACCTAGCTCTTCCTGGGCAGGTGGGGTGTTTTTTTGGGTGGGAGGGGGCGCTTGGGTGTTTGGGTTTTTTTGCTTCTTTCATTGATAGGAGGACAGAATGACAGTGCTTAAGAGGCATCTGTCCCAAGTGTAACTTAACTTGAAAGCTGTTTTGGTATCACTTGCTGAATGTACTCTAGAGTTAAGAAAGTTGCATAAGCTCCTTATCTGAAGCTAAGCAGCTTAAAGAAGTTGCAAAGCTCCAGCACCTTGTGCTTCGTGCTGTTGAACTGTTTTAACATACAATCTTCTCTTCTCCCAGCATCTGAGCATCCTAATGTTACAGATTTTGATAACTTGCATAGTTAACTGCTCATGCCTGTTTGTTATCCTGAAAGAACAGAAAGCTCCCAGATGTTTCACATAGTTGTGATTTAAAAAAAAAATTTTAAAAAATCAGTAAAACATGTGAAACTGGTAGAAAACAGTAGTAAGGCTTGTTGAAACTAAACCTGAAATTTTCTCCAGTCTGCTTTCGTTCTTAGATAGACTCTAGATGGCTTAATGCAGAGTAGGCATGAGTTCTGGTCTGGGCCATTTGATCCCGTTAAGACCTCATCAGGTGTCTGCTGCATTTCTGGGAACCTCAGATACTGCTGTGGTAGGAGTTGCCAGGTGTTCCCTGAAGCTCTTTACCCTATAGTGTGAAAAGAATTACATGTAAGCCACAAATGTATGAATTGCTGATAACATAGGTATACTTTCCCTTTTGTGTCCAAGGATGCTCTCTTTCCAGCAGGTAATAGTCTACAATGCTACTTCTAAGAGAACCAGGCTTGGAATTTGTAATTGATGCATACAACATCATCTGGAAGGGGAAAATCATAGGTTTTTTTTTTCTTCTCTGCAGGTATCTTAGTAAAATAAGCAGAAAAAATAATCTCCTTTATCCGTATGACCCTTTACAGTACTGTAACAAAGTTGGTCTTCTCCCAGCCCTTGGTTCCCCGCAGCAGGGAGGGAAGAATCGGTACGTTCACCACATCTTCAGAAAAAATTAAAGTGCATCAGTTAGGGGAATAAGAACTGCAGACAGTTAACTGTCTGCAATTCTAATTCAAAATTCCTCAAATTCTAAATGTATAAGGATCTACACTTTTCCTTTCCAGAGGACTCAGCAACTGTCCAATAAACGTGATAAAGGTTGTAATGAGCATAATGTTCTTGGATTAATTTATCCCTGTACTTCCTGGGAAGTAGCTTTATATAGAGATTTGAACTAGCTGAATGGCACTGTGAAAATAAGTTGTTTGAGATACAATCGGGTGTTGCAGCAGAGAGCTGACTCTTTCCTTTTTTTATTTGCACAAAAGAAATGTTAATGCTGCAGTGATGCAACACACTTAGACTTCAGATACACTAAATTTAACCTGTAATGAACTTACGGAAGTATGCCCAGTTACTCTTATGAACTGGGGGGTGGAAAAGTGCTAGTGTGTATTTTACTTCTCTTGTCCCTAACCAGGTCAGGTTTTGCTTCTGCAACAAAAGCAACAATGAATTTTTTTGCAGTCATCTTAGAACCACCTTTTGCCATTACTTACTGTCAAAGTCTTAGTGTTATGCAAAGTCACACTCAGTATTTGTGTGGATGTTTTAAGCAAACAGCCAACTCCAGTTACCCCGAGGAGGGTGCAACAAGCCCAGTGGGGTCTGTGTCTCTACGGCTGCTGCTCTGTGGAGCTGGTTCCTCTCCCTGCCTCCGGCAGCTACAAGCAGTGTCCTGAGTGCTGGCTTCAGCCCCTGTTTACTTTACAGATGCAGGCAACTGTAATTCTGGGCACACTTGTTATTTGTGTTATTTATCTGGTTCCTTTGTGAATCCTCCTGAGCCCTGAGTGATCTATTATTCTGATAAATTCCACAAATTCTCTGCATTGTGTGAGGACTTCTAAAAAATACAACCCTTCTTTGTTTCACCGGGATATATTTTACATACCTTAGACTTTTCTGACTAAAAGATGCTGGTACTTCTAGAAACAAAATCCCAGCAAGGCTTTATCATCAGTTGACAAACTTGTGTTAAGGTTTCCTGCCCCTCCACTGTGTGAAATATATGTGGATCCAATTAATATTATAGGAATGTGAAAGAAGTCTTGAAAACCCCCTTTGACACTGGGCTTTGAAAAATCTTGCTTCCTGGATTGTATGAGTGGTCAGGTGATTTTAACGGTCTTGTTAGTCAAAAAAGGCTCCCAGGAACCTTTGTAGAATTAAAATTACTTTTTATGACTTAAAGCCAGGCATTGTAGGCACAGCTTCAAGTACTCTTGTACAAGGGTGTTTTGTAGATTAATTTCTACTTTTTGTTCCTGCTTTAATGATACCACTTAAAACCAGGCATAATATGTGCTTTAAGGCTCTGTTTCAGCATAAGTTTCAATTTCCACCTTCCCTCTCCTGTACAATGATGGATGCAGAGTTGTCACAAATATTTTAGTAATTGCTGCATCTTTCATGCCATGTGTCATAGGTCTGACTATTCAAATTTCACATTCAACTTAGAATAACCTCTCCCTGTGAGGAAGAGTAAGAACACATCTAATATATGTGTTGAAACACACGTGTACTCATTGTTTGTGGAGGATCTTTTCCCTTGATGAGGGTAACTCCAGAAAAAGGTAGTGTAAAAGACCTTGATTTCTGTAGGAGCATTTGGAAAGTGCTAAGGGGTGCTCCCCTAGGTCTAAGATGATTAGCAAAAATTATTGGGTAGGGCTGTCCAGGAGGAGCTTTTGCTCTCTTGGCTATAGCACAGGAAAATACAAATTCAGTGATAGATTGAAGTTAGGTAGCATGTCTCTAGTGTAACTGTTCATAAAGGATTTCTGTTGTCTCCTGGCCTCTTTCTTCCTTTCCTGGCTCAAAACACAGGTATGTTGTTAAATTAAATAAACAGTTTCCATTCAGTGCTTTCAATAAAAGGTGGTAGTGAATCTTGCTAAAGGGAGTAGAGAGCTTGGCTGCTTATAGCTCACTGCAGAAGGGCTAAGCTTTCTAGTTCAGTGGGTTTATTGGTTCTTAAAGAATTATGAATTTAGTTTGTGGTCATTTCTGGGAAAGTGCTTTCTCTTGGTCTGCGGGAGACTATTAATAGTGAGAGCAGTGCCACGTGCATTAAGAGAACCTTGGAGGTCCAAAAGAAAAACAGCATCTTTTGGGATCTGGGACTTGTTGCTACCTTCCTGTTAGACACAGTGGGAAAGAATTTTTCTTTTTTGAAGAAAAAGTAACATGATGGGTTGGGAAGTGGAGCTCTGAGTGTAGATTTTCTGAATCTGTATTTCAAACTTGATTTAGCACTGTGGATGACTTCAGAACAATATTGTCATAATTTTTGTTAGGATGAAATAAAACTTTTGAACCTCAAAATTTAAATTTGGGTTTCTTTCTGCACCCTCCCTCACTGGTGCGCGCTCTCTGTGTGACTTCCCTGCAGGTTTGTTTTCCAGCCAGTGTTTTGTACCAAGGTACTCTTAGTACTTTACAAACCAGTTAACCTCCCTCCCTGTTGTCTTTTCCTTCCGTGGGCTTTGAACCTCTGTCAGACAGAGATTACCTGATTTGAATTTAGTTTCCAAGTCAAGAAATTGATTTTTCAGTATTCCAGATATTCTGGGGTTCATTGCTGCCAAATGTTATCTCAGTGTAGCGCTCTGCTCCTTCCAGTTTTGTTTAGTTTTTTAAACTGTTTAGTTTTTTAAAGCTGTCGAACTTACTCAGCAAAGCCAATGGTAGTCTTTATCACATCTAACCTTGTACTGATATGTAAAGAGATCTTAAACGCTGCTTTTTCTCAAGCTTTTTATTTTCCCTTGGAAGTGAGGCCTCCTTACATGGGAAGGATAAACACATTGTTTTGCAGTTCTCAGACTAACAAGTCTAGTACACTTTAGTTTGGGTTTTGTTTTTTTTTTTTTGTGGCCATAAGCTAAGAAGTCTATACTTTTTTGGTGGCCATAGATCAGCTGTGGTCACATGCCTTAATTTGGAGACAAACCCTAACATTCCTCCTTTAGTATCAATGGAAGAAAATGGTTGAAATTTAACCTCTAGTTTTCTTTTTTTTTTCAAATTACCATCTTAGAGTGAGACTGTCTCCAGGCAGGAAACATAGGTAACATGGATACCCAAACAGTTATGTCTGAATTATACAAAACTGAGATTACCTGTCCATTGTTCATCATATTTTCTTGTTCCCCTTTCCATCATGGGGGTTCGGGTACTGTCCCCTTCCAGTGGTGAGTTAACGTGTATCTGAACTAATGCTGGAATTCAATTTGCAGTCGTAAAGGGGAGTAGAGGTGTGTGGGGCAAAACAGAGTAAGTGAGGAATGGGAAGAGTTGGGGAAGTGTTCTATTAAAACAAAAATGATAATTAAAATTTACCATATTCTGTAGTCTTAATAGTGTTAAACGATTTTATGGTTACTGTTAAACAGTGCACTGTCATGTGCAAGCTAATCAACCGTGCTAATCAACTGACATCTGTAATGGCTTTAGCATATTCTCCAATGGGTATTATTCTGCCTGCTAGTTCAGTTTAAGTGTTTTTTCTGTTATCATCTCACTCTGGGGTCAGTATTTCTGCTACTAGTTTGAAATTTGGCTGAAATGCAGTATTCAAGTTTTCAGGCAATATCTCAGTTTCTTTTTTTAAAAAAAAACTTTACTTAAAAATATTTGAGCATTTTATTTCTATTCGTAAGAAGAGGAAAGTCTCTCGGGCTGAGTAACTTTTAAAGTGAAACTTCACAGGCATCAATGCAGATTAAGCTGCCTTGGTCTCAAGTAAGGAGAACGGGAAAAAAAGTATTGAAATGGGTTCAGCTATAACCATTCAGCTGTGACTTTGAGCTTTTCTTTCCTTTCACATCAGTGCTCTGTGCTGCGGCGGATTATTTTCTTGCATGTGACTTTGAGTGAGATAATCATAGACAGGATAGATTAAGGGTACCTGTGGCCATATCTCCTGAAGCTCAGTTCCTTGCTGAAATTGGTGAATTTTTCTATCTAGCTCCTCCATTCCCAGGCTATAGATATTTCAAAAGAATAGGAAAAGGCTGGTAAGACTGTATATAAAATGTAAATTGCACGTGTTTTACCTTCCGCACCCCTCCCCATGTTTACTTATATTCTTGAAGCATTTATGCCATTTTGCCTTTTTCTTTTTTTTTTTTTTGTCTGTTCAACCGTGTAAGACTGATGTGGTTTACTCCTTGTGAGTAGTTGCCTTGATGTAGAGCGCTGTGCACGGCCTAGCGTTACACTTAGCTTCTCCATCACTGGAGGCAGTTTGAAAGATGCACAGAGCTTTGGAGCAGAAGACTCTCCAGAGGAGCTTGGTGCTGTTGGCTTCCCCAGCCAAACTCCTCTGTGTCTGAACACTGAGTTGTGTTTTCAAAAAATATCTATCCAGTGTGTATATACTGGTTTAGAGAGTAATGTACTCAAAGATGTGTGCTAGCGGTAAATCCTTAAGGTTTTTTTTTTTAAGGTCAGTTCATATATATATATAGAGAGAGATATATGACTCCTCACCCTTGCCTACCATGGCAAAACGAGTAGATGTGTAACAGCTAAAGAAGAAGCAACAAAGGATCTGCTGTGTTCACCTGCTGGCCTTTTTCTCTGCTTATCTGGCCGTGAGGCAGAAAACGAGCCTGTGTGGTCTGTCCTCAGGTCAGCTTGCCTGTGGGTCATCTCTTGCTCTTGGCTCGCTCCTGCTCGGAGGGAGAAGGAAGAAACCGGTGCCTGAGGCTTATGGAAAGAAGAGAAACTTTCCATTACTGCTCATGTGGAGCAGTGTGTCTCACCAACAAGTTTACATCAAGTTTGTGCCAGTTTTGGTCTAGGAGGTTTCTCTCATAGATGTTGGTCTAGAAGAAACAAATATACATTTAGTATAATATTAAAATATTAAGTTCACACCTATGGTTAAGTGTATAAATGTGCCAGAGGACCCATGGAGGGGACAGTCATCTGCCTTAGTCATGTCATACAGTTGTTTGTTTTTTTCTGTATTATTCTTTGTGAGGTCACCTTACTAAGTTATGTAGAAAGCTGAATTAGTGGTTAAGAATAAAAACAATGCAGAAAACCTTGCCATCAGACCTCTGAAATGTAATGCGGAAAAGGCTGTCCTTTCTTGCTCTGAGTAAATTGGCCGGGAAAGTCTGCATTAAAATGTATTATTAAAGATTTTGAAATACGAAATCTTGGAGACTTTTTCCATTTAAAAGTAAAGTTGAGTCCAGAACTTTGTGGGAAGCCACAAGGCTCACGGTGGCGTTAGGGCAAGAGAGGTGCTGGTGGAGCCCAGGCACTTAGAGGCTCTCATCCTCAAATCTCTGTTAGGAATTTTTTTGCTTTTCCATTAGAAACAACTGTATTGCTGCTTTTTTTCTGGAAAATGCCTGGCTAATTCAAGACAGAGGTCATTCTTTAAGTAACTAAAGAGATGGTCGTGTGCTGAGATTTTCTTTCGGTATTGAGCTATACATGTGGCAAAATTATGTTACAGTTGAATAAATTTTCTGGTAGGTGCTTGAGCATTAATGAGACCCTTGGAAGGAAGGAAGGGATTTTCCTGCAGTTTTCCGTTTAATATATACTGTTAGATTGCTACATACTTTTTTACATATACAGCTAGCTGTAAATATGGTGTATACATATACATAGCTAGCAACACGTTTTACTGTTTAACCTACAAAATCTCTTTAAGTTTTTTTCAAGACCAAAGTGTACTGACTGTTTAATTTTTCCACTGTTTTTTAGACAGAATGATTTTTCTCATATGTTGCAGTTCAGATTCTCCATTTACGGAAAAGTTTAACGGGACAGAAATATTAAGTTTGTGTGGTCTCCTGCAGTGAGAGGGACAGAAAGGCTCGAGTGTACGTTTTGATGAGTATATTTGGGACTAAGAGCAGCAGTATTTTTATAGGGAGCTTTGTAAATTAATTCCCTTCTTTGGAAAAGTTAGTTGGATACAGTGTTGGGGTGTGTTGGCGTAAATTTTGGTGCAGTCTGGTGCTGAGAGTATTTGTGTTGAGTTTTGTATGCTTTTGAGTTGCAGTGTCCTGACAGGGTAATATATTGTCAAAACTTTTTTTTTTTTTTGAAAGTAGAGTGCCTACATTGCTGTTCTGTCTGGTGGCATTTAGTGGTCTGTCTGTGGTTAGGGTTTTTTTATTTTGTTGTTTGTTTGGCCGCTTTTAATTTTTCTGTGTTGGGAGGGAGTTTAGGAAATGCTTTGGGTTTGTGTTGGATTTTTTGTTTTTTTGCAAGTGCTTGAAGACAGTCTGTTTTTACTCTGTGGCATTTCTTAGCTCCCTTGATGCCTCAGTTCATGTATATGGAACTGCCTGAATTTCAGTTACAAGGATGTGAAGCCCATCTCAAGGGTAGGATGGGTCTTGCTTGTCCTATATCTTGATTTTATGTAGATTCCCTACTTCTGAATGGGAGAAACATAAGGGAGAGCAGCATGTTCTGTTTAAAAAAAAAATATATATATATATATATTTGAACTAAACTGTAGTACTGTGGGCAAATAAGAATATTGGAAATTCAGTGGTCTTTAAATTTTTGATGAAGAGGGAAGTACTGACAAATTGCTGTAGGTGACCCTCAGAGCTGGGTCAGCACGTGTGGGGCTCCCCAGCTGGGTGAGGCCATGCCCTGTGGGAGGTGGGTGTTAATATCAGCTGGGACAAGGTGAGATCTACAGACTGACTTTGTTCTGGCCAAGGAGTATCAAAGTGAAATATGTATGCAATGGAAAGTAATGAGTTATATTTGAGCAACCATGCAGGATAAAAGAACCTTTTGAAGTTATGATTTGTAGGAGGTGGAACCGGAGTTGTTTTGACAGAAATACTGTATTATTGGTACCTCACCAGAGACCACTCTCTCTCTGTTAATACAAAGGCCCATTACGTGGGAATGAGGAATGGCTAATAAAAGCAATTCCAACTGCCAAAGGTCAGTCTTATTTTCAGAGACTAAGTATTGGCTCATCAGCAACATCTCCTGCCATCCAAAGGCTTGCCGTGCTACTGGTCAGCAAGTTCTCTGGCAGCCCTGGAGAGCTGATAATGCAAATGCAGACATTGCAGTCATCAGAGTTATGGAAATAGAAATCAGGTAGTCAGGTCGTCCCCCCCCCCGCTGCAGCTACACAGGGCATGGCATGTCCAACTACCTATTTGACCTTTTTTTTTTTTTAAATAGCTTTGATTTATTTATCATATTTCTAGAGGCTTAGATTGTTTTGAAGTGATCTGTGACATCTTGTCATCTGTGTTCAAAGAATTTGTGACCTCAGCAAGTACCTTTCTTGGAACATCTGGTTGAAGGTGATGGCCCGTGTGTTATGAGAAGAGTGTGTGAAACGGGTAAGTTAGAGGGGGAAGGCCTCAGGTGTACAAATTACAGGAATAGGGGCCTGAAAATAAGAGAGGAAATGCTTTATTTGTGACAGGTCACTCTTCTGGAGGGAAAGAAAAATAAATTTTGAAGTTCATTGTTGGTTTGAAATACTATTCCAAGAAAGGAGGTCTTCAGGGACAGAGCACAGGTTGTGTCATCAAGGGTGCATTGCAATTTTAACATTATGGTACGTTAACCGTAGGGTGTTGAAATGCAAGAGGCTGCTGCACTGATGCTGTGTAGCATGTTTTGGGAAGGCATTTAATAATCTGCTGAAGTATAGAGAAACGCATCTGTGTAACGGTAATAGGGGTATTTAAAATAGCAGAAACTAGCTTTTGGTGATGACTGGTGATTACTAATATATATTTTTAAATTTCAATGACACTTGTAGGAATTTAAAACCTTTCTTTGTGATAAATAGACAGTATTCCGATCGCTGTAAGTAAAGAATTTTTACCAGTGAGTTCCAGCCTGAAAGCTTTGGTACACTGTAAAAACTCCTTTTCCTTCTGAATAATTTTAAAGTACAATTTTGGAACCAAAGATGAGAATTTACTTGAAGACTGGAAGGGCGCTTGGTGGTTTCTGGGGCACGCCAAGTCTGTATGCAGATGAACATCATGGCAAACCTAAAAAACTGCTGCTTGGGGCTTGAGAGTCATCCTTCGGCAGCCAGGACCTGCATCGCGGCTATGCTCTTGCTATTTGAAATAAAATGTCTTGGCTGATGCCTGTGCAGTTACTATTGTTATAGCAGGTGTTTTGTCTAACAGGTGTCTTAAGTTTGTTTCTCCTGTGAGTAGAGATCTTGTTTGTTTGGTTTTCTAATACTATCAGCTTGTGTAACTAAAACTCTTCAAAATATTATGGAAAGAAAACACAAAGTATCTTTTTTGTTCTTTATTTCTCATCAACTGGTTAATTGCAAGCTGGGACCTGGTTGGACAGGAAAAGCAAATAGGATGAAGTTAAGTTTTAAGGTCTGAAGAGTGAACTTTTGTGTGAATCTGCTTTGTCTCGTGGACTTTGTCTATTTACCAGTGTGTGGATGTTTCATGAAGTAATGTGGAAAAAGGCATATAATTCTGTTTCAATATCTATGTTTTGAATTAGAGTAGGTTAATTACTCATCAGTGTAACACCTTCACTGTACCAACATCAAACCCAGGCATAATTTAGCTTTAAATGACAGTAAACATATCAAACTTGATTCACTACCTTCAGAATGGGTCTTCCATGTACGTGGGGTCTGGAGTTGCTGTTGCTTAAGACTTACTAATGTTAAATCGTATCATGTAATTGCTTAAATTGAAGAAGTTAAAAGAGATTCCGATAAACATTCCCCTGTGAACTTGGGGAAAAATGTGAAGCTGGTTCCTTTGTGGAGTGTTCAATCAGCTTTGAGACATCCATGGGATGCGGGCTGTCTCTGCGGGTAGTGCAAAGTGAGGACCTCTGGCTAGATATAAAGAGGCTCTCAAGTTGTTGATACACAGAGTTGGGGAAAGCGGTGGTCTTAAAAATAAGCAGGATTTTGGAGGACTTTAAATGTAATTCCTTAATTTTTTTTGTCTTGTGACTTCACTGCTTTTGTTGATGTGGAATGACTCTCCGTGGGAAGAGGCTCGGCAGAGTTAAAGGAGTTAAAGCTTTCTTTAGTAGTTACAGCTCTTAAATAGAAGAACTTCAGGGTACCAAGTTCAGAAACTCTGTCGGTTTTATGTTCAGAGAGGGTCTTAACATGGTGATGAGTAAGAGATACAAAGGAGAGATGCTTTGCGACACTGTTCGTGGAAAGATTAGTACACAAGGAGAGTGGCCATTCAATTACTACAGATGCTTTTTGTTCCAGTGAGAAAAGGGGGGACTGAAATAAGTGTAGGGCTAGGGAAGATGCTCTGTAAACCAGAACCAGTCGTGTGGTCTGTGTGCTGGGGAGATTTAGGTCAAGCGCAAGGGATGGATGGGCAGGGAATCGAAGCTGAAAGAGTCAATAAAATGCAGTGAGACAAGAGAATTTGTAATAAAACTCTCCACAGAGCAGTTGCTGGTTCTTCTATTTTAAGCTTTTAGAAATTAATTTTGTTTCAAATGATGCTTTTAACTAAGCCTCTGCTAAGGACACACAAGAGATGACTTTAATCCTACTTAGTGCTGGTTAATGAAGTTTCTCTAAAACTTTCTTCCTCCTTTTTGCGCTCACAGTTCAACTTCATCAGGGTGATTTGTCTGCTGTTGCTACCCCTGTAGAGATGGGGGGGCTGAGGAAGAGCCACAGGCAGCCTCACAACTACTACCTGCAAAGGCTGCTTCCTAATGAGCGGTGCTACCATGCAGCTGTGGAACAAAGATCTAATGAGACCCCAAAGGAGTCAGAGCAACCACAATTTTCCTTAGAGCAACATTTTAAACTTTTCTTTGGAACAATCCACAGTATTGCCTCGTGGGTTTTTGCCTCTGTTCTTTGTCATACTTCTTTAACTGGTCAATTCTTATTTATTTACAGTCTTCAGGTGTGTTAGATGCATTTGCATTTCTTTCAGAAGTGTGCTTCTAGTGCTGGCTCTGTAATATTTCCTGAGGTTTTGTTTTTTTTTTTTCAGAGCCTTTCCAATCTCTAGTATTAAATTGCTCAAATACCTTACTGTCTAGGTTTGTTTGTTTGGATGATGTCAGAGTTCAATTATTAATTTCCTTCAAGTGACAAAATCTATTCTGAGCTCTCATGTTGAGCTGGCACTATGTTTGTGTCAATGGAACAAATATATATGTTGGATTAAAAAAAAAAAACAACAAAAAACCCACACACACAACAGAAAAACCAAAAAAAACCCCAAAAACACATGGTGGTCAAATCTGGCAAAGGATAAGTCTGCCCTTGACTTGATATTTCCATATACCTTTAGCACTTTTGAGTTGGAGTCATCTCAACAGAGACAGATCCAGGTGAACTGGGCTGTCTTGGTATTGGACCAAAGTCTGGAGATGAGCTGATGTTGGAGAAAGAATATCTTGTGCGAAAGTAGCACTTCTGAAGTGGGTTTGTTGTGTTTCTTTTGGATTTTCAAAAGCCTATGATTGTGGCATTTTTCAACTGAATTGTTTGTTTTGGGGTTTTTTATGAGCATGGCAGAGTGAGTGTGTAGTTGCTATATGAAGTGAAAATATTGTAAGAGGCAGTGGCTTGATTCAGCCCACTATGTCAGTATTCCTTACTGAAACAAAGCATATTGGGTAGTTTTTCACAGCTAGTAACTTTGTTTTGAAGGAAATGACAAATGGATATTCCACGCCCACCCCCCAACAACAACAAAAAAACAAAACAAAAAAACCACACAAACAAACCAAAACAAAAAAACTGGGCTACTTGAAGCTGCTGAGGGGCATTCCATGCTCATCAGTGCATCTTCTTTTTATGATGCCCTGTGGAGATGACTTTATCATTAACTAAAGTGTAGATCTTGTAATTTATCAAGATGAGATTCTGGTATTTCTTTTCCTTTGCAAAGATATGCTGACCTCTAGTGTCAGTACATCAATTTTCTGTTTTGTGGTTTGTGATCAATACAGAAAAATAAGTTCTAGGTCTCTGTAGCTCTCCAAAGTTCCAGGACTTTCTGATTAGCTTAGGCTCAGTGACACTATGAATTCCTCTAGCTCAGATTCAAAAGTTGAACTTGTCAGCCAGATCTGACAAGTTCCATTTCTATATATAGAAATAGTAGTTCCCCAAAGGTGGAATTTTTGCTTTTTACACTTGGCTCTGGGTAGTAAAAATTAAGGTCACTGAATAAAATTACTGACTTTTGAACCTTTCCCAAACTTTCTGTTTCTTTCAGATATTCATGTCCATCACTTGCTATGTTATATGATTTGAAAGTACATAGATTTTGGAAAGCAAATTTTGAAGGAAGAAAAATCAAGTTGAATTTTTTTTGTATGTGCTTTCATCCTGTGTAACTTGTTTGGCTGGTGTTGTTTTATTCTCACTGTCCCTTGGCTGTCTTCAACAGACTTCTCAGGGGAACTCATGAGAATTTGGTTATCTCTGAAAGTCAAAGAAATGTATAATAAATAAATTAAATCCATTGTTTTTTTCCTGGTGTGTTTGTACCACTTCACAGGTTTGCTTTCTTACTGTTCTGAAATATCTCTGGCTTCTCCTGAAACAAGAGCACTGTCAAGTACTAGGAAGCATTCTAATTAAAAAAAAAATATATATTTCCTTTTAAATATTCTGTGGGTATTACTCTTTGTTTCTTTACCATCTTTTCCCACCACAGCAGGTGCTGCTTCTTGTTATTCTTTCTGGCCTTTACATACAAAGTGCTCAATTTCTGTGGAGGTAATTTAAGTCCATTTATTTCCAAAAGCACCGCAATGATGTTGTGGATTTGCCCCTTTGCTTCTGCAAAACGAGGGGAGGTAAAATTATTCTTTGCTTTTAATACTGCATTACTCTCAGTTTGTAAGTTGTGACATATTTCAAACATTACAATGAAATGGCAAGGAGCTGAGACCTTCTCTGCGTACTCTTCCTTGCTTCTTTCTGAATGTGGCTGATCTGAAAAACAGCCAGGGTTATCCAGGAGCTTTGAAGGTGACAGAGATGCAACATGGTCATCTGATTTTTGAATCCCTGCATTGGCAGTGAATAGCTTTACAGATTATTTCAGTCTGCTAGATGATTGGAGTAAGTGTGAAATGAAAAGTAACTCACTGCAGCCTTTCTAATATAATAGACACTTATCTGTTACCTCTGATGGGGATCTAATTTTTAGATTGATTAAAAACCTTTTTTTTCCTCTAAAGGGTAAAGGTGAGCTGTAGTGGTACTCGTACTTTTTTTTTTTAATCAGTTTCAAGCAACAAGCATATTCCGGTGCCAAATATTCACTGAGCGTCTATTAACAGCCTAGTACCATCGTCCAACTTGTCAGAGGTGCCGAAGGGAGAAGGCAAGGGAGCGTGTGGTGGGTCTCGTGTTTAGCAGCCCTTCGTGTGCCTGTTGGTGGCACACTGGGATGGCGTTGGCAGAGGAAACCTCCTTTTTAGCTTCCCTTCTTTAATAGGAAGGTTGTAGCTCAAGAATGAACTGGGGAGAAACTTCAAGAATTGTTATACTTTGGTGTCTGCTTGGTGTTAAATGGGTGTGCATATGAACTCACATCTTCCTTTGTAAAGAACTGACGTTATTGAGCATAAGGCAGTGTTTATCTGGTTTAAAGCTATAAATGTGAACGTTAAGTGTCGTGTTTTAAAAATGAAATTTGGGATATTCAGCAATAGGTCCTAGATTAGCAATATATGGCAGAACAGAGAGAAAATGAAGCGTTTAAAGTAATTAAAATCTTACGAGGTTAGCCAGCTGGTAACTACCATTCTTTACTTTAGATATTAAAATTCATTAAAATATAACACAGGCAGTGGTTGGGACGTATTTTTATGATTATATTCCCACATATAAGACTTCTCAATTTATTTAGCTTCAAAGCACTTTTTTTCTGGCCTGAAATGGAGCTGTCATGTTCTGCTTTGCCCAGAAAACTTGAAGAACAAAATCAAATTAATTTAGCTTTTCCATCGGGGCTTGGGTGGTTGTTTTTTTTTTTTTCTTTTTTTCCTTTCCTTGTAAGACTGCAAGAAAGCTGACATAGAGATATACTTTAGTATTCCTACTCTGTCTCCTCCCCGTCTGGCTACCCTCAGGGCTTGGGTGGTTGTTTTTTTTTTTTTCTTTTTTTCCTTTCCTTGTAAGACTGCAAGAAAGCTGACATAGAGATATACTTTAGTATTCCTACTCTGTCTCCTCCCCGTCTGGCTACCCTCACTGCTCAGGGCAGACACTGGAGCTATGAAATAGCTATTTTCCATGGGCTAGGCTGGTGATGCTCAAGTAGGATTTGGCGCTGCAGCCCAAACCTGGGGGTGTCCTGAGATGCTGCCATGCCTGGATGGTGTGGTGCTGGCACAGCCGTGGCTTCAGCTGGCAGTGGGAGCAGCGCGGCCGGGGCTGTGTGCTGGCCAGGTCTTTGGTTGTCCTGCCCAGGGATAACCTCCCTTAGAGAAAGGCTTTGCAGATGGCCCTTGGAATCACAGGGTCGGGGATGACCAAGCCCAGGTTTGCAGTTTCAACAAAAAGTATTTTTTCTTTTCTGTTTAGGTTGGGTTTGTTTGTATGTTTTGAGGGTTTGTTTGTTTTAAGTTCTGAACTGCAGGTTGGACAGAAAATGTTTTTTTTCCCTTATGTGATGTCCTCAGTATGTGTGTCTGATGTCCGGCTTTCTGGCTTCTGGAAGGGAAGAAATATTATGTTGCCAAAGTACTGTTGTACTTTTGTTTGCTTTTTTTAACACACAAACTTACCAGAATTTATTGTACTTAACAAGACTCCTTTTGGAAACCAGTAACGTTTTACTTGCATGTGATAAACTTCAGATCTTAAGTCTATGAGAACTGGGTATGGTTTCTCAAACTGTTTGGGGAATATTCTCCCCTGCCTTGTCATCTTTTAGGTACTTGGGAGTTGCTGTACCCCTACAGTAAGCTTTCCTCTTGCACCAGCTTTGCTGGCAGCAGGTGCCTGCTGAGAGATCGATACCTGTTACTTGAGAGAAATCTGAAGTTTTGGTTTTGTTTGTTTTCTGGTTTAGAAACGCATGGGAAAAGTCAGAAAGCAATACCTCTAACAGAATGGAGGAGAGGGTGCTGCTGTTGGCGCAGTGTGCCTTGCTGCGGAAGCTGATAGCGTACCCTGCGTGAGCCAGGGATCGTAAGATGAGAAAAGATAGGCTTCTTGTGGCAAAGGGCTGTGCAACCTCAGTGGGTTTTTTGAGGAGATTAAATTCTCCTAGTGGATAGTGGGGTGGGGATGTATCAGAGGGGACACTGTATGATCTGTCTTTCTGGGATGCTTAGCCTGAAATTCAGACACTCAGTTTACAGAAGTACTGAAATCTTTTAACTGTCTTGTGAAATAACAGTTCACATGGAAAAATCAAGTTCAAATGTCACAAATTCGGGTCTTCAGAATTCATGCCTGCTTTCTGGACCTTAATATTTCTGTGCATTTGTCTGTGGAGTACTTTAGAAGGAACGGTTTGGTCTGGTCTGTGTGTGCAGAACCTCAAATTTTACCCAGCTGCTCTGCCTCTGAAGAAAGAGGATGCTGTGGAAGTGACACACACAAAATATAAAGGCCACAGTTGTCATGCAACTTGAGAAAATGTACTGTAAAGCTTTATTTGGGCGTGGGGGCTGGGAAGTAAAATGTTATACTCGGGCTAGTAGGGCTTGACAAACTCTTTATCGCCTAGCCAGTGACAGAGGTAGAAATGGAAGCCAGTAAGTAAGTTGTACTATGGGTGTCATTACACCTGATGCTGAGTGTGACAAGCTTATGGGATGATTTTTCCGTTTTTCTGCATCATCAGGCTTCTACAGTGCTGTTACACATACCAAGTACAAATTCAGAATGGGGAAAAAAAAGAATAGATTAGACATGGCTTTAATTAAATCGGGTTTTGCACATGTTCATATTGTTGCTAGCATGGTTGCAAGGCAAGTGCAATGTGAGCTGTCTTGTAACAAATGCATTAAGCTTCTCTGCTTTCTGTATGATTACACCTCGTGTACTCCCTTTCTTTAGAAGTACTGTATCTTACAAAGAAATGAATGCTGGAGATTGGTGGGAAGTAGGAACTACATACAAAATCAGTTTACCCATCAGCTCTGCTCCTACTGGAGTATGTAACTTCCAACACCTCATACATGTACCTAAATGTGATGCATGTATATACCCTCCTGTTGAAGGTCATAGGAAAAAAGAGGAACGTTGGAGGATCTGTCAACTTTTTAATTAACGAGGAAGTCAGTTCTTAGGGATCGTAGAGGGATTCAGTTTTATGTTTGTTCTTTTTAACAGGTTAAACCTGGCTGCTGGAAAGACTGAACATTCAGTTCATCTGGGACTGAACGAGAATTACTGAATTTAGGTGACTGAAGATGCTGCTGCTCTGGAAACAGTTGTTCCTGGTCTCACTTGTTGGCTGTCTTGGAGGTAACAAAATACAATCATCTCTAACTTCCAGTTTAGAGCTATGTATAAATCTCAAGATCCCAGATTTGAACTGTGCTTGAGGAATAGAACAGGAAGGCTTTGAAATGTGACTGTCACATAGAGTTTAAAACCCAAACATGTAATAGATTAAATAATACAAAATATTAACAATGAATGAATTAAAATAACTTTTTTCTCCAAAGTTATTACATAGGAATATGTTTTCAAAGCCAGGAGAAGATACTTGAATGCATTAAAGATTGTTAGTTATTAGTAATGCATGCTTTGTAGGTATGCCGATTGAATAGCTACTATACGTGGTTTTATTTAATTGGTAACTTTAAATTCTTGCTGTAACTGGGGATGGTTGCTACAGCCTTTGTCAAAACTTTGTTTACTTTAAAATGGGTTTATTCATGAGGACTAGTGATATGTTATTGCTGCACTAGTTCAGCAGTTTGGAGCTTTGCTTTTCCTGCTATGCCAGACAATTCTCAGTGTTTGGAACTTTTACTGCTTTTCAGGTCGTCTCTCTCCTGCCACGTTAGCGCTTCTGAATTGTTTTTCTCTATCGAGGTCAATGCTCATAGCAGCAGCAGAAGTCCCTTGCTTCCCTTGTCGATCTCCTCATTCAGCATGCGTTCTGGTTGAGCATCCCTAGTAATACCAAGATGCGTGTGAGGGGGAGAGGCAAGGCGAGGCTCCTGTTCTGTTCTCAGGGGTTGGACTCTTGGCAATTTTGGTGCGTGTTGGTGTTGCCAGGGTTGCAAAGGGCAGGCGTAGCTGATGGAGCCCATATTACCTACACGCATCCTCTTCAGAACAGTCCATGCTACTTCGGGGAGGAGGATAGTACATGTGCATGTACTTTAATTGAAACATGTAAATGAAATGGTTTATAGCCTGGGTCTATTGCAAATAGATGTGTTTTCTTTACAAGAACTCTAATGCAGAGATAGATAGCAGATGCTGTGGTTGGCCTGTGCAGTCACCCAGCTGTGATTACTTACGGATACTGCAGCCTCTTCTCTCATCCCTCTTGCTCCTGTAACCTGTTGTTATGTTCTGGCTGCCCTCAGGAGGATTGAATTGCCGCGTGAGGTGCACAGAAACATAAATGAGTAAGGTATATGGATTTAGCTTTCTACAGAGGCTCAGAAGGCCAGGATTTGTTTTTGGCTTAATCAAAAACTTCAAATAAAGGGAAGCCTTATTATCTGTATAGTGAAAGGTCCTCATATTGCCTCTATCAGATCCAAATGTTTTTCTAGTGAAAAAGAAGATCCCAAGAAACTTAAAAATATAAATTATTTTTCCTGCAGGAGTACTTTACAGGTTTCTGGCTGAAAGGGGTCTTGGGCATTTCTTACACTGCAGCAGTCACACAGGACTTGCACAGAATTACTGGTTGAAGTGAGGGGAGTTGCTTTTCTCTTGTTTAAACTGCAAACTGCTGGGAGCAAAGCTACCTTTTTAGTACGACTTTTGAGTAAATACTGTCTTGCTGCTGGGTCCATCCAAAATCCAGGGACTAAAAATCATTAGCTTCCTAAAGACTTTTTTTCAAAGTGTAGTCTTGCTGGTTTTGATCGCTTGGATATTGTTGTCATATTTATGTTGCAATACTTAGCTAAAAAGTATGAATAACTTTCATGCAGGAAATCACTTCTATTGGTGATAGGCACTGTGTGTGTGATTTGTAGTAGAATTAATGATTATGTTATGTTCATGATTGTTAGATCAGTATTGATGCTAAAAAAAGGCTTAGTTTTTCATCTGCTAAATTTCTTTCTGTAGGTTTTTTGGTTGATAAAAGGTAAGGAAGATAAGGACTAAGAACTTAATCTTGCTGTATTTTTTTAGTTACATTTGTACAATTTCATAGTTATCCTTTGAATCATAACAAACATCTAAGATACAGGTAGTCTAAGAGGGGAAGGCTAAAAAACCCCTAGTATTTCATTCATAGATAACATACAGTAAAACTTTCTTTTGAAAAATGACAATCACTGTACCCTTATTGAAGTTGTATCTTTTTAAATTACAAAGCATGCAAATCTTCCGGCTTGATGTATTGAATTGAAATATGCTCTTTCTTTTAAATGGAAAAAAAAAATATTTGAGATAATGCAGGAGGAAACATCCAGACCCAGGAGGGTAGGCGAACTCTTAAATAGCACGGGGTTCCCCTTGGCTCCCAGGCGCTGCTGATGTGTTATGGGCAGTAATATGAAAAATCTGTAAACACCACTGGTTAGAGAGTGTGAGCGACAACGTCTGCAGAACTATTTGTGTGACACCCTTAAAGCTTTGCTCAGATCACTTTGACCTTTGTAGTGGTTTGTGTGGAGAAGTACATAACCTCCTACAAGGATGAAAGATTTTTCACCCATCTGTTGAAGGACTGTTTTTATCCTTTAATCTTTCTTAGGTTTTTATTTCATGTCATCTTGGTTCTTTTGGGTCGTATTTAAAAGTAACTGAGATGAAAGCAAGTTTTGTTTTTGCTGCCTCTGAAGAAGGTCACCTGAAGGATCTAGGATGAATTGAGAGGTTTCCTATGTTAAACTGTTTTAACACCAAGTGTAGCAACTGACTTCCTGGAAAAACAAACAAACAACATAGTCATAAATGTGTGGTTCTACGCAAATGTAGCGGTAGAAAGAGACATGGTATGGAAGGGGTAACGTTAGGTGCAAATTCACCAAGTCACAACTCTCAAAGCGCAGCATTTTCAGCAGCAAAGTTGGCATTGACAATCATTGAATTTGCTAATAGAAATGCTTGTTATTTAGGTAGCTACTCTACTAGTTGAACATTGAATTTCCAATCACCATTGCAGTACTAAAGAAAATGTTGCTAATACTTTGAGGTACAAGTGATTCTGGTCTTGTGTAATTCTTGTCCCCTTTTCAGCGTTCCTCCTGCTAGCCTTTCTTTGCATCTATTTCAGGTCATCTCCCTTCAATTAGTGTACTTCCCAAATGTCAGCTTAGTAGCCGTGGGGAGTTGGTAGATTGGAGGACCAGCAGGAAGTCAAGCAAAAAGATGTTTTTCGTATTGTCAAAAGCCAGATGTGTTGATGGGACAGGGCTGCTTGGAAGGCTTGAGCACCCATAATTGATATAAAATGTTGAGTCAGGGTTATATATATTGCCATCACTGATAGTGTTGCTTGGAGTTACAGTCAGCACTTGCAGAGACAAGTCTGAGCTACATGTAATTTGCTGAACAGCCTGAACATTTCCAGCTGCTTAACCCATCTCACTCAGAACTTGCCAAAAGGTCTCAATCCTGACATATAGATCTTCTGCTCTTTGGGGGCTGGGCATGTGCTATATGTGAATGTTCCTTGTTTGTTTCAAGTGCTTAGTAGTGTTAGTGGACCTTTGGAACAACAAGCTTCTAAAAATCCACTTGGGAATTCTGCAGTCGAATTTATTTCAAGATGGATTTTGGTAAGAGCACACTGTAAATGTAAAACAAGTTGTTTAACAGTTTTGAGAAAATGACTTCTAACGTGTCATTAAGATAGATTAGCAGGTATTCTGACTCTTTATAGAAAACAATTTTTCCTAATCTCTGCTCGTAAGCAAAGAGACAGTTCTTTTAAGACCTGTCTGCAGTTCAGTGTTACAAAATAACATCATAGCTACAGAGATGGAGATGCTGATGTTGGCTTATAAACCTTGACATTCTCTGTCCTTGCAGATAATGTATTTCGAACTAGTTCCCTTATTGCAGTGTCCTAAATTGAATTGCTTTTCGTTTATCCGATGTGAATCTTCGTAGTTCATCAAAGTGGGGATGTGAGAGTATCTAGTGGAAAAAAAAACAAAAACAAAACACCAGCCCAAACAAAACCCTTGGGGTTTTGTTTATTGATGTATGCTTATATCTGTACGACTAATGATCCTGCATGTTTTTTGTCTGTTTACCTTGGGGAGCAAAAAGGTGATTACTTAACATTAAATATATATGGAGTTTCAAAACTGCTACCTTGTTAGGAAGGGAATTTCAGAACACATGCTTTAGTAGTATTATGTTTAAATTACTCTGAAGAACAACTTCAAAGATAAAAATGAATAAGATATGCAAAACAGCATGAATAGTTAAAGTGCAAAACTAAACTGTGGTCTGTGGTGAAGTCACAGATTGATTCCAGGTGTGTTACAACTTCTAGACTCTTGTATAGACTTCACCCTTCCTGGGTGGACCCAGCTGATGTCCCTTCCCGTGGTGGGGAGCTGGCCAGCAGCTCCCCCATTTCTAGCATGGGGGAGGGTGTGCGCTGCTCTGCTATTGCAGTGGCTGGTGAATATGGTGATCATCTAAGGTAATTAAGGTCAACATCTATTGCATAAGTGTGTAAACTGCTTCTCTGCAGTTTGCATGACAGCTGGCTTTTCTTGCCGCTCTTGCTAATTTTGGCTTTGTTTTCCTGCAGTTTATTGCACTGCTCAACCGGAGAGGAGGAGTAAGCTCCTCCATCGGCCCCAGCTGGCACAAGAGCTGTACATTTTCTCACCCAGCCTTTCACAGCAGCACCTGTGCCAGCACAGGCATTGTTTTTTCAGCTTTCTCATAATTTTCTATTGTTTTGGGCAGTTTTATACTGCTAAAATGGAATGTTCTGTTCTCCCTGGAAAAGTATCTTTTAAAAGTTTCCCTGAGAATTAAAAGGAAGAACAAATTCCGAAGGATGTTCGAGGGGAAAAGAAGAATCTTCTGTGAATCAAGAGAAGGTTCAAAGAAGTGAAACAAGGAGAACTGTGTGTGTAAATGCATAAAACTTTTGTTCTTCAGGAGATGAAAGGGCACGTTTCAAACAGCGTGTCCAGCACGAGGGCTAACTTTCTTGGCTAAACTTCTAACTTGGCACCACAAATAGTATATCCTAATGCTGTCTTGATTGCACTTTATCCAAATAGGCCAAAACAAAGAGTTACCATTAAACTTCATCTTCTAGCCATTACAGGTCTTGGCAAAACAGAAACAAAGAAACCCCAAGAAACAAACAAAACCCCAAACCAGCCAAAAATCTATCTTAACATGCAGAAACTATTTGTATGTTGAAGCCTCGTTCCTGTTCTGTCCTTTTACACTGAAATTTCCCATCAGGGTGTGTGTGTGTGTCTTTCTAAATTCCTTATTTAATGGTCCATTTGAGTTAAAAACTAGATGATGATGTATGCATTTATTGTATGTCAGTTCAGATGTTACATTGTTTTCATTTTTACATTTTGTTTTTCTTCTCAGTCTAATAAGGGAAAAAGCCCTGTTAAACCCTTGGGCTCAGGAATGTCATGTATCAGATCCACAGCTCTCCTCTTTATTAAGTTTAGGAGACTTACAGAATTGGAAATTGTGATTCTTCCCTTTCTTAGTTTTTTCCAAAAAGCATGATAACAAACCTTCCATGTTCTTACTGATTTATTGTTGCTATTAAATTGTGCCACGAGGAAAGCACAAGTACCTGTTTCAGAGGAAAAGCCTGGCTCTCCAGGCATGGAATGCTGTTTTTTTGACGTCGTGGGTGACTTGGGTGTGTGTAAAGGATCTCACCCAGGTTTCTGTTTTGACCCTACATCTTCTGTCGCGTATTGATTTGGAGAGGCAAAAAGGGGATCCTACTGAGAAGTGTGATAAGGATCTCCTTGTTAATATCACTGTACTTGCCCTGGATCTCAAATGTCAGGAATCCTGTAATATCAATGAGGTCAATGTTAGTGTTCATTGTTCATTCTAGCATCCGGTATAATCAGAGACAGACTTGAATTTTTGTGAAAATCTTACTAGCCAGCTGATTTGGAAAGCCAGTGCTTTGTCTTTGTGCCAGGTTTACTGGTGCACTGGTATAGGTTTCCCATCGGTCTGTGATGTGTGTGTGCTTTTTTGGAGTGCTGCTGTAGGATCTGACTACACAACAAATGTGGTCTCAAACTGTGCTACCTTGTGTTTATACGTGCAGTCTCTTATTCAGTATCTGTGGTTGTGTCTTATCTTCCTTTTGATACGTGCTTATGTGGCAAGATGCTCTTTCCTGGTTGCTAAACATCTTTTGAAGGCATGAGTGCTTTTATTTTTCTTCAGTATTTCTTGAAAACAAGGGATATACCAAACATCAAAATGTGGTTGGTTTAATGTAGATGAGGAAATAACTCGTGTTTCTGGTGACATCTTGTATTGAAACTAATCCCATGTAGGAGTATATTTGCAGTCCTAAATGTGTAATGCTTAGTGCAGGCTTCTTGGACGCTGGCAAAATCCCAGCAATACCTTCCCCTGTGCAAAACAGAGACAGCTTTTAAACTTGAAATAATCTTGATTTAGTTTTTGGTGAGGGGTTTCTGTATGTGTGAGTATCTATTTGTAGGGGGAAAAAAAAAACCGCCTACTATGACACCACTCTTGTTAAAATTCAGTTTTCATTAAGTTACAGCATTCAGACAGAACCAGTCTGTATCTTAATGCATAATGATTTTGCATATTAATAGAAGTCTCCTTTTTGTACATTATACATTAATAGTCATAATGTTAAAATGCATCTTTGCCTATAGTGACTGTCAGAATTGTTTAGCTTGAATTGCTCACATATTGTTAACAAGATTCATTACACTGACAGAAAATTTTGTTTACTGATTGACTTAGTTACAAAATAAGGACTTGGTCTTAAGAGTTCTGCTTTTTCTATGAATTGTTTGATGTCATGGGTGCTTCATACAGATCTCATAACAGAAAACAAAATTGCTGCTGTTAATCTGAAAAGGCACCCCCTGTAGATATCCCTTTGTCCTTACACCCAACATACCATCAAGCTTCACTACTCCTCTGTTTTTGTGAACAAAGGATACAGCAAATAACCTCCCAGAGCTTACGTACCAGGCAAGAAATTTGCCCTCCTGCAGGCACCTTTTGTCTATGAACCAGCAGATGGTGGTACCTTACTGGAGACCCAGTTTCACCTCTTGCTATGAAACAGTTGAAAACTTGCCTCTGTCTTCCTGCTGCTACTTCTGCTTTTAATACAACTGTAGTACACGTGCACCTTAGCACTGTGAATTTTTCTGTTCTCAGCCTGCCAGTAGAGCACACTCCAAGAATGGCTTTTTAGGGTTTGTTTTCATTCTTTGCCAATACTGTAAGAAGATGTTGAGCAGCGTTGGAGAACAGCACTTGGAGAATTCCATGCACTTGGAATTAAGCGAGGGAATCAATATAGACTCCTTCATCAGGATCTTTTGTTTTTTCTTGTTACCTATGTGTAAACCTGGGGTGGTCCAAGTAACAGAGAGACTGTCACTGATGTAATGGACTTTCCAAGCTCAGTGGATTTACTAGAGTCTATTCTGATGGTGGGTATGCTCGTATCAGTTACAATATTTAATGCAATGAGTGTGGAAAATGCTGTGACATAAAGTCTCTCTTGAAAAAGAGTTTTAAAATACCTCTTAAGGGTCTCCTCAGTTTCTGCTACATCTTCCAAGCTGAAGAAAACCTTCTGTTGAAAAGCAGCTACTTCTTGCTGCAGATACTGTTTAACCTTTAAGTGAAATCTTTACCTCCAGACAATTAATGCTTCATTTCAACAGGACAAATGTAATCTTTATCTTCATTAATCAAGCTTCTTGCAGATTTTATGACATTTGAATGGAGAAATTCTGGCTAGTGGCAATTCTAACTTGCATAAATTACCAAGAAGAAATTTTAAAGTGCTTGTTCCTGCAATAAAATTTTGTTTTTGCAAATACTACTGGGCATGAAGGTGCATTTGTGCTTACGTGGTTCTTCTGCCTAGTGCAGTTTAAAGTGCAATACAATATAGCAAATAATCTCAATATCTTTTTTTATAAAAGGTTACGGAGCCTGGGTACATTGAATAGTAACCCATAACAGCATACTTACTGAAATCCACAGCCTAAATACTTATTTAATAAAGATGGTGATAACTCCCAGTGCCTCCAGGACTTCTGTTTGCTGAGTTACTTGGTAGAAGGATCATTGCCTGGTATTCAGTATGTGGCTACTTATTTGTGGTATGACTTCAGCCTACTTTTTCACGTGTCTGGGGTGAGAGCTTTTGAAGGTACATAGCCTTCCCTTAGCATGTGGCGTGCCTGCTGCGTAATGAGGGTAGGATGGGAGCCTCTCCACAGATGCTTTTTGGGTTAGCGCGGTCCAGCATTGGCAGCTCAGAGTTTCAGAAGCAGCAAGGTTTTGGAAGTTGTTGCAGGACAGCTGGCTTCCACCCCCATTTCAGGCAACCCTCCTGTCCCAAGGTGGCACAGCGGGACACTAGGGGCTGCCTCTAGGAGCGGCTGTCATCCACTCTCTGCAAGCTGGGATCCTCTTCTGTCTTACAGCATCAGCTTATCTCTTTTTCCTCTGTCCCTCAGCTGCAGCTATTAAAGTCATTCTTCTTTACTTGCCAGGCTGTCTCTACTGAAGAGATAAAAGCTTAAGTTTGGCTGCTTTGCCTGTCTTCTGGTGGTTTGGGTAATGAAATGAAGATAAAGCTTTCACTCATTACCTGAACAGCCATCCTATTGTTTCTTCTGCCTGTCTTTTGATAGCGAACTAGACAACAGCATCCTAGGCTTGCTGTACAGCCATCTTCATTGATTAAACTACCTGCTGAAGTATCTATCGCTGGCTATTGCTAAAGAATAAATGATGACCAAGATGGATGAGTAATCTCATCTAGTGTGATAATTCCTAGAGTTTTGGGTACTATCTTTAATCTTTCATTTCTTTACTACAAAAGAGATTCAGTGGAGCTCGTTAGTTTATGAAGTTACTGCTTTATGAAGGCTAGGGATCTGCGGGTGAGTCATGCTATACAAATACCAAGGTGGGCAAGGGAAACCCTTTTCTCTCCAAGCAGAAAGGGAAAAGATGTTGGTGAGGGAGCACAAGGGGAGAGGACCTTGGGGAAAAGTTTGCTGTGCAGAACATAAGCTCTATCAGCCTCTTACTTCGGAAGCTCAGGACTCTGCAGGGGAAAAAAAAACATGTTAAAGTGGTTGTGAATGACAGTTGAAAAACAGGGAAGGTACACTGTGGTTGAAATCTAAAGCTGAATGAAATGGCAGATGTTGAGGAAAATAAAAGAAGTGAAAATACATACTTAGTTTCATATTTTAAAAAGCCTTCTAGAAGAAACTGTTCTGATTTTGTGGTGTTTTTTTTCTCCATGATCACATTCAAAAGAAATGCTGTGAATTTTAACTTTTGGTCACTTTAAATACAGTGCTGGTAGCCTCTTGGACAAAAGCTTTATTTTTGCCGTAATTAGCCTCTCAGTTTTTTGTTTAATAACAAATGGGACAATGTTAGTCTTTAACTTTTCCAATATAGGATGTACATAGCAGTGATGAGATTTCAGGGGTCAGTATTTGTCAGGGATCAGAACACAATTTTCAAGCTGCGTTTTCAGTAAAAAACAACACGAGGTTGTAAATCAAAACTTAACCTCAACCATATTACTATACGTGTTTGAAAACCTAAGTAAATAAAGGCTCATTTATATTCTTGACTGATTAGCACAATCAGAACTTATTGATGCTAAAATGAAGCAGATTTGCATAACTGTAAACAGAATACTAAAATATAGCTGTCTAATGTAGCATGGTGGTTTTTTCCTTCTTGGATGGAACAAATAGTTACAACTTTCTTCTTGACTTTTTTGGAGTCTTTAACAAAGACAAAAGCATTTCAAACACATACCTTTTGGCAGAAGAGATGACCTTTTTCTAAACAAGTGCTGCTTGCTCTCTTGGAAGAGAAAGCAGAAGATGACATGTAGGTAGATGTGTTTGTGCTTTGCATAGTCAAGGGTCAGACATTCACAAACTGAGAGTGTGGTGGAGAAACATTTGAACATAAAAACCACTTTAACGGAACCAGCTATTCCAATTGTTTGTTGCATTTTAATTCAACAGAGGGGAACAGACATCTGGGAGAACAAGAGGCGGTATGGAGCAATGTTATGCAGCGATACAAAGTAAGGAGCTCTGTGTACTGAAGCCAACTGGATGTTTTCCTGGGGTGTAAAATGAGAAAGCTGGCCTAGCCTGATGCACCAGGGCTGTGGGTTTTAAGGAAACCTGTGTTTCAATTTTGATGGCTATGAGCTTGTGCAGGTGACGAGTTTTCATTCAAATTGTCAGGAAGACATGTAATGGCACTTGCAAGTTTTTGCACCGTTCAAGTGTCTATGTGAACAGAGACTTACTGCATTTTTTTTCTAATACACGTTGAGGGTTGTTCCCATCTCATAAGTGTCATTATGTTAAGAAGTACCAAGTGTGAGCAATTGGTGGATTAGCGTAACTTTTGTTTAGTAGAGGCAACAGACTATGTCAGGGGGGTTATTTTAAATAAGCAGAAAATTTTGCAACTCCTGTGCCGCTCCTCCACCATTGCATACTGGAGAGGTCTGAAATGCCGCCTCGTCCCCACTGAACTGCGAGTCATGCCTTGCAGGAGGCATGTACTTTGCAAAATAATTCAGTGCATCTTTGGGTACTTTGCAGCAGAGGCAAAGGACTGCAAAGAGGAATGTAGCATTCATTTGCCTTTGGCAGTTGTACATTGAGAACTTCAAGATGTTTTAAACCTGAATTAAAAACAGTTTAATTTGCATAGTCAAGGGTAATTAGTGTGTATTTTATCCTGGTTCCCATACAACTATTTATAACTCTGGAAGCAACACAGAAAATCCCAGAATAGTTCAGTGTTGGATTCAGTTAAGGATTCTCCTGTACCTCAGAGGTGACAGGCAAAGGTATTGCTATTGGTAAATAATGGAATGGTAGATGTTATGATCTTGAAGATAAGGCTGTTAGTGTCACGATTTGCCTATTAAAACCAGACATGGGATTTGATTCACACTGATGTCGGTGTACCCCAACATAAAACTTGCAGTGGCATCCTTGGTCATTTTTAGGTGACCTCTGCATAGCTTGGAAGAGCTAAAGTGGAAATAAGAACCAGTCTTTTAAAGCTCTGCTCTATGTTCCAAGGAAATTATTTAGCTGGCTCATTCCAGATTACTTTCTGGTCTTTATGTTGCCGGAGCTCATCTGTCGGTAGAGACTTTATGAATTAGGTCTTTTAAGGTTTGATCACACTTCACATTTTTAAGGTTTGCTGTGTAGGGAGATCATCTGGCACGTTATTTAATGAGTCAAGGCAGCTATGGGGATGTGTAATGGAAGGATATAAGTTTTCCCTACATCTTTCAAAATGTGAAGAAACGTTTATCCTGTATCAACAGCTTAAAAATGGGACAGATTCATTCCTTCCTGTGATGTTTTGTGCTAGCTGGGAAGCGATTCCAGCAAGCTCTGATAAGAGACAGTGTTTTTTGAGATAAACTACTGACATTAATGGTGCCTTGACTTTTTAGGGAGAGGGGGTGGTGTGACAGTTTTTTCTGCCTTCAAAATTTGTAAGAATTGCCTTTGATTGCAGCTGTGGAAAAACCTCAAACTGAATTTACTTCCTAGCCTATGTAAAACTTTATTGCAGATCTGGACTGTAGTTTAAAGAAAGACAATGGTATGGCTGAATTTGTTTTTATATATATATATTTTTGTATATAAAATCTAATGATTCATGTAAAATTCTGGGTCTGTATTCACAGCACTGATGCAGAGTGGGCATATTTTAGCTTATACAAGAGTTTACAAGTGAGTGACAGCAGTGAGCAACATATTGGAAAATATTACTACTTTTTTAAAATTTTTTGGATCTTAACATGAATTATGGTAATCCGTAGTGTATGAAGACAAAATGAAATCGCATAAAAGCACAGAGTCAATGGGGGAGAAAAAGCAGTTGTTGCAGATCATAACCTCATTGGTTGGGGTGACAGTTTCAATTCCATTTGAGTTTTCTCCAGTTCTCATCCTTTTTATGTTGGATTAAGTAACAGTGTTTGTCTTCT
Source organism: Falco cherrug (assembly GCF_023634085.1). NCBI lineage: Eukaryota > Metazoa > Chordata > Aves > Falconiformes > Falconidae > Falco > Falco cherrug. The sequence continues at coordinate 20,499,680 of NC_073700.1, read as the reverse complement.
TCTTATTCCCATAGCAACCTTATCTTTTTTTCTTTTTTTGATGTAAATCTGCTTGTCTCTTACTGCCTTTCAAAGCAACTAACTTGGGAAGGAAGGGAGCATGGTGAGAAGGAATCAGAGACCTTCTGGCATAGGAAGTAAGAGAAAATATTTTGGTGATAGGTGTGTATATACCATCTTCCCCCCTCCCCCAAGCTATTGATTACATCAGTTTTCGGTGTAGTTTTTTCATGAAGACTTAAACTTTCATGCTGTTTTGCTAGGTTGTCTGGGCAAAACTTTCAAAAAGTCAAAGGCCACTCAAAGGCCAGCCAAAAAGACAGACTTAGTGACCTGTAATGTTATGGCTTGTATAACTTAAGTGCCACTTGCAGTCAAGGAAAGCCTTAGCTCACCATGATTTTGCTCCTTGTGTAACTTGGAATGTCTTAAAAGTTGGGTGCAAGCAGAGGTTTAGCTGGATGCTGTGACCCCCAGCTTAGGGTCCAGCCCTTCTGCCTGCCCATGCCCAGTGGCCCACAGCTGGGAATATCCTGACCTGGGGAGAGTCTCTGAATCCTCCGTATCACAGGGATGAGGCCCCAAGTCAGAGTGTAAAAACCAGTTTGTACAAAAGGGTTCAAAACCTTAGTTGCATCACTTGCCATTTTAAGGCATGAAATCAGGATGAAAAAAGCAACTGTTGCTTTGTCTCTGTACATCTTTTTCTCTTATTAAATATTTCACTTGATTGGACTTGCTTAATATAATAAGTGTCTGAGCTGAAGTGCAATGGGAAGATCATTATGTAAATTGATCTGAAGCCAAATTTTTCTTCCATAGCTGTAATGGAGAGACTTTTAACTGTCTGCACTCCTGACGGCAGCAGCTTGCTGTGAACCAGAGATGCAACACGGTTGCAGCAGTGTTAGTAATGACACTAAGAAAAAAGGCTCTTCTGGAACTGTAGTTCTGCATGCACCTTGTCATTTACCTGCTTTTGGTTGTCCACCAATTCTTTTTTTTTTTTTTTTTTTTTTTAGGAGTTTCTGCCAGAGTCCTGCTGAGACCAGCTTTTCTGCCAAACTTTCTGCATGCATTCCAAGCACATTTATTGTCAGTGGGTGAGGAATGGGCACTTAGATATTAACCCATTACATTTCATCCTCTTAATCTCTTGTGTTTGTTTCTGTAATAGCTATCCAGATTTTGACTATAATTATTCTTGACTTGAACGTTAATTTTGCTACCTTAGAAATTCTTTGAAGGGCAGTAATTTGCTGAAAGTAGGTAGGCCATGTGGTGTCTAGTTCTTAAGTTTTAAGGCTTCCTAATGATACTGGTTGTGGGGTTTGGGGGGAAGGTTTTTTGGGTTGGGAGGGGTTGTTTGTTTGTGGGGCTTATTAAGGTTTTTAAAAACTAATAATTTTCTTTCAATCGCAGAGTATACATAAATATTAAATCAATATGATCCGTTACATTTTTAGCTATTTAGACTTTATGCCTAAATTCTGAAATAGTTTTTAACAGGAGCCTTTTGAAATACTAGTTTTACTTCTGTAGGTGTATTTTTATAAATAATAATTTTGATACTTCCTGTTGTCCAGCACTGTCCACGTGTGTGTGTGTCTGTCCCTGGGTAAAGCTCTAAACAAATATTCTTATATTAATTCTTGCAGATTTTTATTTTCTTTAACAAGATTGATTACTTTCTTAAACCTCTGGAATATGGCTTATTTGTGAAAGAGCTTATATTCACTGAAAAATCAAAGCAAGTCATTACTAGTGGAAGAATTTTAGCCCTTGTGTCTTTTCGTCAGAATTACCCTAATATTCTTGTTTAGCCCACTTAGCATGCTACAGATAATACTTTAAAAACATCTAGATTGCATTAATACCACATTAAGGGCCTGATCTAAAGCCCATTGAGGTTGATAGGGATGTTCAGTAGGAATGTAACGCTTTGATCTTTCAACTGGTAGTTTCACAGTTTACAAAATCAAACATAAAAAATGTTTCAGTCAACATAAACACATCTGTGTCATGCTTCACCCTTCATGGCTAATAAAACTATTCGATTTGGAACCTCCTCAAAGTGAAATAAATACTTAATAATTCTGAATGCATTTTACAGCAACAAGTTCTGAAATAAAAAAAATTGTGTCACTAAAAGGCATGTAACAAGCGCAGTTGTCTTGTGACTGACACTCAGTGAATATATTTTAACTGTAAGAAACCCATGGCTGCAGCACAGTAAATGTCAGATTTAGGAGGGATTGGGAATAACTGTTTAAATATCTTCACTTCTTACTTCAAATGCAGTTTTTCAAGGCTCTGATTTGCTGCCAGCCTGCCTACTCTGCTTCCTTATGTTTGTTTGCAGTACAGCTACTTGCTAAGCAAAGTAGGTATCTTAATACCAAAGCAATGGAACTTGCAGAACCACTCCTATTATGCTGCATTGCTTCTGTCTTTATTTTTTGTATCAATAATGTATTTACATAAGTGTTTCCAGTAGAATATGGTAGTGAGCAGTGACAGAGAGTGCAGGCTGTGACTTGTGGGGAGTCTCATTTAATAACCAAGGAAATTCACAGTACTTTTGAGTAGAGATGCAGTACCTGCTTTTTATTTTCCTGTTACTACCTCTCTCAGCCTTATGCAGTGAGATCTTCTTTCTATTTTTATGAAGCTATTTTTTTTCAGCCCATGCTTTTTTATTAAATTGGAGTTAACGATATACTTTCGAGGATTACATCATCCTATGCAGAGCAATTTGGCTTAGGCTGGAGATCAATCTGCACATGGAGCATCTGTCGCTTAACAACTCTGCTTAGATACCAACAAAAAGATTTGAGGTCTCAATGTGTTTTGGGGTTTTTCTCCTTATGTACATGTCTCAATCTGTTAAATTTTCTGCAGTGACACTGGGATTGTATTACTTATTTTTTTAAAAAATAAATGGAGTCACAGAAGAATAGATAGGGATTTCTGGGCCGTTGTTTTTTTCCACTCCCACAGCTTCTGTTGTTGAATTGTCTGCTGCTGGATTTATTAATCTATGTAGTTGCTTGCTCAGGTGTAATCCCTTGTTCAGCCACATCTATTCATCCACTGAAGGATGTGCACATTGGTACATCATGGCATATTAAAGGTTTACCGCTGCCTGCCACAGCTGTCATCTCTTTGACCCTTCGGTAAACTAACAGTCTTCCACGTAATTTTGCTTTCATTCAAGTGTAATGCCATTACTGTGGAGGCAGACAGAATGCAATTCTCTAAAGATCTTGTTTCATTCCCTTCTCTTTCAAGGAGGTTAATGTGCTCAAATGATCCCTGCATTTTCTTTCTTAGCTCTCCTGCTGCAAGAAGAGCAAAGAAGAAAGTGCTCTGGGTGATGTTTGCACTAGTTTTCGGGGGATGGAGTGAACTGGAAAGATTAACTCACCAGTTAGGTAGAAGTCCTCTTTACACTTGAATTTCAAATGACTTCATTTTTTTCCATAGCACTTCTATTTTTGTAACCTTTCAGTAAAAGGTTATACAATTTTTTTTCTAATATCACTTACTATAGAAATGAGCAAGTAAAAACTTAGTTATCCCAAACTATCTAAACTATATTTAAATATTAATGAAATATAGGAATAACTTAAGACTTTAAGCCTAATCAGTGTTTTGTCACTTACAAGCTGTACAGTTTCACACACACATGTGTCCCCCCCAGTTTCATATTAATGTTTGCATTATATTAGTACTTTGCAGATAGTGTGGATAGCCTTGCGATCTTGCGGAGCTGATGGGGAGAATGAGAGCTTGGAGATGATGGGCTGAAACTGGCGTCTGGGGACACCTATTCAAAACCCCAGCATGTAAGGCAGCAGCTGTCATGTCACTGAGTGCAGTTTCTCTTTATGAATTTATCACCATTGTAATGTCTAATGATTTGTATTTTCCTAGTGCTTTTATATTGATTGCTTCTACTGTATGTACTGCTATTTTATCCAGTAATGAAGTTAAACAATCAAATGAGTTGGTGATTTATTGGGTTTCTTGGTTTAGAGGCTGGTTCTACACTGCCACGGCTTCGCATCTGTTCTCTGAACTCTTGTTTGAGATTTGCCCGTAGGCTTCCTTGCTGCCTTCCCAAGTACCGAATAAGTGTGTGATAATGATGCTTTTGATTCCTAATAACCTGCTATTAACAGTTGTCTTGCATTTCCTTATTGATTGTTCACACTTCCTTGCACTGGGCTATTTTCAATTTTGATTTCTTAATACATAGCCCTTTCTCATTTTATTTGGTATTCTTCTTTTCAAAATAACTTTTTTGAATGCTCAGCTTCTTTGGTTAACAAAGTTTAGCATTTTTCTCTGCAGTATTTCATCACCTTAGCTTTTGATAACAACATGCTATTCTTACACACAAAGATGAAAGGGTAAGTAACTCTTGTCTGGTTCCATTTGAAAGTAACTGTAGCCTGTCTTTAAGCCAGTTCTGTCTTACCCATCCTGTGTCTGTCTTTCTCCTGGCTTGTCTCATGGGGATTCAGTGGGATTACTTGTTTTTAGAAACCTTTTTACCTCATAACAAATCTTTCTTTACTGAAAAAATTTGTCAGAGCTTCCAGGTCTGAGCTCTGTGTCTGAACTGTGGGACCTAAACTACTCCGGACTCCAGTATTTACTGACCCTATGGCAAGGGTAAAATCAATTTCTCACATCCCAGTGTCTGTGAGAAGATGATGTTGGTCTAGAGGCTGGAAAAGGGCTGCTATGCATCGCGGCTGTTCTCAGCTGAAACAAGACACTTAGCCACCCCATGGTATGGCTGCCATGTGCCCTGAATGACATTGATTTGGCACTGTATAAGGTGTCCAAGTAGATCAAGTTAGAGTGAGTTTTTAGGACAGATCATTGCCTTGTGTAATGAATTTAATTTATTCCAAGTCATGTTTGCAGGGGTCTATTTTCTTCCTCCAGACAACACCGTGTCAGATACCAGTTCATTCTGAGCAAGACCAAATGCATTTTTATCATTTATTTACCTCTCAGTTTAATTGCGTAACAATTACTATTCCTGCTTTTGTAAACCAAAACATGGGATTTGCTATCTGCATGGGGATTCTATTGCTTGTTTTTTTTAAAATTTGTCTCTGTTCCATCTGGGTCACAGCAGTGATTAATATTGGAAGAGAGGTTTCGTAACCAGACTGGGCACAGATACTTAAAAGGCCGTTCTGATTTTATAGAGACTATGGGGGGCAGAAGTAGATGTGAGACACACAAATGAAACTTTGGCTTAATTGCAGTGGGTAGACTCAGTCTATAGTTCTGGTCAGGCTGATCAGCATGTGTTTGATATCTGGTATGAACAGAGGAGTTCTTTGGTAAGATAAAAGATAGTGTTTACAGTACTTCAGATTTGAGAAAATAAGCTATGCCATAGGTTATCTGTGTCTTTCGAAGATGAAAGATCAGAAGGAACTGCTAGATCGGTTTTGATCTCCTGGATATCTCAATACAATTTTACTCAGTAACTCTTGTATTAAACCCTTATCCAGTATGCAGCAGCCTTACTGCTTCTTGTGAGCTGTCTGGAGTTCTAATTCTAATTTGAGCTTATCTGGCTCCAGCTTTTGGGTTTGTCCTACCTAAGAAATGATACCAGGAGGAACTCCTGTGACAGTGCGATAGGCAGGCGAGTGGGCAGCGTGCTGCTGAGAGCCGCTGCAAAGCTAGCACCCGCATTGAGGGTCACAGTGGTGTTTATGCCTTCACTCCACTCTAAATGATTTCTTTTATTGACTGCTGGGAGCCTGTTGATGGGAAGGTACAAGCTTAAGAAAGTTGCTTGCAGTGACAACCTATTTCAGTGTAGATAAGTAGAACTGCTCCAGTGAGTCTTGCTGTGCGTGTTGGAGCAACTGCAAGTTGCAACTGCTCATCGAGTTTTCTTAAACATCCTATCAGGAGCACAAAGTCCATGCTCAGCAAGAGCTGCCGTGCACTCGATGCCTGCTGCAGCTCGCCATAAGTGCAAAATAATTTGACACCTTCCATTGAACATTCAGAATCTCAACAACTAATTAAATACACTCAGCAGCACTTGAGGAAAGGAGAGGTTTCCAGGTAAGACAAGAAACAGGCTGCGTTAATAGTAGGGAGCTCTGGGACAAATCATCAGCTCACCATACTGAGCAGCTCCAAAATGAGCCCAGAGGGCATTTAGGCTGTTTTGGTTGAATTGACTCTTCGCTTTTTTAAGAGACACCTCCATCAAATTCTGTTCCCTGAGACTTCCCAGCTTCAGTACAGCATCTCCTTCTCCTTGTACCTTAGATACAGGCAATAAAATACCTTTCTAGGTCTTCCCCTACATGTGAAGTCTTAGCATGGGGGTATGCCCAAAGTCTTAATTGCTCCCCTTTCTTGCTGTTTGTTGCTGTTTCTCTGTAGTGCTCACCTAATAGTCTGGCATTGCAGTTGAGAGAAGATGGTCTTTCTTGTCTTCAGATGCCAGCAGCAAAAGCTGTGAAATTCATCTGGATTAAAAGGGAGGAGCTGGAGGAGTTTAACTGATTGTAGTTCATATTGTGACCTTAATTGAGGGGTAAGGGATTGGCGGGATGCGTTTTATGAGACTGAGGATAAAGGGATTTTAAGAGAAGTTGAGGAACATGCTGAGTCTGAGTGTTGGTAAGAGTTGAGGAGGCCGGAGCTGGTGGGGAAGCAAAGACTGCAAGGAATCTTCAGGGGAGAGGGGCAGGATGGAGGTGGTGTGAGGAATGACAGAAACATGTAGGAACTGCATCTTAAGCTAAAGCATTCCAGACCCCATGGGAAACCATGGTGTGGGGCCTGAAGCTCTCAGGATCTGGGGGTTTCAGTCTGGGTGTCTGTTTCATGGGACCAGTGTTTGAAACCTTCTTGGTGGCTTCTCTCCTGATGGCCAGGCAAATGCCTCTCAGTCTTTCCCAGCTGCAACATGTCCCCAGCCAACAGGGACCAACACACGTTCCCATTCAAGCCATTGGTGCTGAAATCTGACTGCTTGGGGTTTCATTTTTCCTCTTGGCCAGTATTTGGGATTTTGGGCAGCCTCAATTCTGGCATTTTCTAACTCCAAATAATTGAGTTGGTAACCTCAGTATGTTCTTCTAATTTTATGAGGTACTACAGAGTAATGTGTTTGCACAAGAATACTGAATTAGATTATACAGTGCTTTCTCGCTTTCGATTAAATAATTTTAAGAACTCGTGCTTGTGCACAGGCTGGAGATGCAGCTTCATGGGAAACTTCTTGTCATTTGGCTTTCATCTTCATTCAAGAAATGATTCATCCACTTGGAACGTACAATGTCCAGTCTCCTAGAGTTGAAGTTATATTTTGCATTTTTGTTTCTATGTGAACTCAGCAGATTTTTATTGTTTTAAACATCTCTGCTGTCAGCATCACAATGATGCTGGATTTTTTATTGCTTCTGCCTTACCTGCAGCAGAAAACGCCAGTTTTGCTTGTCACCTGCAGGTGATATCATGGTAAGAAATGCAGTTCACTGCTTTCCTGTTCCCTGAAGCCTGTAAGGAAAGTAACTACAGACCATCTGCTTTAGCCACTTTTGGCTACTGTAAAGTAAACAAAATATATTCTGGTTTGCTTTGATGTGCTCCTGAACATTCATTAAGCTACAACTTCGGTGTTGCTGCATGGTGGCTGGATAGAAATAGATCATTTTTCTTATCTGTCCTGTCCTGAGCCTGTTAATGTAATCTAATCCTAGCTAGTAACCTAAGAGATTTATAGTCATAAATGTTTGCAGCATTTTTCCAGAATCTATTTTATGCTGTGGCGACGTCTTTGTGCTCGGGTAGGTGCTGCCGCAGTTGTAGTGGAGTACCCAAGGAAGAGTAGGAAGAGTACATTACATCCTTGTTTCAGAAATGTTAGATTTGAAGATCACAGAAGCAATTAATGTCAGTACCGTATGCTATATTCACAATACTAAGTCTGAGTTTTGTCAAATGTGAAAATTCACTTACCTCTTTCTTAAAATCATGATGTGAATAGTTAATACAGTTAAATAACTGTTAAATAACTGTTCTTCCCCTATGCAAACCAGGCAAACGTGCTACCATGAAAATATATTGCTTCTATTTCTGCTTCTACATTTTTTTACCTACCAGTAACTGCTAATAAAACTAAAAGCTTGAATTTCTTCTGAAAATATTATTCTTGATACAGTATTAATTCTTGTCCTTGCACCCTATCCCCTCTATGGCTGACTTCAAGTCGGTTACTGAAATAATTTACATAGAAATGGTCACCTTCTCTTAAGTTCCCTTGTACTTTTTGTATTAAAGAGTTGAGGCGAACATACCTGACAAACCTGTCTGTTTTTAGGTTGAGAAACAGTGTACTGGAGAATTATTAAAATAAAAACCTGGTTTAGCTCTTCAGGATCCCCAACATGTCAAGTTTAAAAATACTGAGCAGCAGCTGGAGCTAGAGGTAAAACCAACCAGTTCTGAAAAAGGAAATGGCACACGTGACTGGCAGAGTGGGTCATGGGATAAGGTTTACTCTCTCCTCCTTGGCAAATTACTCTGGCGTTGTAGATCATGGATGGGGAGATGGCTTGTTTCACTGCATGTGCCTGCTGGCTGCAAAGCTGGCCTTGGAGGGACAAACGTCAACAGACAAAGCTCCTTCAGAGTTTCAAACACGGCAAGAAATGTGTTCTTGAGGTTGCAGAGCTTTGGAGAACCTGATCCTCAGAGAGGTGGTCCACAGGCTGTGGAGGGCTGAAGCAGCTCCCAAAGATTTTCTTTGGGGGCTGTGTTTTTTAATTAGCTGTGTTGGAGTTCAGGGCATTCCCTGTTATGCTTGCAGCTCTATATAAACCTTAGCGTTTTATATTATTTTGCTTAACCCAGGTAGGACACATTTTGATGAGAATTACAAATATTTTGAAGGTCTGTGGATACTGGATTTTTATGCTGACTAACAAGTTGCTGTGTTTTTATGTGTGAAGCAGCAGCTGTGCTAAGACATCTGTTGAAAGGACACTTACTCATCTGCTATATCTGTTATTTGTCATCATTACATCTGTTACAGTCCACATGTCCCTAATCAAAGCAGTGGGGCATTCTGCCAGGTGCTCTGTACCAAGTGAGATGGGGAAATGTCAGATTTTGGTTACCCGTATCCTGGCAATACTCTCTGGTGATAACCTACCTGTATTCTGTAATATTTGTGGGAGAATCCATCCATTTCTTTAAGGAAGGTGGCTGTTTTGAGGAAGATAAAGGAGTGAAGTCCGTGGAAGTGAGAAAAATAATCCCATTGTCATCTGCATGTTCCCACTGCTTCAAAAATGAACTGTTGTGGGATGGTTTTCATTGATTTATTTAGTAATGTAAGTCTTCTTGGAAACACTGCTGTTTATTAAATAAACCTTCAGGTAATTAGATTTAGGTCTGGTAAAGCATTTACCTGTCTGTTTAGCTATTAAAATGTCAGTAGCCTCGTGTTCTTCAACACGAAACTTGCTTTGTGGTCATGAGTGGTTAGCAATGGAGGTGCTTTGTAGACTGTCAGGATATGCTTAGATTTTGTTTTAGGAAAGTGTTTGGCAGCAGACAAAATCTGTGTTACATCTGAGAACGTGGCTGTAGGATAATTTCCTTGAGCAAACATCCTTCTCTCCTGAGATATTTCCCAAATTGCTTGAATTGTGTTATTCGGTGCTGTGTTTGCCTTGAGTTGAGTGGTAATTCCGAGATAATAGAAACTGATGGAAGACATATTTTTTGGAAATACCTACTGGAGAAAGTTTTTTCTCTCAAAACACACGTTTCCCTTGTAACACTATCTTTTCCAGTTCTTTCAGTGCATTTTTGCCACTGCAAAGCATGTTTAAAACAATAATTCCCTGCTCATCAGATGTTGACTCAGCTTTTATGCTACTAGTGTTCCTTTTGCTGCTTTTTTTCCCCCCCTCTGCTGTTACTGCTGTCTTCCTGCAGTACCACACAGCCCACAAAAACATCTCATCTCTCAGTCCCTCTTTCTCCCTCATGACTGAAGACTCCTCTACTTCTTTCCATGCTGGCATCTCATGTTCACTGTGCTCTGTGCCAATTTCTTTCTGGCTTTTCCTAGTTGTGTTATGTAAAGACACAGACTTTGTTGTCTGACTTTTAAATGAGAATCATTTAATTGGGCTGAGAGTGTTTTAATTTTATCTTGTTTAATTTTTTTAATTTTTTTTGCTGCACCCCAAGAGATTTAAGGGGAGATGAAGGGTTTTTAAATTTCTGTAAGGAAGTTTTTGGTGGTGTTGGTTGGTACTGTTCGCTGCAACTGGCTCCAGCAGCCTGTTAATCCCTGCACAACTTGCTTGTCAGGCATTCTGCTTTTCATGTGGTGGTCTCTTCCCCCCCCTTTTTGCTCTATGTAGAAGTTTGTTATATCTTACTAGCAGTGTTGCTGTGGATGTGAGAACCAGGGTCGGATGGGCTTTGCTGAATGAGACCGATGTCATGTGAGCAGAGGTGGGAGCAGCATTTCAAATGAAAAACTCAGTTGTCTAAGCAGTGCTTTGGGCTGTGAATAAAAACTACCTTGAGGGTGGGAGGCTGTTTCTGCTTGCCCTGTCCCTGGAGCCTTTAGGGCAAAATGGCTGGGGCCTGGGTGGCTGTAGGCAGCAGGGCTGGATATCAGCCGAGGAGCTGTGCTGGTGCTCCTGGACTGCCCAAGTACGCTCGCAGGGCTGGAGCTGCTCCTCTTTCTGAAACGGGGTTTTCAAAACACTCTATAGTGTGTGTGTGTAACTTGCTGTACTGTTAGCTTTGTACAGATAAATGTCGTGCTATAAAATGAAAGTTCAGCAGTGTATGACAGCATTAAGAGACTTTGTAGAGGTTGCTGTGAAATTATATGCTTTCCCTGTAACACTAGCCTGACAAAAATGAAACTGTCGAGGTGGTTCCCCAGTAGCCAGTGAATCTCTTCACTGTGACAAATCACCAGGGTTCTTTGCATGCTTTGAGTAATGCTCACTTGTGCGCTGTTAATATTTTTCTTCTCTCTCTATCTCCAACAGTAATTGATTACGGAGATAATTTTTGGTCTCATCCCTCCCTCCCACTCCAGCACAATTCTCCCAGGCTTGATCCCAGGGAAGGCAGCATGCAGTCTCGCTTGCTCCATGTCTGGCTCTGTTGTGCTGTATCACAGGCCTGTCTGTCTGCAGGCGGTGTGGTGGGGTTAACAGGCCGTGTATCCCAACTGTTCTGTTGAGCAGATAACAATATTTTTAAGAAACTAAAATTATGACAAGTATATGTTCAGTTCCTGGTATCTGTCTAAAGTAGCATAAAGTCCAGGGTCATGGAAACGCCTTGCTATAGCCAATTTTGGGTATAGAGCTGGGGGGAAGATGGTTGTGTGTGCACATAACTTAGTGATTTAATTGCTAGTTAAGAGGTTGGTTTGGTATGGTTTTTTTTAAAGAAACAATTTTTGTCATCTTTCATGTCCTCCAGAAGCTGTCACTACCAACATAGCTGTTACAACATGCTGAGGCTTTTATTTTTTTCTTAGGAGCCGAGAGACTGGTGTTTCATTTATTCTTCATAATGTGACTTTTACCAGGGCAAGCGAGTTGTGAATTAGTACTTCATTATGTGCTGACATAGAACAAAGTTCCCGCTTCAGAATTACCTGTTCAGAAAAACAGTTAAGATTTGGTTGTCTGACTGTAGATACTTGAGCATCTTACCAGTACAGAATTACACATAAAGTATATTTAACAAGTTCTGCTGCTCTGAACAACGAGTCTAATGAAGTAATGGAGTAAATGTTTTTGTGGCTCTTAAGGGACAGTTCAGTTTGTAGAATATGAACCCTTGTTCTGCAGCGTTCTTACCAAAACATGGTAGAATTGCTAATAAATGTCTGTTGACAATAAATACCAGTAGAGGTAAGTGTAATAAGATACTTGGGCGTCACTGGGCTTGCAGTTGGAGACCTGCTAAATCCTGCTTCTCTGCAGGGAGTGAATAAGTCCTGTGCATTACTTAAAAAAAAAAAAAAAACAAAAACAAAACAAAAAAAACCCCAAAAAAACACGACAAACAAAAAACCAAACACCAAAACAAACAAAAAAAACCCAAAACCCACAAAAACAAAAAACCCCACCACCAACCAATCAAAAACAAAAAAAACCCACCAAAAACCACCAAAACCACCAAGCAAACTCCTAGGAGCCTCTGCTAATCTCATGAAAATCCTATGTACAGATCTGTGTGACCAGGGGTGAAACATCACACAAGTTTCTTGGCAAAATATAACTCAGTACTGCCACAAGCCAGGAGTTGGGGGGGGGGGGGGGGGGGGCAGCTTTATCATCCAAAATTATTTGGATTTTTCATGAAGTGGTCTTCTGTGTCTTTTCAAAGTGTAGGCATAATATTTGATCTGATGTTGCATGATCCATTTGCTTACCTTCCTTGATTACACAAGATTTTAGAAACTGGAAACATTTTGGAAGGTACTTGCAGTGAACTGCAATGAATGCAGTCAACAGGCATGTGTTCTGCAGGTGAAGATCAATTTTTTTTCTCACATGTTGACATCAGGTGAGAACAAGTTCTGTTCTGCCTCTACATGGATGCTTCAGGTAGCTTATTCTTTTCCCCTCATGAATTCACAAACATGTGTCTTTTAGCTGTCAGGGTTATCACACGAACTGTTAAATACTTCTGTTCCAAATGCATAAAACAGTTACTACAGGGTATTATACTCATGCTACTGTTACTTCATATTTTGAAATCTCTCTTAGCAATGTGCTTGAGACTTAAAACTTAGCTTGTAAAATGCAAGGAGAGAACCCAATGGAATATGTGGTTTTTGTATCTTTCTTGTTTGTATGTGCAAGAACATGTTTCATTGTTCTCCTTTTTGGGCAGAATAAAAGACTTTTCAATAAAGCTGAATTACATTTTCTTGTTCCATTTTATTGCAATGGCATATGTATTTCAGTTGATGTAACTTTATGTACTTGGTACTAAAGCAGTGAGTATTAGCAGGGTAAAGGGGAAGAAAATGCTGTTTCAGGAGTCGGGAAGTCTCAGTTGCTACTTTTAAACTTTCTTCTATATGGCAAACTATAAACAGGCAATAAAAACATTTAATTTGCAAATTACAAAGGTCTAGATTGGGTTTACGCTGCAATTTTTTTTCCTTTTGTAGTCAGGTTTTGTAACATTTTTATCAAAATATTTTCAGTGTTAGAATTGGAGACTTTGCCTAGTTGCTCGTTTCCTGCTGGAATGGTAGCATTTCAGATGAAAGGAGATCAAAGTGGGGCATAACAAACAATACATGCAAGTAAGAAGTAAAAAAAAATGTAGGCAAGAGAAACTTAACTAAAACATCATTTTGCTTACTAGTTTGAGAAAGTAGATAAGTTTTAAAAGTCAGATGATGAATAAGATGATCCATAGATCAATAGATAAAATGCAGAAATACTTCATATATGTTCTGCCCTTTTATTTCAAAGAAAACGGTGGGATATTGTCATCCCATGGGGCGCTAAAAAGCGAGTCCTGTTGACTCATTGCTTCTCAAAAACTTCTTCTGCCCTGTTCTTATCTTCATACTTTGTTTCCAGTTATATTTTATCTATTAAGACATTTCAGCAGGATAAGTGCCCCTGATTTCAGAGATACAAATCGATCTGTAAAAGTAAACAATCTTTTCCATTATTTGGCCACTTGTTACAGTATTTTATTTACTCTGTCAGTTTTCTGAGAACTTAATGTTCCTTCCCAATGATTTCATGTAGTAGCAAGTTTTGTTAGAAGATAAAGCTGTTATTGCTTTAGAATACTGGCTTTATTAAAAAAAAAAAAACAAAAAACAAAAAAAAAGGGGGGGGGGAACCCCAACAAAAAAAAAACCCTAACAGCAACAAAAAAACCCAACACAAACCAACCCACACATACACAAAAAGAAACAAACTCTCTCACTATTCCACCAAACACGACTGTCTTTGACCTTTAATACTCTGAATATGCTACAGAGATACCTGAAAATCAGACCAGAATCTCATATATAAGCAGCGAGTACTGTCAGAGGTTTGGGTTTCATTGTATAATGCTAATAGAGAATTCTATTACTCTTTTGCATGGTGGTATTTAGTTATTTTTCAAAGTGGTGCCAGACAATGTGTAAAGAGAAAATGCAAGTATATAAATGAATTAAGTGATGATATTTCCGCAGCTGTGTGATTAGTCTGGTACTTCAGCCACCCTAGAAGGTAGAATGGAGAGCTTCCTGCCAATTAGTGAAAAATTACTCTTTTATTGTAGTATCGCTCATTCTTCATTTTCTGATGCATTCTGCATTACTTCTTGTTTCCCAAAAAAATATTCCCTGTGACAGCAGTCTTCATCTGCAATCAGGGATTAATAACTTCTGCAGTACAATATTGCAACGCATCAAAGTGCAGAGCTGCGGTGGGTCGCTGCGGGGTACCTGCAGGATAATGAGGAGGTGCCTTTGTGAATGCCTCGGCACGCCCTGCAGGTCCTGTCCCTTCCCAAGGTGCTGCCAGCCCAAATCCCAGCCTGCTCATATGGCCCAATGGACAGTGCAAAGACAACCAAGTTTCTGGATGTCTCTATTTGCAGGAAATGAGTGCATATGCTTAGAAAGCAGTGATGAACCATTTCATTTTAATTACAGAAATTCTGCGTATTACATAAGATTTATGACTTGCAGTGGTTATGATCTAAGAGTGCAAACCTTGGTCTAAATTCATTCTATATGTAAAAATATATAATTTTTTTTGTAAATTCTTAAATCTGAATTGCATAGCTGTTTTCATCTTAATATGGAGCAGTGTATGTGCTTTGGGGTGCTGTCAGCTCTTGGTTATTCCTTTCATGACTTGGGAGTTGTTGGATCCCAATGTAATCTGTGCCTGAGAACGTCCCTGAGATGCACCTGCACAGAAATTCAGTTGGAAAGCTGAAACCAGCACTTTTAAGAAACCCTCCTGTGAGCTTTACGTGCAGTAACAAAGAATAATACAACAATATCTTACTGGAGCATGAAATGTTTTTTTCTTTTAAATGAAGCATTGAAATTCTAATCACTCTTGTTCAGTGTTCTAATTGTAACAGCTGTTGCTTTTCAATATTAAAAAATACTGTATTTTTGGGAAGTAGCTACTGTTGGTCAGCTCTACTCCTTGGTTATAAAATGGCCTTATTTTAAAGACTGTGCATTAGTACCTTTACAAGGTTATAAACAAATAGATTTTTGTTTTCTGTTTGGCTTTATTATGGAAAAATATATGGTTTATTCATGGAAAGAATCTTTCTTAGTGTAGAACCTCAGTCTTAGTTTCTAAACAATGTTATATCTAGCTTAATTCAAGGATATAATGAGGCCATACTTTCTTGGATCTTGAGTCACTAGTTTGAGGGAAGGTTAATATAAATTTAGGATTAAATACTTGTGTTTATGTATACTCAGTGGCATTTGCATCCCCTGTTACACAGCTTCAAATGATCACAGAAGACTTGAAGCCAGGCGGAGTGCTGGGTCAGTGCACTGAGGTGCAGAGTTCTTGCCTTCGCCAGAGCTTAGTGATGTTACAAGGGGTTCTGCTGCAGGGAGAAGGCTGAGGGATTTCTTTTCTATTTGGAAAGATGTGTAACAGTTTCCTGAATAGCTGTGTTATTAGCGCTATTCTGTGGTTGGTTAGAGGAGCTCAGTAGGATCTTGATGCTATTTTCATCAGAGCCTTCATTTCAGAAGAAACCAGGGCTTAAAGACCTATTTTTACGTTTTGCTTATGATTCCTTTTTGGTTATCAAAATTAGGGTAGAATAAGCCTAGAATAAGAACAAAATTAGCCATAGGATCTGTTTAATTACATTCTAGTACACTTCAGTCCTGATTCTGTCATCCTCCCTCGTGTTGAACAGCTATTTCTTTTGCAACTGATCCACCGAAATAGCTGAATCTAGTTATGTAGCAGGAGATGTGATATCAGGGTTTAAGAACTTGAAACTCCTGTACTTTTTAGGGTTTTTTCTGTTTCCTAATATACAGCTCACCTCTCTTTTTAAAACAGATCTTGAAAACTCCAGGACAAAAATGAGGAGCGCAGTGTCCGTTCGCGAGGGGCAGGGAGTCGTGCTGCTCTGTGGACTGCCCCCCCGGGCTGGAGGTAAGGGGCCTTCCAGGCTTTGTGTTCAACCGGAGCTGATTGATGGTAAAGGGGAATATCACCCTGGGAATCCAGAAGTATTCTTCAGAGAGAGAGCAAGAATGAAATCTAGTTTCTGAAGTAAATAGAGAGAGAAAGAAAACAAAAGCAAAATAGGGAGGGGGATATAATTTAGAGGATTTACTTTTATCTTGAAATGCTTTTCTCGTAATTTCTTTGCACTTAACATGTCTGATTTTTATGATATTTCCAGTAATTAATTTAGTATCTTCTAGAGTTAAATTCTGCCCAATTTCACAATTGCCAAGCCTCGATGAATCTCGTTTTCACTATGACTAGACAATTGCAAAGAGTAGACAGTTGTCTTTAATTATGCTAGTATCTGCCTGCTTTCTTGCAGTCAAGGCATTTGATAGTGCAATGTAATGATATAGACATAATTTAAAACACTCCTGTCTTGGGGGGGGGGGGGGGGCGGGGGGGGAGAGAACTGGATATGTGGATTCTTGGTGGACAAAAGTTGCAAGAGCATTTTAGCATTCATTCTGCATCTTCAGTCTTTGACTAATTGTATTGAGCTTCAAGTACTATTTGAAAGGAACTGGGTTTATTTGTTTTTAATTGATGTGAAGTCTCAGTATTGAAGGGCTGTGATGTTAAACATTAGATTTGATTGTAAAGACAAGGTAGTATAAACTAAACATTGAATACAATAATGTAGGTGTTGTGGCCTCTTAAATTTGGTAGAGTCCAAGCAGACACAACCATAAAGTGGCAATTTTACAACTGTCTGAGCTTGCAGAATTTTTCTCTCTCTAAACTGATACATACTCTTAAATCATTTTTATAGCCTTACAACAGCTTTGTCTTTTCAGCTGCTGAGAAAATGGGTCATTCACTCAGCTATCTCTAAGAATTAGAATGATTAAATTTTGCTTCTGTATGCAGTCCAAACTCTGAATTACCCCAGCCATCCTTGTACTCTTATCCCTTGCATGAATATACACCCAGAGGTGACGGTCAAATTACAGCTCTGCCTGACTCTTGTAACATTTAAGTTTGAGGTGTTGAACAGGACGTGATACAAAACGTTCTTATGTTACTAGGAACAGTGCTTGAAATCAGCATGTGGAATGGGTGAGAATTTTTTTTGCAGTCAGCAGATGGGATATGATGGAGAACTCCCATGCTAATTGTGTTATAACATGAAAAAAAAGAGAGAACAGAGGGCTCCCTGAATTATCGAATGGAACTGAGAATTGGTAGCAGAACTACTTAAAATCCTTGGATTTGTCTGAGAGTTGGAGGATTAATCAGTAATGTTTTCAGGAGACATGGAGTGAGGTGGAAAGAAATCCTTCCTCTTCTTTCTTCACCAAAACCAACCTATAGCACAGTGACATCAAGCATACAGTAGTGCCTCTAGATCTGCCACAATAGGATGCAGGTCAGTAAGTCTTAGGCAAAATATCCATCTGCTAAGCAGAAGTTGTTAGTTAGGAATAGCGGAGGCAGTTTAGGAACACCTGACCTGGCTCTGAGGGGCTACTCAGCCCTTTCCAGATAGATGATCTGGTTTGGTTTTGTTCCCCATCGATTCTGTATTTGTTGCACTCAGCTATCAAATAATTGCAGACAATACCAGTTCTAAAAACCTTCTCATAATACCTTGTTTGCTTTTCTCATTTAGTGCCCAAAATGTTTTTCTTTTGTATTCAGTCATGTCATGCAATTTTTGAGTTCTGGCTAGCTTAATTGCGCTGATTTCTTATATTCTCTGTAAGAAGTCTTCAAGAAGAGACTTGATTAAATTGTGATTATTTTTCTGTATACTGTATTCCAGTTACAATAGCAACTATTGTTCATCCCAAAAGAAATGTAGTAGTATGGGAAAAGGAAACTGCTTTTTTTCCCCTATTTGGCATACTTTTCTTTGCTTGTCTTAGCCATGGATATTTATGTCAGTAATAGGAATATCTCCTTTCAGTGGGGAGCGAATTATTCATGAGGTTAATGGTACTTCTGTCCTTAGGAAGTCTGCAGTTCGGTTCCATCAGGGCATGGACATCTACGATTTAAACCAACAGTGAAACTCCATTTAACTTCATAGCCTGAGCTTAGATTTTAGCTTTGTTTCTGTGATGGCTGTTGGTGTATGGGGGAGGAAGATGGTACTCAGTGTTTTCAGTTAAGGGTGCACAGATCAGTTTTATAATTCTGTCATTAAACATGAGCTGTATCACAAAGCACTCCAATTTTTTCTTCAGTTAGTGCATTTTCCCTCTTTTGGCATTCCCTTTTTTAGCAGTCTTGTTTGAGATTTACTGAGTGGGAGATTCAATAAATGACTGGCTGTGTGTGAAGGCTTCCCCCCAGATATTTTACTAATTCAATTGGCTTTTATGTTAGCTAATGTAAGTTCTATTTTAATTGAGCAGTGATTTTTTGGATAATTAAGGTGGTCATCTGTCATTGTTCTGCATGACCATACTTCTGTACGTAATTTTAATTCTGTTACAGGAAACCTGTTCAAATACCCTGGTTTTTTCCACAAATCAGTAAATCATCTCGCCCACATACTCAAAAGATAAAATGGCATCTAAAATTGATTTAGTTAGATCTCTTTATCTTTTTTAGTTGTTACAACCATTAAATTCTACTGAACTCTGTACAACTGTGTTGACTTTTTAATGCATTACTGTTGTGTGTTTGGTTTTAAAGGACTGTCAATATAACAAACATCTCAACATACAGAATGTAATATTGGACACACTTAACATGCAGCTGGTTAAAAAACATTCGTGCAATGCTGATTTTTTCCATTCTGCCAAGAATTGAAAAGGCTAGACATATGATGATCTAAAAATGATTTTTCACTGCTATTGATTTTGTTCCAAAACCGGTATCTAAGGAGTGACAAAGGCTTGAGTAAAGCAAATCTGCAAGTTCCTTTTGGATTTTACCTACTGTTACTACTGTATGTGTATTTTGATTACCATGTGGCTTGTCTTAAGCTATTATTTCTGTTATGGTGAATGTTGTAATTTGCATTTTTTTAATACAGTCAGTTTTACTAATCTGATACTGATTTTGGATTTAAGAGTTTTATTCTGCTTGTCGGGAGAGGAAGAAGAAAGGAGGCATAGTCCTTCTGATGTCTTTGGTGGTTTCAGGGCCACTTTATACACAGAGAAAAAAGTGATTTTTAATGGTGGAAGTGAAGATTTGCCTGATGGTTATTCAGGCTTGCCGTGTTACCTCCTGAAATATGACCATAACGCATGAGAACTTCAGTAAATGGCAAGAATGTTGTGGAGCCGACAAGCTGTTGCTTGGAAATGACAAGGAAATTCTACTTGTCTTATATTCCTGTTTAGCCTCTTGTGATACATGTTCCTATTTCCTGTGCTATGGCAAGGGTATTTCTACACATACAAAGCAGCAGGAATATGTCCTCCCTCTTCCTATCATGTCTTGATAAATGCAGACTTAATTGATAAATGGAACATATTGGAACGGTAGGGATCAATTTAGCTTCTAGCATATTATTTTCAAGTTGTGACATGCTAATATGTAATGGTATTAGATCATGGAAAAATAGATCCCAATTTTTCTCACTGTTTGGTATGACGAATCATTCAGTGAATAATGTCATGTCTGTTGTAAATTAGTATTTAGACTTGCAAATTTTTGCTCGTCTCTTGTATTGCTATTTGGAGACCTGCAAGTTCCAGCAAGACTGCTTCATGAATAACAGAGCACGGAAAATATCTCATATGCCCAAAATGTTTTGATGCTTTGATTGTTTCTTTTTGGCAGCTCTTGAATCGTCAACATGCTATATTTCAGGGAGCTATAAATTGAATTAATTTTACTTATTTGGCTTTGGAGACATTTCATACCCTTAAAACAAAGCAAAACCAAACTGACAGAACTCGAGAATATGGGCTTTTTTTTCTACTGACCATCAGTGTGTTTGCAGGAGGTGGAAAGCATCCTGGGTTTGCACCTTTACTTTTTGCTTTTGTTGCGGATTGTGGATGACAATCATCTGGGCATGAGCAATAAATCATACTTTCAATGGGCACATTATGAGGCTTTTTGCACAAAAATGCATTCTAAGGAGAATAGTACGTTGAATATTGTAAAAGCAATGGCCTTAAAAATGGTTCCATAGTATTCTCGAGCTGTTCTCAACCTGCCAAGGAGAAATGGTATTTTTATTTAAAAATGTATTTTGCAATAGTCCTACCAGTGTCCTCGTCATCATCTGCACAAATTTCAGCTGACAGTTTGAAATCAAATGGTACTCAAGGGACACTTATATTTGTCTGGATGAGGGACAATAATGCATGTTCACAGCTGGATTTTGCAATGATTTCTATCTGTCAGAGCATTATTTTCACCACCAGTAACAAACCAATGCTACAGAGCTGCTTTCTCTGTTCTGCCCTTTAGCAAATCAGTCTTTCTAAAGCACTTGTTTTGATAAACCTGTATTCCAGGCTGAAGTAAACAGACTAAAATTAGGATATCCTCATCTATGGATTTGTGCAACATCTGCAGCTACTTGACAGTACGTGGTTTTAAGCTAGTGTGGAGGTGTGTAGTGGCCTAAGAAACGTTCAGCAAAAGATGTGAGTCCAGGTGGGAAAAGGGCAGACTGGAGAAGCACAGCATCACTCCAGATTCTTACAGAAGTCTAACTCCATGTTTCACTATGCGCAGCAATGACACTGAACGTAGGAATATATTAGTGTTTCTGACTTATTTTTTAGATATTTGGTCTTTTGTCCCTTTTGTAAGTCTTAATTTAAGAGACGTATCTAAATCGTGAGGGATAACTTCATAGCCAGGTAGTGAGTAGCGCATAAAGCCTGGTAATACCTATGATCAGTAATACTAGCTGTCGTAAATTTTGCGCTACATCTTGAAAAACCATTGCAAAATGATTATGGGAATATTGCAGTTTATCATTTTGTTTTAAGGAAAGATTCTAGCCTTCAGTCATTCATTTATTTAAAGTAGCATTCCCAAGTATACAAATTGGAAAAAAAATATTTTTGTATATCACTATTAAAGCTAGATTATTCTTTTCACTGGCAGGGTGAGAGGGCATGCCAGAACCTATAGTCTGTGTAGTAAGGGGTACAATTTCACCTATAGCCCAAGGTGGAACTTTGCATAAGATAGGACCAGCTCCTGCTGGCTGCAGTACACTTATTTTCACTAAAGGTTCACTGAAGCGTTGTGGGAGAGAGCCAAGAGCAGGGCGGGCTTTTGTGGAAGTAATACTGCAGAAGTTTCATCAGCAAAATGTGGGCACTCCAGAAGACTTTGCAAGACTATGGGATGTGCCCGTTATTGCTGATATCTGCTCTCATTTCCTGAACTGGAATAAACTGAAAGAGGCAGCAATATGTGCTGTCTTTTAATGGGAAACTATGCCTCTTGGTGATGGGGTATTTTTTGGAAGAGGGGGATGCAAAGAAAGAGGGAGAGGTAGACTAGGAAGAACCAATTTGCAAGAAAAAAGTTCACGTCAAGCCTTTTCACTTTGCTAGTCCCAGGTATCTCAGGTATGCCTTGGGAAAAAGAGAAAATTGGAGAAAATAACTTGATTTGGCCCTCATACTAAGATTGTTTTTATCCCCAAGTTGTAACTGTAGGGTTTTTTTTCCTCCAGCTCTTCATCTTCTCTACTAAAATATTTGAGGTTTTCTTTGGAAACAAGGTAATTGATTGGGAAGAGGCAGGAGGGAGATGGCTGCAGTCTCAGCACACAGTCATAGCTGATCATTACAATCTTAACAAGAGTACTGCAAGTAATTTCTGTTTTTCACAGGGGTTTACCAAGTACCTTCTCCTAAATGAGTGCAAGACTACCAAATGAAACTTGTCACTAATTACTACTTCCACCTAAAAATGTTAGTATGTTCCTTTGAAAATTTACTCTTGGGTATTTCCATTAGCTTCCCTTAGTTTATCTCCCTAATATTTAACATTCAGAAGAAATCAGATGTGTTTTAGTTGAGCAATAAACTAAAATATCATCTTTTTATCCTCAAAATTATTACAGGCAGGAAGCAATTTCAAATACTTTCAACTATTGAAAAAGCACAACAGAGTTGTTTAGAAATGCTCTGAGCTATTAAATGTAAAGTTCTAGGGAGGTGATTAAAAGAACAATTTGTCATTTGAAATGGATATGGCTAATGGGTATGTATTTAAATATTGCTTCCCAAAGCAGTTTCCTACGTTTCTGCATACTTCCAGAGTGCAAACAATTTGATTGGAGCCAGTACACTTTGAATGACAGCTAGTCTGAAACAATTAGTTCTGAAATGTGATAAAGAGAAACTAATCCATCATCATCCAGCACAGCTATAAGGGAAGCAAAATTGGGTTTTTATTCTACATTGGAACCCAAATGTAGAAAAGCATTTTCTTAGACTTTTCCATTAGCATCTGGACTTCCTTCGGAGCACCAAGGAACATTTAACCTGCCAATTAAGGGACCACTTTTATATTACAGGGTCATGTTTGGTTTGAAACTTAACACTAGCTAATGGTCAAATCCCACGTGTAGCAGCAGAGAGGGAGAAAAGGCAGAGAGCAGGCAAGGCCATATGGCCGAGCTGCTTTTCCAGTGGATGTGCTGTTTGGAAATGCACGTACTGTAAGGGGTTTTTTTGTTTGGGGGAAGTTGGTTTTTGGGTTTTTTTGTGTGTATGATATTAATAAAGAAATTATGCTGCCAGTCTTGGAACATCTGTGTTTCCTAAGGATGAGTTTAGATATGCTTATGTTTTTAAATTACAATGGTGTGCTTTGCTTTTGATGCTGCTTTGAAAGACTTAACTCTAAAAATTGTTCAGTATAGAGAAAGGCAGACCTTCAGAGTACTATCCTGCGTCACTGGAGCTGTGTCACCTGGGCAGCTGTGACTGCTGGGCTGGTTCTATGGTTGTGATGTGGGAGCAGTAAAGAAAAACACAATGTATGCTGCAACTGTGTTTAAAGAACTGTGTCACTTTTTTTTTTTTTCTTTACATCACACTAGCTCATTTCAAATCCAGAAAACGAGTGAACTCTTACCATATTCCATATAAAAATGGAAATCAGGTGTTAGCCTGAATTAGGAACCTTGCAATTTCAGCTAAAATGTTTCGATATTCTCATTAAATGCGTAGATTGAAATTGCAAGGTATTACATTGGTCTCTCTCACTTCTGTCATTGTTTTGGGTTATTCCATACACAGAAGTTGTATGCCTTATTACCTGCACAGTGTGCTGAAAATTGATCTTTTATATTTTATCTATAAAATAATTCACCTTTTATGCCAAAACAGTTAATGGTATACATTAGTTTCAAATTGGAGTGTTTCCATTATACTCAGGAATAAAATCAGTTTCTCAGGATATGTTCTTTGGTTTTTGTAGCTGGACTGAGATTCCCGTCATGCATTTACATTTTGTATAAACAGAAATATCTTCAGCCAAAAGAAGAAAGTTCTTCTAAAGAGTTTGGTGGGAATTCTAAATCTCTAAACTTTGGTCCCCAAGTTGGGAAAATGTTGTGGCGATCTTAAGCAGATACTCGCTGTCTCACTCCTGGTGGCCACAATTCAAGCCCTACAATAGAGGTTTGTTTTGTGTTTGTCATTATTTTTACATGGAAGACATTAACACCTGCCAACGTACAGTTTGTAGGTAGACTGTAGTCTGAAGAGTGGCTGCAGCTAAAGACATTTGCATTACTAGTGGATTAACTACTTGCACGCACACAGGTTCCCCTTGGAAATGCACATTCTGAGTTTTGTTTTGCTTTTTCCCAGCTGAACATACTTAAGGCAGTTTTTCAGTTTCTGGGCACTTAATGTGCTCAAGAATTAGCACATTAACACAAAATCCATAAAACCATGTACAATTTATTTCCAATAAAATGTTAAAGAGTTTTTTCATTGTCAAAACAATACAATTTTTGACAGTGGCACCTAAAGACTTTACCCAGTTGACACGTATGTTAGGTGATCACTAACACCTATGTTAGGTGTGTAAGATTTTTATTTGTAAAATAACCTTTAATGTTTTCCAAAGGAATAAGGAAGATGTGATTCATTTTATTCCAGAGATAAAAGTATTACCTTTTTTCCCCCCTTTTTAGCTGAAGTCCAGGCACCAAGAATAGCCATGCATGGGTGCGCTGGCCTGCTGAAGGATTGATGGACTACTTGAGGCAGTGAACTAAGTGGAGTAAAGTAGCTGCAGTTTGCCCAAGTAAGAAGAGTAGAGTAGTTAATGAGACACTTGAAGGGGGTATATGTAAGGTAAAATGCATTATAACCCCTGGGGGCATTCGCATCCATGAGTACAGCGACCTAAATCCGTAGCAGTGTAATCCTCTAAGGACTAGGCTGCAGCAAACCACGGACCATTTATGTCTAGGTTAAGAGCATCCTCTGGGAGTTTAGTGCACTTTTACCACATGCAGATTAATTTCCCACTTTGAAACAATTTCTTTGCACTTTCATCAAGGTTCCTGTGCAGACAGACATGCAGAGCTGTCCTCAGCAGTGGATGTTTCTGTGTGTGACTGCTCCACAAAACTGTACCTTGTTGCTCCGTGTCTGTGCCTGGAGCCCTTACTCCTTCCTGAGCGATGCTCATCCACAAAGCGAGAGGCTTTTCTCCATTTTTCATTCCCTCGTGGTTTGAGCTGAAACTGGGCCAAATGATGATCTCATTGGTTTCTTCCTTAATTATGGAATCTGTCATTATTCTTTCAAAACTAGCATTGCTTTTTCATTACTTCTAAGATAGATAAGTCAAAATAGCTGGTTGTTACAGATTTCCATGTCTTGAATTGCGGTTTCAGTCATTGCTAAATTTTGCCTGATTACTCTTCTGCAGTTTTTTAAAAGCCATATACCATTCTGTGGGTTAGGCAGCGTGCCAGTTGAGACAGAAAATACCAGGATACTTCAGCTTCCCCCTCAATCTCTATTACAGAATACTGTAAAATCTGAATTTGAGAACTTTATGAAATAACACAGATTTGGATATCAATGATTGACATGAAACTTCTTTTCTTTAAAAAATAAAACTCTCTGTCAGCTTGATGCACTCAAAATCAAGTATTTTAATTTCTTTTCAGGGTTATTTATGGAAACATCTGCTTCACCGTTTGAAATCTAATTGGTTTTGAACATAAGTTTAAATCTGTTTCAGAAAAATATTGTTGACGTCGTTTATTTTTGGCTATTTTAGAAATCTCATTTAGATGTCAATTATGGAGCTAACAGATACATATTGAGCAGATGTGTAGGAGTGATGGTCTAGAGCAAAAGGAGCAAGAGATGAATTTCAGATTTTGTGCATTTAGTGGATAAAATAAACTTTATGAATTGCCCTTCTCCTTTTGGTCGCAGGTCTATATGCCTTCCCTCCCCCGACTTTTGCTTTGACAACTTCCTGAATTCGTTTATAGCTTTGGATTTCTACAACTACAGCTGCCTCATAAATTCTGAAAGAAATAAAATTGCCCTGGTTCCATTCAGTGGTCTTCCACTATGTTGGAAGAAATGTGTAATGTAATTAAAAGCAAGCTTTTCAAAAGCATGTACATGAGCTTAAAGCCTAGCTTTGAGCTCCGTTTAAAAACTACTATGTGTGGGTCTCGACCCCTTATGTTCCTTTAGCAGCATTTGGGTTTTGGGTTTGTTTTTTTGGGTTGTTCTTTTTTTAGGGCTCGTAGATGGCAGGAAATTACCATGGTAGACCTCAAAGGCCATGCTGATTTAATTACTGAATTTTGTAAAAAAATTGGCTTGAAAAATGACAGGCAATTTTATAAGCAATTCTTAATTGAACACTTAGGTGCACAAAACACCTAGAACAGTATGAGCATGCTGAGAGTGTTGTGACTTGTAGACTGCACAGTAAATAATAATCACATAATGCAAAATAAATGGAAGAAGCCAACCAAGATGCAGTAAACAAATAAAAATTGAGTAATAACTGTAATTTGCAATACCTTATCCATGTATGGTAGCCAAATAAGGAAAAAATGCCTTGGAAAGCAAAGGCTTAGATCTCCAAGGAAGCCCAGGAGAGACATATTACTTCCATTTATAACAGAAAATCAACTGAAAACTTGTAATTGACAGAGAGGAAGTGAGTTTATGTCCCTTGAGGTGCCCTAGGATCAGCAACAGGCAAATGGTGTAAACATAATAAATCACAGAACAAGTTGTTCAATATGAATTCTTTTTGGAAAATAAGAATGCAATTTTGTAAAGTACAATAAATATAAAATGAGGTATTGGCTGTGGGGCACTGGTAAAGAAACGCTCTGCTCCTTTTTTAAGAGAGCCGATGAAAATATATGTTGAATAGGAAATTAGGTTTCCAGGAGTGCTAATTCATAGGCTGTTGAAGGATCCAATTAAGCTGGAATACACTTTGCGTGGCTTTCACAATCATAATGACTGATTTCAATGAGTTTACTCTTCGCTTAACTCAATATAATCGGAATGAAATCAAGCTGCTTATTTTCCTGCTGCGTATTCAGATCTGTCCGTCCCCTTTCAATGTTTTGAATGATGTCCTTTTTTTTTTTTTCTTCTTTTTTGAGGTTTTTTTAGAATAAAATAATATTTTGAGTTAAGGAAAACAAGTAGCTCAATAAATACTGGAACCAATAAAACCTGGCTTCCCTCACTTTTGTGTCTTGTGAATGTCTGAGTTTGATGTAGAGCTGAAAATGTAATTTTTTTTTTTCTTATAGTTCCCGAATTGATACCTAGTTTGGTCTACAACCTCTCCCTCACCCTTGTGATCACTTCATCCAGCTGCTCTGTAGAAATGGAATTTTGCTTTATTTTCTGGTCTTTCCCATTTACCAAGACCATACAATCTTTGTTCTCGAAGATGTCTTAGTCCCATTCAGACTCTTCAGATGTACTTTCTTGTTTTTAATTTTATTTTTTTCATTTGAAACGGTTGATAGATATGGAATAGTGCCAGCCCACAGCCCGAATGACGTACAGATGCCATCGCACTGCTGCACACTGCTTACACAACCAGCCCTCTCAATTCAACAGCAAACCCTTGACCCCTACACCTTGGCATTTGTGTGGAAGATGGGAGAACAGCTATACGGATTTATTTTTATTTTTATTTTTTGGTGGACTGTATGAATATTCTTTGGCTTGTGTATAAGACTCCTGTGGCGCATCTGAGAAGTCTTACTCAAGTCAAGTTAGATCATAGGGTTTTGCTTCCCACTGCACTACCTACCCTATCTTTCATTGGCAAATCCTTGGTGGCCTGCCTTATCATAAAATAATTACACCTCTTATGTTATATAGGAAGGAACTTTTAGTGAAAGCCATTGGTTCACCTGAGGACGCAACGCTGTAAGTCCAGAAAGGTACATGGCTGTTTTCAGCAATAAGTGTTTCCAAATATGACAGAATTTTAACTCTTGAGAAAAGTCTTGAGACTGTTAATTGTTCATATATGCTGCTGTTATTTACGTTAATGGAAGGAGTTTAAAAAATTACATTAATGGAAGGAGTTTAAATATTGATTAAAAAAAACTTGCAATTATGATAAGCTATTTCATTAGCCTTTTTGCATTAGCCAGTCCATAAATATTTTAATAATTTCATTTATTGAGTGTTTTTTTCATCTGCACAATCTTATCTTGCGTTAAATTGTCCTGTCGGCTTTAGCGCTTTCCTGGGTGCATATTCATACTGAACTGTGAGGGTTATGAAAATGCCTACTCCCTATTTTGTGACTGCATCCAAATTCATTCACTTTCAAATTAAACCGGTGCAAAAAGGGGTGATCTCCCGTTTTGTAGGGGCAGCGTGAATGCTACAAGATATTTTAACACGAAGGCAAGTCAATCAAGCTATAATAGTTTCTAATTAGCACTTGCAGAAGCTGTAATCTTTTTATAAACTTTCAGCTGAGTGGCACTTGGGTGAAAAATTATTTCTTGCATGGAAAACCATTAAAAATCAATTTCCGTTGATTCTGTAGGATTTAAACGAGACAAGCCCACGGCCTTGCACAGGAAGGGGCTTTTGCCAATTAACATTGGACACACAGAGCTCAGAGTGGTGGTCAGAAAAAAACAAAGTGCAGTGCCCTTTTTGCTAAATCTCTTAGTTTATATTTTGAAGTGTGGTTTTCCTTTCAAATGACCATAACAAACGGTAGTGAGGGCTACGTTGCCATATAAGGCAGAGATTTTTTTCAAATAGAATTTTTATGGATTTTTCTATGGAAAAAAAAAAACAGTTTTGCTGTTTGGTGAGCCCTACTGGGAATTTATGCCTCTTCTGACATTCATGCGTGCACCTGTGCTGTTTCTGTCTGCTAAGTTTCTAGCCAAGTTGTTCAGTAGCTACTTGAATGAATAATGTTTCTATTTTAGCAAACTTATGTCTTGGTTTTGCTGTCTGCACCTATTTCTGTGCATATTAAGCATTAAAAAAAGTAAAGCATTTTGAATTCCTTTCACCTTTTTGTTCTGCTGGAGGAGATACAGCGCTGGTGAAAAAAATGGTTTGTTTTTGGTTTTTTGGTTTTGCTAGTTTCTGGTGCTTTTTAAAATTTATTTTTCTCAGTCCTTAGCTTTCTGGTCCTGTTTGTTACATAATGCAGTATGGTATGTAACACGTTATTGTAAAATACAGTAATAAGATAAACTGATCTTTGAAGAAAAAAAGTGAAAACCCATATCAAACATCTTTTTTTTTTTTATTGCCAACTAGAATTGTCATTTGCTTGGATCTTCAATGAATATCCATCATTTGTACAAGAGGACAGTCGGCGTTTTGTGTCTCAAGAGACAGGTCACCTCTACATAGCCAAAGTCGAGCCATCAGATGTAGGAAATTACACCTGCGTTGTAACCAGCACTGTAACCAACAGCCAGGTTCTCGGGTCGCCAACTCCTCTGGTGCTGCGCACGGATGGTATGGCTTCCCTTTACACCATGAATAAATAACGCGTCTAGTCGTCAGTGAGCGTTTTTGTTTCTTACAGTGTAACCTTTCATGCGTTCTCAGAATATTGATTGCTTTATAAAAAGATAAACTATTTTGTGTTGCGTGCTCCTCTTCCTCTCCTAAGTCTGACTGATTTCACTGGCAGGTGCTTACGCTTCTCTTTGTAAATGGAACGTGTGAGAAATAACCTCAATTTTTAATTTAATGTGATGTAATGCTAAAGAGAGAAAAAGGACTTTAAAAACTAAATATTACCTCCTTCAATTCTCATATAGGTGTGATGGGAGAATATGAACCCAAAATAGAAGTTCAGTTTCCTGAGATGCTTCCTGCAGCTAAAGGCTCAACTGTGAAACTGGAATGCTTTGCACTAGGAAAGTAAGTTTTTGTCTTTAGCGATGCTGAAAGTTGAAGCACATTGGGGTTCATCTGCAAAAGAAATGTGAGTTTCAGCAGTTGTTTTGGTGGTGTTTTCTGGAGACTCTATTTTGATCATCACAATTATTGCCTTAGAATTGAAGGGCAAAGAGTCTTGGAGTAAATTTCTGTTTTGTTTAGAATTAAAATGTATGCGTTGGCAACACAGGAATTTACATTTCATTTCAAATTATCTTGAATAAGATCAGTGCAGTTTTGCATATGTCCTTTGACCGACCTCTGCTCTCCCTGTGAGGAAGGAAATGTTGTTGAAGTCTGCAAGAATTTTGTCTGAATTTTACTGTTAAATGTACTTGATGCTTTCATAATATTGTTCTTCTTTTATAGCTGAAATAAAGATTAAAATGCATTCCTCTTCTGAATGGTATTTCACACACAATTGATGCCTTTTCTCTTTCACAGATGATCTGAGAATGCATTTACTTTCTGTAAATGTATTTACTTACCACTTTGCGGTTTATTTGCAGACAGCTTTGTCAGGTCTTCATAATTTTAAGTGCCAGATTGATAACTTAATCATATCCTATTGCTTTGGTTCCCCAGCTAGGTGAGTGAAAGTTTTACAATTGGAGAATGAATGACTGTTTTAGGATGGGATTTTCAAAAGAGTTGCCTTGGTTCTCCTTCCATGGAGGCTCTAGTGGATCTCACCCATCTTCGGGGGGACGGGCAATGCTGATTTACAAGTAAAGTTTCAATTGTTGGATATTTGCGCAAATATTCATGAAAAATTTGGTATCTGACATAACCGTGTATGAAACAGAACAGTGTATGCTTATCAGTTGCCATAGTGTCTGACCATCTGTCATGTACAGCATGAACCGCTTTGAACACATGCTTTTAGTCACTTCTGAGTTTAGTTTAGTTTCGATATCTAGTTTTGACAATCGAATACTTGAAGCAAAGCTGTTTAAAATTCCATTATTTTCTCTTTAGCCCTGTGCCTCAGATTAACTGGAGAAGAACCGATGGTCTGCCATTTCCAAGTAAAATAAAGCTGAAGAAATCCAATGGCATGATTGAAATACCTAATTTCCAGCAGGAGGATGCAGGACTATATGAATGTATTACTGAAAACTCCAGAGGAAAAAACATTGCAAGAGGACGTCTCACTTACTATGGTAGGAAACTTTCTCCTCTTTCCCTCCCTCCCTCCCACCCTTCTTCACACATGCAATACAAACCGCTCTAGGGTACTTCAGGGTTTACAGCTTCTGCAGTACCATCAGGTATTTGTGCTTTAAAATCCATGGCATCTTAACTACTCGCAGAGAATGAGAACTTACGCACCAGGTTTTTGCATAGCATATCTAATAAATGTCCAGGCTCAAAAGGGTAGCTAAGAATAATGTAGAAAATGCTTGTGCTCATTTTTCTATGGTGGAAAGACTTTTTTTAAAAATCTTTCTTATTGGTCCATTGGTGAAACCTTAGACTTTCAGTCAATCGGATTTATTTGGGGGATCATTTAGGCCTCACATTTACAGGAAATACACATTTTATCTTGCTTTAGGAAAAGATTACTGATGGATATTGACAATCCTTTGCATTTGAAACATCCAATTTTATTTTAAAATGAGTAAATAAATGAGAGAATGTAATCCAGCATAGGAAATGAAATAATATGAAATTTAATAGCTGGAAAAAAGACAGAGTCTCTTGTGCACTTAAGGCTATAGAGTGAAATGAGTATCAGCAAAGCACATTGGTGGTGTTTTAAAGCTAGAGTGATTTGCAACAAAGTGGTAATTGACAATTTTTGTTAAAGCTAGATCTCAGCAAATACAATTTTCTTTAGGTAAATGGCAATTTAAAGAGTGTTTCAGACTGTGCTTTGGAATGTTTTCCTCATGTAGGAATATTTGAGCAGAGAGATGTGTTTTTAAGTTGTATAAAAAAACCCACAGAGCATAGGTACTGTGCAACTTTGAGCAAATGTTCTTTCTGTTTCCTACTTCGGTATGGGAAGCTGCTGTTTAGTAGAACACACAGAGTGTTGCTATGAAGATTGTAGTCAATGAAGATTGTAGTTTAAGGCACAACAGATCTTACGAGGAGTAAGGAAGAGATTTCTTCCCCCCCCGCCCCCCAGCTTCCAAAATAATAGTTACCCTGAATCGATGCCCCATCGTTGGAAATATTGAAGGTTAGGTTGGACGCAGGACTTTAAGCAACCTGATTTTTCCATATACTAATTGTAATTATGACTTTTTGAGAAATCCTGTGAGTAACATAGGGCACAAGATGTAAGAGGCTTCATCTGCCAGTGGCATCTGTCATTTCAAACTTGGCACTATGCATTTGATTTTTATAAAGCTACTTTTATTCGCTACTTCAAAATTTCAAACAAGCTGTGGTTTGTAATTAGGTTGGCTCAGTATTCCTACCCCAGTTTTAAAGCAGGGCAGTTGTAAGACACATCAATGTAGCTACATACAAAATAGAGTAGACTTGTTCATTAGTCCTTGTAATGTAATTACGACAGTGGGCAATCTTGAGGTGTTTGACCTGTTTCCCAAGTTCTGTTTGCTCATTAAAGGACGCAGAGCTGAAATAAAGGATGTTGCTAATCAATAAAAGCAAGCAAGGTGCAATTTTGTGACAAGTAAATCAGTGTGAACATTTTTATCACAAATCCAGAAGGGGATTTGAACACTCAAATAGAGTTCATATTTCAATATAAGTGGCTGCCCATGTTAGATTCATCCCTAGTATGGATGTTTATCCTAAAAAATAATGAGACCTGTAATGGCATTAATGGCACTCCAACTGTTTAATTTCATTTGTTCTGCTTAATGAAACCTGTTCTGCGGAATTAAGAAAATTTAAGTAATCTTTCTTACTTTGCTACTTGCTTTGTTGTTGCAGATAGAATGCCAAAAAGTCTGTATTCAGGATAGGATCATTTTAACACTTTTTGGTAATGTGGAGGATATAAATTCTGTTCGTAGATTAAGGATGTTCTGTAACTCAGTATCTTCTGATGGCACACCACAGTGCCTTGTATCAAAGCTCAGAAATCTGTCTGGTAAAGAAATCTAACCATATGCCACTTGGTCTTCCAGTAAAAGATCAATATTTAAGGAATTTGTTTTAAAAGCATATGAGGATTTGAGGGAAACTAATGCAATATGCTGAAGACTTAGACTAAAAACTATCTGTCTGCCAGGAAGTGTCAGTGCTGGCAAAGACGACACAAATCTGTGTGGTGATGTTAGTGGATGTTGGCTGCTGTTACAACACTTTATTAGTAGCGTAAGATGTGTCTACTAATCATATATAGAAAATACAACTATTACAAATGGACAAATACCTTTTATTTCAACAGTGACAATGTTTATTTTCCTCTCTGCAGCAGAACAAAGCTTCTGTTTCTTACTCAAAAAAAAGAGTGCAAGAAGAATCGGGGTTAACATTTTCAAAGTTGTAGTGAAACAATGTGAAGAAAATCTTCAGGGGGAAAAAAATGGCAAAAATTTTCAATGTGACTGAAAATTAGAAGGTTTTTCTTTCTTTGCAGACTTTAAAGATTCTCTGTAAATGAAACATAAAAGCTAGTCCTAAACAAAATCTTGAAGCCTTTCCTTGCTCTGCTGTGGAGCGAAAACACTCTTATTCTCCTGATTTGTTTTATGAGCTCAAACTGTAAAATCTTAATCTGAAAGTTGGGTTTTTCAGTGCAAATTGTTTGATTTTTTTTTTTAAAAAAGGCACCACATTTTCTGTGCTCTCCTCCCTCTTCTTCCCGTAATGAATTATAGTCTTGCAACCGCAAAGCACTTGAACATAGGCTCAACTTTAATCATGGCCATAGTAATTTTCTCAAGAATGCTTGTAAATATGTTTGGGTTAGAAATTCTGTGCACATCTGTAACTCTCTTCATAGAAAATAAAATGGGTTTATTTTTTTCACTTTATTGTGGGTTTTAAATATAACTCTCAACCCATAGTTGAAGGCAATAATTAGAATAGATAATCTAAACAGATATTCTGGGTTCTTTTATAAAATTACTAACAGACTATTAATTTTCCCTTTTTTCTCTTGAAGGATTTTATCAAGAAAAGCCCAACATCAAATGTTTAGGTTTTTGTCCTTTGTACAGTCTCAACATTTGCTTAATGCCGGTTTCTTCCTCAGGGGAGTTCAGAATGTGCTAAAAATAGGACAAGATTGTCTGACTTTGATTTAATATAAAACCTGAATATATAAATAATTTGCTTTCACTTTGCTAGTATATTCATTTATCATTGCTATTAGTCCTTTCCATAAAGAGGTAATAGAAGAAAAAAGAATCCATGGAGACATTTCATGGTGTGGAAAAATGAGAAGAGATGGAACAATTACACTTTTGTATTTTAAGATGCAATTAAACATGTAACGTGGTAGAGATACATAAATCAATTAATTTAAAGTATAATTGAAAAAAATCATTTTTAATTAGCACATGCTGATTTAATGGAACTCATGCTTTACAGTACCAAAGTAAAATGTTTAACAGTGAGAAAAATTCTGCCACTGTTCTTCTTTTGCTCCGCCGTGGTGGTCTGTGATAGCAGAGGCAAACCCCAGTAATACATGGACTCTGCATAATTTTGTAGTACATCAAAAAATACTTGTGTATTTTGTTAATTATTTTGGTAATAATGTACCACCAAAATTATACTGAAAATTAGTAATGTGTGTGGAAGAGCCTTCAGGTTTTGTCTGATAGCCTGACTGTCTTGTTTGTGGACATGGCTTCAAAACAACTACAAAACTATAAATGACTAAATACCAAGGTGTTGCTGAGTTTGATCAACCTAGAGTTTAATTTTTGATGCTGTCTAATAATTTAATTGCCTTGCTACAGAGACAAATTATTACTCTTTTTTACATACTAAAACTTTCTTCAATGTTGTAGCAATTACCTGTTGCTTGAGAGCATTTTTATTTTTGAATGGAATGCAAATAACGGGACATCTTCAGGGATGCGGTAGATGCTTCTCTACTCCAGTTGTTCTATCAGAACAAAGTTACTCATGCTTAAAGTCACTTGGAGTTTTGAGATAAAGTCATCAGGTTCATCACTGCTGTAGGTATCAGTATGGGATGTCATAGCCTGACTTTCAGATATACTGCCTAGAAAAATGAAGGTTACATTTTCTGCTTGGGTTTTTCCCCCATTATGCTTCAGAGTTGCTTTCTCTTGAACTATGGAAAGTTCTGTTTGACTCTGATTTATTGCCCAACTGCTGAGCTATCCAAAGGTATTTTCAAAGATTTCCAGCCCAGCTTTCATACTGTAAATTTCAAAGTAAAGGTATGTGTGTAAGCAGAATGCATCTTACGTGCAAGCCCCAATTAGTGACTCTTCTGGAAGAGCTTCCCATAGTCTTCTGCCTCCCCGCCGAGGTATGGCAGAGCTCAGTACTCTCTGGGAGAGCACAGTGCCTGGGCAACCTACAGGCGTGAACCTCTGCCTTTTTCCTTCATGCTATTCCTGTGGCTTACAGAATTAAAAGGAGATTTTTATTGGAGAAGTCTTTTCTGAAGGAGATCATATATAAAAATACATGTTGACATGCATTGTGCGTGGTACCCCACAAATTATTTACAAATTAGCTCCCAGTGCAGCTTCTGGGAAGCGTCAGCTTCTTCGGCCGTTGCTTCCAAGAGCTTCGTCGCAGTTGTTCATTGCAGCTGGTCCTCATTTGTAGCATCCCTCAGAACAGTCATTGCAAATGTTTCTTAAAAGTCCAAAAAAATGGTTCTTCCTTTCCTTATGGCCTACAGGGATGCCCTAGAGGGCAATGAAGGAACAGTTGTTTTCTTCAGGAAGACCTGCCTGGCCTAATTAGCTGGAAAAAAAGGGTGATTATAGTCACCAAAAAAAAAGATGACCGAGTCTTCTCACTGGGATAAATTTTATGAAGTTACACACGTGTATCACTTCTTGCCTGTGAGACCATGAGTACTGCAAGGAACATTTTAGGCAGAAGCAACTGAAGCAAAATACAGCCTGGTGCTTTTCCAGGTGACTGACCATGAGGCTGACAGCTAACCTTCTTTAGAAAATCAGTTACCTACATGTATTTTCATCCTAAGGGAACTTTTTATATGAATCTTTCATGAAGATTGCACATCAAGTTCCTAAGAATTCTGAATACTATCACACAATACGGGTTCCTATCACAGTCTTAAACCCT
The DNA here is from genome assembly GCF_023634085.1 of Falco cherrug. Lineage (NCBI taxonomy): Eukaryota > Metazoa > Chordata > Aves > Falconiformes > Falconidae > Falco > Falco cherrug. The sequence continues at coordinate 20,463,802 of NC_073700.1, read as the reverse complement.
GCACTACAAACTGTATTAAAATTAACTTGCAACCTATCAATTTACAGGGCATCATCCTTTTTTCATCTCAATGAAATTCTGTTGCCTGCTGGCCTGTCCCTTGCTGAAGGAGGAAGGAGTGGTATCTCCTTAGGAAGATAAAAGTTACACACCAAGTTCCGTGAGAGAACAAGGCTTTGTTGTAAGGCATCAGCCCTCCTTCGGAGCACACCTGTGGCAGCAGTGGGTGGAACCAAACGTTGTAAGCAGGTGGAATTTGCCGAACAGTGACTAGAGCTCAGGAGGAATAAAGCTGAATGTTCAGAATCATTTGGGTACAGTCAGGCAGAGCTCAATAAAGAGGGCAGTGCTGGGCTTGGAAAGTTGGGCTTCTCTTTTGGGAGGGTGTGTGGATCTACTGATACACGACCTTCTGTCTGCGCTTCCCTCAGCTGCTGCAATGGGGACCATCTCTACCGTGGCCAAGATTGTGGGTTTTGAGCGGCATATTCCCAGCTGGAATGGCCCCTGTTTAGCTGCCTTTTCAATTTTGAATGGCTCAGTTGAATTGTTCTTTTCCAAAGTTTCTAATACTTTTACAGCCTTCTTTAAAGACTTTGAGAGGTGGCAGATGAAAACGGGTATCTTTCTTTCTGCTGAATTCTTTCATCAGTGATTCAAAGAGAAAAAGCCTTCCTCAAGAAAATCACCGAGGTCCACATCAACACTCTTGTGGATGAACAAGCACCACAGATTTCTCACATTGTGGCTTAGGAAGCTGTTCTGTTCATTTCTGGTTTGCGTTGGTTATCTTGCTCCCACACTTTCCAAAAAGACCCAGTTTATCATATCTGCCTTGAAGGTTTGGGAAACCCTCCTATGGAGACTCTCTGACACAAAGGGTCCTAAACTGAAGATTTATAATGTGGACAAATGTTTTTCTTATTAATCGAACTGAATCCAAGGTCTTGAACTTGCAAATAGACTGTATTTAACCTACTTTCAAGTGGGCAGCAGATGTGAAATACTGCACGTGTACGGATCCATCAATAATTCAGGCACTGTTGCTTGTTGCATAAATATTTAGGTATGCAAAGTGCAGGAAGCACACGGACATGGAGTTCTGAGCTTTCATCCCCTTGACACGTGCAGGGCAAATATGCCAGATGACAATATCAGGTAAAGCAGTGGCTCTGTCTTGAACTCCACTGTTGTAAAGTTAAATTTCAAGATTTAACCAAAATCAGTATCAGTAAGACGGTACATTTGTCTGCCACAAAGATCGTTATCCTGTCTCTTAGACCTGTCCTTGATAAAGAAAGTGTAAAAAATTAGATCATCCCCTAGTCAGTGAAAGGCATTAATCCTCATGGGGTATTAGAAGGTTTCACTGTCGGTAAATAGTGGTTAAATTCCAAAGCCTTCTAGTTTAGTATCTCAGTGAATATGTTTTAGTGAGTTTTCTGTGAAAAGTTGATGCTAAGTACGTATGCATAAATCATAAACAGTATTAATCTTTGTTTTAAAAGTATGGCACTGTACATGTTCATGTTGAGATCTTATCACTGCATTGCAGAATGTATGATGGAGATAAAATTTGTATGCTAGAAAAGAATGAATCTTTTTTCATGAAATTAATACCAACCTTCATCCAAACGTTGGTCTGCTGGTCTTGTGCCTATGGCAATGGAACAGGTTCAGCTCTCAGCTGTGCTGCAGGCTTCCCTTGTGGCCATAGACAAGTCATTAATTTCCCTGGTCTGAATTAATTGCTGGTATAAATCCATTGTAGTAGGAAGTTCAACGGGAATTAATCTGACCTTCTGTGCTTCCAAAACTCATTATGAAATAATAATATTTTCCTGTATCGCCAAGGACTTTTTTTTTTTTTTTCTTTCTAGTTGTTTTGATACCAGAGTGTTAGGAAATTTTCTTGAATTACCACTTGCAGATAATCTGTAAGGTAATCAAATTGACTCTGGGAAATTCTTTTGCCTTTAGCTGTGTATTTGCAACCAAGTTTCATCCTACTTTTCATCTGTTTTCTCCATATGCAACATCCAGAATTTATCTTTTCTTGGAGAAATAGCATATATTGAGTTTATAAACTTTCTAGTCAATTGAATAAATTCAAAGAGAATTCATACAAATTTGCTATAAAACAGTGTTGTGCTGTTCTGTGAAATAGCACTAAAGGAATAAACTACTGCTGTCTTTCATGCAGCAATGTTTATTTGCCAAGTGAAGGGGTTTTTAGCCTATGAAATCTGTAACAGATGTTTTAAACTCTATCTTTACAGTTTTAATGTATTTTAGGTAAATGTGGAGGATGTATGGTATTAATACATCAAAATATTGTTTACAAATCAGCAAATTTGTACAATTTTCTTAAGGCCATATTCTGGTTTGCATCACCCAAATGTTGTGCTAAGACTAATGCTTTTCAGAAACAGTCTCATATATCCATGTATTCATCCAGTTAAGTACTGACTAGCATTAGAAAACAATTTGAATGGTATTTAGAACTAAGGCTGACATACCATTACGGGTTTTTGAGGACTTAAAGGATCCTCTTCAGCATTAATTTGATGATTTAGCTGTATCAATTATTTAATTTCAATATCACCACTAATTTCTTTATCTTACATTTACCTCAATTTCAAAGTTGTGTTGTTTAATCATTAGTGATTTTAATACTGCTTTCATTAGCTCAGCTTTAGTGATCTGTAATCTCAGTTTTGTTTTGGTTTACTGCTTGTAATAAGAATGTCTAAAATGAACAGTGAGTTAATTTGTTTCATTAGCTGACTCGCTGCAGAACCAGTGAGAACCTCTGTTGGCTCAGACCAGCCTACACAGAAAACTGTTAAGTGCTGTGCAGATTAACCCTTTGATTCTCATATGGAACAATAACTTCTTGGGGACTTTGTTGTTGATGTGTGTTTCATCTGCAGCAAAACCTCACTGGATCCAGACGATAAAAGATACTGAAGTTGCTGTAGAGGACACTTTATACTGGGATTGCAGAGCAAGTGGGAAGCCCAAACCATCATATAGGTGGCTGAAGAATGGAGACCAGCTGTCAATAGAGGTAATGTTCCGTTTTGAAAACATGATGCTATGTAAAATCAACAATACTTCATATGAGAATTCCCAAAAGTCCATGTAATTAGTCAAAAATATTTGAAACTGGTTTTCATGCATTTGTCAGGAGCATCCAGATGGAAACTTCAAAAGCTGCAACACCAGAAATACAAAACCAAATTATGTTGTACAGAAATATCCCAGCTAAAAGCAGATTCAAAAGTAACAATAGAACATAGAAATAAGTATGTAAGGAAAGACTGGAGAAGGAAGTTTAAAGTTATATGTTAAGAACCATAAATTAGGGATAGAGGACTTAAATGATTTTGTTGTACTTGCTATTAGCATTTTATTAAATGTAGTAAGAAAACATATTCAAACTTCTCAACAAAAAAAAGACAAAAATCCTAAAAGCCCATAGGGTCACCATTACTTGATGCAAAGAGTGAAATGCAAACAGCAGTGTAACATAGGCATTTCCTTTAATACAGTTGTTAAATTGAATTAATGTAAAGTAATATGTTTGGTGACAGGGAAAAGAGGTTTTACTTAGAAGGTGAGATACTTGGTCTCCCAGATTAGAAACACGGAAGTGTTCTGATGCCCACATTGATTTTTAAACCTCACTGCTTCATTGAGAAAACCGCCCAGTTTGGGTTATCAGGAATATAAACTATGAGCACTAGTCCATCGCAGGAAGGCATTTTGCCCTTGGCCAGTGCTCTGTGCTCAGTCTTAGCATTCACAGTTGAAGAAGGAGCGACTGCTCAAGTAAAATTCAGTGGATGGCCATGAAAAATTATCTAAGTACTGAAAAACATTTTTTATCCTTCAGAGTGTTATAGTTACATGCGCACTAAAAGGAATGGTAGTGTGTTGTGGACAGGTTAAATGAGGGAGTACAAATATCTCATCTCAGTGATTTAAGGGCATTGTTACTGCATCATACAAAGTCACTGAGTTAATGTGCTTTCTTACCTCGTTAAGTACAGAAGTATCTTCTCTCATTCAGTCTTGCTATTTCTTCACTTTTGAGTATTGGTGGCCAGCCTTACAGCATGGTGTCAGTGCATAAGCGTGACTTACTCTGGAGGTATTTAAGGATTGTGAACTATAGGACTAAGTCTTTACAAGCCAGCACTGAGGAGACCTCACAAAAAGAGTTCTCTGTGTATAGCAGTCAGTTGTCTTTAGCTCCTTGACTGCAGTAATCCTTCGTTCTGGGTCTCCTTGATGAAAATCTACTGGGCTTATTCTGCTTAGGTCCCCTTGTTCATGAACAAATCTTTTGTAAGGAAGAGTAAGAAGAGAAGCCTGGGATGCTAGAGAGAGGATCGAGAGATGGAGACACTTCCGCTTTGTGATTTTGTCCTCTTAAGTGGCAGAGCCTGTTGCACTAAACTGGGAAGGGGACCTGTCAAAGAAGGAGCTGAGCTGGGCTGTCCTGCTGCCCATAGATAGCTGGAGTCACCTTGCAGTGGGGCCAGCGCTAAGTACGTGCCTGCAGGGAAAGGCAGGGAGTGAGTACCATTGCATTAGGCCTGCTAAGCCAGGTCTCAATAAAAAAAAAAAATAATAATCAGAAAATGGTTTTGAGCAAATAGTTTGTTCCTTTGTCCATTATTGTTTCTCTGTTTTTCCCCAAAAGAGAAGATCCTTTGGTTTTGCCTTTGTCACTGGTTCCTTTTCTCATCAGTTTCTGCCACTCCATCCTTAGTCACTTCTTATGGCAATTCATATAGCTTTCCAAGAATAAGCAAGCTGAGAAGATCCCTATACTTTAGTAGCTTTGTCGGCTCTGAGGCACTTACATATGTGTCTTCCCTCTAATGACTGTTGGAATGTTTTCTACATAGTATTACAGAGAGCTCACTAGCAAATAGCACGTGTAAATCGTATGAAATGCCAGTGCCATCTGTATAGTTTGGATGCTCGGGTCTGTCATGAGGAGCCTAGTATGATTTTGTCCACATTTCTGGGGAAATGCAAAGGTATTTGAGTTTGCAAAGCCTCTGTGAAATGAGCAGGTTTGAAGAACTGATTTCATACACTGTGTTGCCAGGTCTCTCTATTTGGTCACTGTTGCCATACCATGATGCAGTTGTGTCATTTATTTTAGAACAGCTTTCATGCTTATGCTGTTTCATTTACCCCATTTATTGTATTTATGCTGTCCTATTTATATTTCTTACTTATTTTAAAAATTTCACAGTAAACGTATCATCAATAAAGATATTTTTCTTAATATTCAGGGAAGGATCCAAATTGAAAATGGTGCACTTACAATATCAAATCTAAATCTGACAGATTCTGGCAGATACCAATGCATAGCTGAAAATAAACATGGTGTCATCTATTCAAGTGCAGAGCTCAGGGTTGTAGGTAAGATTTTCTTTTTTTCACTAAAACACAAACTTCATGCTCCCTCTCCACACCCCCTCCACCTGTCTCATATTCCACCCGGTCATGATCTCAAATTTAGCCCACTCAGATGCTATCACTGAAATAAACATTTTTGTCGACTTAGTATCTTTATTTGCAGTGCCGAGGAGTTGACTCATCTGCTTCCAGAGGATTTGCAGTCCAATCATTCATTGCTTTAAAACAGAACACAGCTAAATTATTCATTAGGGGAAGAGCAGAGATGGGGGCCTGGACTCGGGCCCGAAGATTGAAATGGCTCACGTGGTGCGGAGGCAGCACTGGCTCCGCACATCACTCAGCTGCACTCACCTTCTGCACAGCAGCTCTAGTGCTCCCCGGGGAGCCCTGCCACTTAAAAGCAATAGGCAGCTCTTGTATGCAGCCTTTCTTGATCAAGGGGACATGGGGTTGTCATTCAGTCATTCAAATGGCATGTGCTTGAGTGTAAAATAGTGGCAACCGTTTGTCTGAGGGAAATGCTGCACTTGTGACTGCCTTATGCACTCATTTGCTTGTGCAATTTCCACCTCCAGCACAGGCTGATTTCAAAACTAAGCCTGGAAGTGCAGTGTGATTTGGGACAGGAGTGACTTTCTGTTGCTGAGGTTACAGTCCATCAGCAGACTGCTCCTTCAGCCTTGGTCTCCTGAATTGCCTTCTGAAGTTTGCTGTTGGTATAGGTAGAAGCCATGTTCCTTTTCTTAACTATGAGTTAATGAAAACTATACCCACTTGGAATGAGCTGCGCTGTAATTTTATGTCATCTAACATATTCGATCTGACATGCGTTCTCACACAAAACTAGAAGCCAAGCAGTTCCTTAAGTTTTTATGAGACTGCTGGTGTTGACTGCCCTCCCTGGACTTAAACAAATCATGCACACTCACACTCAGCAAAGCGTAAAGTCAGGCATGTGCTTACCACTCCTGGGGTTCACTGAGTTTCAGCTCAGGTGAAGTCAGTGTGATCTGTGCACGCTTCGTTAGGTGACGTACTCTGCACAGCTGAGACCTTTGTGCTAGTGTAAGGAGAGAAATGCCGATTTGTCCAGTAGACCTGTTTGAACTAACTAATCCATGTTTTTAATTATGTTTGGAATCTGAGAAATGTTGTGTAAGTGCTAAATAGTATCATTAACATAATTAAAGGTGCTTTATTTCACTATTACTCTCCCCTCTGTTTTAGCTTCTGCTCCAGATTTTTCCAAGAATCCAATGAAGAAACTGATCCAGGTACAAATAGGCAGCACAGTTGATTTTGAATGCAAACCCAAAGCTTCCCCTAAGGCCAGATGCTCCTGGAAGAAGGGAGGTGAGCAGCTACAGGAAAATGAAAGGTATTGAGTTACATTGGTTTATTTGCTTTGATCATACATAAAGCTTCTTTATGTCTTTTTATGCAATAGTGTCATCTGTAGATCCAAATAGTTGTGAAGTCTTTCTGAAGTCTGTCTAGCTGGGGGGGGTGGTTTGATGGCTTTTGAATTGTCGTCGTATCTGAGCACTGAGAGTGCATGTATATTGCTTTCTTTAAGTTCAAGGGCTAGATTTTATTTTCAGCTTAATGCAGAGTTTGGTCTGAGTTAGACAACCAGGTACTGACAGAAAACTGGAAAGGCAAAGCCTATAAAACAATACTAAAATTAGCCTTCACTAAAATACTCTGAAAATTCTGGCAAGGAGGCAGGTGAGGAATATTACAGCCATGGTGATAACGTGGCTGGGAGGGGAGTGGGGAAAGAAAAAGTAAGTTAGTAATTGGGAGGTCCAGAACTGCAGATGAAAACAGGAAAAGAAAATGAAAATACACTTTCTGGTTCTTTTCAAGGAACCACGAACTTTATCTACCAATGGTAGCATATGTCACCACTGCTTTGCTGTTTACGTGATAGTGAATGTGTTTTGGTGTTAGTAATTCTCAGTGGAGAATTTGTGATTCACCTATATCCCTAGCTATTGATTTCTGCCAACGCATAAGTGTTTTTTTCCAGCAGCAACCATTAAAGCATTATTGAATTAGTCATAAGGTAAAATTGCACAAGTCTGCTGATTAAACTGTATAATCAAACCATACAGAAGTGTACCTCTCCGTGCTCTGGAGCAGCCATCTCTCCAGCATTGGGGATTACTGCCTTTGCAAGCTTTCGGGTTTACATTTCAACATTAGCATAGGCTGAGAGTTTCAGGTAGTGAACTGGGACAGGAAGAAAACTCCTTGGATGAAAGGTGTAATTAAGATAGTTACATATCTGATTTAGCATGAAACTAAGAAGTTTGATACTTGGGACATTCCAGCTGCACCACTTCAGCAGTTTGTACAAGCTGTAAAAATTCAGAGGAGCAGAATAACTGTTTGGGAGTTTAGTCTGCCCTGAGGCCAGCCTTTCTGCAGTGAGTTGCTGGAGAATCTTTGCTAGACACAGGAACAGCCACCGAAAGCCACAGGGTTTCCCTGGGAGCAGTGAGGACAGGATGACTGTGAGTGTGCCTCTTGCAATGCTCTGGTACACCCTGTACTTAGCAGGATAATTCAGGAGCAGTGGTAGCACCGAAGTGTGCAAAAATCCAGACATGAGACTGGGGAAAGTGAATACTTTGTTTTTGAAGGATTGCCATGGCAGCCTGTTGTGATTTCGTAAATGTATCCCTACTCCTGTAGGACTTCGTGTTAGGTTGTAAAAAGCTCCACTTACCGTCGGGAAGCTATTTCTAAACCAGGTGAAATTCTTCTAGCTCACTTCCTGTAACACACGATATCATGGGGTTTTTTTTGAAACTTCTAAATGCAGAAGACGGTAGGAGATAGATCAGAACTTTTGGAGGCTGCAGCTGGGACTGTTGTGTGCTCCATCGTAATGTTAGAGCTCTCCCCTTGTACCCAAAAAGGTTTGGGCACTTGCTGTCATCTTGATCTGTGCAGCCTTGGCTGTTTTCTTTTCAGGGACTACAATAGTTTTCATATGTTCTCGTATTCAGTGTTGTCAATGTGCCAGTCTGGCAGGCGATTTGGTATCTATTGTTCTGGAGCTTGACACGGTACCACGGACTCGCTAGCTGGCTGCATTCCTACAAGCCAGCAAGCAAAAAGCTCCTTCAAAATAACACTAGTTGGTTTTTCTTCCTATGTGAAGCCTCCCATCATCTTAAAACAATATAATACCATATTGATAAGTCAGTCTGTAACACAGGGCCACAATGATCTCTAAAACTGATGTGAAACCTGTTGCTTTTTACTGATTCTCAGTTGTCCTTATTCGCTTTTGTAAAGCGTGTGCATAAATGCAGAGCACCTGATTTTCTCCATTTAGGAAAAATCCTAATTTTTGTCCCCACACCTTTTCCATAAGAAGGTGGGCAGGAAGAATGGTATCCTTCCCATTCCTGCCTGTCTCTTCTCTTATTGGAGCTGCCTATCCTCGGCCTTCAGCTAACGTATAGGTTCAGACCGTGGTAGCCAAAGCTGCCAGGCATGCCTGGACCTTGCAAGGCTCCACACATGTCCAGGGGAAGAGCTTTTCAGCCACAGCTTGTCCCTTGCTTTGTGAGCTTTCTGTCTGGACGGGCATCGGATCTGGTTTTAGTGGTTGCTTTGGATCGCCCTGCAAAGCAGTACCTACCGATTGTGTTTGTGGTGATAGTGCCAGGCTAAAGAAAGTAATTTCAGTTTCTGAAAATGTATTGAGCATACACGATGCTGCCTGTTTAGATTTACGAACATAAATTACGGCTTTTAGTTCAGCAAAGTGCAGGTATTTCCAAAATACGGCCCAAGTCTCTCCTAGTGTATTTTTGACAGCACACTGAACATGGCTTACAGGAGAAAAGTAGTAACAACCCAATAATCCTGAATTAATCTAAATGAAGTACAGTCACCTTCAGAGAAAAGCAGAAACGCAACTCTTTGCAGAAGGCAGTGGACTTCATTACTGCCTTCTATGAATAATTGCAATTCATGAATTTCTTGCAGTTCTACAATTCTTGCAATTCAGGAAAGGGTTTCCAATTAGCAGTGCATTTTTCAACCATTAACGACCTTTCTAATGGTGAAGTCTGTTGGGGAGGGTGTCTTTTTTAATTGCAGGAAAAGGGAGGAATTGGTTCCTAAAAGGGGTAATGCTGGCCACAGGGGTCCAGCATGCAGTTTACCTAGGAGAGGTAGGGGAGGCAGAATGAGCTTAATTACATTTGAGGCTCAGACGTACAGCAGGGTTCAGGCTCGCAGAGCACTCCTCAGGAGAGACAAGGGTGTGAGAACGGGGACAGAGACGGAGACTCCCCTCTCTCAGTTTCCATGTGCTTGTAAAGAGCAAGCAGGGTCTTCGCACAGTGCAGCATGTCAGCTCCTGCAAGGGAGCAGCTCTTGCACTGCATCCCACTGGAGCACCTCTGGCTGTGAGAGAGTTGGGGTTGCTCAGCCTGGAGAAGAGGTCTCCAGGGAGACTTGATAGCTCCTCCCAGTACCTAAAGGGGGCACAAGAAGGCTGGAGAGGGACTTTGTAAAAAGGCAGATAGTGACAGGACAAGGGGGAATGGCTTTAAACTGAAAGAGGGTGGACTTAGATTAGGGACTAGGAAGAAATTCTTTATCGTGGGGGTGGCACAGGTAGCCCCGAGAAGCTGTGGGTGCCCCATCCCTGGAGGTGTTCAAGGCCAGGTTGGATGGGGCTTGGAGCAGCCTGGGCTGGTGGAGGGTGTCCCTGCCCAGGGCAGGGGGGTGGTACTGGAGGATCTTGCAGGTCCCTTCCAACCCACACCATTCTAGGACTTTGTGTATAGTTTCCCAAGTTCATTTGTCCTTAAATAATTAAAACCATATTATTGTTGGGTTTGGTAGGTGTGCTTGTGGCGTAATGGAGTCGGGCAGCGTTGTTCGAGAACAGCAGCACTGCAGTGTTTTGTTTGTCATGTAAACATACACAGCTGTGATAGCATGTTCTCTTCTGAGGATGTGCCAGCCCGTTCCTCCAGCACTCTGGTGGAGGCACCATGGTTAGACCATGGTAGTTTGGGCTGTACCTGAGCTGGGAAGGCTTTCTGTCATAAGAAGACTTCAGTTTTTCTGGAGGTACTGACCACGTTACTTTAGTAAAGCCTGAAAGAGTTTATTTTGATGGCACTGTTGCTTGTACTCTTAATTTATTTTTAAATGGTGCTGCATTTTCAGTATGTGGAAGATTTGGATAATGACTCAGTAAATTTTAATTAAATGAGCTGAATATGATATGTCTTGTGGAGGGAAGAAAATATAATTCAAAATGGATTCATGAGCTCTGGGCTGAGAAATTGCTCAACATTGTATAGTTTTGCTTCTTGTTAGTTTTGCAAAATATGTGGGGTTTTAATTTTTTTATTTTAAGAATATCTTGAATAAAGAGAGCTAGACAGTAGACAGCACTGGAATGCAGAGAGAAGTGAAAGCGTAGGATTCACTGCAGAACATGCGGAAGTAAAGACAGAAAATGGGAATTAAATTAATTGGGTGCTGAAGGAAGAAATTCTTCCCACCAGAATGCAGTTTTGGACCTTTGAAATAAATAATTTTGGGTGACGTAGCGAGAATAATAATCAAGAATTAGCAAGAATTCTTGGGTCTTTAATGACTGCCAGATCAGGTACTGAGGGTATCTGATTGTGGCATGGGTCAGTTTTCACCCCATATGATGTTTACAGTGCACACCACCACACCGGGAGCAAGCAGCTTGTGCTTACTCAGGCTGTTCTTTGCCAACCATCTCATATTATAAGGCCTTTAAAAAATTTCACTAAAGTATATTTTGTCTGCAGTCATTAAGCCACAACTAGGTTTTGTTTATTCAAAATTAATCTGCAGCAGCTTTTGCTGATAGCAGACCATAGCCCCCAGGGTCTCCAGGTAGAGAGCGCAGAGGGTGCGAACCATAGTTGCCTTCCTGTACGTTCTTCTGTGTTGAGGAGCTGGCCTAGGCCACCTCTGTCTCCACGTGGATGAACTTTTGGTTTTATCTTCCAGAAAAGGAAGATTAGATGTTCAACCAAGGTTACATGCACTTAATGCTAGTTTAACTCATCAAAAACAGAAGACAAACTAAAATATGCTGCAACCTAGATAACCCCTTTAAAGATTTCATTGAACGTTTTATGTATGTATATGATTTTTAATTGATATATAGCACTAGACAGTTGCTGCTTGTTGGCTGTAGTGGGTCCTGTGCTTCTGGCTCAAATGCCTGCCTGGAAACAGTTTAATACAAAGGATTTTGAGCTCATGCGGAGCAGCATTTCACCTGTAAACAAATCTGCTTTTATTTACCAAGACTAGAAAAAGATGAAAAGATGCTGCAAACTTTACCTTCCCTAAACGTAATTTCAGTGCAATTCTCTTAAAAACCCTCCAGTTTAGCATCTTTAATTGGGGCAAAGTGATGTCAAATCAAGGGGGAAAGAAAAGAGGAGAAATATTTCCTGATAAAACGTTCCATGATTCTTAGAAGTATCAGTAACTAGTTTTATCTTGGCTCCAGTTTGAATTAAGTATTTTTATTTCATTTTGCATTACGGTTTGAAATGCTGTGATGTGGAAAGGAATGCATTTACTTACCAGTACTTCAGTAGAAGTTGGTTTGGGTGTTTTGTTTTTTTCTTCTGGCTTTCTTGTTAATTAATCTAGTTTAATTTAGTTGGAATTTGATTGATATATAAAAAGGCAGTTTTGACCTACTTTTCCACTGTTGCTTTGCACAGAAGTGTTATGAACTGGAAAGCAGCGTGTTTGTGTTTATTATCATACCAATGAGGATCTAAAAGAGTTGGCTTTTGTGCTGAATAATCTGACAAATAAAAAAGGCAGTGATTATTTAGTTTGATTATGTCTGTTATTTTAGTAATAAAGCATTGTCACAGAAAGATGAACAAATTTGCATTCATTAACAGTTTCATTAATGACACCAAGTTTCAAGTGGCAGCCTTGTGGTCTTGGATCCTGAGGCTTATTTGTCCATTCATTGTGTATGTGGTTGCACTGCACCAACAATCCAGTTTAACAGGCATTTAGTGAGTAAGGTAATAGTATATAAATCTACAGATAATACTGTCCCAGTTCTGTAAGGAAGTAGGTATGGGGACAGTAAATGCAGAATAGCTTGAATAGTCTTACATTACAGATACTGAACTTGGCAGATCTTGGACTGGCATCCTGGAGCAGCACTTGCCCTCTAGTCCCAAATAATGTTTGTCTCAATATCTGTAAATGTGAAAATTTGTTGCAGTTTGTAACAGTAGTAATTATAATTTATCAGTATGAGAAGTACATGCACTCATTTCACAGTTGGATTTCTCCATGGTCACTTATGACTAAGGTAACTAATACCAAATTATAATGTCATGAATAAAACCTGGCATACTGGGCAGAATTAATGGAGACTATAGTGGCAAATATATCTGCAAGATCTGTAATGGCAAATACATGCTGCCAGTTTGGGTGGGAGAGGAAGACTCTCCATAGATTTACCAGCATCGTAAAGTCTCTTAAGTCAGGACCCCTGAAGTCCTGTAGTTGGTTAATCCTCTACCCCATTCTGTTGACCTCAGCCAAAGAGCCATGGGCATGAGTTAAGACGTTCGGCTGTTGTAGGTTGGTTTAGTCATCCATTTGACTGCTGGAAATAAAAGGGGGGTTGTTTTTTTTCTCAGGAGTTAGCGAGAAATTATGATTTTGTCAATGAGGTTTCGACGCATCCTATATCAATCTCTAGTTTTGCAAATGAATACGTGCCAAAGCATTGCTCCACCAGTTATCCCTGCTTTACAGGGCTAAAAGTTTGTGCCATTTGCCAGTGCGTCAAAAGTGTGCAGACTGTTGAAAATGGAAATCACTTTGAAAATTGCTGGCCTTCAGCAAAATGTATTGGAAAAACACTGGTAGATAAAGGGTAACCCAAAGGATGTGTTGGGGTTTTTTTTGTTAGAGATTTAGATTGCTTACTGGCAGCGGGCCAGCTGTAGTACATTTATCACAGTGTGAGAATATCTAATAATTTTAAGTATACTAAAAGCTTCAGTTTGTCTAATGTTTCACCATTTCAGGGTAGAGCTATTTATGGGTTTAGTGTTTTCATAGGCTCTGCGCTGCATTTACTGTTTTGTAATTGAAAAAGTAAAGTGTTTCTCTTTTTAATTTACCAGTAAAGATTTTATTTTGACAATAATTTTTTTCTAGACTCAGTTTGTTGGTTTTGGTTTTTTTTAATTCTGGGAAAAAAACTTCATTCTTAATTATATCTTGGTTTTAATAAGCCTATTGCTTGATTATTTTAGGCAAGCTAGACTTCCAGATAGCTCAGAGCACTGTAAATGTGATTTGTTTTAATTAAACAATAGACATTTTCTGGTTTATACCCTGATCCTACTTTTTCCTTTGTTTGATCTCAGGCTTTGTCAACACTGTTTTTAGTTGGTTTTGCATTTTTTCTACCAGAAAGTGCTTTAAAGCAGATGATACAATACAAACCTTTGCAAAATACACAGATAGCTAGAAAATCCAACAAATCAATAGCTTGCTTGCAACCATAATTGATATGTTTTAACACCTTTTATTGATGTCATTATAATTACTTATAAAATGTATTAATCATGTCTGTAACACATTTAAAATATCTTTAAATCATATGGTAAGATTTAATTGCTTATACTTGCTCCACCTAATATAAAAGTGCAGCCAAGTATTTGGAATTTTTCAAAACAAGTTAATAAGCCTCAGGGAGGTCAGCTCTACTGACATTGATGAAGCACATCCTCCTTATGAATATGCTTCAAACATCACCATGTTGGCTTAGGTACCTCAGTATTCTTTGGAAGATTCCAGAGATGGTTACTTCCAAATGTAAACTGATTAAACTGTCAATCTGTTTATAACTTTTTCTCCCCAAATAAGGTGCTTTTGTCTGTCGTTCTAACAGGGTGACTCGTTATCTGTTGTAATTTGCATCTGTTCATTTCATTATGGTGTCCCCTTTCCAAAGAAAAAGTATCTCAGCTACAGCACTGAGTGTTGCAACACCTTTTTTTAAGGAAAAAGAAAATGCAATTCAAAATAATTAAGAAACTAGAAGTTGTGCTTGTTTCTTGAGTACGCTTCATTGTAAAGAGCAGTGCAGTTGTGGAAGGAATCTAGTGCCTCCAGACATTTAAAATGCAGTCTCCGTGTGGCCTCGAGGATTAGGTGAACTTGCTTTTAAGGGGAAGGAGAAGCCTAACCTCAGAGCCATTGCATAGTCCCACCGCCACAGTCTGCGGTTCGTGCACATGGTTTTGGAGCATCAGAGGAGTTAAGGGTAAAGGACAAGATCAGCGAACACATCAAACTCCAGAGTCGCGTTCTGCTGCCCTGATTTACCAGCTTAATTATTCACAGATTCAGCTGTTTGTTTTTTTTTTTAAATACCATTGTAACACTGTATTATTTATAATATAAATCACCATAAGTAATTAATGACAGTGCAGTTGACTGATGCATATACCTTTTAGGAGCCAACTTTTTTTTTTTGGCATTGTGATTGAATCGAAGGCGGTGTGTTCCCCAGGTGCTTTCGCCCTGCCTGCCTTCAATCCTAGAGGTCTCCACAGGCTTGTCCTGCAGCCAGCGCTGCACTCGAGCTCGCATTGTCCTTCATCAGCTATGGTAGTGTGTGGGGAACGTCACATGGAGAAGTGGTCACGCTGAGCTGTTGTTACAGTGTGTGAATGCCAGAAGAAGAAGGAACCTGTTTGTTTTTTTAAGTGAGCATCCTGCTTGCTTCGTGCCTGGGAGAAGTTCTGGGAAGAGAGGGCAGTGATCCCAGTCCCACCTGACCACAGCAGGCTTCCCCATCTCCTTTTTGTAATGTGTATTCAGCGGTACAGAACTGAATCTCAGTTGGGACAAATGATGGAGATCCGTTGATGCTAATTTGCCTCAAGGATGTTGAAGAGAGCAGCAGGGGTGCGTATTTAATTAAATTTGTGCTGAATAATGAAGCAGGTTAATAATTAAGTACATGCAAGTGAGAAGACCAAATCCTCATGACTCTTCTGAGAAAGGGAAGATAGCAATGTTAAGTTTCATGACATTTGCTGCCTTCTCAGCTGATACTTGCTGTCAGAACTGTGTAAGACTCCAACTAATATGGTTAGAGGTTTGCCTGGAGTGTTAATGTTGTTTGCTGTTCTGTTGATTCTGTGTAGTTAGATGTGGGTGTTTGAGGCATTTCTAAAATACCTTCTCGGTAAGGTGCCTAGGGAACCGACAGAACAGCCTTGCTGCGATTCCTTTGGTGCCTTTGAAATAGATCGATGGGATCTGAGAGAGAAGCTCTGCAGTTCTTTTGACATAGGTGTATCAGGAAATGTTTACTATTTTGTTAATTATTCTGGACTTTCTTATATATGTTAGTTATATAGCTGCTCGAGGTTATCTGAGGAAGACTTGGCAGAAGACCCTGCATGTAAGGGTGTGACGGGTGGGAGGACTAGAAACAGGGAAGGAGGGAGTCAAATTAGCCTTACCTTTACATCCCTCCAGTGCTTTTGTCTAGGATGTCATCTCTGCTGTTGGGATGCTGGTGCTCTTCTGTCTGTATCAGTACTGCAGGTCTTCTGTCCACGGCTTTCACAAGCATCTTCCTGGTTTGTTCCATGCTGCCTGTCCGTTAGGCGTGACTCTCACTAGTGGAGTTTGTGTGAGGTGGAGGGAATTTTCTTTCCTTCAGGTCCTTCTATAAAGCATGCCTCTGCCACGTCTGCAGGCCACCTGCTCAGCATAGGTGATAAACTGAGACAGAAGTCTGCAACAGTGGGAAGTCACAGTTTGCTTTCTAAACAAGTACTGGGGTTATACTTGTGTGGGCTGAATCCTGCTCCAGAGGGTCAGTTGTGCAATTGAGCTCTCGACTTCACCGCAGGCGGTGGTAGGCTTGTGTCTGCGAATCCTGAAAAGTGCCAAATGCAGATTGTTGATGAAAAATCATATTGCATCATCCTAATAATGACATAGAGCTATTTCAGAGTTACCATGCAAGACTGCATGAGGTAAGCAACATAATACAGTTGAAAACTATTCTAATTTCAATTGGTGCAGCTGAAAAAGATGGAGTTAACATGGGATTTCTCTGTCACACACACAAAATACGTATCTTAAACATTGGTTCTACTGGTATCCAAAATGGTGAGTGATACACAGATGGGTTCAAATTTGTTGCGTATTTTCAGTGTATGGCCACAAAATTTTCAGACAGTGCGTTGGTGCTGTTTGATATATTACGGTAACAGTATGAGTATTAAAGCATTTTGTCTACAATGCTGCAACTTGTAAAATCTCTTTATGTTTTGTTAGAGTCACGTTATTAAAGGATGGAGGACTAAGAATAGCCAATGTGACTAAAGCTGATGCTGGAAGCTACACGTGCCTGGCAACAAACCAGTTTGGAACAGCCAGCGGCTCAACAAACTTAATAGTTACAGGTAGGTGCGCTGGAACAGCGGATCAGCTGTGGGGTGGTGTAAACTGAATTGCAAACTCCGCAACAGAGGTCTGGCATGATGTGGGAGTCCGAGTTTGCTTATTGAAAAAATATTTAACGTGGTGGACAGTAAAGAGTGAGAGAAGTTACATAGTTCACAACATATAAAGATAAAAGTGTATTTGTTATAAATCTATTGAGACTAAAGAGACTGAGGGATTTTGTCTTTGACAAAGAAATTTCTTAGATGTGAGGGAGTTCTGACTACTTTCCTCCCTTCTCTCGCTTACCTAAATACTAAATAGTGCAATTATGCATTTGAGTTCAGGGTTGTTTTTTTTTTTAATTTCTTGAGGAAAATAACCCATGGCAATCAAAATATTTCAAGTAGTTGTATATTCCAGTCCAAAATCTGTTAGCCCTAAGGAACTGTGTGCTGTTTGCTTATGGAAAAAGATGTGGTAGAAACTTCAGCTGCAGGAGTGTGCAGGGACTCCGTGGTCAGTAAAATACAGTCTTTCAGAAGCGAGCTGCATGCATAATGGTTGTTAAGAGGGGCTTGTGCCCCCTCCTAGAAGTCATCTATTACTACTTGCTATCCAAGACGCTGGATTAAAAGGACCAGTAGACTGTGAAGTTTTATCTGAAGAATATCTTCTTTCATGATACTTTTTTTTAAAGATTGGACTATATGAAAGATTTTCCAAACTCAGAGTTATCTAATATCCTACTGCATTACATATCCTGTATATCTCAGAGATCCAAACAGAATTATTTTTTTCAGTGAATTAACAGCTTCACATTTTCCATCTGTGCTTCTAAATGATTCATGTCCCTTTATTTGCAAATAACAGAATTATATACAAAGGATTTCTAGAATTGTTTTAAATTTACAGTATCTGGAGTACTTGAAATTTTTCTCCTTTAATGTGATTCTGGAATAACAAGCAGCTGTTCTTAATGACGTTATTTATGTTCCATATGATATATGGACCCAAATATCCAATGTGGATTTCCTCTAGTTTCCAGATTTTATTAGCTCCTTCTCTGACTCCTAATCTTCCAGTGGCTGCTGCTACAGCTGCCTGCCTCAGAACACGAGTGTTATTGCTGAGACCCACACACGCTTTTTAATGGTAATTTCATTGCTGTGGGTTGCAGTGCATTTAGCTTTGTAAAGTATATTGGCCTGTACACAGCAGGTTAAAATTTCTCTTTCCAGTGTTGAGTAGCTCCTGCTGGTAAATGTGCAAGAGGACACGATGCTCCGAGAGGGGTCGAGCAGCAGCATTTACAGTCCAGATGCATAATTTGAAGTGACTGTCATTAATCAGATTTGAAGAACGTGGTAGAATATTAGTAGCAAGCAAAGCTCAGCAATACAGGAATCCAATAACTGATATTTCTGCCCTCAACAGAGCCAACAAGGATTACTTTGGCACCTTCCAACATGGATGTCACGGTGGGAGAAAGTGTCGTCTTGCCGTGCCAGGTTCAGCATGATCCTATCCTGGACATCAGCTTCACCTGGTATTTCAATGGAACACTCACAGATTTCAAGAAGGATGCTTCTCATTTTGAGAAGGTTGGAGGGGTAAGTTGCAAACACCTTCTCTTTGCCTTATAGATATACACAGCACAGCCAGGCTTACTTTGTTTCTTTCTTCAACGTGGTAAAACATAGGATGCTGCTTCTCTTTTGGGCCTGTAGAATTTTCTTTACGTTGGAGGGAAATCATTCATTGAGTTAGCTACCTGCCCATAGCTCCTTGTTCAGACACCTTGTATTTTAGACCTGAAGTATTTTAAGTTCTGTTTCTGCATCTGGCCCCACGTGATTTTCCCCAAGATCACATGAAACACAGCAATGACAGATTAACGAACTTGACGCAGACCTTGTGAGCTTCAGCCTAAAGCTGAACAAAACCACCACATCTTTCCTTATTTTTCCTGCACTTGCATCTCTAGTGTATCCCTCAACGTTCTGCCTGAGCATCCTTGGGTGAGAAGCTGTTTTATCTCATTAAATAGTTCCAATGCAGGATGCAGAAATACTGCCAGGTTGGAAGAGGGGGCAGGCATGGTGACATTAATGGTTTTTACAGTATAACCTAATCAAAATGTGAAAAATAAAGCGTTAAGACAGATGAAGGAAGTATCGAGAGAATTAAATCAATTACAGCCAAAGGTCTTATTACAGTGCAGGCCGTGGCCAAGTGATAACAAAAGCAGCAGCTGAGCGTCAGCATGGAGCTGGCCATTATAAGCCTTCATAAAGTTTCCTTTCACATATTCTTGCCTGGTCTCCTGCTCTAGAGCAATAGCTGTGGGTTAGACACTACTACCTGTGAAACTGAAATTTCAGCACCTAACTTTCTTCTTTTGGCCTGTAAAAGCTCGAAAGATTTAGCATTTAATCAGTAGGCACCAAACACACAGAGCATTCTGCAGTTTGCAATTGATTAAATATAAGTACATGTGGAGATTATGAGATTTCCTTGTAGGAGCCATGAGATATTCATATATCATGTACATTTTCACAGAAATGTTTTGAGAATTACAAACTGCCCATCTGTCATGCTGTAATGGGAATGCTCCGATTTCATAGCCTGTTACCTTCCAGTATTGCTACATGGACTTTATTTATTTAGTCATATTTCCCCCCAGCTGTACTTTGGCTGTATATACAAATAATATTAGAAAGGAAAGGTTAAAAACATACCAAAACCTGAAACTGACATTTTTACTGGTTCAATTAAGGCTTCATAAACTGATTGGAAAATGCAGCATTTTTTCTCACTAAAAATTCCAGCTTTTTGCTAAAACAAACACAGGCATGATTACAAATCAAAGCCTTGTCTAGGAGTCTTTTTTTTTTTTTTTTTTCTTTGAGGAAAAAACATTAACAAGCAGTTGTTCACAAAAAATTCTCAGTCGGTGCTGAAGAAAAATCCAGGGTGAATATTGCGTAACTTGGAACTCTGAATCTAGAACATTTTCCTGTGAAATTTATCATAAGGGACAGAATTAGGGGTTTTTATGGAATATAGACATTTAGGGTTTGGGGTTTTTTAAACTCTTAATTGCGTAAAGAGGGATTGTGAAGCTTGTTAGTAGAAAACTTCATAGGTTGCCAAGAGATGCATGAAAACATTTTATGCACTTGTATCGCATTAAGGTCAGTGGAGTAATTTCATCTGGAGTTACGTGCGGGTCATGGCACGTAAATAAGCATAAATGCGCTCTAAGCCTTCCAGTAGTTGCAGTGTGTATTTGTCAAACGAAAATATCTGTGCAAAAATAACTTCAGCTTTCTTGGTCGTAAACATGGCAAAAGGAAAATAATGTTTCACTGGATAGATTTCTGTGTAGTGATGTCTTGGAAGTTCCTGTCATGCATGCCTGAGGTCTCCAACGTGTGGTAGTTAGTGGGAATGTTATGGGATCACCACCTGGTCTTCCAGATGGTTATAAAAATACAGGATGTAACACTGTGTTACTGCTCCATTTATTTTTTTTTTTTTATTTTTTTGTGATTTATACAAAGAGTATGGCAAACCAAGCAGATTCCAAAATTTTGAACAGACTGTCTCTAAACTGTTCGGGGTGTCACCTTGTAGAGCCCAGCAATGGCTGAGGTTGTTAGGAAAAGCAATTTCAGCAGCTGTTCGTACTGCGTGGCCTGCCCTTTATTTTATTCTGTGTAGTGTGGAGAAAGGACGGTGATCTTACTGTCACCTGGACTTGTCCATGCTGACAAAGATTTAATCTGACGAGGCGAGAATGTGGATGCTACTGATGGTCTGTGGAGCCATGGGAGGTGAGGGTGCCCTCCTGCACTGGAGCTTTTTGCTGCTGCAGGTTTCTGTGTTTTCCCTAGTACTTTGGGATTCTTCCCCAGATATCCACAAATAATTTAAATCCAGTGTTAATATTTTGGTGGATTTCATTTCAAGTAAAATTCTGTTTGACAGTCCCCTTTGTCGAGATGTTTTAAATTTAGTTTGCTAAAACAAGTTTTGTTTAGAACATGATTTGCTTGTGAGCATGCATTGCTGTTGTCAGTCATTGCCTGAATATCCTACTTCCAATCATGTAGGTTGAGTTTTAGATTGTCTTCAACTCAACTTTTAATGTACTGTAGGCAATCAGCACTGAATTGTCCTGCAAATGCTTACATCTGTGCTCTCACAGAAGAGTAGGCATTGTGTTTTACACACAGGGATGGGAATCAGGCAGAATTGTTTTCAGCTTGTGTTGAACAAAGAAGCGGGACATTGTAATGCTGAAATAATGGGTGTGACTGTGAAACAAAGAAAAATAATGGAACTGTTGGAAAGGTTGGTAATTTTTTTTCCTAAGACTAAAATAAACTCCAGAATCATCTCTTCCCCTTTCTCCCAAACTGCTGCACACCCAAGAATTAGTCATGTGGCCAGAGTAGCTGAAAATACCCACAAAATAGTGTTCGGTCCTCAAATGGAATGCTGCTGCTTCAGTTGTTTTTTTTTTAAATAAAAACTTTTAAAAATGGAAATCTGACAAACATTTTTCACCTCAAAAATATGATGTGAACAGGGTTAAAGCCATAATTCAGCTGACACGAAGAGAATTTTTCAAGTGTTGCTGGCTACCAAAGGTTTAGTATCAAGTTCTCTACTCAGTAATGTAGAAAACAAATAGTATACAGGAGCCCTAAGGTGATAATGAAGTTAGAGTAATCACTCAAGTTTTAGGTATGTTTCCCTTGATCCACGTGGTCAACTGCTTGCTATGATGTTAGCAAGACCAGTGGGGAAATAAAATGACCAAAGATTAGATACTCAGTGAAGAACAAAGAATAGAACATAGACTTGTAAAATGGGGAGTTTAGCAGAAATGTACAACCTTGCAATAACCTGCAGAATAGACCAAATCCAGCTTCGTCATTTAGACATTTGTCCTCCTTAAAACCCTGCGATAACTAGACTTACAAATTTTGTCTAGAAGTCAAATTGGTTAATGGCCATAGAAAGCTGGGGTTTTTTTCTTCCTTAGGGCTTTGAGACAAATGGTTGGTCACAGGGCGCTGACTTTCTCCATGGTTCCTAATAGCAGTCAGGAGGTACGTTCCCAGTACAAGCTAACCATGTTGCAGTTCCTTCTCCTGTAGAAGAGGGACACTACCTCATGTTTATTAGGAAAATGCTTACAGACAATTACTATGGAGCAGCTGATGGGTAATAACTTGCTACCCTGCAGGCTGTCTGCCAATGCAATTTTTGAGCCACTTTTTATCTCCCAACAGTTTTGGGTGATTTCTTTTCCATTTAAAAATACAATCTTGATAGTAAATTACAAGGTGGTACATTTATGTTAATAAGAACTTCATGTTTCAACAGAGTGCATCAGGAGATTTAATGATCAGAAACATCCAGCTGAAACATAGTGGAAAATATGTTTGTATGGTGAAGACAGAAGTGGATAGCGTAGCATCTGCAGCGGACCTTATCGTACGAGGTAAATTTCAGCTTCAGTTACCATGAATCATATTTTCTAACTTTTTTATATTGTAGATGACAGAAACAACTGATGTTGTAGATTACAAAACCAATTTGTTATTGCAGTATGTGGTGAATGACTGTGACTTGAATTATGTCATTCTGCCTTGCAGTTAGGGAGAATTACAGCTCAGTTTTTGGATGAAGCCTAATTTTTCCCAGAGGAATTAAGAGCTGGGGGATATAATATTGACTGCACATCTTTTCTCACTGACAGTCCTTCAAGTCACTGATGAGAGGGAACTCTGAACTGGCAGCTGTGAGCGAGTCAGAGCCTAGGAGAGGCTTTGTCCTAGGGACATGCTGGAAGTTTAAAGCATGTAATGCAGGCTTACTCCTTTTAATTCGAAGCAGGGATGCTCACAGTTAAGCCAGAACTGCAGCTCTCTTTGCTGGTGATACAGCTACATTTATTGTGAGAGAAAAGCTTTCATTTAAGAAAGCACATGATGTGAGCAACACTCATTCAATGTATTTTAAAATACGCCAGATACTTTATAATTGTCAATGTAATGTTACTAATTTCACCCCCCTTTGCTGGTGCAGATGAGACAAAGCCCGGCATTTTTGCCAGGTGCCCAGGACCAGGATTTTCCAACAGGCAGCAGCAAGCTCGCCTGACTGAGTTGCTGTTCAGATGTTGTGCTGAAAAATTGCTACAGTGCATTGTACAGTAAAACAGCTGTAGGTAACAAATTGGCAGGCTAGTGAGATGTGTTAGTAGATTAAAGAGGACATTGACGACTAAAGTAAAAGGCATTGGAAAGATAGAGGATCATGCTGAATAAAGGTTCTTGGAAAAAAAAACAAAACCCTGTCGTCTGTGCTGCAGTTCAGAGTATTTCAGAATCAGATTATCAGAGTTAAGTTTAGTGAATATAAAACAGTAATTACAAGTGTTCTTATTCCAGGCTGAATTGTTTCCTTCCTCCCACAGCGCTGATAAAATGGGAATCCATACTGCTACGTTAGTGGTTTCCAGAGCACTGGCTTTACAAAACACAGTGTATTTTTCAATCTGATTCTAGGCTCACCTGGGCCCCCTGAACATGTGAAAGTGGATGAAATAACTGATACCACAGCTCAGATCTCCTGGCAAGAAGGCACGGATAATCACAGCCCAGTAACCACTTACACCATACAAGCAAGAACACCTTTTTCAGTTGGCTGGCAGCGAGTTACAACAGGTAAACCACAATTCTTGGTACAGCCTCTGTTGAAACGTTTTTGGCCAGGGACACCATGTTCTAAGTTTCCTTTTTTTTTTTCCCCCTTTATTTCTAATAGTTCCAGATGTGATTGATGGAAAAACATTCACAACCACAGTAGTGGATTTAAATCCTTGGGTTGAATATGAATTTCGTGTAGTTGCCAGTAACAAAATAGGAGGTGGAGAACCTAGTTTACCCTCAGAAAAAGTAAGAACTGAAGAGGCAGGTTAGTGGGTTCTTCTATTTGTTTTTAATTCAAGAATCTTGAACCGAAAAGGGAGCATTCTTATCCTTCGCTCTTTGCAAACAAGCTTGGAATTGCCATTGAATGTAAAACTTATAACTAGTCTGTTTACGATTTTTCTGCTTAGCCGTGGGACAGTTTGTATTGCTTCTGTGCTGTTCAGCAATGCATAACATCTAAATATGTTTAAACTGTATTTAGTATGCCAGAGCCTGTCAGTTCAGGCAGTGCTGCAAAGTCTGAAGGTATTAACGGATGGAAAGAAGTTAATTTTGACAGGGTGATTTCATTCCTAGCGTTTGATCCGTGTACACCTTCCGTGTAACAAGCATGTGGCTCAGAACGCATCAGTTAAAACCCCAGGAGTTTACTTGGAGTAAGGCCAT
The DNA here is from genome assembly GCF_023634085.1 of Falco cherrug. Taxonomy (NCBI): domain Eukaryota; kingdom Metazoa; phylum Chordata; class Aves; order Falconiformes; family Falconidae; genus Falco; species Falco cherrug. The sequence goes on along the minus strand of NC_073700.1, from coordinate 20,439,464 downwards.
TGCCCACTACATCTGCATAAGTTAACCCTATTAAAAAACTGAAGCATGCTTCCCATTTTTAGAAGTTCATAGGCAGTAGCATACACGTCGTAGGCTGCGAGCTGGTGAGGTTCTTGAAGTGCTCAGAAAAACCTCAGCTTGCCCCAATGATGGAAAGCAGCAAGGTGACTGCAGGACAGGGCTGGGGCTTTGCAGGACTGCCCACCCTGCCTCGAAAGCATGTACCTTGATTTGCAAAAGCAATATAAATGCAGCCAGGTCAGCTTCGGAGCATGAGGTTAAGGTTAGGTGATTGTCATCTCTTGTATCTTCATGGTGTAGACAGCTCTACATTTCCTTTTCACAGTTCCCGAAATTCCCCCATCTGAAGTCAGTGGGGGAGGAGGCAGCAGGTCTGAACTGGTCATAACATGGGATGTAAGTTTTCTGGCAGTTTTCTTCACAGAATGATCATTTTCATTCAAACGCATAAAAGATGAATTTCCCTGGCTCCAGCAGCTTCTCATCTAGGATGTCTGTGTGCTTGGTCACATGCTGTCACGTGAGCTGTGCATGTTTGCCTTCCCTTTCATGTGTCGCTGTGCTAGGTGGCAATCAGTGGGCAGTGCAGTTAGTTGGTCCGAGATTATTTCTGCATTCGAACAAATGTTAACGCTAAAAGGGGCAGGAGGGCGGGGGAAGGGGTATCACTTAAAGGTTGAGCTGAAGAATTATGCTTTTCAGTGCAAATTTGCAGTTCTTGCTTTCCTATCATTAACTCTGGATGCATGTGCTAGCCAAAAGAAACGATCAGATAATGCATTATATATCCACTTTTTAATGAGGTAAAAAAATGTTAACATTCTATTGACTACTCTGTGTGGTTATCTAATGATAATCACATCAGAGGAGGGTGTAAGCCACTGCACAAAGGCAGTATTGTGCTCTATAATTTTGTAATTAGATTTTATGAACCGTGGATTGTGAAATCAAAAAAAAAAGTATTTACTGAAGTATCTTAAAACAGTATACTTAGCGGAAAACAAGGAATATATCTGAAAGTTGTTCTTTTCTTGAAGTACAAACCTTAAAGTAGGTTCAAAGGAACACACTTTGTTCTTCTGTGCCAGAGTTAATTTGCTGATGGAAAGATCCCAAGTGCAGTACCAGAATCGTGTACATTAGGCTGTCAGTACCTCCTCCCTGCAAAACGTGTCCAGTGCTGCATGTAGCATCACGGACTTTGTCGTCTGCTGCTTTTCTCACAGCCCATCCCTGAAGAATTACAAAACGGAGAAGGATTCGGCTATGTTGTTGCTTTCCGCCCCTTTGGCACCACAACATGGATACAGACTGTGGTCACCTCTCCTGACACACCAAGATACGTCTTCAGGAATGAAAGCATCTTGCCCTTTTCACCATATGAAGTCAAAGTTGGTGTCTATAACAATAAAGGAGAAGGGCCATTTAGTTCAGTAACCACAGTTTTTTCAGCTGAAGAAGGTATGTGATTGAGTTACCCCCAGATAGTAAACATGAGATGTTTCATCAGAGAATATTGCAACACCTACTAGAAAGGAGATCGCTGTGAATGTGGACGTGCTTATTTCCACAGTCGGCAGTGCTGCTGATCATCTCTCATTTATTGCTTTCCGAATACAGAGCCTAGCATAGCACCCTCCGGCGTGTCTGCGACAAGTCTGTCATCCTCGGTCATTGAGGTCTCCTGGATGGCCATTCCATGGAAGATGAGTAGTGGAAGGTTACTGGGCTACGAGGTAAGCTCATTTAAAATACGCTCCCATTTGTAAAGGGCCATGAGCCAGAAGGGTCATGCAGGCTGCAGGACAGCAGCGTGGAATTACCACGTATCTTGCTTTTTTTCTGCCCCACCTACACCCAGAAGAAGAATATTATCTTCCAAGTTTCTCTGAAAACAAAGAGCACAGAATGAAACTGTGGTTTGCTTCCTGTGCTGGTAGTCATGTGTCTGTCTGACAGTATTTTCAAACTGACATTTTCTCAGAATTACATTTACTTCCAAAGAAACTATTTTATAAGGTACATTTGTCTGAGTTTAACTTCTTTACTTTTTACGTGAAGTAATGGTTTTCCTCTTGTCATTTTTTAATTCAAGCAAGATCTAGTATTTCAGTTTCCTTTTTCCTACAATCACATTAAAAAGAGCAGCAAGCCTGAAAAGCAGATGGGTAAGAATTATTTATTATTTTTAACACAGTAAACATATTTTTGAAACTTTAACGTATTTCTACCTTTTTCAGCTGAGGGAAAAACTGCACTTCAAGGAGTCAGATGCAGTGTCTTGGGTGAACAGTCCTTTTCATGCAAGATTTTAAATGGTTGTGGTTTATATTTACTAGGTTAGGTACTGGAACAACGGTGAAAAAGAAGAATCTTCAAACAGAGTAAAAGCTGCAGGGAATGAGACATCAGTAAGAATAACAGGTTTGAAGAGCAACTTGGCATACTACACAGCTGTCCGTGCTTACAACAGTGCTGGAGCAGGTCCCTTCAGTGCCACAGTAAATGCTACCACAAAAAAGACACGTAAGTATCTTGAATTTAAAGTGGGGAGGGACATAATGGTCTGTTAGCATTTGCAGGGAAGTGAAAACTAGGCACGTTACTGGGAATCGCAGTATGCACGAGTGACCCAGATTTTCCTACAGGACTGGAGGAGTGAGTTACACAGGTAGACTGAGTGCAGGTCTGCCCTTCCTACCCTCTACTGCCTCAGTAAAACACAGCTATGCCAGTGCAGCTGAAGATAGGTATCTAATTTCTGCACAAAACCTTTATTATTCTTCTAGTGACAGGAAGAACTTGAGAAGAAAAATTTCTGTTATTTGGAAGGAAAAAAACAGAGACTTGTTGAATATTTTCAGGGTTATATAACGTATTTGTAAGTTCTGTAGAACATGGCTTTTGAAGTGCGGTGATCCTCATACAGTTCATGCAAAACAATCTTTCATGTCCATTGTTTTCTCTTGAAAAAATTGCACAAGAGGCCACTTTACTATTAAGGAGAAATTAAGCTGGATAACAGATTGTCAAAGGCCACACTAATTTTTCTACTAACAGAAATATTTTTAGTGTGCTCTTGCATTGTAACACAACTCAGAACCGGGGTCATCAGTCTTGAAGTATTTCTTTCACACTTGCAAGAATGTACAATTAAATCTGTCTGAAAGGTCAGATTCCCTGGCATAGTCGATAACATCCTTTACCAAAAGCAGTCACATCATCAATATTACAAAATAGCTAGTTTATCAGAAATGATTGTATGCAAAAATTAGTGTCACCGTCACTTACTGAACCAACTCGGATAAAATTTGCTGGAGTTCAGCTACTTGGATGCATAGTTGCTGTGCATCAACTGCTCTGAAGTAACTCCCTGTCTGTAACCTGTACCTGACGTGATAAATAGTTTTCTCTAATTAACCATCTTTGCGACTACTGGCTGCTGACTAGAGCTTGTGGCAGCCTGGCCAGCTCAGTGATTTTTTCAGTCCTGTTCTAGTGACCACCTGCCTTTGGGATGTGAGTGAGAACTGGGCAAGGACCTCATCCCACTGATTTGAACCGGATCTGCATCAGAGCCTTAGTCAGGATCACTGCTATTTCAAATAACTATAAAAAGAAAAATGAATTGCATTATGTCCATGTGTCTTGCTGGTGAATAAAGAGAGCAAAAACACTGCAGTACAGCATAAAGTCAATCTGAAGGATTTTGCTAACTACTAGTTGAATTGACCAAGGCACATAATTCTCTGTACTGCTGCACTAGAAACTGATTTTTCATTCAAATGTGTAAATTTTAATCAAGCCCTATTTCTACCTTAGCTCGAATATTTTTGATTGGTGTGTCTTTTCACTGCAAAGGATTTCTGTGCACATCGCATTTACGTTCACCCACATGACCTACAAGAGACTTCTTAGTAACTACTAGCTGTAACAAGAAATACAAATACTTAAGTTCAGTTGGCAGTATATTTCAAGACTGAAAATTCTTTGCCTTTGACTATTAAAGTATCTTTGCTTTATATTTTAAACTATTCATGTTCATAGACCAAAATAACAAGTGTAATTTTGTTTTATAAAATACTGCTATATAAAATGGTGAATAACTGGGGAAGTTATATAAGTTTAATAAGGCAAGTTGTTACAATTATTTCATATCTTGAACGTCTTAAAATACAACCAAATGTCCTGTCCATTGGTTCTAATTCAGAGAAGTACCAGTACGTCTCTGCGAAATCAGTGTAGCTCTTTGCACACTTAGCACTGGACACGTGCTTATGTGATGTGGCGGTTCAGGATCTGACCTATTACAAATCAAGTTTTGCAGTTCTGAACATGGAAGATTACTGGAGGTTTTGGTATCTGAAGTGATTTGGAGCTGAATCACTTCTATAACTCAACTGATAGATAAAGGCTTACAGTTTTTGTATATAATTACTCCTTTTTTTAGATGTCATATTAATATTTTGTGGATTTAAAAGAATGACTCATTTCTTTTGAAATTTAGCTTTAATATCTCAGTGTGAAAACTATTCATATATGCTGTAATACTTAATTCTCAGGAGTAAAATAATCTCTTACATTTACAAAAAGTAGCTATTAGCGCATCAGGTTAAATCCTATTTAGTATATACAACCAGGCAAACACTGCCAAAGAAATACCTGTGAGTGGTTGTTTGACTCGAGAATAATTCTTTTAAGTCTTGCTCCTACATTTTTGTGTCTGCTTTAAGAAGTATAATCAGGTGGGGTTTGATCTGACTGCTCATGGAAAGAAGGTAGGGAGCTACCTGCATGAAAGAGTTTAAAAATAAGAGGAGAAAAAAACCACATCAACATTCCTGTGCGTGTGCTTAAAACCACTGTCAGTGTTCAGTACTGGAACCTTCAGCTTCAAAGCATAGCATGGTCCACCTAAGCAGCAGTTGCCTCCACTAGGTGACAGCAGCAGTAAATTGTTTTCCTTAACACATTTAGAAAAGATTTTAATCATTGATTGTGTCACTGCATGACCCATTTCTGGGAAACCAATTTGAGGCATCTTAAGAGGTTTGTACATACCTTCGCCTTCCCTGGAACCTTGGCAGTTTCAAGGTATATTAAAAGCATACAGCTCCTTTTGAAAAAAAAAAACCAGTCTCAGATTGTTAAGGAGCAAAACCACCCAATGATTTACTTGTCCAAAGCCCACTGTTGTTCCAGCTGCAGATACAGAAAGGGTACAAACTGCATTTCAAAGTCACCATTCGAGTTAAAAGAACAACAAAAAAACCCCATCAAATATTTTTACATTACAGAGATGTTAAAGTAAATCAGCATACATAGATTTGGATATTCACTAAGGCTGTATCTAAAAAACAATCTATTAGAAACTATTTGCTTATTCTTGGCAATATACTAAAACCAGAAATTGTTAACGTCATTGCTTTCATTAAGGTTTGTTCTAATTGGCCACCCACGTCCTAAGACGTCAGCTCGTGCCTGGCTGTATTTGATGAAGGTCCATCAACAGATAATGCAACTTCAGAAATACCATTTACGTGCCATCTATTTTTCCTTCCTTCTGTTTTTCAAATTTAGTCTCCGAGCCATGCAGTGTACAAACAACAAGGCTGCATTTGAGTTGCTTTTGCATCTGACATGTAGTGACAGTCAGTTACCTGAATTTCTTACTGTAGAATTAATTTAACTGGCATTAGTGATTTAAGTCGTGCTTTTATTATTTATTTGAAGCACCCAGTCAACCACCAGGAAATGTCGTGTGGAATGTCACTGACTCTAGAGTAATCCTCAGCTGGGAGGAAGTAAGAGCTATGGAGAATGAGTCCGAGGTGATTGGGTATAAGGTAAGTGAAAACAGACCAGAAAAGTATCTGAAAACAATCCACAGTTTGCTTTTTGCTGTCTTAATTGCAAGGCAGCAAGTTCAGAGGATGCACAGTACCACATCTAAAGCATTTCAGTAGTGTCTCCTTTGTCAAAAGATGTTAAATCATATTCTGACAACGTCTCATAAACCATGGTCCTTTTACCATCAATGGTACACTAAACGCCTTGTCCTCCTCATGCAAACACAGCTGGGGAGCTGCGCTGCCAGCTCTTGGGCTCTCACCCAGATGTATGTAACACTTACTGTATAGAAACGTGTAACTCTAACCCAAATGTATAACATTTTGAAAGAAACCAAACAACCCAAGATTTAATCGATGGGTGGTTTCATTTGCTGGCCAGGTGTATTTATTAGTACCACATATATCAAACTGATACTCTTTAACCTTTTTCTTCTTACCTACTGTAGGACATGCTCATTGTCTCGATAGAAGTCACACTGCTACATCTAAAGTTAGAAATCACATTGCTACTCTAAATCTGATTGGCACACAAATGTACAAGTATTTAAATATGTCATGTCTGAAGTGTGTTTAAGAGCACAGCTGAGGGTGTTCCTGATGAGCTGCGTACAGCTGGATCCCACACGATACGTTCCTGCATAAAAGATACGCACTGAAGGTCTGACTGTGCCGTGTTCTGAGTTGTATTGGCAAGAAATACCTGTGGATGTAGGATAAGCCACCTAGTTCCATAGAGGGGAGCTGCCCTGAAAGCATACTGTGTGGTGTGTCGGACTGTACGCTCCCATCTCCCACAACAATTCCAGGTTCCCCTGTGAAGAGCAGACATTGTTAAGTACACAAGGATAAGCAGAACTTTGATAAAGCTGGTTAATTTTACGGAAGGAAAGCACTTAGGGGTCAGGTTTGCCCCAGAAGGCAAGCGCAGTACGGTTAACAAAGTCGGCTTGCCGGGAATGGAAGAGCCAACAGCTGATGCTGGATGCCGAGGAGCCCTAGGGCAGGTGCTGTGGACCCGAGCCACGCGGCTGCAGCCCTCCAAGAGCATTGGGGAGCGTGTCTCCAGGGCACCAGCGCGTGTAATTCCCATGGCTTTGCATTATTTTTTTTTTTTCCATTTCATTATTATTGCCATTATTCTGGGGGAGTTGCTGTTATTTGCAGTGGGAAACTCCCCTGCTTGTCAAATTTCTGGAACTCTGCCAGGTGAATGCATTGGATCCATGTTTTTTTTAAATTCTGCCAGGACATACCTCTCTCTGCGCCTAGCCTCGCCACTGGTGCTGGGGAAGCCGTTGGGCTCATCAAGCCTTCAGGACAGGAGAGAGCCTGATGTTGCTCTTAAATCCCTTCTCTTGTCCGATGGTACTGAGCAGAGGGCTCTGGCGTTCAGATGTAGCTCCCGTTCTTAAAACCTAGGGCACCATTGCAGTTAAGTTTCATGACAGAACAATCGTTCAGCACTTGCAGAATATCTTCCAACATTGTCTGTAATGTTGACTAGTTCTTTACTTCCCAAACTACATGTTGGCATAAGAAGCTGATCTAGATAACGAGAGATTCCAATCGGTGGGGTAATTTATCAAACAACACATTGTTAAGATAACAGAATATATTATTCATCTGTTATCATTATACATTGTGCCATATTAGATTAAAGGTGGAATAAAAGAGCTTGATTGATTTTACCTTCTTTCTTTAAATGAAATTCTGCCCTAGAATATTCACCAAAAATCGGATTTTTTCTGTTGTCCCATCTTTTTAAAGACTGAAACCTTGTTTCTGAGAAACACAAATAAAAATTGCAGGGGCAGGTCCTAGTGGAAGAAATGACACTCTTCAGCTGTTTACTGGTGTTGCAGGTTTTGTACAGGACCAGCAGTCAGACCACCATGAATGTGCTGAACACGGACAAGACAACAGCTGAACTTTTGCTCCAGTTTAACGAAGACTACATTATACAAGTAAAAAGCAACAACTGATGGTGGAGATGGCACTAGCAGCGATCAGATCCTGATTCCCAGACTAGCTAGTAAGTTGAAGCTGAATCACTATGATTTTGTCACGTGCTTACGTAGGGTCCCCAACCCATACTAGAACCTCCTTTATACCGACCATGGTACAGGGATACACGTCTCGGCCGTTGGTGTGGTGAATCATCACTAAGTTTGCAGTTGACACCCGGCAGTTGTCACAGCTTGTCTTTGCAGGAGTTGAGTCTTTATTTTATTGATGGGGAGAAAAAAAGAATTAATACTTGTATGTTGTATGGTAATAAGGTAGTAAAAGGAAAAGCAATTAACAGTTTTCATGCCGTTATGCACGACAAACTTCATTCTATTGAACTGGTAAATTACCATGTAAATTGGCATTAAAAACAGGAGATTTTTTTTTTAACTTTTTCTCCTCTTTTTTTTTTTTTTTTTTTTTGTATTATTGCCTTGAAAGGAACGACCATTTGTACCGTTTCAGCATTTTGCAAGGCAGTTCTCTAGTTTTAAAATATTTACTCTATTTTTGTATGTTTTCATTGCTTCTCAGACATAAAAATTTATAGTAATTTTTGTTCAGCATCTAGGAAGGGTAATAATTTGGCGCAGCAGACACTCATGCTTTCATTTAATCCTGACCTTTTTCATTTGTCACAGGTATGGATGCCAGAGGTTCTGGTCCATCAGCCTTTAATATCTTCAGTGTATCCAGCTTCTTACCAACAGTATTTTCCTTGGCCCTTTATTCAGTGTTGTGATGATACATTCTCATTTGCTGGGGGAAAAAAAAAGATAGAATCGGTTATTACAGAAAAGTGCTTTTTTTAAAAAAAACTGCAGTGGTTAATGCATGTTTTTCTTCTATCCTGACGTGTTTTTAAATTCTTTGTATTTCACTGTAGGTTGAAGTAAAAATACCGTGTAAAGTTTAGCAAATCCTTTAAAAAGGAATCTAAAATGCCTTAATACTTGAACCAAAGGAGTTTACATACTACATACTTCAGATGCAATGTAAGGAAGAGGGAGAGCAATGGTACTAGGATCAGAGTTACAAGGAAGAGCTTAGTCCAGTGAGAAAGTCCAGTTTTGCAGTGAGACTGAAGTGTCTGGGGTATGTTCTGCATTGTTGTGGTAACATCATTGTACATACAGGATGAAATCGGAGACATGGCGTTTCAATCAGACGATAACATGTTGGCCAAGCAGCCGTTCTTTAAACAATGTCATAATCCAGTAGTTTTGGATCAGTTTTTCTGATGCCCTTCACAGAGGTTACTCTAAATCTAACCAGAAATCAAAGCTGGAGAAAAGTCACAGTATGGACGTTAGTTTTGCACAGTCCACACTGTGGTGTCCAAGAGGCACAGCTTCCACTGCTACTCTTAAGAAATAATTTCACAGCTGTGTCTCAAAGAAGGCTCTCTGTTTTATCGCAGCCTAGGTTTACGTACCTTTTCAAGTACCTAACCTTCCTCTCCATCAATAGATTTTGAAGTTAATTTCCTTATATCCCCACCTTATATTTCTTAACCACGTTCTTTATTCATAACCAGATTCTCCCACCATCATTTTTATTGCCCTTCTCTGAACTCCTGTCAGTGTGGTTCACTAAAAAAGGGCCCAGTTGTAAGCATTATTGAAATGCAGTTGCACCACGGCCTTATGAAAAGGGACTACTACCCCCTCCTGACCTGGTGATGTGGTGCTTCCAAATATGCAGCCCAAATTAACTCGCCCTTTTGTCTGCCGCACTGCACACTGTAAACTCACCTTTAATTCAGTGTTAACTCTCCTTCCTGCTGCTTTTCAGCCAATTCAAAACTATTTCACCTGGTCTGTCACTCCAGTGTACCCCATTACTGTCATATGATTCTGGTAAGTTTATGGCAATACTATAGGTTATAATAAGAATTACACAAAGACACTTCGGGCTTGCTATTATAGAGAAACCTATGCTTTCTGTCAGAGCAATATATTAAAGATACATTAAACCTGGTACATTTGACTTCTATATTGTGAATTGAGTCAATCCAGCCTTTTAGACACCTTTTAGAGAGCTACCTACATACATGGTAGAGCAAGTGTTCATGTGACATAAAGCATATCCTTTTAAAGATTTTTTTTTTCTTTTTTAATCTCACAGTATTACTACAACACACAGAACTATTAAGGGAGAGAACCAGGATTAATGAAATTAAGGTAGCACTGTAGAAAAAATACCTTGATATGCATTCAAATATCAAAATACCTTATTAGTATCACATCCAGATGGAAATACGTGCTAACTGTTGAAGTAAGCAAGATCTGTATATACTGTACATATATAGTTATAAATGGCTAGTTGCTTTTCAATGTGGCTAACCAGTGATGTTTTTCAGACACTGCAATGGGGGGGGGGGGGGCGGGGGGGAGATGGAGAGAAACAGGTGTTACTAGTAAGTATATAGTTATGTTTCATGCAACAAAGGGTGACTCTTTCTATTCTTGTTTCACAGAATTCTAGTTCATGTTCCTGTATTGCCATTTTCATGCGATTACATTGTATTATTTAATTTCTAGTTATATATCTCCATGAGATATGTACAGAGTACCTTGTTTCATATTGAAAAGTTTGAAATTTATCCTTAAACTTTCAGTTGTGTGTGTATCCTATGGTTATCTGTATGCATCTTTTTCTATTACTCTAATAAAATATTTATTACATTGAGGGATACTAGAATATTTCAAAGTATTATTGCTTCTTCATATTTTATATTTGCACATATGAGGATTTACTGCACCTTCAAGAGGCTTCTGCTGACTGGCACTTCTTGGCAGGGTAGGTAGATGTTTCCTTTGCAGTAGCTTTGCTGCCAAAAGAATAAAATCCCAACCTATATACCAGGCCTGCTTCTACAGATAGCAGGGCAGGAGGGAAGAGAGGAGTAAGGACATAAATACATCCTGGTTTTGCCCCAGAGGAGTCAACATGCGTGGGGCAGGGACCCACAGTTGTGCTTGAGCTTCCGAGCTCTACCTCTGCCCACAGGTTTGCAGCACGATGGACAAAAAGCCATGTGCCTTTCCCCATCTGTCTATAATTAGGCTGTTTCCTCTCCTCTGAAATTTAAAATAAATAAATAAATCGTGTAATTATATTGAAGAAGAGTTACTTCTTTATAATAATTTATTTAGTATATCGCCACTTAGCATTAAATTTCATGGCCTGTTTTCCCCTGCAAATTGCCTGTTCCTTACACACTGCAGCTTTCCAGCACTAAACCCTTCTCCCTGCAAACACAAGCAAATCAGAACTATGTATTTTAAGTTTTTAAAGCATGGCTTCTACCTATGTAATGGTGCTGCAGTAAGGGTTAACAGTAATCCCAACACGCTTACAGTTTTCCTTGAGTAAATCAGGTTTTCCCTTTCAGATAGTTGTAGGTGGCACCTGCTCTGTTTCCCCCAGTGCTCAGATTCACCTTCCTTTAAATGTTCTTCTGTTTGTTCCTCATCTCAGTATTAGTGTGTGTTTGGGGTAATAAAACTGACCTGATTCTCCAGGAAGAGTTCGAAAAAAGTAAGTTGCTGTTGGGAAAGCGTAGGAAGAAAACGTGAAGAGCCAGTACTGGGGAGGGTGAGGGGTCCCTGAGCCAGCCCACCTCCTGCAGGCTTTTCCGGAGCAGCTCCTGTGGTTAGCAGTTCAGTCCTGGGGAGAAAAAAAAACAACAAGAAAGAACAAAATCAGTGATAATGAAAAACTTGAATAACATTAGTTGTGTGACGGGAACTGTGGATGGGGGGGAAAGTATTTCTGCCATTCTACCTTCACCTGTACTTGCACCAAAAATAGGCAGCGCTTTTATCACTTACAATTGCTGTTATTTAAAATCCAGTAAGAATAGTAGGCTTTAGTCATCGTTTTTAGGAAAACACTATTGTATACTATATTTTCAATACCCTATCCAAAACCAGCTGTATTCCTCCAAGCTATTCCGTAACGCTGAAGGCTGCCAGAGCAAAGCCAAAAGCTGGGCAGAGGCAGAGGAGGGGCAGGCGGGAGCGGGGAAGGCGAGCACCTCGGCCCGGCTCCCCACGGCAGGTAGGCATTGTCCCATGGGAGCGTCCAGGGGGCTTCTCTGGGAGCTGTCGGTGCGACTCAGTGGGGCTTTTTGGACACTTAATTCAAACTGTCACTGTGCAAAGGAGAAAGGCGACGTGAGTCCTGCCACCGGCTGGGTCCGCACACCAAGGGAAAAGGAATTTGATACAACTTGAAAAAAAAATGTTTGCAACTGTGTGTGCCGCCTCTGGAATCTGGAACAGCATTCGCTGGAAGGCGATACGGGAGTGCTGTGGTGTGGGATTTGGAAGTCTGGAGGGTGAGGGCTGGTTTTGGGGTTAGTTTAGGGACAGGTGTAACGCTGCACTGCTCTGCCCCCAAGATCCGTGTTCTAAAGGGTTTCTTCTGCCACCTGAGTAGTGTGGGGTTTTCATTCTTTCCTGACAAATCTGTATGAGGGGTCTTGATGATTCCTGCTGTGCTTCTGAAGTTTGAATTTCTCAGAGGTAACTGGTTATAAGAATTAAAAAAAAAAAAAACAAAACAAAACAAACACACAACCTTTTTCCTTGGACGGTTTACTCTGTTGAATATGTTGCAAACATACAGGATCCTCCATGAATACAAAATGAGTTAAAAACTAATATCACTTTAGCCCTAAGAAATACTGGAGATCTCCATTTTCTACTTAATTTGCCTTTCAGTGGTGGAATGCAGACGTGGGCAGTGCCTGTCAGGTTATATATGTTATGTCTTAATAACAGGCAATAAAGCAAGCTGTCCTGCGTGAGGGAGTGCATTAATCTGACAGCTTTCTGTCTGAAATAAATAACAATGGAATATTGTGAAAATAAAATGAGTTTGTAAACAGGCACTCGCTCTCTTAGGAAAAACAACCTGCTCGATTGTTTTATGCTAATGCTTTGAACTCGTGAAAAGCAATAAAAAAGGATATGTTTAGCAGAGATATAACTGAATGTCCGTTATTGTTGTTCTGTCGAGCCTGCTGGATAAAAAGAGGCACTACTTTTTGTCAGATCTGATGCACACATAGCACAAGCCGCAACATGACGTGGGGGAGGATGGTGCACCTCTTAACTGTATCTTTAGCTATCAGTCTTACCCTCTTAGGAAAGAGCTTTTCTGCGAAGGCCTCTCACAGGTTGTAGCTGCCTCCCCGGCGTGCGTACGGCTCGGGTCTCACCAGGAAGAGGGACGTACAGCCTACAGAAAGGGAAGACGTTTGTCTTTTTCCAAGCTGAACACCTATTTCAACAGCCTTAGCGAGCGCAGGCTGCCAGCACCCTCCTCCTTCTCCAAGGTGCTATCAGTGTCCCACCTTCGACTCGTTAGCCCTTTCCAAGGCCAGCCAAGGATGCGGACACCTCGTCGGCATCGGTGGGACCGGTCACTGCCACACCAGAACGCTGGCCGCAGGGTGCAAGGTGCAGACAATCCCAGCAGGGACCTGCCCTGCCACCGCACACTTCCAGCATCCGCGGCCAGCGCGGTGGGTGCCACCCGAGTAGCTGAGGGCATCTCACCTTTGCCAGGGGAATACAGCTATGGCTGGGAGTTATCCTGGGACTACGCCTGTATGTCTGTGCATAAGTACACTTCCCGCAAATACAGAAAGTGTCAGTCTAAAAATAACCCTAGCCTGTCACCAATTTTGAGTCTGTTTTGATGTTTTCCTCTTGCTGACAATGGCTGCATGTTGCCAGTCCTCTGGCTCTGTCCTGCCTCTCGTGAGGTGCATCAGAAAGTTCCCCTTCCCAACAGTCTGATGTTTCGATGAACAAACATTGGCCTTCCCTTCCATGGGTCCTCTCCATCCGCTTCACCTGCCATGTCGCAGTGTCTGAGGGCACTGACTGTAATTCGTGCCATGCTCTTCATTTGCTTTGGTTTCAAACTCTGTTTTGAGACTTGTTTGTGCATGAGAATGTTTTAGTATTAGAATTTCACAAGACCCTCATGTGCATCTTTCCTTTGTTTTTTCCCCATTGTTAAGGGTCAAGAATCCTTGATAAACCCATTCAGTATTAAAATTTCTTTTCTTGAGCTCCTTGCTGATTTTTTGAGGTCAAGAAATAGCTTTGAAAGTCGTTTTGTTTTTTGTTGTTTTTTTTTTAAATGCACAAATACAGGAGACATGCCAGTAACTCTATGTAGCATTACTAAGACACTTTCTTCCCAATGTACCCAAGATTATTTTCTTACCCTTTAAAAGCATAATTAGTCCTGTGAGATCTGGACCATGCCTGCTCTCTGTGCTGTGCTCTTCATTCCATCTTGGCAATTAATTCCCTTTGGGTGGGAGAACATCAAGGCATTGGCAAATCCTGAAAAAAGAAGAATCAAAAGCATCCCGTTAGGAGCTGATAGAAAGGATGCAACTTCAAGATATTAATTAATTCATCCCATAATAATTTAAACTAAAAGCAACTTCTAAGACAGGGGGACATCCCAGAACTACCCACTAGAAAAGAGCAACTTTTGAGAGACACCATCTCCTTGCTGCCCACTCAGCCTCCAGTCTCCCAAATCCCGCGCTCCCCGGGATGCAGTGACCCGGGATGCAGTGACCTAGCTGCAAGAGGAGAAGGGGCAGAGTCACTGCTCCCCCTCCACCGCCAGCTGCGGGTGCAGGACTGGGATCCTCCAGCAGCACACACGGAGGGGTTGCGCGCTCTTGGGTCAAAGGTGGGACCTAGAAACTGCTACCAAACGACCTGGCCATCAATAAAACCGCAAACATTAAAATGCTGCCTTTGAACGAAGGTGACTGGCCGCTGCACTCCGGAGCAACTCCCTGAGCACTACCACAGCATCCTCCTGCCCCGGGACGCGGGGGCCTTCCCACCAGCCGCAGAGCTCCGACACACCCAGGCAGCCCCTCCGAGCCCACCTCGGGACTGCCAGGCGCTCTGAACTCTGCTCTGCAGCCCGAAATAGAAGTGTGGATATTTTTTTTTTTTTTTTTTTTTGGGGGGGGTCGCCTCAAGGGAAGGTGCTGCAAACGTTCCCCTGAGGTTTGAGCACCTACACACGCTCTCCGTGCCCGTTAATTTAGCAGGAATACTGACAGGAAAGCCATTCATCGGGATTGCTCTCCCCAGTAAGTTCGTTTTGGAGGATCTTTCCATTTTATGCTGGAACACAAGCAATGACCTGTTACATCAGCTAAAGACATAAAAAGAAATTAATCAGAGAAAATAAGGGAAAGCCCTCTCTTTCATGCCCTTTATGATACAAATAATAAATAATTTTTCCGAACTGAGGACCTGTAAACAAGTCTATGTATTTAACAAGAATTTCTCTCATTAGCAATCCAAGGAGGGCCATGGTTAAAGCAGACAAATCAATTTTTGTCACACTTTCTAACATTGCCACCAAACTGAGGCATTTAAAGTTACACTTGTCACAACACTAATTATCTATCTGAACAACAGAGCTCTCGGCTGATTGAATGAGTTCGTCTGCAGTGAGATCATTTCATCAGCTGCATCTGATCGTCATTACTTTTTGGATACAGGATGTAAATCGACTATAATGACAGAAAATATGGCTTTGGTACCTTTACAGCAGCTTCATATGAGACAGAGGGGAACTCTTCTGCAGCATCCAAAAGCTTCTGCTCATGTACCGGAAAACAATGTCTTGGGGGGTTGTGTTGCCTTGGAAACATGAAAAATAAAGCACCATTAATTGCCTATTTTCAAGCAACCAGACTATCCAGTGCTGAGGGCCTGATCCAAGGCTAATGAAACCCTTACCCCAATTTCAGCAGACGCTGACTGATCGATCAGCCCTTCCAAACAAGGAGAGAGCCCAGGCAGAGCAAAGCTCAGCCAAGTTTTACTTCTGACCATGTTTCCTAAGAGTTACCAGAAGGCTTCAGGCAGACACTCAGAGTGCTGCTTTGCATCCTTGCCTTCATATCCATGACTTTAAGTCATGTTTACTTTTTAAAATATATGCTCTCTTTTTTCAGTGAGATACTGGCAGCTGACCTGATAAATATCCATACAAACATGTATACAAGATCTATATAAATCCCACGTATGCATCCTCTCCAGATAGGAAATTGTGCTAATAGTCCCAGTCGCTGGCACAGAAGCATGAGTTCAGCCAGACCTTCTGCTATCATTCTTTCTGCCCAAAATACTGCCAAATAGCAGTCTTTACTATTACATTTTCTGTATAATCATTTTTAACTGTTAATTAAACATTTTTTTAACTACAGGCTGCTTGCTTCTTTTCCTGCCATTAGTAGTGGTGCTTTGGTCCTAATTGTAAAACTCTGTGAAATAGGTGAAGACTAAAACCAAACTTTTCTTGTGGGAGTTTGAAGTTGTCCTAAAATTTTCTTTTGTAAAGACTGTTCGGCCCCCCTGCCAGCACAGCCGAAAGCAATCGGCTAAACCTCCCATCACAAAGGTATGGAAGGATAAAATAATTCCAGTAAAATCTTTTTAATTTTTTGCATTCTTCTCATTCGTGAACTATGCAAAATATCTCTTTCATTTACAATGAATATTAATCCTTGCCTATCAACCAAAGCACAATTTTAGAGTATTTTGCACTCGTTCATATTCACAAGGTTGACCACCATCACTAAAGACCTTTGATGATGGATGGTCGTTTCAGACTTGGGCCAGGGTTTAACCCAGCAGTACCCGACACCACCGGAATCATTTCATTAAAGAGGTGCCGGAGCGGGGCGAGGTCCCGTGTGCCGCACAGCCCCTGCAGAGGGGTGGCGGTGGGACCCCAGCGCCCGCAGCTGGGGGGTGACCCCGTGCAGAGCGCGAGCCAGGGCACAGCCTGGGCCAGCGCGGAGCCCCCCAAGGGACCCTGCCACTGCTCCCGTGGGGCGTAGCAGGGGACACAGCGAGGCCACATCGGCACCTGTGACTGCGTGATGGGCACGCTCGTCCCCTTCAGCCCTGAGCCCTTCTTGCCCCCACGGCCATGACCCAGCTCCGGCCTCGCCGTCGCAGCAGCTGGTACGAGAACGGGCACAGTTCAGCCACAGCCCCCAGCTGGCTTCACCACCCAGCCCCAGGAGCCCGACGTGCCCATCCCAGCCATACCTACGGCTTTTCCATCACATGCGTACGCTCCTGCAGAATCATAGCATCTTTTAGGTTAGAGAAGACCTTTAAGATCGCTGAGTCCAACTGTTAACCCAGCACTGCCAAGCCCACCCCTGAGCCGTGTCCCTGTAAAGGGCTCTGCCCCACCACTGGCACCAGCACACACCAACTCCAGACCCGTTCCAGTGCTTCCAGGCAAAGCGCACCAGCAGCATTGAGGTTAATGAGCCAAATAAGCCAAGACTGCAGCTCTCCAAGGTCTCTCACTGCCTCCTCCCCACCTGAGCTGCTTCGCCTCTTAGCATTCTTCTAAAGAAGCATACTTAACAATTTAAAAAAGGTAACCCACCAGGAACATCCATTTGTTGAAAAATCATCTAAAGCCAGACTCAAACTGTTTTCTCCGTTGGCACCGGTCAACAGCTACAGCTGGAGGGCTCGTGTCAGACACTGGTGCTGGTCCCCAGCGCTCGGCGTGTGCGTGCTGGGGGAAAGCCGTGGGGCCACCCTGCAGCACCCGCGCCGGGCGTGCCCCGACCCTCCAGCACAGCCAGGGGACGGGGTCTGGAGATCCTGCCCACAGCATGGGGATGGGGCACAGCCACCTCCCAGGGAAAGCATCGCTTTTGTCTTGTAACACTATGCAAACACAACAAATGCTATTTTTACATTTGGCCTCAGCTATTTTAAGCAAAAATTTGCTTTAAAAGACACCAAAAGACAACCTTTTCCTTCAGTTAGCCATCCATTTCTAAATGAGCTGTTTATATCGGTAATTCCGAGTTTTCTTTTCTCTCTCCAATTTTCCTCAGGAATAATGCCACTGGCAAACTCCATGAATCTCTTTGGAGTCTTTCTGAAGGTTAAACTAACTACAAGAAAGCAGGATCAAAGGGGGAAAAAAAACTTTATTCTAGAAGCACAGAAATATTTACATAACACAAGATAAGCTAGAACTCATTTCTACGATGTAGACACACTTGTAAAAAAACTATAAAACCAGGCCATTTTTAGTTTGCTTGGGGAGGGGAGGAGAAGAGATATTTTTGTAGCTCATGTAACAGAAGAGAGACAAGGCTGGCAATCAGCACAGTACGTAATGAATCTAATTGAACCGATCCAGAGTTTTCAGGGTTTCCTGCCTGAAGGAAAAGAATCTCTCGGAGCCATTTTGATGCAGAAGAGGAGAAGAGAATAAAGGATCCCGCCGCAGCCCAGGGCTGACGCCTCCTCTGGGCAGCAAACCAAGGACCAGGAGGAGCCCAGCTAAAGGTTAAACGTCAGATGACAAAGCTGAATATTGATTGGGAAGTCACTGCCAGAAACAATGGGATTGATGCAGGCAGCCCTCGGAAAGCAAGACAGGAGTTTTAGTTTGACTTCTTCTAAGCTGCTCTCTGAGATCCTCAGCTGTGACTGCAAATTTTTGCAGCCGTCTACTGATAGGAGTGATGAGGAAGAATTCGAATTGATTTAGGGCTGGTCATTGCAGAACAATAATAAAAATTAAATGAAAGACACTTTTTTCACAACACATTTCTCAAGAACTGGCCTCTTTTTGGCCAGCTTTAGTAAATTCAGAATAATGGGAAGTTCAATACGCTTATCAATATTTATTCTAACGAGTTCATCATCTCTCCTCACTGATGCACTGGAACCAAACCCATCAACATTTCGATATCAAACACCCACTTCTGCCTGCCCTCAGAGAAGCAGAGCCATCCGTTCTGCCGTTAATTAGCTATCCTCTAGGAAGAAACGTGAAAGCCCGTGCTTTAAATTAGACCCATCTGGTAAAGGCTTTCTTGAAAAGATGAGACTTATGTCATGTTTTGGAGCTATCAAGAGGCAGAGGTTTCCCAGCAGAGGCCATCTGTCCCAGATAACTGCTGCCAGCCCTCAGGATTACAAATTAGTCCATAATAATTGTTTATATGAAAGGATGACTGAAGGGTCAGGAGGCTGACCTCTGAATATGAACATCACGGTGGAATCTAATAAACGCCCAGGTACTGAGATGAGGAGCGGGGCATCGCTTCCCAGCACCTCCCTCTCCTTCCAGGAAATTGCAGGACTCTTGCTCCTCTTTGGGTTCAAGCAAGAATTGAGATGATGATGCTTGTGGCCATTTTCCTACTTAACTGAGTATGTGCTAGAAAGTGTGGGACAGGTTCAGGTCCCTCCCTTGCCCAAGCAGTTTTAACTCAGTATCTGATTTTCTTGAAGTCTCGTAGATTAGAACCCTCCCTTGCACCTACCTGAACTCCTGGCTGCACATCTGGGATGAAAGCCCAGCTTTTGGAGATGAAGCTAACGCAATTTCTAGACCTGGATAACGTGCTAACTAGGTTCTGTTACACACAGCCCACGGCACAGTCACATTCAAGACTAAATCGCCACAAACCACACTTCCCAAACCACAGAGGAGTCTCAGACCACAGCCAGGCTTGGATCTGGTTCCCCCCCCCCCCCCCCCCATTCTATGTAGTTTCAATTAATTTCCAACGTGCCATGTGCTGTATTCTCTGGTCACAGTGCAGCTGAAGTGCAATCACACGAGTCCTGCTGTTACTAAAGCAGCTCCTGTCTCGCTGCTCTTATCGGGGCAGCACAGGTCTGGGACCAGCTTGTAAGGAGAGAAATTGCTTACATAATTTATGATGTCTCTTGTTGTCAAAATAACCCGACAAGCTTAAAAATATAAGCAGACACTGTGAGGAACAATATGCTTAAAATGTTGTGTTATATGGTAGTGGCACAGAATGGAAAACATTTGAAATTAGAAGAGAATAAAAATGAAAGGTATTAGAGAAACATCAAACACTTTCTGTATTTCACCCATCAATAATGCATCATACTTTGTTTTAAAGACAGAAGATGATGATGCCCAGGTGGCTCAAGGAAGATATTTGAAGTTCCAAATAAACATTACTACAAGTGGACTGTGCTGGTGGCATGTCACCCCTGGAACGGCCAGGGAAGGACCTGGCAGACAGCTGCAGCACACGGGCTCTACAGGCATCTCTCCTTCGTGAGAAGAACAAAGTGCTTGGACATCTATTTCTCCGTACGGACAGAACACCCACGTTACTTGAGCACAGTAACTTGTACACAGAAAAGATGCACGAACGAACATGCCAAAAGGCACCAGAGCATTGCGTTTGCAGAGGAAAAATCTTCCCTGCACAGCTACAGCAGGACAGGACCCCAGGCTCCTGACTTCAGGATCTACTTACAGAGATGAGGAAAAATATATAAAGTATATAGACAGAAAACTGAAGGAGCGGGTGGCTGTTTTCTGAACGCAGAGATGCTGCTGATTGCCAGGCTGCAGACGGACACCACGCATTTTAGAAATTAGTAAGTTGTTGGGTTTGGAGGTTTTTTTACCACATCAGTTGGATTTCTGACTGTGGGAATCTTTTCCTCAGAGAGGCTCTTTTCATAGGAACAGCAGGGCATGGAACGGTAACAGCATGAAACGAGAGATCTTGAAAAGCAGCGCTGTTCTGCAGGAAGCCGTGCATTTGCATGTTAAGCTACATCTATTCCCTGAATGCTCAGACACATGAAAGCAACCCCAGATTTTTAGTTAGCAGCAGATCTTTTAGCTTCAGCCTGAATTTAAAGGTCATGCTTGTTTAGAGTTTTCTTTGCACTTAGCTGGAGCAGCGCTGCACAGCTCTCCTTGGGAGGAACGGTGAGAAAAGCGCCGGCACAGCCCGGGGTCACAATCCTGTCTGTAGCACATGCTGTCTGACACTGGCCCCCGTTCCCAGCGACGGTGGCCCCGATACACTGGGATGTTGTACGAGAGACACTTCTCTGATATCGGTGACCTTAACAAGAGCTTTTTAGCACTTGTCAGGGCCGTGACAGCTGAATCTTTTTAGGCATGTAAATGCAGCGCAAGTGGAAAGCAACTGAACAAAACCCACTGTCCTTTTCACAAAACACAGCCCTAAGGGGAGTTCAAGACATTTAAACTCAATTTTAACCTTTCTCATCTTCAGAAATCAAACTTATTTTTGACCAAGCTGAAAGTTTCCTACCTGGCATGGAAAATTCTGCCCTTCGGCTTTGTGCCGCGTCTCCCTCCCACCACCACTGGCACGACCAGCCCATCGGCCAGCCAGGGCTGCAGGGCAGGGATGCTCCACTGTGCTTCTTGCTCCTCCTCATCCTCCCATGACACCCTGATGAACAGTCCAGCATTGCAAGGTTGTCATCAACACCACCGAGCTCCTCGGTATGCTGTTTCCTCCCTTACTTCGGCACTCAGAAGCAGGTGAAGTGGGAGATAAAGAATAAAATTATGACCCTTGTCAGCATCCAAATGAGCAGTGCTGATGTGGCCGCATGTTTGAATATTCAGGAAAGGAGCAGATCTACACACTGGGTTTACTGACATAAATGTTGGTCTTGGCTGTCGAATTCCTGGTGTTGAAGGGTGCAGAAAAATGATATGTATGCAGAATGGAGAAGAGGCGAGGTCTTGCTTTGCCTGCCAATATATAAAGGACTCAAGTGATTGTTAGTTTGTTTGCCTTTGTGACTGGATTGATATGGCTTATGGCAAAGTACCCTGCTGATAGAGATGAGCAATTAAATATCAATAGAAGCTAAGATCTTTGGATCTTCACCTGAAACGCACTGGGGAGCCGGTGGGGAAGGACCCCCTGAGAGACTGATCCAACCCAGAAGGAGCGGACACCCTCCAGAGGGTTATTATTTCAGTTCGTCTGGACTGTTCATTTCTCTCACATATGCTGGCGACACAGCACATGGTCCCATCTCCTCTGGAGGTGGAACACAACTTCTGAAGCCACAAGGTGACAGGGGTGGGGACAGCTCTGGTCTCACACAGGCCCATCAGTGACACACACCCCAACGCTGAGAGCTGAGACAAAAACCCCTCAGGCTTCCCAGCACAACTGCACGTAGCGGGACTTAAAAAGTCCCGTTCCGAGATGCCTGCCTTCCCCTCCCTCAACTTCCCCTCGTGGTACTGAGAGATGATTTCTCACATAAGCGAAGGAAAGTGCCTAACCTCAGAAGAATATTATTTTAAAGATGAGCATGCCTTACTCGGAAATCCTAGGTGCACCTGTTCAGCGCTTCACTGAAGGGCGAGTTCAGGTCTGACAGCAGCTGCTCCCAGGGGTACCGCCGGCGTTACGCAGGGGCAGTGGGTAGATGCAGATGGCGTCACCAAGCCAGCAGGCTTGCTTAGCAAGGCAGAACATCAGCCTGGGGCTTTGGAAGACTCAGGTTCTGGCCTCCCAATTCCCTTGCACGAACACATTTATGCTTTGGTCTGTTGCCTCCACAAGCACTGACGGTGCTGAGGCACCTGGTGTGCTGAGACCACTACTTATCCTGATGATGAGCGTGACAAAATTGCTTGGGGTTTGGATTTGTTTTTTTTAGCTGCTTGCTGTATCTAGGTAAGTCACTTGTCTTACACTTGGAGTAAGATTTCTGTTGCTTCCTGCCTGTACACCTCCCACCCAAAGGCATCTTCTTCCATTATTGCCATCCCTGGGCCACCCGTTCACGATAATATTTGACACTACAAAGTCTCGGAGGTTTGCTGTGTCACCCAGCACCGGAGCACCCTCCCAGCCCCAAAGCACCCTGAAAGATTCCATGTGCCTGCCTCCAAGTGTCCTGCTATACATCTGCCATATAGCACAGGACTATGGTCCGGACCAGACCACACGCTGAGGGGGGAAGAAGAGGAAAAGAGATTCTTCTTTTCCCTCTCTCACTTCAACAAATGCACACCGGGTCATCATGCTGGCTTATGGCAGCCGGTGCTGCCTTGCACCCCTTTGCATCCACCTCTTCCCTCTCCCCTTGGGCAGGCCATCAATCTGTCACCATTCTGGGTCTCAAATGCTACCAGTGCATGCCCCTGAACTTCCCCGGAACTCTTCTCCTTTCCAACTGCATCCTCTCCGTGTGTGCTGCATTAAGCTACCCAAGCTTTACTGCTACATTTAGGGTACAGAGCAGAAGTTACATAAAGCAGCAGTGTCCCTGTGTGTAAGGCAAAACTGATCTTACGTACAGGATGGAAACACTTGTAGCTCACAATGGCCACCTGAAATGGGGCTATATAAAATTGCAGAGCACACCAAAATAGAGAAAACATATCTGACACACCTATAAAATGCAAATATTGCCTATTAATTTTAAATGCATTATTTTATGAGAAATGTGGTCATACTGCATTTAAATGTGTAACTATCTCAGAATTTAGTGCATCAGTTGAAAATTTTCATGGTCAAGATAAAAAAAAATAAGAAAGCTTTGAATCACAGTTACTCACTTTTAGCATGCTCATTTGGGGTCTGCTCAGGCTCTCGGGCGCAAATAGCTCCGTATCACACAACATGTGAATGCTGTGGTCAGGAAGGATTGCCTTGGGAAAGAATTGAGAGAGAAAAAGAAGCTGAATCACTGCAGAGTCAGTATTTGGGGAATGCCGAGGAGTCCCTGTCAGTATGGCAGGCTCTAACGTGGGCAGCACAAGCATGGACAGAGGCTGCAAAGTACAGAAGCCAAGGTTTACATCTTCATATAGAATATAAACGACTTTTTTACAACCCATGGCCAGCTTGGATACAGGGTAAGTTAGGAGGCATGCTTAAGTTAGGAAGTCTACTTTCTGCTTCTGATTTTGGGCAAGTCCCCTTCTCCTCCTTTGTGTTTCCCAGCACAATTTATCATGTTCACCCTCGTGGGCTACTGCAAAACAAATCACTCCATATTTTGCACAGTACTCTGTAGATTCAACCTTACTAGTAACACTTTCTCAGATAGTCTCATAGAAGCAGCATGTAATTCTGAATAATCTCTCCCATTCACAAAAGATAGAAAAGTCATTAGTGGGTCTACGCAAACAGGATTTTATCAAGTTATCAATTTTGGCAGAAAAATGCCAATTCCTTAAAACAGAACCTTTTAGAAGCAAAAGTCCTCCTGATTAACAACAGGGTGAGAGAGAACTGGCAAAACCATTTAATTCTGGTATTCACTATGGAAAATCTGTAATTAAGTTCCTGCCCCACATCTCTTATTCACATTTTCATTTTTAAAAATGTTTACTTTTGTATTCTGCAAGGGGATGATAGGCACTTCCACCAAAACCACCAGTTTTCCTTTCAGCCTGGCATTCCTTTTGCCATCTGTGCTGTCGTGTTTCCCTTGGTGCGCCGGTCCCCACATAACGAAGATGCTTCGATCTACTGGTACAGCAGCACGTTGTTACATATCGCTATAAGCACTGCGGCAGTGCCCAGTGCTGTACAGCCAGCAAACCAGACTTCACCGGGAGTGGTGTTCATCTATTAATCTATTACATTAGCATTATATATACTAATCTATATGTTATATAGGAGGGAGAACAAGCATTATATACAATACATATTACAGTATCATTAATCTATTACAGAAGCTTAAAAAAAATAATCACAAACTGAAACAGTGCTCTTACACATTAGTCCAAGACCACTAAAATACTTGCACATCCTTGTTTTTCTGTAGTGATTTTGTATCATCACTTGAAAACAATGTTCATAATTTGGAATAAAACCACCAAAATTCGACAGCCTTTAACAAAGGACCCCCTAAGCCTTAGGTTGGTGTATATATGCAGTCCTGCTGTTCGAAAGGCAGGGATCCTCCAAACCTTAGCCAATGTGCTCCAGCCTAAACAAACGAAGTTGTCCCACACAAACATTTCCCGAGAGTGGGCTTCATTCTGAAAAGGTAAAAAAATCCCCTGTGGCCACATCCCTAAGCTGGGACATAAGGTACCGCCATGCACATGAAGTTTAAAGTTATATGGTACAAAACGTGCATAACTATGAATGTTCTAACCCGGGAGTTTTCACCACAGAGCACTGTAATATGGGAGCAGCTTAGAAATGTTTTCTGTATGAAAACGCAAAGCAAGCACTCGCTGTCCCGATGTTCTTATGAACAAGTAAGTTATTGACAATATCTGGTTCTTCTAGTGCAAGTTCAAAGCCCACAAACGCAGCCTTGGACCATCACAGAAATATGGAAATTGCTTTTATAATAAAGATTTTTTTATGATTCTCATTGTAGGCTATTAGGCTGAGGGTCCACATTTGTAAATCATGTTTATAATTCAATTATTTACATAATGGACAAAAATGCAAAAGCAAGTAAGATACAGAGTAGAAATATTCATAGTTTCTTATTATGGCAAAAAAAGATGACTTCAAAACATAGCTTTAAAAATGAAGGCCAACATTATTTCTAGACGCACAGCTTTTAACGGTCTCGAAAACACACTCAAAACTAAACCAATGATAAGCAAATGTTAGAGATGCAATACATAACATTCCAGGCTAATACACAGGCAAGATAACATTGGGAAAGAACTGGGAATTCTTGCCCTGAAACCACAACGCCTTAGTACCGTCACAAAGAAGTTAGAAAGCAACATACCTGACACTTTTCCCTACACCTGCAATGGGCAAGAGAAAGCCCAGCCCATGAAAAGGGCTATTCAGTGGCCAGCCACGATATCCTTTGCTTGAACATATGTAAATCTGGATAAACAAAAGACAAAAATGAAGGCTGATATGTACGTTTCCATCTTCTCATCATGCTTGCATTGTTAAATGGAGAAACACACAGGGCTGAAAATTACCATGCAGGTGTTTAAAAGACATCCGCAAGCAGTTCTGCTATGGTCTAATTAGTGTTCTAATACATATTACAGTGCAGAGTCATCATTATTTCCTCTTCATTAGCTGCTGATATATAATGCATCTTAAAAAAATGTCTAACCCTTTTTTTAAATAAAAAAGAGCTTGTTTCTTCCATTAACATAAAAAAAGGCAACAGGAATATGATTAATGCATGCCATCTAAACTACGTGCATTAAACATTAAAAACCAATGCACCATCTCAGCCTAATGTGCATTTGCAAATTATAAGATATGCTTGTCAATATTAACACTTGCACCAAATGCAAGGTTGTTTAGAAAGAAAACAGCAAAAAAAAAATCCTGCTGTCTTTTTGTAAATGCTGATCCCTGTTCCTACTCTTTGGAAAGAAAGAGACCACCAAGTCCACCAGAATGCATCCAAATTATTCAAGGCGTGGTCTGACCTGGTGGGTATAGAGCTACAGATGTATCTGTCTTGTAGTCACTCTGCGAGAGCTGTACACCAGCTTTAAATTAATTTTGGCTAGCGACAGCACTCCCCCTGCCCAAGCATACAGCTGTAGGATGGAGAAACTGCTACAACGCTGCCACTCCTCTCAGCTTCTGGGATGGACTTTGCAAGCGGACTGAGCTTGGCCGTGCTGCAGCTGACCTGCCCGCAGGACCCCAACCAGCTAGAGCAGAGCTAACACACACCTGAACTACAGTGTCACAGCAGCAGAGCCCGGGTCTGCCAGAGGCTGAGAACACCTCTGTCCGTCAGACACACCTGAAACATCTCCCCATGGGATAACCTGTGCCAGGGACAAGGTCGTCTCCCAGCTTGTTGGCCAAGTTTCTGTTGGTGGTACAGCGTCTTTGGTTGTTCCAGTTAAACTGGGGGTACAGTCACTTACCCAGCCCACCCTCTCCTGCTGTCCGCACATCCCCTAGAGAAACCTGATGATATTTTGGGAGATTGAGTGATGTGTCAAAGACCCAGCTCCTTCCCCTCCCCTGCCTGTGCAGGCTGGATACCCACAGAAGAGCACTAACAGACACCAAGGTATCGCTAAAATAAGACATTCCCTTTTCCATCTAAAAATTTCAATTCTCCATCAAATGTTGAAAATTAAGATGAACTTACCAGAGGGGACAGCAGCTGAGGAAGGTACATTTTTATGCCTGCTTGGCCTTTGACGACAGCCCTTTAATTACAGCACATGGCAAGTCCTCAGCAACGTGCTAATTATGCCTGATCCCCCAAACTCAACTTAAAGCTTCTCTGCAGTTCTGCTCTCCCCCTTCTCTGACAAAGCAATAACAGATGCTCCACAAACTGATCCCTTATGAAATGTAACACCAAGTCTATAATGAGGTTTAACTGCAACAACAACAGATTTTACTCTTCCTCTAGAGATCTACAGAAATCTGGTCCATTTTTAGAAAAATTCAAGCTATGGGGAGCAAAAAACCCTAAAGTTGATGCCAGTCACAAAGCTGATACAAGTAATTGAGACGTCCGGGCTGCAGGGCCATGCCCCCTCGCCTGCTCTGCATCCAGCAGCCACTCAAACATGGATTTAGACCTTGAACTAAAAAACTGTGGGTGAATTCACACCCTGCTGAAGCTCACTTGTATCTCACCAGTGACTTTGCACTGCAGCGTCACTCTGTCCTCGTCGAGAATGAGCCAGGTTCATATCAATACCATTAAGCAGATGGAAGCAGCTCCAGGATTTGCTAGGGACGTTTCTGTCCCTGGCACAAGAAGACTTTTTTTTTTTTTTTTTCCTTGGGTTGAGTGAACACATCACCTTCAGTCAAAATGAGAGGAGGTGCTCACCTGGGGCTGTCCCCTTGCTGAGGGACATGGCAGCTCACACCACGTTATACTGCTACGGGCGCACACCGACGTGGGGTCCAAGTCCCCTGGTCTCATGACGGGGTGAGAAGAGCAACCTGCCAGCAAAATCCACAAAGCCAAGCCAGGACCAGTTCGCTAGCTCCCTGCTGGGTACTCTCACATCTTGGCAGAGCCATGCTTCATCGCGAAGCCTCAGAGCGTTGCGATTCAAGAGCACCCCACAAACAGAAGCAACAAGAGCTGTGACTGATGCTGCGGGTAAGGCTCACTATGCCTTCACGTTAAAGACGGAATCAGCAGCAAACAGGTTAAACAATTTAGCTCAGGTTGTTCAATAAATCAGTTGCAGAGTCTGGGTTGGAATCCAGAGATCGTCTCCTGCTACCGTCTTGATTTAACTTTGCTAGAATCACCTTAATTATTTTGTTTTTTTGTTGCAGGCAAAAAGTTGAGCATAGGAAACAGCACAAAGCCCTGTGCAATGCTGAGAAGAAACCATGATGGGATTTTGTCTCCTTTGCTGAGAATACCCAGGATAAAGAGCAAAAGGCTGAAAGCAGATAGGCCACTCAGTTTTCTTGGTTTGTTTTTACAGGGGTTTCTTCCTTTATCTTTAGTATTAGCCAAGAACACTCCAAAGTTTCCCAAGGGAAAGGATAATGGTGTCAAGAAAATTTAACATGTATTTGAGATGAATTCAATGCAGCTCTATTAGCTTTAGGTCGGGTTTTGGTGTTTTTTTTTAAAGACCTGTTTACGTCT
Source organism: Falco cherrug (assembly GCF_023634085.1). NCBI lineage: Eukaryota > Metazoa > Chordata > Aves > Falconiformes > Falconidae > Falco > Falco cherrug. The sequence goes on along the minus strand of NC_073700.1, from coordinate 20,411,137 downwards.
CAGCTTAAAGAAACTATTGAACTGCATATAACTGCAGTGGTGTGCTATACCTCGAGCCATATTAAAGTAGCCTAGAAGCACAGCAGTTTGATAATGTCTTAATGTACCATGGACATTATATATATATATATATATATATTTGATTTCATATATTGATCACTCTGCACACAATTAGTTGAGTAAGTGCAGATTTACAGTCAGCGCTGCTCCTTACTCTTGTTTTCTGTAGTGAATAAAACTGGCTGAAGCGTAAGTGTGGGAAAGCAATCATGGTTCCTGACCTCAGGAGTGACATCCATCCTCAGTAATGAAGCACAAAGGCTTTTTAAAATCATGCAGAAGAGCAGTCTGTTGGAGTTACGCTGACTGGTCTCTCACTTATGATTTAAAATTATTTTGAATGGATGCTTAAAGAAACATGATTTTAAAGTATTTTTTAAATTGAGGTTAACCTCCAGCTTTAAAAAAGTCAGAGAAAGAGTGACTACTTAATTTCAGTTCCAGACAGTTCTATATTCGACACATAAAAATTGAAAAAAAAAAAAAAAATGTATATATTTAAAGGCAACAATAATGGTTTTCCTCCCCCGTTTGTCTGAATAAAGGTTGCAGGTATTTGTATTGTATTCTAGTTGTTGATTACTCAACAGATACAGGTAAATGTCTTTTATCACCAAGACTTCTGAAGATGTTATTTTGACGCGTCCACTTGGACCAAACCCCACTTATAGCACATCAGGAAGGAACTGTAAAATCAATTAATTCAACAGCTATTTCTGCAGCCTAAAGTGTAATTACCCATGAAACGTTGATGTTTTTCAGGATAGCAGAAATTCATCATTTACGCTTAACCTGGACTATATTTTCCCTCCACGCATCCTAGAAGCGGTGCTCGGATGTGCAGACAGAAAAGGGCCGGTGAGCCAGTTCTCACCTATTCTGGACCAGTTAAAACATTGTTTTAATGCTTAGGAAGGTGTGGTGGGGCACGGGCAGATCTTCCAACCACCAACCAAAGCGTTAACCAGATGCCTACCAGTAAAGACACTTGTCCCCTTGGTAACGCCTTCTTTTTTCCCCTCTCCCACCTTTCCTCTGCTTCTTGTCCCACTACCAGAGGATGTGTCTGTAGATGAGGAGGTTTCTGAGTAACTTCTGTGCAGACTCGTAGGGAGCCATCACCTACCTCAGAGCACATGCCTGCACAGCAGCAGCTCCATGACAGCAGCAGCAAGGTACCACCTGCCAGGCTTCAAGGGCATGCGACGGGGCTGGATTTCCAAAAGTGCTGCGTCCCCTGCACAGAGCTATGTTGAGAAGTTTGCTCCAGTTAGGGATGCTGGATATTAACAACAACTCTAAACATAATGATTAGTTCATCTGCCTCAGACTTACAGTAGCCTTTGCGTGAAAGTATTTTACAGTTGAATAACTTTTTTAGCTCTATGTAAAAGAGGCAACATCAGTATAATCCTTAGAATCTAATAACGATTCCATCAGTGTAAAATCATTATCCTTAGGCAACAAGGAAACCAATTCAATTATGATGTTGGTTGAAAAATCGAGGGTGAAAAGTTGTAGTACATATTAAACTTGAGGCTGGAAAAGTTGTAGTACATATTAAAACGGTTACTACAGAATTTGTGTACCCAGGCTAACAAATGCTAATATGTTCTTTTGTTACCTTCTAATTTATGTGATACATGTAAGCCTGCAGCAAAAGAAACTTGTTTTAAAATTCATCTACATTAAAAAATAGCAATGCAATGAATTGTAAAGTTATTAGCATTCATGTCTGGTTGTGTTATTAAGCCGTACACATCAAATCTGGTAGTACAAGTACAGAAATGTCATAATGAAGTAGAACAGCATTTAATCAGAAGAATTTCTAAAGGTCATCAGAGCACCATATAAATTCATCCATGCATGACAGCAATATGAAATAAATAACTGAAAGAGCACAATAAGAATAAGCTTCAGTCTTTGAGCTGTTTCCAACAGCAGAAGAATTAGCCAAATTTTATGCTGAGAGAATAGCTAACAAAAAATACTGAATTCTGTAGCTTTAATTAATGGAAGACTAATAAGACACAGATAAGGATTTTTACACAAGGGAGCTAACGAGGTATGTACACTGATAGCTTCCTACGAACAGCTGATCTCATACGTCTCTGTAAAACTGAAAAGAAGACTTCAGTTCCGTTTTTTCTTCCTCATTAGCCAGATGAGCCCTAAATGATTCCGTTTAAATAACCAATGATTTGTTAATATTTTTGCACTCCTTACAAACAACAGTTTGACTGCTTTAGGACATGTATTATGGGCCCAATTCTTATTCTTGGCAGCTCCAAACATTGGAGCCATTTTAATATTTCACGTTAACGTACCGATGGCTCCATTTTCCTTGCTGAGCACTGTGATGCTCCGGTACGGTCAGGGCAGATGCAATGGGCACCCAAAGCAAAGCTCTGGTACCCAGAGTCGTGTTCAGCGGCACCTTGCTCTGCACAAAACCAAACTGATTTCACTGGGACACTTCCCAGAATAAAGATCAGTTCACAGTGATCAAAGGCAGCAGGATCTGGCTCGGCAGGTGCAGTCACACGGTCTGGGAAGGTGATGCACTGCGGTGCTGCACCAGTGCAAGGAGACCGGCTAAATAACTAATTCCCCAAAGACTCTTTCTGAAGCCGTGTAGGTACCACCTATGGCTTTCACCTAATTAGTTTTCTTGGACAGAAAAGGGGGGAAGCCCTTGTTTTGAGCTGCTCTCCAGCCCCAGGCACTGCTGGCACAGAGGCCGGAGGGGCACAGGGGACAATGAGCCTCGCGCTTCCCTTCTCCAAGTGGCCACTTCTAGGCAGGACCAGGACCAGGAACACAGCACAGGGGACCTAATCCTTTATTCTATTTGAACAGGATCACTGTTACATTTTCATTATAAGGATTTTTTATTATTATTTTTTAATGGTAGCGCTTTGTCAGAATTCAAACCCAACCATATTCCTGGTGCTGCAGTAACTGCAGCCGTGCTGGCAAAGGGAAGGGAAAGCAGATAAAGTGCTCTACTAATCCTGTGGATTTCAGCTGGCCAAACCTCCAAGCACCATGTCTGTAAAATGGATCTCTGGGTTTTCCTAGCCTAATTGCAAATGGGAATTTCTTACAAAGCAACCACTTGTCTCCTGCTGGACTCTTAAATCTTCTGAGTTCATGTGCGTGCCCGTATCCGTGTTGGCCCTTTCCCTTTGAAAGGGGCACTGACAGTCATGGAGAACACTTCGGATTTGGCACTATAGCAGAGACAAAATACAGATACTATATATTTCTACAGTGGCAAGCCAGCTGAATTACCTGAGTGATTTTGTGCATCACCAAGAGGGAAAAAATAACACGCTACTCTACATTTCAAACTAATTTGGAGAATCCACCACCATCCCCAGAGAAGTGCTTGCTTGTTTCTGAAATTATACCGAATCAGGTTTTTCAGCCCAACTTCCAGCACCCCCTGCCCTCCATCCTTATTCCCCGGTGCCTGTGCTGGTGCCCTCAGCACAGAGTAGTGGGGACTGAACCTACAGCCCCAGACTTCAATTTCCTTCACCAGAGCAATTCCTACACTGAAAAATAATGCCAAAGTCTCACACGCTGAGTCATAACAGTAAAATCTTAATCTGCACATCATCCATCTTCTAATGGCCATGGACATGACACACACAAAGGGGACGTTACACTATTATTTTCCATCTCTTTATTTCATATGTTCCCTCTAGGCCCCATCGAGTGAATAATTATTATTTTTTTTTAATTCTAATAAATGACTGCAAAAAGAAACAGACAACTCCAGAGGCTGAGTACAGTCTCATGCATCATTTTCATATTTTTTTGTAATTCATTAGTGTCTGCAGTAAATGAAAAAATTTATAACCACACTCAGGTTTCCCAAGAAATCATCCTAGCAGCATGTTTACTGAATCAGCAGGAAAACAAAATGAAATCAGAAAAGAAAAAGCAGTATCTAAATGAAAGCTAGAAGAGCTGAAAAGAACCATGAGATTATAATCTTAAATTAAAACCACAGTGAGGGTAATATAAAAAATATTCTAATCACTACATCCAATTAAATGAAGTAAATCACTAAAGCATGTTAAGTGCCTTAACTATTACAATAATTAAGAATCAAACAGAAATCAAGCATGTTTGAAAGAGTGATGCTGCACATTAGGAACAGGGAATGCTGTTTCCCATTCAAACGCAGAGACAAAGCAGAAACACCGGAGATTCCCAGGGGCCTGTCACCAGGGGTGCCCGGTGTGGAAATCCTCGCTGGGAGAGCGGGTGGTCTCTTCCCCACAGTGCCAAGGATGTCCCGCTGCCCAGGTGACCGGCATCTCAGCCTCTGCCCTGCTCCCATGCAGGGAAAACAGCAGGGCGCTCCCCAGAGAGGACTCCCACGGATGGCTGCAACCCTTCTGCTGCCCACACCTGGCAGCCCCTCCGCTCCTCTCCCTCCTCCCCGAGGAGATACGCAAAGAGAAACCTGATGAGGAGCTCCATGAGAAACACTACACAAACTGCCGTGCTGTAGGCAAACACAGCTTCGGACATTTTACGGTCTCACTGTCTGATGCTCCAAAGCAAACATACAAATTAGAATCACAGCAACAGTCTGGGCTGGAAGGGACCTTTAAAGGCCACCTAGTCCACCCCCTGCCATGAGCAGCAACATCCCAGCTAGATCAGGTTGCTCAGAGCCCCGTCCAACCTGGCCTTGCATGTTTGCAGGGATGGGCACCTACCAGTGCCCTGGGCAGCCTGTGCCAGGGTTCCAGCACCCTCGTCGTAAAAAATTTTGTCCTTATACGTAGTCTGAATCTGCCCTCTTCTAGTTTAGAGCCATTGCCCCGGCTCAGCGACAGCGTTAACATGTATGACTGCCCGAACCCGCACGGTGCAGACCAGACACCTGCCCAGCGCAGGAGCCTTCTGCCCCACCACAGCCATCAATCACAGCACAGCCACTCGATGGGAATCTGTGGTTCACGTACAACTCCTTATTAGACAGTCGTCTTCCTAAATCCGTCTGAGGCCATGCATAGGTGATAAATATTTTAATTAGTAAGATTAGCAACCAAGAAGTACAATTTAGACACAAGATTTATTTGCAAATGATAATCCCAAACTTTTCTGCAAAAGCTGGATCTGAGCTTTCCGAATACAAAACATTGCTACTGTGCTAGGCTAAAATAGTGGCACACACAGAGACCTCACTTGATCACTTCCAGAGAGGCTTTAATAATTTTTGGTTGGTTGGTTTTGGTTTTGTTTTTTAAGTCATAGCATCCCTGCTTATAGAGAACCCATTTTTACTAAATTCCACACGGCTGACATTTACTTGCTTTCAGAAAGCTATGCTAAATATTGCAGGATAGTTGAACTTAGGTGCACTCTAAAACTGGAGTCAAAAGCATGCTTTGTCTAGACAAAATGTACTTGTATTTTGAAAGAATAGCTACATACAGAGTCAAGGCAGGGAAACTTGTCCTGCTGGAGTCCAATGCTGCACGAAGACACCCTGAAGTGTGGTAGGACACTTTCACAAGATGCAGTGAGTGCAGGAAAGGAGGAATCATTTGCACCATGCTCTTCCCTTGTTTCGCTAACACGGTAGCTCTGATGATTGTAAATAATCCAGATCATTTATTTAGCCACATTACCCTGCACTTGGGGAAGGAGGAATAGTATTTGAAGGGCTAACACATACTGGATTTTAAGGACATGTAAGTAATTGCTTTTAACAGTTCTCCCTCCATTTGCACTTTGCACATCCCTTTTGCTTGGCAAACGTTTGTACATGAAAAACACAGTGAGAAAAACCAAAACTGAATAAAGGCAACAGGGAGTTTTGTTCCCATTCTTCTTCGTATTTGTTTTCCCTGTAAGGAAAATGCATTCAAGTGCTCAGTGTGGGATTTCATATGTTGCAATTTTATCTCAGGAAAGTAATCTCTCCCACACCGCACTGTATGAAAAGGAAGAGAATACAGAGTAATGCGGGGGTTTTCATTCCTACAACTTCTTTATTGCCAGCAAGTAAATACAATTACAGATTGTGCACAACAATACATGCTAAAACTATAAAATATCTGCAGTATATCTAAGTCTATTTGAGAACTGTCAAGCCTACATTCAGGTAAAGAAGAAGAAAAGAGCAAACTATTTACAGAATGATGAACTCCCGGGCTCTTTTGGCAGCAGGAAAGCGCTCAGAAAGGAATGTGAGCAATCTGCACCCTGCAAGGGCCAGTGCATCACCTCACTAGCACTGAGTTTTATTAACAGGCTGAAACACTCCCTACTCTGCAACCACATTTGCAATATTACTTTTAAGAAGCTCATTTTCACCAAGCCCAGCTCATAATCACTTTTGCGTCTTCAACCATAGAACTGTTAAAATTTTACAGTATTAGACTAAGTATAGGTATTTCATTGGCAAGATTGATTCTTGAATTCTTCCTTTACTATGTTCCCAAAGTATAACCTGCTCCGATCCCAGTGCTGAGAGGTCTTGGCAGCCTTCAGCCTGCTCTGAAATCATCAGATTCCTCCCACAAAATGGTACTTGCGTCCTGAGTACAAACTGCTGGCCCTCTCACCCACTGCCCCCCAGCAACCATACCCCCAAAACAAGCGCTCCCAGCCCAGCCAGCGGTGCTGAGCCCTTCCCCGCTCGGGGGCTGTTGTTTCTGGGCCCCTGCACAAATACCAGATCAAATGCAAAAGGGTGTTCAAGAACACAGCCTTGCAAAACTCGGGTGAGTACTAACGTGATCTGATCTGAGCCATGAGAGAGGACGAACCCACTATGATGGTGTGGAAATCCAGCACTAGAGCTTGCTTCAGACACACACACCTCGTGGTGAAGGGTTTAGCTAAGGCCTAACAGCTAAACCCGGTGAGCACTGGGCTCCTAGGAGATGGACGTGTCGACACGTTATCAAACTATGTGCTGTTCTCAGCTTTCAGACCAGGCTCATGCCAAAAATACAGTCCCCTGGAAGGATTTTCAGTATGATGCTGCATTTAAAAACCCACAAGTTAAAAAAAAAGCAACAATAACAAAGTACCAACATTAATCCAAAATGTCTCAGTAGAGGAATCCCTTCAAAATAATACTTTTATCCACAATCCAGTTCAAATTTTCTCCATTTTAGCACAAAATATTGCAAACTACATTGGAAAAAAAAACAAAACCCAGACACAGCCTCGTCCTTCAGTGCTTGTGCCACACCACGACAGCATCTCTACTTTAATAGGAGGCTTTATTTTTATTTTTTTTTAGGGTTACCCTTGGGGAACTTCCCAGTTACCTGCCACTCCTCCACTTGGCTGAAACTATGCTGTGGTCCCTCCTGCCCCTTCAGAACCTACAACCACTGCAGCAGGTGATTCAGCTTCAGACCCGCTCCCGCAGGTGACTTTTCACCTCCGATGGGCCCCCCCTCTCACAACCCGCCTCTTCCATTATCTGTATCATGTAAGTCTTCAAACTTTCATCCCCAAAGATTTAACCAGCCTCCCAGCTCTTCCAAACAGTTCCTCACTCGAGAGCCTCCACTTATCTGTGAAGATATTTTACCTTTCACCATTTAAAGCTTAGGTTTTTCTGTGTTTGAACTTCAGTCTGCTTTATTTTATCTTCTAATATATCTCAGTGTCTTTTACAGTTCCTGGTTATATTATTATGCATTTGAGCAAGTCTCCTCTAAGGAATGACCTTATCTATAGGTATTAAAGCCTGACATCTTTCAGCTGCTCTTTTAATGCTGAATTTGTTCTTTGGGCTGGGAAGGGGAAGGCCGGGTTCAGTGGATAACCAATAAATATCTGCTTTGATCTCCCTGCCCAAATTTAACCCTTTTCACAGGCTCTGTCTATAAAGTCTCAAATAATTGCTCTGTCTAGAAAAACTTGCATCTCTAGCAATATTTTGGAGGTCTGGCATTTCAGAAATGAGGATCACTTCCCCAAATACAGAACAGGAGGATTTGATCGGAGCAGCAGTCTGCATGTGTGACACGCTGACTGACCGCTTCAAATGAAGATGCCAACAATGTAGAAGGCAGTAATTGCCCCCCAAAATGTGCTTTCGTTAAGAGTTAAGTTACAAAATGTTGTTTCCCATCAAGTTTTTCAGCTCATCAAGAATATATCCTTATTAACGGAATCCTAAACATACCCATTATATATTCTGCTTTTTAAACACTGTAAATTGCAATCCTGAATGCTGCCTAGTGACAGTAAGTTCTTTAGGGTTCTTGTATACAGCACTGCTCTTGCCATTAAATTTCCAATAAAGTACTTTCATTTTTATATCTGAAATCCCAGAAATGGCACTAGAGAAACCTAGTATTTAACTCTTAAATTTAATACAAAGTATTTCACTCAGCATGAAAGCATTTTAAAATTGCTCCAGTGCAGGCTGTGGTTCACTGCTGTACTTGGTGAGCTTAGTATGTCCATGGCAACTGATGAATATTACTGTTGCTGCTGCTATAAATAACAAACCTATTTGGCGAAGTCTGAGATGTAAATATTAAATCCAGCACAAAGGTAATTTTCTGTTCCTTCTTTTGCTCCCTTCTGAGTTAGGAACCTATACTTGCACATCAGTAGCTTATTTCCAAATAGAGCTGCAGGTGTCACAATGTTGCAGAAACCAGCAATTTTGATTGACATTGCTTTCAACCAGAATCACACGTGTGGGGTCAGGTGCCGGTGCAATGCTGTGTAATGCCGAGCTGGTTGTAGCAGCAGCTCCCCCTCTGAGCCATGAGTGCTCCCCAGTCCCAGCACTGAAACGGTACAGAGGCACATCTTATGGGGAACCATCAAAACCTGTGACTTCATTTTCAGAAAGATAAAGGCAGACTCTCACCTGCGAGTACCATATGTACAACTGGCTCACTATTTTGCATGTGCAGATTAGGCATGAGGGCATGCAAATGGAGCTAATGCCCTTTGCAATAGATGGTACCGCTGACCGTGAGCCCCCGTTTGGTAGCACACTGCTTTGGTGGGAGTGCCAGCAACTATACACGTGGTGAGGAGAACCGCGCGCAGTTCCATCGCCCAGCGGATTTGGGAAGTCACGTACTGTCAAATCTCTACACATTTCCCTGCTCTCCTGGCCACTTTCCCACTCCCAGCAAGGAAGAGGGGGACACCCCTACTGTCTGCCCATGCAATGATGCTGGGCTCAAGCAGGGCAGAAGCACCTGTAACTGGGCTCTGGTTAGCTGGGGACGGCAGCTGTGTGTGACGGTTCCTCCCCACAAGCCTGGTGACTGCTTGGTGGGGCACGGACCCAGAGCAGATCTGTCCCCTCCCTGGTGGGGCCCTCTGCACCACTGCAGCCAAGCTCTGGCAGAGATGCTACTTGCTTGTGACCTGCCACTTCCTAAGAAGAATTCAGATGAACTGCAGAAGCAGTTTGCCTCGGCTGCCTTCCTGGGCTCTGCCAGGAAAGCTGCTGGCTGTTGGCTGTTGCATCCCTCAAGTAGTTAGATGGTTGTCTCAACTGCGAAGTGGCAACTCTCCACTAAGGGGTGGCCAGAAGCAGCTTGCTAAATCATCTCACAGTTGCCGTTCTGCCCTGCTACCCATCAGGCTGGCTTGCCTCCCACCCCTGGGACCTGAGGCTCTGCAGAGGTGGCCTACAGACCTGCCTGTGTTCATGTTTAATGGGCATGGCAAGTGAGGAGCTGGGGAGCAAGCCTGAGCCCAGATCCAGGTCAGACGTGAGCTGTAAATGCAGCAAATGCAACGTTCTCCTTCCCGATCCCACTTTCCACACGCATCCACTCTCAACAGCACCTAAAAGGGGATCGGTGTGCTTCGTCCTACCCAGATCTCACCTTCCTGCCATTCCAACACACCACCAGTTCACTGGGACACTGCAGCTCCACAGCTCTGCCACACTAAGTTACTCCAGGGTCCGTTCCAAGATACCAGCCAGCTACACCTTATCCAAAGGCATATGGAAACATCCTTTGACACAGCACCAGAAACCTCGGTGTTGAAACCACTTGATTTGAGAATCAACTTGAGAAGAGAAATAGTAGCATCAGCACAGACCTCCCCTCAGCCCAGGAATTTGCTTTTAGCCATATTATCCAAATCTCATCTTGTCAGGCACGGCAGCCTGCATTGAGGTGTACCGCTTTTGACATTCCAGGATGTGGGTAAACAAGGTAAACACAAGTGTAGGAGAAATAAATGGGAATGTTAGAGAATTGCTGCTTAGACGCAGCGCTAAACCCTCTGGCACTGACTGCTACAGTTCTTTGTCATAAACACATCAATTACAATGTTTACATCAAAGCTTTCAATAGATTGCACTATTAATATAAAAATGACAGCTGTCATGCAACACATACAGCAATGGCACACTTTTGAAGCCTACAACAAAAATATGGGGTTTGATTCTGCAAAACTAAGGTTCATGCTCAGGCAAACAGTTGATTAAATTCAAGGAAACTAGCCAGCTACATAAATAAAGACCTCGGAATCAGTGCCAAAGCCACGCTTGTAATGCAATTTAAGTACATTATTCTCAAGCAACTTAACTAATTCTTAACATAATAATAACAAGTAATTAAATTGTAAATGTGCACAACTATGGATTTTTCAATGTAGGCAATAAAACATTTACCACAGCAGAATTGCTGTGAAGTTCACTGGACCTACCTGCAACCTGGACTGGATAAACCATTTGCAATGTAGGGATCAAATCCTTTTGACTTCAGCTGGTCTCAGAGCCAGGCACCCAGAGTGCAGTCCCTTACTCTTGAAAGTGAAGCCTTAGAAATTCATACTTTTAGACTTTTGTACCTGTAGGTGAAGAATGCTCTTAAGGAAACGCTCAGACACACCATGTGCTGGCTGGAGGCCACAGGGATCACCACAGCCACGACATTACAGGAACACCCCTTGAAGCAAAGGCAAGCAGGCGATGCTTAACCTCCTTGCCACATGCTCAAGGGCTCATACAACGTGCTCATGAAAGTCCTCTTTAAGCATGCTGCTGTCTGGAGATGTGGAGGGTGAAGCTTGAGGAGCCTTGAAAGGGGCTCCAGGCATCAGCACGAATTCAGAGAAAGGGCTGGATTTAGAGCTAATGCTCTGCAGTTTGGTGTAAATCAGAAGTAAACATGTTGAAGTAAAGATGAATGAAGGCAAAGAGAGGATCAGCCTTGATGTCCAGCACCCAAGAGCAGTCTGCTCATGCTGCAAGCACCTATACAAATGCATAGCAATCCTTGTTAGGCTTCCCCTGATGCAACTGCAATACACATATGGCTGTGTAACCATGCAAATAATTTTAAACAATTGAGCCATTATACTCTGCATTTACCCCCTACAGTCAGTCAATGAGACCATGTACATGATTTCTTGGAGGATAATTCATTATGGGCTGTAACTGCTGGTTTGTCACTGGGACAGTTTGTTGGAAAAGAATAAACTCTGCATTTCATTATAAATCCCAAAGCTGACAACTTTAAAAAACAAAAAACCACAAAGTATTACACTAATTTATTTTTAAAACTTTAGGGAAAAAAGCTATTTTCTTCATAAAGATAATTGAATGGATGGGAAAATACAGAGTTTTATTGGAATGATTCCTGTATCAACTGCCCAGTGGAACGGATGGGACGGTTCGGGGATTCAGACTCCGTTCTGCGTGACTGGGGGTAGCAAGGTCTGGGGTATGGCGTGGGCAGCTGACCCCGGGAAATCAAATACAAATGCAGATATTGGGGTGGAGAGAGGTGGAAGCATTCATTTTAGAGTAAGAAACAGCAACTAAAGCCCACAGTGAAAAATATATATGAAAGGCATTTTCATTTGCATATTTGGGTGGTAGCCTCTCCCTTACACAACATAGGCGGGATAAAAAAAAAAAAAGAATAATTGATCTGTATTGAGCACCAACTTAATTTCTTTTAGAAATCTTTACTAAAATAATTTATTCTCATTGGAAAATCTGCACATGGGAACCTAATTACTGCCAAAAGTTGAAAGAAGCTGTTCTTTAGCTTCTGCAAGGTAAATCCTTGCAATAATGCAATGTTCTGAGAAAAGAAAACTCTGAGCTGAAATTTCACTGAAGCAAAGCTCCTGCTGGGCTGGCTATCACCTACAGGTGCTGTGTTGAAGGCGAGGTAAAGCTGAACAATAAATGCAATATTTCATGGTTCCATACTCTGAGTGTGGAAGGCTGGAGGTGGCCTATAGCACAGCCATGGAAAACATGAGATCTGCTCATTCATTTAATTACATATAATAAATCTAGAGGAAACCCACCCACCACATACAGCGGGCAGTTCCAAGCTCAGGGTATGTTTTGTACAAAGGCTTAAATTCTGTTGCACTCAGCTAAACTGTAATGCTTAAATCCTCCTCTGTATCTTGCCCTGGGCCATTTTAAATGCACAAACAGCTGCAGAATGAGTCTTTCCACAGTGGAAACACCTCTCAAGAGCCTAACCACCTTCCAAACTGCTTTGCGTTTTGTTTACTGAATTTTATTGTCCCTGCTTCCCAAGTGCCTGCTTTTAAATCTCTGCTGCTTCCTCTACTGTTGCTAATTTTACCGGTTTGGGCTATTTTAAGTTTCTTTCCACCAACAACTGTCTTTGAATTCTCTATTAATGCCAAAACGTTCACATTATAACCCCACGGACATTCCCAAACCAGTAGTTTTGTAAATCTTTTCCATCCTGCCGCATACACGCTGCTGGTTTCACCCTTCCTCCTCGCCCCACCAGGGCCCATTCCCATCTGCTGGGGTCTGGGGTACAGTAAGGACTCCGCTGAGTTATTTTGCAAGCCTTCTTTCATCCCCAAGTTTCAGAGAGTGTAAGAAAGTCTTGCAGGGAAAGGTAGTTTTACTGCCACAGACGCTAAGAAAAACCAATTTATCTTTGTTCTTATCTGTAGCCTTATCTGCAAGAAAATACCAGCCCAGTATTTCAATATACTGCTGCCAGTTCTCAATGTCTGGATTAAACACTGCCATTTTTCCACAAATTGCCATACTTCAAATATTTTATTACCAATTTTGGAAATGGAAAGCTCTCATCGTTTAAAAAAAAGATCACCTATGCAGTACTAGAGGGAATCATTATCAACTGAACCAAAAGAAGCGCAAGAGAGAAATTCCCACTGCCAGGAGCACCTGCAGCAGAGACCTCATCCCCCAAACGCCAAACTCAAACCATCTCCATCAGTTTGTTTTTCTCACTCAATTACAGGGACAAGGCCAGCAAGGAATCTGAAAAGGCAGAGGTGACTGAATGGGAGTTAAAACTAGCCATGGCAGCCGGCTGGATGTGACCCTGACACATGGTGTCTTGGTGTCCAGGCTCAGCCCCACCAGCACGCCTTGCCCCAGGACCTCTCGGGTGCCCTCAAAGGGCAACCCCCTCCCCATCCTCCAAGTGATCAGCAGCACAGAGGAGACAACCACCTCTCCCAGGGCTACAAACTTCACTTTTCCAGCATTTGTGTCCAGAATAGGTCCATGTGAGTCTAACGGAGGAATACCAACCCCAATGCTGGCTTCGCAAGGAGGAGAACTTGATGAGGAAGGAGGACCTGGGAAGAGATGAAGCTGCAGATACCCTGACCCATGGGATGGGCAAATCCTCCAAGCTGGGTGTGAACTCACTAACCCAGCGCTCAGGCAATTACTTGTTTTGACATAAATGCGATCTAATCATAGCTGCTGCCTCCGATTATTGGACTTTGCTTCTGTTTACACGGTATTTACATAACTGTATAGGGCTATTAGGCACTTGCACCCAACTAAAAGCCGAATCATTCACTGGCTAACTCACAGGCACTGAGCAAGCTGCTCCAGTGGCAAGTTGGCAGGGCACCGGGGCTATCACATTGTTGTTTGCCGCAACAATTCTGCTTTCCCTTACAGCTGGGGAAGGAGCCGGCAGCACCCCTCCCAGCACAGCACTCACACGTTGCTTTGCATTTCCAAATGACAACATTCTCGGAGCTCTGCACTGTCAATCCTGAAATTGTTTTACACCCCATAAATTCCATAATATGCCAAAGTAAAGATCTACAAACCGTCATCATTTAGGATGATATACATTTAATTTCATCCAATAAAGCTGCTAGCACTTACTACAGCACCTTTCCTAGAAAACAACTCTGTGTCATCTAAACAGCATGTCTCCTGCCTGCAGCTTTCATACAGCACGGAGCTGGGGGAGCTGGGGTCAGATCTGATCACAGGAAAACACAAACTCTGTCAAGGCAGTAGAGGCACAGCTGCTCACGCTGAGCCTGAACCAGCACAGGCGGTGCTGGATCCATGCAGCTCTGGACAGGCTGCCCTGCGGAATAAAGCAAAGTCAGAAAGGTCTGAGGCAAATGTCCAAGCCAGACTTTTTTTTTTATATTTTTATCTGAGTGAATTAACATGCTGACAGCTCATGGTGTCTTCTGAGCTCATGCTGTCAGCCTGCTCGCTACCTTGTCTAAAGCAGGTAGAAAAACTTGGGTACAAGTGGTATTCGGACCTTTCATCTTTCAAGCCTGAAATGTGTTCCCATTTTCCATTTCCCCTAGATGCCTTGTTATCATGTCTAGCTGCTGTCCTCACAACCGGTAGTCTCCACATGGCAAGGGCATCGTGTTTCTGTTCCAGCCAGCGATGCGGAGGCTGCAAAACCCATGCCCTGTGCCAGGACACAGCAGCACAGACTCAGGCTGCAGAAAAGCCAGACACACTCCAGCCCTGTGGGCTCAACGGACCCTAAAAGCCTCCCACATCCAGGACCTACACAGGAGGCAGATCCCCTTGCCATATAAACAACACAGCAGGAGGGAGGCAGGACCACAGGGCATGCAAGCATACTCCAGCCTACGGGTAAAGGCACCAGGAGCAGTGAAGAGCCAAGCTGCATGGGCCACCAGCAAACACTGCTATAGCTCTTATAAAGGAGGAAAAAAAAAAAAAAAAAAGCCCAGACCCTGACATATGAACGAATGGCACCAAGGTATGAATGTACAATGAAATAAAGCACAAAATTCATGTCATGTGTCCTTGTGCCCCGCTACGTTGCTCTCTTCCTTCTTCCAGTAGCCATTTTATGCAGTTTTCCTCTGGCAAATCCCTCCCTCCAGCACACTTTCATACCTTTCAGGCCTAACCTGCAGTCAAATTTATTTCCATAAATTCATTGAACTGTAGATTACTTTAAGTAAAACATTTCCTTTGCTAGCTAATGTCTCCCATGTGTTTGAGCATTTTAAAGCCACTTTCAAGCAGCTTTGCTATCTCTCCTTAGCATGCACAGCGAAGTCCCCACGCAGGGCTTTCAGTATGGAAGAGCCTAGCATGGAAAGAAGCTAAACAGAGAAATACTGTCACCAAAGAGGAGGAAAAAAAAAAAAAAGAAAAAGAGAAAAGCTGACAGGAAGAAAAACTGACACTGGAAAAATGCCAGCTCTGTACAGTCAATCTTTGGGTTAGCAGCAGAAATGCCATTAAGTGAAAAAGGAAGAGGGTCTCTGATGATATGCACAGGCTTAAAACAGAGTTGATTAAAAAATAAACAACAATAAAAAAGTCACATTTCTCTCTACTCAGTATTAGTAACAATCTATTGCAATTCACAGACACGACTGTGCAGAAGTTTATAGCATGCAGTCAGAGAGCCAACCCTATGGACCAGAAAAGACATGTAAAACCATCCAGCCTGAAACATTTGGTTTTCTTCACCTTTAGCTTTCTTCCCCTCTCTGGGGCAAATCCTCCTCTTGGCGCTAAACTCAAAGAAACTTTTTTGCAAGAGCGGGTCCAGCCTTGGCAATTTCGGTAGCTCTGGGCAGTGCCAGGGTGCAGCGGTGCTCCTCCACCACGAGCATCCCATGGGGCGCACCACCTTCATCCCAGTTCGGCTCATGGCAACTCTCCAGCAATGGATCCTTTGGCACTGGAGAGTCCTAAGAGAGCACTCAAGCTCGTACCTCTCTGCCCAGGCTCTTTACCTCTAAGGAAAAAGCAGACCTTGTTCGTTTTGCCACACAGCTGGCGGAAACATTCTTCATTTATCAGCATCACTCTATGCAGCTGTACTTTTAAAAACATCTCTGCTACAGAAAGAGGAACTGCTTTCAAAAAGCCCATTTGAATAAATTCAATTTTAGGGTCCTTCCCTGGTGATTATGATACGTAACCTTTTTTCAGAAATACCTGTACAATCTAAGATCTTCGGTTGTTAAAAGCAATGTGGACTCATGAAATCATTTCAAACAAATGGGACTGGAAAATCAAACTTTTAAATGCTAGATATATAAAAATATTTAGAAGTCCAAGGATTGCTAGTAGGAAACCTACCTAGTAGGATTTTTATTGTGAGTGCATCTGTCAGTATTTAATATCTATGAAAACTGGCCCACTGCCACATTTTAGAAATAGGAATATGCTGCAAGAGTTTAGATACCCAACTCCATACATTTTGCCCAAGGCTCCTAAATCATTGTGTGGTTTGGAAATGTTTATCTTCCAGCTAAACAGTATCAGTTGTCTGAAAACCCTAAATGCAACAGATACCTGCCATGGTAAATTACCCAACCAGTACAGCTGGTGCCCAGACACATGATTAAATTGCCACAGATTAACAAGCAACTACATTTCACTTAGTGACTTTTAGTGTTTTACCAACACTTTTAGCCCAATGCAAATTAAGAAAAATGGGTTCGCATAAATGTATTTCACTGGGGTACGAGCCTGTATTTGTCATGGGCAGAGGACACAGGTAATCAGTTATTGAGGCTCAGCGGAGCCACAGTAACTCTCCAGGACACAGTAACTCCAGGACTTTGCTTGGGAGCTCTAACAACTACATCAGTGGGATCCACAGACCAGAAAGCTATACCCACAAGTGGGAAAATTCTTTCCAGACACCAAGGAATGGTGATCACTGGTGCCTAATACCAGGTTTGGTGGAAGGCTGAGGAGAGATTGGTGATGCTCTTGCCATTTGGCAGCAGACCGGAGCAGGCAGCTCCTCCCCAGCAAAGCCCTGCAAGTTTCACAGCTGGATGGGGAAGGATTCAGTATCATACATTAAATAAACCAAAGCAGCCTGGTGATAATGTGCTAAAAATAATTGAGTAAGCACATTGCTTATAAAACTCCGAACTCCCTGCCAAGTCTTACCGGAGTAGGATATGCATTCCTCCCCCTGCCCAGGCATCTAAATAGATATTGCAGAGGATTTAAAAAAACCAAAACAAAACACAACAGGTGACACACAAATTTCCATGTGGGATGAGAAAAAAATAAGCCCCTGTAGATTCCCCTGGTTTTCTCAGAGACAGCTGGTGCTGGCCACTGCAAGAGAAAGGAGGTCTTACATGGTACTGCAATGTTTTTGTTCCTATTCCA
The DNA here is from genome assembly GCF_023634085.1 of Falco cherrug. Classification (NCBI taxonomy): domain Eukaryota; kingdom Metazoa; phylum Chordata; class Aves; order Falconiformes; family Falconidae; genus Falco; species Falco cherrug. The sequence continues at coordinate 20,393,658 of NC_073700.1, read as the reverse complement.
GTATGTCGTTATTATGTCTTTTATTCATCTGTTGCACCAGGTTTGGAAGTCCAGCTTCTGACCTTAGCAGAAAAGGGTGGCCACATTATTCTCACATTGTTTTCTGCACAGACCTTTCTGAATGAGGGACACAAAAACTTGAGGAGGTGATTCCTTTTCTTGCTTTGTTTTTCTTTTCATCTAAAATAAAAGACGCTCTTGACAAAATGTATTTGTACAATTTTTGTCAACAGAGAGCTATACTTAGAGCTTGCTAGGAGACAAAAAATTGGAATCTTGAAAAAATGCTCATATTTTAATGACTACTCTGATTCTGCTTGAGGATGGGGAGAGGCCGAAGGAGCTCAATGCCTGGCAGGAAGATGAAGGCAGAGATTTGTGTCCCCAGCCTGAAGAGAAGGCACATGCAGAGCTCCATGAAACTGGTCCCCCCACCAGGGCACGGATCCAGAACTGGGTCCTGCACGGGGTCACAGCAACCCCAGGCAGCGCTGCAGGCGGGGAGGAGCGGCTGGGAAGGTGCCCGGAGGAAAAGGGCCTGGGGGAGCTGGTGGGCGGCCGGCTGACCGTGAGCCGGCAGTGTGCCCGGGTGGCCAAGGCGGCCAGCGGCACCTGGCTGGTGTCCGAAGCAGCGTGGCCAGCAGGAGAGGGCAGCGCCCGTCCCCCTGCGCTGGGCGCTGGTGCGGCCGCCCCTCGGAGCCGGGGCTCAGGTTTGGGCCCCTCAGCCCCAGCCAGACCCTGAGGGGCTGGAGCGTGTCCGGAGCCGGGCAGGGGCTGGGGCACAAGGCTGAGGCGGGGGGAGCTGGGGGGGTTCAGCCTGGAGAGGAGGGGCTGGGGGGGCTGATCGCTCTCTGCAGGTGCCTGACGGGGCGGTGGGGGGGTATCGGTCTCTTCTCCCAGGTGACAAGCGACAGGACAGGAGGGAACGGCCTCAAGTTGCGCTGGGAGGTTTAGGTTGGATATCAGGAAAAATCCCTTCGCGGAAAGGGTGGCCAAGGCCTGGCCCAGGCTGCCCGGGCAGGTGAGAGGCATTCAAAAGACATGCAGACGTGGCATTTAAGGACACAGCCTAGTGGTGGCCTTGGCAGTGCTCGGTTAACAGTTGGACTCCATGACCTTGAAAGTCTTTTCCAACCTAAATGATTGCATGATTCTACCTCATAATTACCCCCCTGTGCCCCCAACTCATCCATTTCTCACAATCAGTTACTGACACAAAGCAGGACCACCCCACTGGCGCAGACACCAGCCTGCAAGTGCGGCGGGTGGGAGCATGACTCTCCTTTCCACCCAAAATCTTTGTAAAAAATTATTTTGACTCTTGAGCTTCCCTTTACCTTACTCTTTTCCATTCAGATCTCATCAAAGCATTTCAGAGCACCTATGGCTGCAGTAGAGATCCCAAAACATGAAGAAACAGTCAACTTGACAAACTGGTAGAAGAACTAACAACACATGTTCCAAGGGGAAGCATATCTCATCACATTATCCAAGTAGTGAGAGGCAAAGCTGAAGTTTTATGTAAAACTTCAGCTTGGAAGTAACTCCAAATATAGTTTGGGCAACATAGAATTAAGGAGAAATTACAAAAAAAAAAAGAACCCAAAACAACAAAACCCAAAACCCACCAAATAAAAACCCCAACAAAAACAAACAAGAGAAGAAAGCTTTTGTTTTGGGAAGGAGGGATTTTAAACCAAGAGACAGTCGGCTAGTGTCCATTCTGGAAACGTCTCAAAATTGCCCAGAGGCAAAACAAACAAAACCAATTCTGCTGGCTTTTGGGACACTTGGATGCTACTTGCCCTGGGTACTTAACTTAATATAAAACAAATCACCCTGGAGCAACAAACAGAAAATTTGCTAGTAAACAAGACAGCTCTAATTATTTAACAGTGGAATCCAGAATAATTAACCCACAGTATCCAGAGCAGCTAAAAGCTAATTATATAAGCAAGTATCCAAAATATTTCAGCCATCTTCCGAAAAAACAAGCTGTTTAATTTCAAGACCAGAGAGTAGCCAAGATTGCCAAAGACAAGCCTTCGGGGTGCTGAATCTCAGCCTTTCCTGGTGGCTGTCTGGGACTTGGACTCCTTCCTCGGAGGTGCTGGCAGGTGGTTGCCCACAGGAGCAGCTGGTCTCCCTTCCAGGCACATTGCTAGCAACTGTGGGGGCTCTGCTCCCAATTCCCTGCCCTCACTTTCTCCCTAGGATGCTGCCAGGCCTGCCCCACCACACCAGCAATGCCCTCCCCTGCCCAAATGCCTCCCCCTCTGCTCGTGTTGGTTTTCGGCTCAGAGACCAAGGACTCAGCCTGCAAAAAGCTTTTCCTGCATGGGGCTGAAGGAAGCTGCAGGGGTTTTAGATTTCAGAGGTATGGGATGGAGAAGATGGCACCAGGAGGGACAGGACAGCCTTTAGGCAGGCACCTGGGAGGCAGGCAAGTCATCTGCATGGCAGAGAGCTTGGAGGCAGCATCATGTCATCAGGCAATTCTGGGAGCTCAAGGACGAGATACGAAAAACACCAGGAACACGTTAGATGCCAGGAAAGGTCAAGGCGCCTTCCTGCGGTCCTGGATAAAGCAGTCATTTCTCTTGTGTGGGAGTGTGGCACACAACAACATAAAGCTCCCAAAGATGCCAGAATCAAGGGCTGGTTTATGAGATTGAGCTCCGTTTGGTACCTTAGTGCCTCACTACCATGCCACACAGGTAATGCTAAATGCCATCTGCTCATGAGAAAATTGCAGGCAGAGCACCGAGGGGTAAGGCTTTGCTCCTACAGGGGCGCCGGGACCTACCCGTACATCAGCTGGGGCCAGGTGCCCGCACCTCCATGGGGGCTTCAGACTCAGTTCCTCAACTTCCTACTGTAACACCACACACACACTGCCTCCCATTTCAGTTTCTGCAGTGATCCCCACTCCAATCAGCTAATGACACTGGTTTGGTGTTAATGGCACCCCTAGGACACCCTCGGAGCTGCGGGTGGGAACAGCAGGGCTCTCAAACACAGCCACGCGGGGGCAAAGTGGCTGCTAACCAGTGCATCTGGCTCCAGACCTCCGCCTATTCCTGCATCCCACCGATCGGCAGCGATCACAGCAGCTTTGCAGATGTTTTGAGGTATCTGGGCCCTGTGCCAAATCCACGTACTGACCTTTGAACAACAGCTATTTTTCCGTGACCATGCTCAGAGTATCAGCCTCCGCTGAAGCCATCAGTTTCAGAACTGATGATTCAGTCTCTGTTTCCCTTCAGACTTCATCATTACAAGGTCATCAAGCACAGCATGGTTTGAAACACACATAAAGCAGCCAGCAGAGTTCTTACAAATATCAAACAGTTTCGGTATCTTTCTGCAATACTTCAATCTGGCTGCTGATTAACTCTCACTTTATATTTAAAATTCCCCTTGCCAAAAGAATGTCTGAGGGGGTGTATGAAAGCTGAACGACATGACTATAATTACAGTCAAATGGATGTTGCTTGGGTAAAACAGGATGGTTGCAGAAAGACTGAGGAGTGAAATTAAATACTTGAGAGAAGTGTTAAAAAAAAAGAACAAAATCAAAAAAACCCGACGAATGAAGCCCCCAAATCATGAGGATTTTAGCTAAACGCTTTTCAATTACTTTCAATTGGCCTACCTTACTCGGGTTTTCACCTATTAGTAGAGTTAGAAACATGCTTAAAAATAATACCAAGCTCGTCACCCAATCGCATGAGTCAGAAAACATGGGCATTAAGGAAGCACAAGGTACTGCATGGCTCCAGCTTACATTATGGAAGTTGGCAGCGCAACTGTGCAGCACATTTCACAGGCTCCCCTGCTCCGAAGGAAAGTCACCAAAGGCTATCGCCACCTCTCCTCTGCTCGCTTCTGGTATCACACTAACCAAACCTACAGACTTTCTGCCAAAAGCCATCCCCTTCTTCCCTCTCCTCTTTTTTAAACTCTTGCTTTAGATCTCTGCAACCTCTTTCTGCCAAACCTCCAGACTTTTCATCTCCCCTTGCAGGAGCACGTGCCAAGCAGAGCAGCCAAAATACCTTTTGTTCTCTTGAATTTCAGCCCTTTTTTGAACAGTTTTTAAACTGTCTTCATGACACGCAGCACAGAGAAACCTGCTGATGTGGCAGATCCTACATGCCTATTGCTTTCCCCATAACACACTGAGTGTTCTCCCATCCTTGCCCTGCATCCCACTTCGACACAGGACTGGGACCACACCTGCACCACCCAATGCACTGCAAAGACGTGGCTGTCCACCTCTTGGCTTTGCTCTTGGTGTGCCCAGGGACAAGCAGCCCTTCCCTTGAGCCCTTCCTTACAGCTCACACCATTTCCACAGCTGCTTCCCCTGCTGAGCCCACAAAACTTACGCCCACGGTCTGTAAGGCTCTGTGCAGACCAGTATCATTGCCAGTTCCCAGCAGCTCAAGGGTTAGAGGCATCATTGCTGGGTTGTTCACGGCTGCAATAAGTTGTTGTGCTAAAAACCCACTTGTTCAAGCTGACTTACTTATTATTTGAGTTGTTAATTTTACGGTTTTGTTAAGTGACTCTGAATGAATGGCAGTAAAGCACATGGTAGTTTGGTTGATTGAATGATTGATTTTACACAGTTGTCGTCTTCCTGCTCTTCTAAGTACTTTTATTTGTGATTAACAAACCTCACCATTTTGCTACTCCACTTCATAGCTCCCTGGCTCATTTTCATCTTCTCTTTTTTACACATTTTTAATGGGGCAAAGATCCTGCTTAGCCATCTCTAAATAAAAAGCAAAAAGAAAAAAAAAATAGCAACCTCTAAGAGATCAGAAGTGTACACACACTTTTATGAGTTGGTGAAGATGCAAGCTCTGATGGCTCCTTAATCAAACTTAGCATCTAGAAATTGTGTGACATTAATCTGCTTTTCTCAGGTTTGGACAGAGAAAAGAAGGCTGAAGGTCAAGATTTCATTATTTTTGTTTGTTTGTTTGTTTGTTTTGAGTGGTACCCATTTGGGGTTATTTTTTTTTTCAGTTTTTAGGGGGCTTCCTGGGGTCTCCAGACCCGGTGGGAGAGGTGGGGACAGTAACCACTGCTCCAACTTCATGCCCTATCAGTCTGGAGTTTTGTATTTTCACACAGTATAAGCCAGGGGAAAATGAAGAAACAAGCCACAAACAAAACCTTGAAGTATGATACCCCAAACTGTTCGTTTCATTTTTAATAAGAAGGCAATTTACTTTGGTAAATATAATAAAGCTGTTATTATGGAGCAGCAAAGACACAAAGAGAGATAGCTATATAGATATATATGATTTAACGTATCTTGCTAAAACTAAATGCAACTAGAAGACAGAATTCAAGAACAAACAAAAATATCACAGGTTTTTGCAACATATTGCTGATATAAACAGAAGATCAAGGAAAGTAAAACATACAAGTAATTAGTAAAGTGTTTTTCAGAAACAAATATCCAAAAGCTTTTCTCATTCCATGAGAATCTGACATTTCAGATTCTTCCTGAAATGGGACCAAAATTCCAAATCTTGACATTCAGCATAACCCTGCTGCAATGTTCCATCTGGATTATTCCTGGGATTACCATTTTTAAGTTGCCTTAATAAAACAAATTCAGTACCTATTCCATTTTAAAGACAAAGTTGCTTTGATCCAAAAAAGGTATCACAGAAAAACAAGGTATGCCGAGTCCTGAGGCATACAGAAGATGGAGCAAGCTTTTGGGAAGATGAAAGTAGCACAGAGAAGGAGCACTTGTTTTAAAAAATCCTTAAAATAGAAGAGGCACAAGATGATATCCCATTAAAAAAGTGAAATATGGAGGGCTGCATGATCACCCATTTGGAGAGTGCAGAAAGCAATCAGAAGTTTTATATACATTAGAAAACTTTATGCTGCTCACCCAAAGAAAAGGGGTATTGTGAAAAAAATTGCCCTTAAGTCCTCAGAGAATTTAAGGGTAGAACAAGCTGGTACTCTTGTTCTAAGACAAATAAGACCATTTATATTGCTTTTCAATTATTTTAGGCTGAGGATCCCAATGGGGCAAAGGGAAAATGTCAAGCAGAGATGAAAGCAGAGGACAGTGGAAGGTGGATTTGGATTTTCAAAACACCACACGTAGCTCCAGCCGCAAGCCCCTCTGCCTTAATGCCCAGACCCCACAGCTGAAATTGTCCTTACCCCCCTGGAGATGTACAGTATTAAGAGGGTTTCATCCCAGGAAGGTAAAGGGAAACTAGGCAAAGATCTCACAGCTACTGACACGAGGCTGTGTTCGCAAGGAGAGGCAGTATTGTCATTGCTGCGCAGAAGTTACGGCCGGAGACATTAGATAATGTGGAGCGCACAGAGTCAACTGCTTCATTCGAGATATGCAGATCTGAGCCAACTTCTCATATCAGGGAGCAAAGACTTTTTTTTTCAAAACGTGAGAAGAGGGAGAGGGATCAGCAGTGTGTTACAGCAGAGGCGAGACTGGACAGCAGAGCTGCCTTCATCTAATAGCTCAGCAATTTGGGCTCTATCCTCTCTTCTCTGCTGCTGATTCAAAACCCCTCCCATTTCCCAGGAGAGCTCCAGCTGCCAGCCTACAGGCTGTGCTGAAGCTGTTCGGCTTTGTACAGGGTAACTGAAGATTTGTTGTGCCATTCAGAGTGAACAATATTTTTTTTTATCATCAGCATCAGGCCCCTCTTCAGAGCATTCATCTAGGAAAGGTGGGCATGGGGTCCCAATCCATGCTCCAGTGATTATTTAAGTACATCAAATGCTCATTAGATAAGGTAAAATCAACAAACATTCACCAGAGCATGGACTAGAGAGGGGGAAGGAAATCAAACTATTAATTCAAAGAGCAAGAGGAGCATCTCTGAGCAAAGTATGAAGTCTTCTATGGCAGAAAAGCAGCAGCACTTGAAGAGGAAGAAAAGGGAGGCAGGAGATGTGATAATTTATAAGATTAAAACAGGAAAGAGAAGAGTTTTGTAGAGAAATGAAAGGGAGAATAAGGAGTCTGAGTGCGTTGGAGTGGAAAAAGGGAGTAAGTAGAGACAAGGTGATAAGGTCAGCCGGAGTGAAAAGCACCTTGGCAGCTCCACTGAGTGGGACAGGGAGGCTGACACACGGCGGTTTCTGCGGAGGGATCACTGTCATCCAAACGTAAGGGGAGCAGCAGGTCACACAGATACGAGCAGAAAGGAAAGACCAGAATTGCTGAGAAACGGTACCATTTGCATGGACAAACAAAGCCTGGAAACTAAAAGATGCCAAGTTTGAAAGCCCGGATAAAGGAAAGCAACGTTCATGGATAAAGCAGCACCGGAGGCTGCAGTGGGATGGTGGGATGTGACTGCCTCCTCCCTCATCCAGCCTCAAACCCAAAACATACAGTGATGCCAGTGTGTATCTTCTGACCCTCAACAGCTCCACAGAGAGTCTGTGTGTGTTATGTTAAATTTATGACAGTCTTAAGACAGCAAGAGGGAGGATATATATGGGATTAGGTTGATCCAGTTTACCAAGGTCCTCGTGTCTGACAGACTGATGGTTTGAAGGCAAGTGTGCTTTTCTGGCAAACCTTTTTTTTGGTCTAATCCTACTCTGACAGAATCCCCTTCTCCTATCTTCTGATTATACTCCTTACCCCATAAAGACTATGCACAAGTACCGTCCTACTACTAAGGCATAATATTAACAGCATGCATAACCCAGTACAGTATTGAACTGCTCCATCACAGTAATTACTGCAACAATAACGCTTGATCTAGTTGAACAAAATCTATGTACATTCACCAGGAACAGAAGTTACAGCTGCTAGAAGTCAGATGCATAAAAGCAGCATCAGAAAAAAATGCAGATTTGTGGAGGGAAAAAAAAACCCAACCACAAAACCTATTGTTGCAGACTTACCCATGTACCAATCTATTTTTGCCTCTAAACTGAAACAGGTTTTTGTTTGGTGACTGACACATATTTGAGTCACAGCTGAGGGGAGAGAATAATACCCACCTGCTGTCATATTGTTCTCCAGCTGATTGTCCTCTTGATCTGTAGTGCTCACATTCCCAACAGGGAGTACACAGAGACAGAGAGAGGAAAAGGGGTTGGACAGACAGGAGAGATGTACTGGAGAGAATAGTCAAAAATGCACAAAATAGCCTAATCAGCAAAGTGAAAATCAGGGTGTTGGGGGGGGTGGGTGGGGGGTGGACAAGAAAGAAGAAAGCAGCAAAGGTTATTGGGTGGGATCTTTCTTTTACAATAAGCAGTATGAAATTAAGCCTCATATATCACACAAATAAACAGCGCTGACAATCTTGCTATCGGAGGGTGCTTTTTCCTCCACAATCCAACAGCTCTGCTGACTTTTTATGTTTTAGTACACCTTTGGTAATGCTTCTGAGCTGCTCTTCAAAGACCAGCACACAGGGACACACACCCCCAGCCCCACACACGTGAACATGAGACCAACGGATGGATTACCTGCCCAGTACCTGCAGCCACACATCTGTCTGCAAACGGAAAGGACGTGATGTGAACAGGAACATCTGCAGCATTTTTCCAGCTATGGACTGTTGGTGGAGATCGATCCTGGGTGACCAAGTGTGATGGGCACATTCTTACCTCCCCAGCTCCCACCCAATGCCACAGGAACACGTATTCATAAGCACACATGGTTGACTAACAGCTGTATCTTGCACTTGACAGCAAGGCCGAGTGCAGAAATTCAGATAATTAATGCAATAGTCTCTTCCTCTAATAAGAGCCTCCAGGTGAGCTCAGCACAGCCAGGGGGTCCCACGCTCAAGGATGCAGCACAGGTACCTGTGTGCAGCTGGGGCTTGTGTCCCCCCTACAACCCATACACCTGATTTTCTTTGAACAGAACCATTCCCTGCCAAAGCCCGTGATAGCTCTACAGTGTAAGACAGATAGCCCAAAATATCCCATACAATCTACCGTTCCAGCCTGCCCCGCAGCACAGCACAAGGCAACATCTTCCCAACGCGGTTTTGCCATGTACATAGTAATACAATAATAAATATCCTGTCATTGCAAATGCCAAATCCCCAGCAGTTAGCAAAATGGAAACAAAAATCATTCCACTTCTATCACTTCAACTTGCATAGTATATTAAAAAAAATGGCTTATGTACATTTTAACTCAGTATTTTAATAGCAATTCCAACACAAATAGTTTTAGTAACCAGGCAAGCATATTATTTCACAGCATTTTTAAAAGCTCATGAGCTGTGATTCTTTGGCAGGTACCCTGCCAGAGCTAGTTTTCCTTTCACTGGCCTGCAGTCTCTTTCTGTAGAACTCAGATTACTTTGCTGCTATCTATTCTGGATAGCAAAACAAAATATATAGTTTACAGAAACCATCTGAAACAAAGCACTGAACAAAAATCACATGGAATCAGACTGTGACTATGCAGAAAGCAGGCAACCAAGCAGTTCTCGCTCAGAATGAGCACTGTTTTTTTTTCTTCCCCCCCCCCCCCCCCCCCCCTGAAGTATTTTTACAGACTTTCTCAGGCCAACCTTCCTACTACCTGCATGCAGAAATATTCATACAACTGAGAGCTGAAAGACACGTCTGCACAGGCCCTGTGGAAGGAGAGCTGCAGGCTCAGCTCAGAGCAGGAGATGCTCAGGACTCCCCGTCATTGTCGCTGCAGGACGGTGATGGGATGAGGGTGCAGCATGTTCTTAGAGCTACTCTCTGATGCTGGTTTACAGCTCCCCATAGCTGCTGTACATCAGCAGCCCTAATACCACAGGAGCCCTTCTGCCAGTCACATGATATAGCCCTAACGTGGGAAGGCACCTAAATGCTCACGACCTAATTGGGAACCAAGAGCCAACCGGTTACCTGTGGCCAAGCACCAAGATTAGAGCTTATCTACTGAAGGGAGACGCAGCTCCTACACTAAAGAGCTTTTTTTTTTAAATTTGCAAGATAAATCAAAGTGTGACAAATGGGAAAAAAAAAATTAAGCCAGATTTTTCAAGTGTGATCAAGCTCTTAATCCTGCTGTTTGGACAGTCCTGCCATATTCCCAGCACCGGGAGTTTGCAGTTGCCCCAGCACTCACGGGTGCACATTGTAACTGCCTTCATCTTCAAAGCAAGCGATGCCTTCAAGCTATGTTTTTACAGTTTAGTTGTTTGTACAAATGAATTGCTTTTTAAAACGCCCATGATCCCTCTGGGATCCATGCCGATGATCCACTCACTCACACGGAGCCTTGTCTGAGTGCGAGTACAGGTTCGTTCCAAGGCTGCACTGCAGCTCTGCTGCAGCCCAGTACCCCACATCCCCACCGACATCGTGCCCAGAGACCCCCCCGCAGAGTGTCAAAACAATACGAGTTAAAAAAAAATTAAATGCAAAATTCATGTTATAAGTGCCAGACCGGGGCCATTTTGACTAAAGTCCAGGCTTAATTCTGATGTTGCAATTCCTCCTGTTCTCTTTAATGAGGAAGACTCATTAATATATACAGTCAAACTCAGGTTTCCCTGCCTTGTAGCACATCGCAATCTTACACCGATCCCTTACCTGCTGCATAGATCCTCATTAAGTATGCCATAGATCTGTTACACTGCTGAGCTGGCTGTAAATTGAACTTGTCATTGTGAAGTGCATGTTTTCCAGTTCTTCATCTCTTTGGTTCCTGTTGCTATAGTGACCATCAGAAATCAGAGAAAAAAAGGCAAAGAGAAAGAAGATTCTTTCTCTGTTTAAATAGTACCTTCCGTCTAAAACACTGGCAGTAGTCTTTCATTTCAGCTTTACTTGTTAGGATAACTATACAAAAGAACTTAGCTCTTCCAGATTTCAGGGTCTCATCCAAATCTGCTGAAGTCTAAGGCAGTCTTTTCAACAGCTTCAAGGAGCTCTAGATCAGGCCTATACCACATAAAAGACAAATTCAATACAGATTTGCAGCACCTTACAGTTCATGTTAGCTTAAAATCCCTGGTACAGGTATACGCCTGATGTCCTGCTTAGAGCAGTGACTGATGCTATGAGCAGAACAGGACACAGATACATACATATACACATACATCAGCCTCATGGGTAAAGCCAATGCTGAACCTCACTTGTTATCCCATGTACTTTTCATCTCTCGGATTTATGTAACAGTTCTTTGTTTAAAAGATAGAGTAAGTGCTCCTTGATACTGGGCATTAGTGCTAAAAGACAAAAGTAAGCCAAGCTTTAAATGGCAGGCCTTGGGCACTGTCTGACCAGAGATGCGTGAATACTAAAACATACATTACAGCCCCAACACAGTATACACGTGTGACTGACGAACTCAACCTATTCAGCTCCTGAAGAGTGTAAGGCTAGCTGTTTGGTGCAGGGATCTGCTGCTACTGTTGAAGATGGGGAAGACGCTAGGACCTATATACTGCTTTCACTGAGATGTAAGCCTGAAGCGGCTTAAGCAAACTCAAGTGTGCCAGTTACCTACAGGTGTGCAATTCCTGAACAGGAGCGGGTGACCATTTAACAGTGATAACTACTCATTAGCAGTAATACTGAATTAAATTTAAATACTGCCTGTACTCAGGATTCTCCTGTCTACCCAGCAGGGATCTGCACAGATTACGTACCCACTGTAAGCCACCACACACTCGGCTAAGCCTCAGTTTATTTTAGATATGCCACTTCTACCTTTAGATATCTCATCATGTGAAAACATATGGCTAAATACATTGAGGAAGTGTAATTAGTACTATCCTTCTAGAGCAGTGGTACCCAAACAGCAGCACATCTCATTTATGGTAAATGAGCTATTTTTAAGCAGGACATGAAGACAGGCTGTTCCCGCACACGATCTGGTACAGAAGCTGCACTCCCACCACCACTGGAGGTGGTGCCGCAGCAAAGGGCAGGGGACCCTACATCAGAAGGCAACAAGGGCTATGGCAGGAGGCTTCTGTATTGAATAAAAGTAACTACTGCACACTTGAAATTAATAGCCTTAACTCCTGCTGCTCTCTGGATCACTGTTACTGCAGTTTTGCTCCTGTGTGTAAGAACCACAGTCAGCCCTACGGGCAGGTGGACACTGTTCAGAGTGAACACTGAAGAGAGGAGTTCTGAGGATGCAGTTTGCTGGATATCACAGCTACCTTTGTATCTCTCCATAAAGACCCACAGCCCTTTAAGTAAGAAAAAGCCCCTTGGTGTCCTTATTAGCAAACAGAAGCTGGTGGCAGTGTCAGCAGTGCCATTAGCAGGAGCACAGCACCCACAACAGCACGGCAGGACAGCTGCAATGTCATTCCGAAAACAATGATTAACAACAACATTAGACAGAAGAAATTTGACCAAACACTGCTAATGCATCATACAAGACAAAGGATAAAAAAAATCCTCACCCAGCAGGCAGCTGCCAGCTGCTGATGAGCAGCTCATCAAGAAGAGCCGTCTGGTGGGCACTGCTGACGGACGATGACCCAGCAGCGCGGCTCTTTGCTGCGCAGCAGGCAGTGCCAGCCAGGAGCATCAGCCATGGCCAGGGATGGAAACCCTTCAGCCTGAGGGATGAAACACACCCCAACTCTAGCAAGAGACCCCACAGGATTTATGGAAAGGTTTCAAGAACAGACATCAGGAAGGCAATTTTCAGTGGACCAAATGTGACTACAGTCTGTCAGGCTTCCACCAGCTTTGGCATCTCTCTAAAAATGCTCTAGAGTTGTCAAGCTTTGAGCACCCCTCTTCTGTTGGATAACTAAACATAGGCCTCATCAGCGATGCCAAGGAGCTTTTCATGATATTTAGACCTAAAAAAATTACCTACAGGTTATCTAAACGTCTTCCCCCTCCTAAGAAACTGCAGAGCTTTCTTGTGCTATTTCTCATTGTTTTGTCAGGATCATGTTTCAAAGTGGAACTTAGATGTTATATTAGCACTGTCTATAGTGGGGCAACTCAGGCTCTCTCAGCTACCTATGCACGGACTCCTATTCACACCTGAAATAAAAGGTACCAGAGTTACCCTTTGGCTCATGTATCAACTACGTGCTTCTGAAAACTTGACACTATGCACTGCTCATTGCAACACTGGCTCATAGTTCTACCCCAGAGGCTCCCGCACTCGCTCTGCCAATGCTCCAGCCCTCAACATAACTGCAGACGGAAACACTTCTGAGTCATGTTCAAAGTACTCCATCTATATCAACATCTGTCTGTTTTAAAGTCCATGTTTAAATGCTTTGGGATACAAAATCATATACTCAATTTCGCTTGCTGATGAGCCTTCCACTTCCCCGAATCCCGCCTACAATAAATGCAAGCCATCAACATAACACCCTGCAATTTACCCACACTTGCATTTTATGAAAATATTAAAAATGGAATGCCAAACAGATGTTCAACAGGCCTGTTATGATAAGAAGACAAATTAGAAAAAGAAGTTATGAAACTAATGTCTTCTTAAGGGAGAAAATGCAAGAGCTTGAAATTTGATGGTTAGCATAAGTAAAAATTAGGAAATTAAAAGTTTTAACTTTTTAAAGATAGGTCAGGATCACAATTTTGCTTGAGCTGCAAAGAGGAACCACCAATTTCTCATCTGACAGCAGGTGGCAGCAGGATTCCCACCACAATTCCAGATTTAGCATGGCATCCCCACATCCTATTTGAATACTCTCATCTATGCCCTAAGGTTGTGTGATGAGTGGGCTGACAGAAACAAAACTGGGTTGAATACATCTTCATTTACACCACTGAAGTCCACTTAGCTGCCAATAAATTTGTAACACAAGAGCTGAAAATACTTGGGTGTTTAACGTTTACGAGTAACATGACTTTTGTCCATTACAAGCCCAGAGTTTGCATCATACATTCAAAACTATATGTTGCTGTTACATTACAGGCCTCCTTCTACACGGCCCTTGGAAACACAGGCTGGGCATCGAGTGATGAAATATTTTCAGGGATTATAAAGAAAACATTGATAAGAATTTCTAGAAAATATGTGAAGCTACAGTCTGTAAACCGCAACCCAAACAATTTCAGTTAAACCAGGAAATAGTTTGGAAAAGGAATGCACAGACAACAACTGAAATGTGTCTGATACAGAATCACATGCTGGTCAGACTGGCTCCCAGAGAAGCCTAATAGAATTTATGACTGATCAGAAAAAGCAGGAAAAAATTATTATTGATGATGCAAGGGTTTGAAACATTTAAAGGACACCGTATCACTAACATTTTTCTTCTTTATTATGGCATGCTACTCACTGCAGAAGACATAGACATCAAGCTGCTGAGTGAGCTGACTACAATAAGGCAGTCTGCTAAGATCCAGTTGTATGCCCCAAGGAGGGGTTTAATGCTACAAATTTCAAAAGCTCAGAGGCTGGACTCAGCTCTGCTCCCCCAGAACACACTGCTAACGCTTCCTCTGCTGCTAGCATGGGAAGCAAGCAAACAAAAGCTAATGTGCAGTTTCTGACTATTCCAGCCTACATGCAGGTATTCCAGTTTAGTTTTGTTCAGATAACCTGAAACTGCGGTTAAAGAAAAACAAGATCAAAATGCTTTAAAAATATTGGGGTTCCTTTTTTATTATTATTGTAGTTAGCTTGTTCCTGAAGCTTATCCTTCAAAGCTTATCCTCCTTTGAAGCAGGGAAGAACTGTAGCGCTGGTGGGAATGAATGGTGCTGGCTGGCTGGAGCAGGAGAAATTAAAGGACAATAAACACAGAAAAAGAGGGTTGGCAGTCATGGCCAAGACAGCCGACTGTGGCAAAGCTGACAAAAGCTGCTGGCTGAACGCAAAGGTTGTGAAAGACCCCGAACAATGACCCAAAGCCCACTGTGGCCAGGAGTAACCACAGGGTTTGCATAAAGCTCACAAAGAATAGAAAATCCAGGGAGCAGAAGGCTGGAGGGGACTAGCTCTCACCATGGAGTCACTTGGGAGACTCCTCTGCCAAAGCACTCATGAACTCAGCCCTGACAGGCTCTTCGCAGCTTACAGAGCTAGAAGGGCACAGCCTCCTGCTCCCCCCTGCCCGCAGCACCACCCCCACTGCCACAGAAAAGGGGGGCTTTCCACCCAAACCCCGGGCGCCTGCAGAGCCCGGCGTGCTGGGCAAGCAAGGCTGGGCGCTTTATTCAACTCCTGGGTTTTTCCCCATGTGGTTCCTCCTTCCCACCTCTCTGAAATTCAGAAATATTCACTGTGAGACAGACCCTGCTCCAGACCAGCCACAGATATCTTACCACACCAACAGCAGAGCCAAAACAAGAGCTTTTCCAAAGCCCAGCTGAGGCTTCACTCTGCCAGCCCAACTCTTGACGTACACCCCCACACCCCCCAGTCAAACACAAACTGTTCAGAAGAGGCAGCTATCCCAGTCTGAGTTAATTTCTGGCTCCATCCACCATGGTGACTCCCACAGTGGGAACAGCCTGGCTACTTCCGTTTGCTTTTTTGGCAGGTTTTAGCCCAACGGGCAACTGTGGTGAGCTTAGCTTGAGGAGTCGCGTTTGCTGCTGCATCTGCGCCTCCCCCGGCTCCACTGGGAGCCCAATCCATATGTATCTTACAACAAGGAAAGAGACAGATCCCAGGTGCAAATGCTTTCCCCCAATTCATACTGCTTCCTCACATTTAGCAAAAAAATTTCACAGAATATATTTGAAATTATTAAATCCTATGTAGGATACTTTTTTGAAAAATACTTGTTTGTAGGCTTAAACAAAAAAAAGAAAATTCCACCAAGGTGAGAGGCAATTCTTTCCTCTGTCCCCCTGTCATCCTGCTTTTAAAGGATGAGATAGAAGTCATTAATATTACAGTGATTTAGCAATTCATTTACACAGTTTTACAGCTTTGGACAAAACACAGCCGAGATCCAAGCCTGATGAAATATTGTTATCCGCATAATTCATTTTGTGCAGCTTCAGCAAGGTATTTGGATTTGTGGCTGTTCCCATTTGAGGCTGAAATTGAATTGAAAATTCATGTGTAAGCCACATGGATGAGGCAAGTCTGAGTATCAGGAAAGTGTCAATTAAATTCACCTTCCAGACAGAAAAAAAAGCCTGATGCAAAGGCCTTGAAGTGAGTCCCCATTGTCATATCAATTGAAGAAAACAGAAATAACTCAAGCCAGAGGTGAATACAAGCTTATTTCAAGACATGATAATAAAATTTCAATCTATTTTATTAACACTGTGAATGTTGATTGCTGTGCATAGTAATGGGATATAGCATAGCAATTTATGTTTTTTCCTTTGATAATGTACTTATTAAGGATGTTATTGATTAAACATAAATTAGCAGCTCACTGGATTAACTCATTCCTCATCTTTACATTTCTATCATAGCGAAGACCACATAAGCAATTTGGGAATTTAGATACTGCTATGAAGTGTTATCAAACTGACAACCAGACACACTCTCTTGGGGAAACAGATACAAGGCACTCAGGGGAGCAGCAGTCCTGCTGCAGAACACGGGCAAATGTGTGGGGTCAGGGGTTTTCCCATGGGCAGCACTTTTGGGGTTATGTATTTTATCAAGCCAATATGAAAAATCACTATGTACAAGCAGAAACTGCTTTTCTAGGGACAAGTGAGTATTACAGTGCTGGAGTTTCAGTTTGCTCAGCGCTCCCAACGGTTTTGACGCTTCTCTCAATCTTTTCAGCGTGCACAATATGACCACTCTCCACTCCCTGGTAAGATTTCTGGTGACCGCTGCTACCAGCTAGTTCTGGACCCTACCTAGACGCAGGGCACCCTGCCACATGAGTGTATAGAGATGCAGGACAGAAATATAACCCTTCAAAAAAAAAGTTCTGAAATGCCATCTTTTTAAAAGCCATTTGCTTCATAAATGGATGAGGACTATTACCAACCCTCTACACAACTGTCTGAAAGAACGTTAAATCTTCATCTTACTCCAGTTGTCCAAATGAACAAAAATTTTGCGTACAATACATGTAGGCGAGCATCCTCCACACAGGCAGACGTTTGGCTTTACTGTTTAACGCTCCCGCAGCAGCACCAAGTCCTCCCTCCATGAGATGCAAAGCCAGCCCATGGCTCCGCAATTGCATCCCCACAGGCGCATTCAGAAGAGGCTGGGACTCGAGGGAAACAACCGGACGTTAACCAAAAAGATCTGCCTGCCTTCAACGAGCCATTTTGGGGGAAGAGAGTCAAAATTACGACATACAATGCTAGATAGTAATTACCAGCCGACTATAGTATTATCTCCTTAATTCAGTGTTTCTGACCCTTCAACAAATTTTCTTTAAAAGTATTACTAAAAAGATACCAGGAAAGGTTGATAAAAAGATACCCAGGTGGCTGCTGGGTTGTAGTTGTGGGTTTTTTTGTTCCTGAACAGCTTCACTAGCTAACCTCACAAAACCCATGAAGAAAACCATCTCGACCTGACGGTGGTGGTTGGAAATAACTACTTAGCAATAAGCAAGGGTTTCTCTTGCTAACACCTGGCTACAGAAGCAGTGTGGGAAGTGCCAGGCTGAGGCTACGTGGGGAGCGTAACGAAAGGTCATTCGTTAGGAAACTGCAGTTTCCTGCTTTGCTGTTGCCAAGATCTTTCAATTCTCTGTATATACCTGGTCTGCAAAAAAAGTCTGCAGCAGTTTGCCCTTAAGTAGGAGCCAGGTGAAGGGGTGCAAAACGTCTTTATGGAGTTAATTGAGCGCTCTCTCAGTATAATTTTAATTTAACAATTTATAACAATTTATTTACACATTTTTAATATAAGTCTGGAGGGGCCTTGCAAAGATGACGAGGAAGACATCACCTGAAGGAGGAAGCTACAAAACCAATTCATCTCATAACCAGGCAATTGCCTCAGGTGCTGGCTGCAAGGGCAGGTGTGGCTGGGGAAGCCCCAGCAGCCTGCCCTGCTGTCTCGGGGTGAATCACTGACTACCCACTGTTTTGTGAGTCCAAAGAAGCTGGCAAACCATTTCCATTCCACAGTCCTACCCGGTGATCCCTTCTTAGCTCCAACAGGACTACTGGAGGTGCTAAGTACTTCCTAGAGACACGGCACATGTGACAGCTAATGAGGTTTTGGACAAGATCTGCTTCTGTGGGGAAAAAATAAAGGCAGGCAGTATTATTTGATTTCCATCTTATGGGAAAGGATGGACTAGAAATACAGACTGCTGGAAAAGGATCCTGACTGCTGGAGTTGTGGTGCTAGATTTTCCCAGGCAGAATGAGACATGGAATGTGTCCGTCCCAGTTGGCTGCAGATGAAAATTACCTGCTAATGCACCATCTAAAACGACATGTCACGTACCTTCTTGTTGGCACAGACCTCTCAGGGCAAACTAGAGGCTGGGAAAATGCTTCTAGCCCTAATTCCACCCTTTTTTTTTTTTTTGCAAAGGAGCAACCCTACACCTCCATCACCAGGATCAACAGACCACCTGCAAAATGCAGAGCTTCCTTCATTATTTCTTATGTGCCATTTTAAATGTAACGTACCAGGCTTCTGATCAGAGAAAGGAGGGGCACAGAGCGGCCCAGAGTTACAGCAGCTCAGCCGATGGGCGAGAATTTGTTTGTCTGCTCATGGGTCCATTCTCCGCAGCCACAGGCCAAAAGACTTTCTCTTTTTCTCTCTAACAAGGATATGTAACGAGAGTTCCTATACTAGAAAAAAACCCCATATACTATGTTTACCTAGAAGCTGTACAATCAGGTCAGCAGTCATAAACTTTCATCAAAGCCGAGAAGACTATAAGCATGCAGATGACCAACATTTGGACCCAGAAAGCCACTTTAGCTATTTCTGGGTAAGTAACAAGCTACAGAAGACCACTATTTCAGGGATCAACAAAGCCTTTAACTGTACATGCTACATATTTCCTATCAACTTAGGTACGTTCCAGAAATTCACAGCTACAAAATAAAAATAAAAATTTTACCATCCCTTACAGTCTCTGAGCATCCCCTAACAGCATCTGTTGCTCAGTTCTGACACTGACTTTCAATACATCTGGGGTTTTGTACATTTTCAGAAGCTTTTGTTCTGTTTGCACAAACATCCAAGTCCGTATATTTTTTTCTGGAACATGCTATTCCATATACCCCTTGCACAAGTACACCTTCTAAAGCACTCTTTGAGCACACTGGAAACTGGAAGGGAATAATTAGAAAAAAAAACCCAAAGGAATACTGTGAACTGTTCTACATAAAAATGTGAGTCAAATGGGCACATCATATTTAAAGTCACAAATCCATTTCAGAGGAGTTATTTCATCCCCATTCCAGAGCTAACTATCTGTAGCAATGGTAAGAAGGTACCTAAAGAAACAATTCAAAATGTAACTAAGATACGAACCTTGAAAATACCACATCAGATTAGGCTCCCTTGGATAAGGAATCCGACAATCTGGGGATCAGGTTGTGAGCAAAATTTCAATACGTTGGCTATAGTGAGGGCTTGAC
The DNA here is from genome assembly GCF_023634085.1 of Falco cherrug. Taxonomy (NCBI): domain Eukaryota; kingdom Metazoa; phylum Chordata; class Aves; order Falconiformes; family Falconidae; genus Falco; species Falco cherrug. The sequence continues at coordinate 20,374,156 of NC_073700.1, read as the reverse complement.
TTGCTCTCAGGATTCACCCAGCCATAAAGGATATCCCACAGTGGGACAGAGCTGCTGAAACCACCGTGACCATCCCCTCATGAGCGTTTTGAAAGAAACAGAGGAAGGATGAAGTGTGTTGGAGACTGGAGTCAACATATATTCAGGGTTATTCCAACTTTCAGTCAGGAAAGTAGTTCTGGAAGCCTAAGAAATAGTTTAAAACTGCATTCCCTCTCTCCCTAGTCCTGGGGCTATTCTGAGAGATGCACCTATAGGTCAGAAATCACATTTCTCACCAATTGACCTAGGAACGGCAGGACAGCAGGGCTGACATCCTATCTGAAAATAAAACCACTTCAAAGTCAGCTACTCTGACATGAGATTCACAAATGTGAAGATTAGGCTGCAGGGCTAGCAGGAGTCAGATGAATGAAAAATTATATTTAAGGAACTGCAGAACAGGGCAACGAAAAGCTTCCTTGCAGAATATTTTTTGTTGGATAATTCTGATGAATCAAACCAGAAGTACCATAGAAACATGTCAGAATTCACATCTTGTTTAAAAACTGCAAAGAGCTATTTACTAGTGTTGTAATACAACATTTCAACACATCTGAAACTGAATGCTGCAATTTTCAATTCTGAAGACACATTATCAAGATGTTTAAACTCTGGGATAATATCAACTAAAAAGGCAACACTTGGAAAAATGTTTGTTGCATCTTCAATGACCTGAAATAAAGCAAGAATTTGAAGATAATTGTTTCTCAGGAGCCAAACAGGATCACTGTATGGGAAACCCACACAAAATTATAGCTTTTCCCGTATTCTAGGAAGTCCAATTTCCATCCAGAACTTCCCAGGTACAGGTAGGAACATAAATGTGTTCATCAACAGGTTAGGAAGTAGATACCATGAGCAAGAACACAATATGTTGCTACAATTTCCTTTTCTGACCTGACTTACATGAAATCCTTGACTAAGCAAAGCAATTTTTGCATGTGTGTAACTAACATGCAAAACCATCGGACACTACTAAAGCATTTGCATGCCTTCAAATTATTTCCTGGCTGGAACCTAAACTTGATTTGCTTTACAAAACCAACTGCAGCCATTGCAATACAGCCTTCACTACAACTACAAACATCACTTTGAAAGAAGCCCTGCTGGAAACATAGTGATCAAACCACAGGCAGCCCAGACCGCATGCCCTGACAGCCTGCAGAAGGCTCTGCTAAAGGTCTGACTGCACAAACATTTGTCTTAACGGCAACAGAACACCCGGCCGGGTAAGTGACGTGCTGCTAGAGCCTCTCATCCTCGCCATAGTTCATCAAGCTACGTACATGGTTATGCTACTGAGAAAGGTGCACTCGACAGCAGAGTCCATTTAACGCCTTGCACACCCCACTGGGGTTGTTCAGCAAAGGGAACTCAACACCAGCCCCTTCACCCTGAAACTCACACCTCATTCACTTCCCCTTTGCACGTAAACGCAGCTCTGATCTGCTGCCCTTCCTCCTCCTATGGAGGGACTGAAGCAGCAGAGGCACAAGGGTTCAACTCCCACTTGTAGGACACATGGAGTATCTTCAGATTCCCTGACACTGAGCTCTCTCAATGAGGAAGATAAAGGACGACTACGGAATGGTGCCAATAAACACAACACACAGGATGGAAATGCATGAAACAGAATATGCTGAAATTAAAGACTGTATCGTATGAGGGAACAGACTCATGGTTGCACAGGGGAACCCAAACAGCAGACACAAGCATCAGTCTGCTGCTCCAAAAAGGACTGAAATCCTCGCATTAAAGGAATTTGAGTAATTTGGAGTTACATCCACATCTATAGCTATGTATTTTTGTCTTAAAAGCATGGGCTTGTTCACAGTAAGGAACTTTCTGTCAAATTTTCATTTTGTTGCTTTAACTTGACCTTGGTGCCCACCGAGTTAGACAACATGTATTACATACCCTGTTTTGCAGCTTCTTTTCCTTTATTTTATTACAAGCACCTGAATTCAAAATACTGAAGTGTTTTGCTCTTCAGATTAGCTATGTACCTGAACGATGCCTGCCCAGGAGTAAAATTTCAGCTTTTCATCCCAATAACCTCCTAGTAATATCAATCCCATAACATAATTTTGAGGTAAGTTAATTGCAGACTTGAATTTAAAATGTCCACTTCACATTCTTATCTTTGGAGTCAATAATTCCTTTGGATTGCATATCATCTTGTCATTCAGCTTGGCTGGTGGATTGATACATGACAGAGCCCACATTTTATGTAAACCTTTTCCCTTTCACTGGGAGTGATTCAATACTTTAACATTCGTGTTAATTTGCACATTCTGACCTGCAGCAATGGAGATGTTTGATCACTCCAGCAGTAGCTGCTTATGTAAAGAATATTTTTTTTGCTCTGGTTTAACATATGCTAATAATGATATCTATGCCAGCACTTCCCCAAGAGTTTTGAAGAAAAACTCAGATTCATCATCTTTTCCACAACTGGGATATGCAGACATAGATACAGGACTTTTTCAACAATATTTACACTCAAACCAGGCCTCTAGAAGGATCAGGAATGTATTTTTTAATTCTAATTCTCTCCACAAAGTGTGCTGAATTTTGCAATAAGAGAGTAAAGATGTTAACATGCTGCATTTCCCATTTTTAAAGGACCTGGAAATGTCAATCTGTACTGTACTGTGCAGCCGGTGGAGGAAAAAACTTCCTGTTTTTCTCCATGACCATTCACAATTATTAACTGCCACGCAAAAGCAAAAAAATCCTTAAAACGTTGCAAAAACTGTGACCATAAGCCAAAGGAGGAGCAACTGAAATGTGTATTCATTACAAACATAAGATGACCTCGTTAAGGCAGACCCTCTAAGGGTCTGGGGGTAAGAAGCTCCAGTTCCCTGGCTGGACGTGTTGACTTTCCTTCTTCTCAGGGCTTTTGCTCTTGTATGCAGTTGGAATTTATTCAGTGAAATATTGTTTTTCAGAAAATGCAAAGCTTTTTTTTAATTTTATATGCAACACTTCCAGATTCTTTCCAATCCCTAATACACTTCTACATAGTATGCATAGCCCAAAAACCCACTTTTAGTTAGGTTGTATAGAAAGGAATTACACAACAGGAATATTTTCTGTTTCTGTAACTCATCACATATGGACACTTCACCAAGTGACGGAGGAAAAGCGAAATACTCCTGAGAGAAACCTGGAGGCTGACATGGACTCAAATTAACATGGAAGGCAATGCAAGTCAAGTAGCAGAAAAGTTTTTCTTGAAAGCTGCCATGAAAACAGGTAGGCAATTTAGATATATATATTTATATAATATTTTTATTATTATTATTTAAAAAAAGAAAAAAGACAACAAAGCCAGGGGAACATGGCCAGAACACCACAGACAATACTATATCAGAAAATGACAGAAAGATAAAAAGTATCTGGTAGAAAACTGTGTCACAGTTAAGGACCTTGCGCTTATCCCCACCACAATGTCACATTAGACATTCCTCTAAAGACCTCGCTTTGTCTACAAACTAGATTTCCCTAGATGATCCCATCTGTAAATGTCTGTGTGGGTACAGAACGGGAAGGGAAACTGAATTACGTTACCAGTGTCATTGTCCTCTCACTGAGAGCGGTCCCCAAAACAGCAGATTTCCTAAGAAAATTCCATCACACCCTGCACAATTTAATGTAGGAATTCTCTATCATGACGCCTTTCATCTATGACCTGCCTGAAGTGATTCATATACAATAACAATATATTCTATTTAAAACTCTAATATCCCTACGTGCCACGTAGGACTTAGTTTTCTCCCTCACAAACACCTGAACTGTGTAGTTCCACAGAAGCGTGTTTGCCAGGAAGTAAACACAAGTTTATCTGTGACACCGACCTATAATTTTAGGGATGCAAATAGAAAAGATTAATTTTGGCACATTAACTGACGAGTGCAGAGTTTTTGTCACTAAAATGAGTTGATTTTATGCTAGTCTTCCATCCTAATTATAAACTGCCAAGAGACTAAGTGAATTACATTGCCATGATCAACAGCATTGACCTTTTTTCCTTTCCAGTACTCCTGTTAAGCCAGTTAACTAGGAGAGCAAAATTAGAACGAAGAGTGAATCTGAAGTAAACACCAGGAAAGCAGCACAAACGGTGGGAAGTTACTGTTCTCCTCCCCTTTGCTGCATTAAGAGCAGAGTCTTATTCTCAGCTGAAACCTTAGTCTGCTAAATTAGGTAGAGGTTTGGAAAAGAATGTTCTGATTGTTAATCATGAAATGTGCTGTAATCTTCTGCAAGGCAGCTCTAACCTCCTCAATCAGCAGCCTTTTCTTACTTAATTACACAACTTTAAGTACCACTAAGGAATTGCTGTCAGATTTACATTGGAGTTCTCTCAGACATCACCACTGTAGTCATGGTGATGATATATAGAAATGGACAAAATGCCAGAGACCGGAGAAAATGTCAGAGTTACGGTACACCCACACTTGCTCCTTACCTAGAATTTACTTAGTATTTTCAGTTAGCTTGAAAGATTATCTTAGTATATTAATATACCAAAATAACAAGATTAATAGTACATGTGTAACCTTATTGCTAAAAACATACACCAGGGGGTAATACTCACCTCTAAGCATAACTCGTAACTGTTTGGGAGAGCCACGACACGAGATGCACGTGGGAAAAGGGCAGTGGTGTGTGCAGGACAGAGGGTGAGACCCGGTGCAGTCGGTGTCTTGTTCTCCCAGCAAGCTTAGGGCCACAGCTTTGCTTTGCAGAAACAAATCATTTCCATGCTGGCAGTTGGCTATTCTGGCCTGGGAGCCAGGTCCCATCACTCTGAGCCCTGAAAGCTGCCTTCAGGCTGCTAATTATTCCATCCTCAGATGCAGAAAATTATTACCTGCATATTTATAACCAGGGGAAGGAAAATTCAGTGGCAGCAGGGAAAGCATTTATGAAAATATTTGTTAACGTAGAAAGCTCTCGCCAAACCTTCATTTTCTCCAAATATTCTGACTACCAGCATCCATTTTACAAGTCACTTACTACTGGTGAGTGGTACACTTTGACACCGTTAAACTCACCATCATTTACATAAATTCCTACCAGAACAGCTACAGCATCACGTTCCGTATTCGTTCCCCCCGGAGGCTGCTCAGCTCAGCTCTTGGTGGCATTGTGGAACACATGTCATTTAGCCAATTTCCTCCCAGAGAAGCCTCCTTCATTCAGACCAAAGCAAACATGCAGGTTTTAAGGTGAGGCTACATGACAGCAACCAGCAACAGAACCAAGCTCCTGATTTACAGTTGCTAGCTAAGGTAAGAGTAAAATTTCCTTGATTAGCTCCACAATTAGCGTAAACACTCTCCAAAGACAATGGGTTCTTAATGCATGCCAGATGTAGACCTCACCTTCAGCTACTAGAATTATCCACGTTGAATAAAAGGATGATTAACTACCATCTTGGGTTTATTTCCCTTGCATTACCAGTTCCCACAAAGTTTGCCTTCTAGTTCTGTAGCGCCTCCACAGTTCACAGGTGTAAAAGGGCGGCTTGTGCTACGATAGTGCCCGAGTGCTCCGAGAGAGGGAGAGGGCTCCGCTGCAGCAGGCTGAGCCTGAACTGCGTGCTCCCTATTACAGGGTACAGTTATGAGCACATCATTCCTCACCATACGTGAATACAGCTGAAATTCTTATCTTTATAGAGTAAGGAGGTCAGCGTTTACTAGTGCACGCACAGGCGGCACACAGTACTACAGACATAGCTCACCTGTTCATAATTTTTATAGTCTGCAGTACATTTCAGATTGAAACATTGCCATCTTTACAGAGGTCATGTGCACAATTTTTCTTATGCTGTTCCAAATAGATTTTTGTTGTGTTTTCTTTCCTCATTTTGCAATGAACAAAGGTACAGAACACCCCAAGGAAACATGAAACCGGAGGCAATCAGTTCTCAGATTCAAGGGGTAACAACTCTTCCGTGTTCTCAGAAAAAAAAATTAGAGGATATAAATCAAGAACAGAGCCAGGAATTAGAAAAGGCCACATCAGCTAGAAAAAGAGATCCTATAAGAGGCACAGGAGTGGTTACCAAGGTTGTAGATAATAATGTCCTATCCATCTACATTTATCACTGTACAGAGGTATTCTGGAATAGCAAGTAACTACCTGTGCTCAAGCTACAGAGTTCACAGTACATAATATGTGACACATTCCCATAATGGACCTTATGGGAATAGGGGCTGAAATCCCATTTCCTGGCTGGGGCATGGTTGTTGCTCCTGATGTCTCTTTCCTTCATCCTGCTGATCACTGATAAGTATTTGCTTATTACAACTATCTTGTCAGTCACAAAGGCCATCACTGCAAGTTAATAATGTACCATTCTGCTGGATCGATATCTTTACAGATTCTCCTGTCCCTGATACAGAAAAGTTATTAGAAAGATTAGACTGCTTGAGCTCAATTCATTCATTTTGCAATGCAGGTGTCTTCCACGGGCTCACTCCTGGGACAATCTAGTCTGTCGTGAATAGACACAATGAGAAACAGCTTGAGAATATGATCATGGCACAAATAAAAGACGAGAGTGGCTTTTTCTATGTGTGTGGGTGCTATAAGATTAACAATTAAATCAAAGCAACAATTGCAAAGGTAACTGTTAACTTCCGGCAAGCTGCATCCATAAACTCAATTTTCATCACAAAGTACTTTGTGTATGTGGGAGTCATGGCTACATTCTTGCTTTTGTCTGCCTGTTAACTAGCAGGGCTGTTGCAACCAAGATGCTTCAGCTGAAGCACCTAATGTACTGAGAAATAGGAAAGTGTCCTTCGTAGAAAAATCCCGAGTCTACCATTTGTTCCTACATCAAGTCAAAATCAGGACATGCTAATTGTTATTTATATATATTATTCATATATTTATTTATCCTAATGCGTCTGGGTTGGTGCTGGCGTATGGATGAAACCCCTGCTCGCAGCCTTCCTCTAGCTAAACAGCCAGCTATCATCTTTTACATTACATGACACTATGGGGATCAGAAAGACAGCAACTTCGCTTTTCTTTTAAGAAAGCATTATATGAGAAAAGTGAAATAACATTAACATACATTATACACTTCCTCAAATATTTACCAGTAATATTGCAAATGCTGAGGAGCTGTCCCCAGTGTCGTGCCGGGTTTAAAGACCCATCTCCTCAGCATTATCCCCTGCTCCGTGTGGAACGTTTATCTGCTATTGACATGACTGGATTTCATTACAGAAGGCCAAGAGGTATTAAAGACCTCCAGAGGGTTTCCTGCTCCCTGCCTAGGACTGCTGCGCTCTTTTTTTCAATGAAGTCATTACTGCATATCATTCCTCATCCATAATCATTTTCTAGCAACCACAACACACCATTGTATCGGGTTGATAAACAACCCTCTGAAATTTCAGAGCATCGTTAGGTTTTCAAAATTAGGAGCAATTCCCCTGAAATACAAGAAACGTTGCTGGCAAGTTAAAAGGTTGAACAGTCACCAGATAGAGGATTTAGTCATGACATCTCAAAAATGACTGGATCCATCTACAGTTAAATTTCTCCATTACTGAATTCCTGTGTTTGATTTTGCATAACTAAACAACTTGTCTTTACAACTGATGAAATCCTAATTAGATGTTCTAGGTAAGATCAGAAATAGGTGGTCACTGAGAAACAAAAAATGAAGCTTACTACTTTGCTTCTGTGTAATGTATTAAAATATCATTAAAGAATGTATTTATAATTTGATGGGTTTAATCTTAGAACAGCATTAAGGCTTTTAAATTCCATCTTTGCTACTTTTTCTAGAGTACTTGTTGGAAGACTAGAGATCTTTTTACAAGTGATTTTTTTCATCTTCTTAATAAATAGAAAATAAATTACTGAACCTTTCAGAGAAAGCAAATTCTTATTTATCCAAATCAGCCATTTAGAAAAGCACAAAATATCTTTTCCTCTCTCATCTGTTTAGGATTAAGACTAATTTGTGATCACAATACTAAAACTTCCATTGTCTAGGGAAAGAAAAGACAAGACACGATTTCTCTGGACAAAATGGTAACACCTTTCAAAAAGCAAGTTATTTTATATAGAGAGAAGAAAACCAGACATAATTTCCTTTTTTTTTTTTTCTCTTTTGCAAAGCACCTCAAGCTTAGTAACATATTACCCTCTAATTTCTTCTGGTTTACGTACTAATAGTGAAAGTATTCCTTGCTTTCTTGATAGTTCTACCTATTGAAATTGTGCTCTGATGACAAAAATAGAAATCTGACTTCTGTGGGTGGGGAGGGGGAACTGGGAAAATGTTTTAATGTTTTAAATCAAAATTAAATTAAATCCTGGAAGATAAAAAAACTTCCACATTCCAGAAATCTGCAGCAGTGGCAACAGATTCTCTCTTATTCTATAAAATGGCATTACATTAAAAAGCAGAACTACTACAATGAACTCTTTAAAATTTCATGTTAAATAAATTTATTATACAGTGTCTTTAATGTATAGTTATAAACAGTAGCCCAGCATTCACAAGACCACAGGAAAGATGCTTCTGAAGGAAAGGGTTTGAAACATCCTCCAATTTAAGTACCAGAAAACCTGAGTAATAAAGGGGAAAACTGCAACTGCTGCTGTAAAGTTGAAAGTATTAGAAGTCTTATGTCAAATCATCTATAAATTTAAAATAAAACCAGGGCTGATGGCCTATCAGCCACTAGTCTACACTCTCCAAGTTAGAAATATTTCCATTGAGCTCATTTTGTCAGCAAGAACAGAAAAGAAATGATAGTCTATTTGAAGAATTCTTCAACTAAATTACAGCCTTCCAGTGCTTTATATTCAATAGGCCACAATAAGTTAACAATGTGGGATCAATATTCTGTTAAATTATCTCATTTAAGAGATTATAATGCAAGACCACTCTAAGTGGTCTGTTACCACCTGCTTCTGGAAACTAGTCTTTACTAGATAGGCACCAAACCAACATAAAACAGACTGCCTGTGGTGAGAGAGGTTTTAATAACTAATGCAAAGAACTATGGAAAAATAATTTATAACACACACAGACCAATGCAATGCTCGTTAAGTTAATAGAAATCTCAGGTCCTGCAACTGCCCTGATCTATATGGCAGGTCTATGTCGAATGGTTTAGCTTTTCTCCTGCCATCTCCTCTTGTTGCATCTCTTTGATAATTCATCAGCCCTCTTCAATTCTCAACCCTTTCCACTTATGCTAAAGTTCTGTTTAGCAGGAATATGAAAGTAGTTTTAAACAGAGTAACATGAAACATTTATTTAAAAAAAAAAAAAACAAACAACAAACCCATAGGTCCATGCATGAGAAAATTTTGCAGGAAATCTTGGCATAAGCCATGTTTGGCATATTGTTAATTGAATACGATCAATACTCAACAACGCACATTAACCATGCTTTCCAAGAAAAAGACAGAGGCCAGTAGGAGGGAACTCAAATCTGAAATTCACTGCTGTTCTCTCACAAACTGTGATGAGACTGACATCACAGTCCATCCTGTATTTCTTGCTTTAAGCTCCCCTGACTTTACTTATGCCCATCTTACTGATGCCGTGCCCTGTTCTCTGTAGACCCACAGCATAACAAAAATTCAGTGCAAAAGGGTATACAAAACACCTCCCACTGTGCTCCTGGTGGCACAGATCACAACGTATTCTCCAATGCTATCCATACTATGAAGACTGTAATGTGCCACTGGAAGAAAGGTGATGCTTTCGCTCTGACCTTTGCAACAGCAGAGAATTGGGTAAGTGGAAAATCGGTAATGCTTGGCGCTTCTGCCGGAACATGCTTACAGGTTTACCACACAGAAGACAAACAAAGAAAACACTTTCCCTATGGTGCAGGAGGCCAGGAAGTTTACAGAGGTCTTCGCTCCTAGGACAGTTCATTCACACTTCATCCTGCTCAATCAATGCTCCCACATCCAAAGGAAGCTCTCCAATGCCATGGGAGAGCAGAGCTCTGCTGCTTCCCCTTCCTACACCTTTGCCTGAGCTACGTAAACATTCTGTATTTCAGACATAATTGCTATGGACACCAGACAGCAGGCGGTACACACGACCTTAAACCTACACACATACACAGAGCAGTACTTAACCCAGACAAGGACAGTTTTTCTCTCTTCGGGTATATGCTTCTTGTTTAAAAGACTGTAAATAACCCCACAGTTAACTCAGAAATTGCTGAATGTAAAAGTAGCTGCGTACCCATGAAAAAAATTGGGAGTAATTTGCTAGCGCCATCATTCATTCCCATGGTGGAAAGCACATATTCCTTGGGAGGCAATAAAAATCCCACCAAAACCACTTTCTCAGCATCTTTGCTCTGAGATTGTCAATTTATGAGCAATGAAGTGTCATCCATACTTTAGTAAGTGGTTTTAGGTCCACTCACATTAGACCACAAGTTTTTGGGGCCAAGGGGTGATCATTTTGCTGTCTGTACAACACTGAGAGCAAAGAAACTGCCTGTATCAGCCTGCTTGGTCAACTCTGATCGATGACACAGAAGGATAAAGTAGCAAATAACTGCTGCCAAATGCTAAACCCCATTTTATAATTTGCTTGTTTTCATAAAATACTTCTATTCACTTTCAAGGATACTTTTATCCACTTCTAAGAATGTTCACGTGAGCATCAACAAACATAGAAAGGGAGTTCAATGCATGTCAAGTCTTTTCGTTCTCATCAGCGGGTGCACACAGCGCTGGCCATCAGCGCAGCAGGGCGACATCACAGCCGGGCACAGGGCACATTCGCCAAGTGAGACTTCTAAAAGAGAGTATCTTCTGTATAAATGCTCATGTTCATGCCAAAATGTCAATAAATAAAGGTAGAATAAGAAAAAAGAGAAAAAAGCTTCCCTATCTGTGCACAAAAGTTTGAAATAAAAACCCAGCCAGCCTCTTTCCCTGGTTTATGGGTTTCAGCTTTCCTCCCTTGTTCAAAATGGAAGCTGTACCGTGAGACTTGTGATCTGTGAACATGAGTTAACACAATGCTCCAGCTGGGGGGAAGAAACAAATCAGTTTAGCATTTTTATATTTTTAAATCTCTTGCCTGCTGATGTTCTCTTCCCTCTCTGCTCATTTTGTATTAAAGCTTTATTGTTGTTCAGCTCCTGCTTTTATTTGTTAATACTACAGTAATCCGATTACAAAACAGGAAAAAATAGCATGCAATTTAGGTGGCTAATCACGCAGCCTGAATGTCAACTTGTCATACTGGAACACCTGTAAAAAGGCAGTTTGTGGCTGATGCAAAGACAGACGATGTTAACGAAAATACCAGTGGTAAGTCAAGCCCACGTTGAGCAACCAGAATCCTCGTAACTAAATGGTTATTATGTGAATGTGGAAATAGACATGTTAATGGGTAATTTTAGTCATTTGCCCAGCAACAAAGAGTTAAGTTCAGCTACAAAATTATTTACTTCCCCCCTTATCTAAACTAGCAAGTCACACTGACTGGCTAAGGAGCCAATTTCTTGGCTGATATAAACACAAGCCCCTCTGCAATTTTCAAAGCAGTAGTTCAATTTACACTAGCAGGGAGTTGGGAGTTTGTCTCAGTTTTAAGTGGGTCAGGCTGATGTGCTTCCCTACGTCTGATCAGAGCTGAGCATCTGCTGCACATGCATGAGACAAAAAGACGCTACCTTAAACAGGCAGGACATCCACCACAGCACAGACATCACAGCTGGAACACACCAAAGCATGAAACCCATTAGCTGTGTGAAGTACTTTGCCTTGCACTAAGCTTTAGCAGACAAACATCTGGAAAACTGAAAAGGAAAATCATAGTGGGAAGAGCTTCAAGCTGTTTCAAGGATCTCGATTTACTTGCCCAGGTTCACACACGGAGCTGATGGGTGGACATAAATCAGGGCTTGTTTGGACTACAGTCACGTGAAATTAGCTGAGAAACCTGCACGATGCCCCACTATATGGCTTAAGCACATCCTTATTCTCTTTATGCATCAGCTCTCCTAGCCCTGAGATGGGGACAATCATGTCTGAGCTTTTCATCATAAAGAGGGCAGGAGCACCTCTCCGATGAAGACAGGCTGAGGGAGTTGGGATGGTTCAGCCTGGAGAAGAGAAGGCTCCGAGGAGACCTTATACCACCTTCGAGCACCTAAAGGGGGCTTATAAGAAAGATGGGGAAAGACTTTCTAGTAGGGCCTGTAGTGATACAACAAAGGGTGATGGATTTAAAACTGAAAGAGGGTAGATTTAGATTAGATATAAGGAAGAATTTATTCCCTGTGAGGGCAGCGAGGCGCTGGCACAGGCTGCCCAGAGCAGCAGTGGGTGCCCCATCCCTGGAGGTGTTCAAGGCCAGGTTGGACATGGCTTGGAGCAGCCTGGTCGAGTGGAAGGTGTCCCTGCCCATGGCAGGGGTTTGGAAATAGATGATCTTGAAGGTCCCTTCCAACCCAAACCATTCTAGGATCCTATGTTCAGGTGTCCCTTTTGTCTATTTAGATGGCATTTTCTTTGGGACAGGATAGGATAGTAGCTTGGGTTTGTAGAGCACCCAGTACAGTGACATGAGTGGTGTGGCAACACAAATAGCTAAATAGAAAACAAAATGTACCAGGCAAGTCCCATAGGCTGATCATATCTTTTTCCTAAGCCTTTACTTGTCCTGTATATTAAAAATGAAAAGCCAGAGGATATTATTAAAACTGCAGAAAGTACAAGTATAGGTGAAATTCCAATAAATCTTCTAATTGCCCTGCCATTTAGTTTTTAGTAAATAGATGCAACAATCCTTCTTTCATCATCTGCTGATTGATAGTACCCAAAGCAGATGTGATTTGGTTTGCAAATAGTTCTGGCAGAACTGAAAGAACTACACAAACAGTGAGCACTGCAGTGAAGCAAAGGAGGTCATTCTTTCCTTTAAGAATGATCAAGAATTTTGAGCCGTTTAAGTGCTGACATACGAAAAGCTGATGCACTGAAGACCTGCACGGAAGCAAACTGCTTCAGAATTTTCTGAAGAAGTTTTATATTACTGGAGCTAATCACCAAAGAACCAAAAGCACTGGGGGGGGGCTATGAGATTTAGAAACATCTATGAGCAAAATTGGCAGGCTATCCAGTCAGATGCGCCTCAAGCTTTGAAGTTGTTCAGTCCATTTGGAATTCCATTACCAGGTGTAGAAATATTAAAGATACCCTTTTAAAAGCTATTTTAAAAGATCTATACTTGCTGGCTACCCTCAAATCATGTTTCCATTAATAAAAATTTCTGATATTGTATGCTCAGGAAAACTATAAAAGTCTTTTAGAACCTGCAGAGGGAAGTAGCACAGGCCTGAAGCAAAGAGTCTCTTTTTAGCCCAAATACACTCCTCAGAAAAAAATTCCACAGTAAGCAAGAGTATAAAGAGGGACCTACATTTAGAGAATGAGTATGCAGCTCCCCTCCTTCTTTTAAAGGAAAAAAGTTATTCTCACTTTCTCTCCCTCAACTTTTTTATTATTTTTTTTTTTAAAATTAACTACTTGTACACCATTCTGTAACCTCTTCTGGTTCCTAGGCAGTAACAGTGAACAGCCACATGGTGTGGGTAACATACTTTGTTCTGTTTGCCACAGATTTACTTCATTTTATACTTCTAAAAGCTGCAGGCACCTTTGGAAGACATCACAGGCAAGAAGCTGCCTATAGACGGGATGGGTTGGGCACTGTCAAGCAAGAAGCTACCCTTCTCCAACAAAAGAAGAGGCAAACACAACACCAAGCCATTGATCAAAGATACTAATTGGTCGCTCAAGAGTCTTCTCATTAGGTACAAACCGCAATACACTTTTCAAATGCAAGGTTCCCTGTCTACTGCTACCCACTTCCATGCACATGCAAATAAACACCAGGGTGCTGGATTGCAATTTTTTTAAGGAGTTAGTGGGAAGAGGTAAGAAATTAGTTCTAATTCCAAATTTCAGTAGCAGTTATATCTCGATTCAACACAGCAACTAGGCATCCCGTATTCAAGCTAAGGACTTGCACATACACATTAGGAATGTGTTTCAATTCCTATTGGTTTCAGGAGCACATTGCAAAATGTGGAGCTGAACGGGTGGATGCCTGAATTTCACCTGGATTCCATATTTACACGACCCTTGTGCAAAGTCAGTCCCTCGTTCACACCACAAGACACGGTACACTGCTACAGAGAAAGCGATCCCTTTCAGTCGGCGAAGATGCATCTCAAAGGGAACAGAATTTCTACCAGCTCTACAGACCACTAACACCACAAGTAATTTCATATATCTGCTCAATCAAATACAGGGATTGTTTCACACCACCCCTTAAGCCACCCATGCAGCCACTTTAAAACTTCCCCTCTCATTCATGCAAAAAGAAGCCCTTAACAGCTTTCCACTGAATCAGGGGTCTCTGCTCTTCGCTGTAGTTTTTTCTTTGTGTTTCTAAGCGATTCCTTGTTATCAATCAGTATGTTTGTTCTTCAGCTAAACTTTACTTTCTCGTGCCTGGTTCACTCTTTTTGATCTGTCAGCTTGATTTCCATAGTCCACCACAGCATCTCACTCCCCCTGCTTCCCACCCATTTGCATTTTAGCTGCCTTTACCATTTGTAATGTCACCTTCCTGACACACGGAGCTCCTCTCTGGGCTTCTGTCTGTTGTACACAATTTCTACGAAGAACATAACACAGGGCCAGTATTTGTGTTAGCCTAAAAAGCAATTCCTTCTGTACCCAAAGCCTTCACATCCAGACAAGTAATCTACAGCTTTCTAAAGCCCTGAGACAGATATAAAAATCTTAGTTTAAAAAAAAAAAAAAAACAAACAAAAAACAAACCAAAAAAAAAAACAAACCCAAAAAACCCCCACAAAAACCCAACCAAAAAACAACCACCTTCCAGCAGGGTTGGAAAAGGGAGGAACAAGAGATATGTTTTTTAAATGCCCCAAATGCAGCAGTAATCTTAATGGTCACACAGGGATGATTTAACTTCAATATTTTTCACCAATTCCAGTGAATGTATTTTGAATACAGGACAGATGCACAAAAGGCAGCTCCACTGTGGATTTATTAATCTATTTTGTAAAGAAAAAGCATCTAGAAAATAGTCCTGCAGGACAAGATTAGAGAGCAAATCCCAGACTCTTTAGGGAAGCAAGGCAGCCTGTCTGGTGATACATTGTCTGCTGCAGCTTTATCTAGAGAACAATCTTGCAGAAAATGCTGCACTATGCATTGCTCACCACTATACATCGTGGTAATTTAAGACACTTTTCCAAGTAGGGGCCATCATTTTTCTCCTGGAGAACTATTTATAAATAAAGCTGATGTTTGTCAAACCTCTGACTCCTGTTACAAAACTCACAACTATGGTTTTCTTCCATTAAACATCCAGAGACTTACTGCAGAATAAAACTTCACGATACATTTGAAATGCAGTTCTATAAACGTCAACATAATGGAATACAGGATAGGAGTCAATTCACTGTGAGATTCTCAGGTTCAGGTGGGTTTCTGGCTGCACAGTCCCCCTTCCCTCCCGCCAAGCACAATGTCAGTGACTTTGCTCTGTCTGAGAAATAGCCTATATATTTATTTATACAGTTATTATTAAATATTTCTGAACAGTGTTTTTTCCAGAAGGTCCTAAATTGTTACCCATGACTTCACTTTCTTTTCTCCATTAAAATTTAATCCTATGATCAAAAAATGACATTTTTTTCCTTCAATAACTCCTGTGTGACAGACAGCCAATCTTAATGATACCATACCCTTGCAGTACATACTGGGGACCAGGAGGAAAAAAAATTATTATGAGAAAAATCATGTATTATAGAATCAATATGACATGCTGTATCCAGCCTTTTTTTTTTTTTTTCCTGAAGACAAGAAAGCCCTCCATCAATTTTATTCTGCAAAAGAAGAAATCCGCAGTAGGACTGTCTGAATAATCACAATCTTAATCACACTGAGCAAATATAACATGGGTAACCACGACACATTAAGAAAAATTCCCTAAAATGCTAATGCATCTTCATGTTTTAATTTTAGCAAGTCATTTGCAGGACAAGTCATGAGGTCACAAAGAACTTTTGTACTGTCAAGCCAGGCTGGGTCCTCCTAGGAGCACGCTCGTGCAACTTCCACTGTTTTGTCAAAATAACATAGTGACAAACGAAGATGTTTGCTCATCAGCTAGAGTACCATGAGATGCTACTACTTTGCTTTCCGAGAGATCATGGTAACACATACGCCACACAATATACACAGAGATGGGCAAGCAGACAGCGAAGGGCAAGGGATGATACAAGCAAACAACTCAAGAATATCCAGAATCAAAGCAGCTCTGTCGTACCAGCAACCTGCCTTGCCCCCTCAGTGTTACACGCTGAGACTTGAACATGTCCATTGAGCACAATGAACGAGAGCTGCACGCGCACGCACTTTGGAAGGATGGACTCAAAGGCTCCCCGGTCTCACTTGGATGATCGCCACCACCAGCCTGCATGCCCTACTCTGAGTGAAACAAGGGTTCAGGCAGATGTTTCCTCTTTCGGAGGAACGTAATCACTGCATTAGCTTCTTTTCTACTTCATTTTGAATGAGGACAAATAAATGATTGGCATCTGTCAGATAACAGGCCAAGATGATTCATGCTGAACATTTATATTCGTTTTCCAATAACAGGAAATACCCAGATGCATTTTGCGTATGAAATAAATCTTCTTGCTAGAAGAAAAACGATCCCTTAAAAATATGTACCCTGCATCTTTCATATTGTTTCGACTCGCTGATGAGCTGCAGAGGGATGTAAGGTGCTGTCAGTGTGTGCCACTGCTCTGTCTCCAGGACCTGAGGCCAAACTTGCAGCTTGCTGCAAGGTGTTGCTATCACGCATACTTTATATAATATGTACATGTCTACTTTGCAGACATCATCTACCCCATATGGCACAGAGGACAGACTCTTCTTTCATGTTCAATGAACTTATAGCACAGAATTTAATTTGTTCTTAGAGCATCCTAAGCTGCTCTGTTTCCATTGCCTTGAGGGACAGTCTGCCATGTCCCCCCAAAACCAAGGGGCTCTCAGGAGAGCCTCGGGGCTGTATCCATCTTGGCAAGCACTGTGGCACAACAGGAGCAGATCTACGGGGCAATGCGGTTGGTGGTACGGTCCATCCAAGTACGCATGAAGTACCTGTTTCAGGGTATTTATATGTATTACACTATATATTTATATATTACACTTTCTAGCATAATTCCACAGCCCAAATGCTTGTTAGTAGTTAAAGGTCTTCTGGCTTTGTTTCATTCAAAAGGAGTAAGGAGCTTTTCCATGGAAACAGCTGTGCAATGTGAGCCAAAGCACAGTAAATGGAAACTATCCAAAGATCTTCAAGAGTAGACTCCTGCTCCCTTCTGGACTAGATCAAAACTTGAACAAAAAACCACCCCTCGGACACAGCTGGGTATAGTACTGCTTGCGTTCAGGTGGTGATTGCCAGTGTTGAGTCAGAAAGCCAGGCTCCTCATCCACTGCAAAGGTCTGAATTAGGAGCCGTAGAATAAAGTCCAGTAAATCAATACACAATCACTGGGAGGGACCAGAGTGCAAATCACAGCAATGCCAATTTAGATCAAATTAGGAAAGACATGGAGCTGTCCCCTCAACACTGACCAGTTCAGCCTTGTCAAGATGGAAGCACTTCCAACAAGTGCAAAGGTTGATCTTCAAGTATTACAGGAGTTTAAAAATCAAAACCAGGGCACCTGTGCAACGTGGCTGCCCCTGTGCACAGAAGGCTGGCATACCAACACTTACCAGATAAATCCCACTGCTGGTACACAAGTGTCTCTTTCACCCACTACTCCAAAGCTGGCCTCTTCTGCCATCCTCTGGGGGAAATCTACCGATTCCAAACCCAGGCTGAGGATACTGTTTATCTCCCAGCACAGCTAATTTTGTTGTTTGTTGAGTTTTTTTAATATATGTTATCGTGAAGTAGCTTATGCATAGGGGTTCCCAAAGGTAAAAACCAACCAGCATTAGCCCCCTTCCCTTCTAGCTTTTTTGCTGTGAGTGCAACTGTAGCATCTACTAAATAACACACTGAGTCAGTCTCAAGGGTGAAGTTACTTGAGAAGCAGAGAAACATTAGGCTCAAATGAATACCTTCACAGCTACCTGAAACTCTGATAAAATAGATTGGATGAAATGTTTCTGCAATCCAACACTGTGCCAAGTGCAGGGCACAGCCCCATTTTGTGCTGAGGTTTCCATGGAGGATAAGGATGCACCCTCAGCAGCATCAGGGGAACGGGGCAGGAGTGATGCTGCTCAGGGCAGCTGCAGAACAGAAATACCAGCATCACTCCTGGTTTTCCCCATCTCCCATTTCTGCATTATCTTTTTTTAAGCTAGAGCATTATTTTTTTTCCAGGAGGACTGAACAGACAAAAAGAAAAAAAATACAACCACCACACAAAAACCTTTGAAACAAGTTCTGAGCTACTGGATCTTAGTTCTTCCTAATCTGAAAGACAAAAATTGAATTCAAAGGATCTCTAATGGCCTGTGGAGGCTTGGCTGACAAAAAGTGCTGCCATTACTTACTTTAAAAGAAATTCAGGTTTGTTAGTATGGTGAATACAATTAAAATGCACAGCAGTCCTTCTCTAATAGCATGTAAGAAACTTCAGTAGGATTGATTGATTGTGAACTCTGCATTTTCCCTAAAACCCCCTCTCTATTCACTTCATTAAAATGTTTTTAGAAACTCTGAATAAAACACACAAAGCACTTTTTTTATTGCATGTAAGTGAAATACAGGACAAACAAACAAAATATCTGAATTTGAACAGGTAAAGCATCTCCAGATTTCCATAACAGATGATACCGATAATAGAGGCATTCATAAGCCTTTTTTCATCCGAGGCTGAAGAAATGGTGGCAGCACCTTGTTTATGGGGTTGATGAATCAGATGGAGCACTTCTCTGCTTTTGTCTCTCTGCTAATTGCCCTTTAATGGACACTACTTACTTTATTGGTGTAAAAAATGCCTTGAAGTATGTTTTCTAGGCAAAAAGCCCAGTGCTCTAATTAATACCTTGAAACAATCGCTGATTAATGATACCAGTTTGGGGCTGTTGCACAAAGGGTTTTTGCTTGACTTTTCCTAAAATCAGGAAGATTAACAACATTATCATTGGTACAGGAAGCTCCACCCCTGAAAAGATTCTGTGATGGAGAACACACGACACTTGACAGAGTGGAGGTTGTGAAGAAGGAAAGGGGATACCACACAGGGTGCCTTCAGGAAGAACAACCTCATTATTAATGCTGTGAGTCTTTCCTGCAGACTTGGAGAACGCTTTTTTTTCCCCCTCCATCTTCTACTAGCTATCTTTTGCGAGAAACTGTCTTTCCCCCCTGCCCTCCTCCTCAATAGGGGAGGCTGGAGAACAGATACATTTTAAAAGTCTCCAACCCCTGATTTATGTTAGTCAATATACTTGCTTCTTGATGTGTGGAAGGAAGCTAATAAAACTAAAATCTACGTTAAGCACCAATTTGTTTCTGTGTTTTAATGCTGTAGGAAATCACAAACTGCTAAACCCTTCAGGTACTTCAGAATCCACTCTGCAGAGCACAATTCATTATCTGGTTACAAAAATTATGCAAAACCCAGGGTATAAGGGTTGTAAAGATGTTATGGGCAGATCAGCTGATAATCACTGGTCCACTGAGCTGCTGTAGGTGCTGTCACTGCACCTGTGTTGAACATAAGAGGCTTTAGACCCCTAATCTTTAGTGGAGACAGTTTAAGCCACTGGTTTGTACCAGCAAGACAGCTCTCACCGCGCACGCTGCACCGAGGCATGGGTCAGCCTGTATGAAATGTTCCTTTTCTTGAACCGCCTTCTTCCACATCTGTGTCTTTGTTCTTCTATCACTTCCGTTGTTATACCCATCTGTTCGGCACAGCTCGATATAAAAGCAGCATAAAACCACTCTGAAAATCTCTTCCTTTGCCAAATGCACCGGGACCAAGGGGGTCCCAGGATGATGATCTCGCGCGCTCTCCCAAGCGCTGCCCACAGGGACAGGCTGCGCTCACGCTCTGCCACGAGCAAATGCACTCACACAGCACGGGCACACCGGCTGCCAGCGGCACAGCCTGTTCTGCACACGGTGAGCTGTCTCAGAGCCATAGGTAGCCCTGAGAAGCCTGGAAGCAGACCTTCCAAGCGTATGCAGCTGGACTCCACCAGGACAGCCTGTACCAAATACAGCTGCGCTCTCCCCACGCCACCAGTTTCAATCCCAGCTTGGGGAACTTTGGCATTTCACAGGATGGGGGCGGGATTTGAAGTGCTCCGGTGTCCTCGAGCTACCATAAAAGCTTATTCAATTATTAATAAACAAAATTAAAACATGCAGGGGCAACTATTGTGCCTTTGGGTGCTGGGACCAGAGGCATCTGCAGCTTTTACAGATTGCCCTCGGGCCCAGGATGGCTGGATGCTGCAGTCCCTACACAGGCAAAGCTCCCACTGTACAAAAAGCATTTCGCTTAGTAAGGACAAAGCAGCAGCATGTGGTTGCCCAGCATCAGCGCCTGCTCCGGCCAAACAGCTCCCTTCCAATTTTCTATCCCTTTGATAACATGCGAGGGTTTATTCAGGAGCTGAATACATTCAGCAGAGTTATCGGCCAATGTTGTTACTCTGTGCTATACATGGCTGCATTGTTGCTTGAAAACACTGCTCATTTTCAACACAAAGAGCACACAAGGAGAAAAGCAGATCCTGTGCTACGGAAAAGACTGTTGCTATGTAATAGGAAGATGCAGGCTGGAAAGAACATATAACTCACAATTTAATTAATACGATGAAGATTGCCTTTAGACCTGTGCCCCCTCTCTAGCCCCCTTTAACTCTTTGAAATGAGAAGAATAAGCAGTACAATAAACCCAGGACCTTCTCCCCCTTCAGCCTCTTAGCCCTGGCAGTATTCTCTTCATCTTCATCAGAGCCGCAACCATATGGTGCACAAGGAAGGATCTCCCCGTTAAATCTCTTGATACCAGTCATCAGTTGTAGAAAAACATTCTCCCATAGCACCAGCAGTTTGTCCTGACAGTCGGAGCAGCTTTGCCTGCCAAAAGCACACACACTAGCTGTTTCTACCAGAAGAAGAGTATCAGTTAAGGAACTTCCTCTAATGACATTTAGATAAACAAAAGCATAAAAAGTAAATGTAAAATTAATCACTCCTTATTCTTTATTTGCCTTGAAAAATTAAGAAAGGCCAGTGTGAGTGTAACTGAAATAAAATCACTCCTGAAGGACTTCTCTGCAGTTAGAAGCTGTACCTGCAAATCAGGCCAGTACAGAGACATTTATGCCATGGAGGATTCTGACCCACAACACTTATCCAAGCAAGATAAGCAACATCACAAAATTATTTCTGTGCCCGAGTAAATATGAGCATTACAGGGACTTCGGCGGTCCACTGTGCCAAAAAGCAATTGGCAATACTTACGACACAGGCTACGTTTTCCTTTATATAAAATGCTACATGCTCTGTGTCTCTCTCCACAGTATATTATTGCACCTTGAGAAACCTTCATGATTTACAAGTTTCAGTAACTGTCTATTAGTTCTTATCTAAATTTTTTTTCTACTAGTAACTGTCTAATAATTCTTATCTAAATTTTCTTTCTACTATAGGCCCTGATAGTGGTATCGTCTTGCATCTTAATCACAAGAGAGATCTGCCTACTCTATTTGTGCAGTGGTCCAATATTGCAACATATGAATAGTGTATTCAGACACTTGAATAATCATGCTCATGGTAGGCGTAGTACAGTTCTTAGAGAGAAAAATAGCTGTGAATTCTTCCCTTTCATTCTGTAAAAAGAAAGCAACAGATGGCAGTGCAAGGAGGGCAATAACAAATCAGTCCTTTGGCCTCCCTGCAGTTCTTGTATCCTCCTTGGAGACAGCCTCACAAGATACACATAATGAATGAATAGCAGGGTGCTATCATCATCCTTCTGTTTTCCCTTTTTCCTAGCTACTTGTTACACTGCAAAGAGCTTCTGCACCTGGAACCACAGACATCCCACCATCTTTTTGTCCTCAACAGATCTTAGAGCATCTATGCTTTTACTGTAGCTTTGCAGAAATGTACTTCCCTAGAAAAAGAAGAGCTGCAAACCCGTACGCGTAGGTAAGGACTTCATTAGCTCCAAAGCTCTTCAGAATTTGTTCTAGCCCCTGAGCCCAGAGAACCTGCCTTTGGGACAGGCAGGGTGCCCATCCTGGTTTGGGTGCTGCGACTGCCAGGTTCCACGACCCAGGAAACAAGCCAGCTAAGCACATGCTTCCAGCTAGATGCACAATAAAGATCTTCAGAGATATTTCCTATTTTCACTGCAGTGTGGCATCGCATCTGTACTGTGGGGTTCAGCTTTGTAGTTGTTCTCAGGAGTTTAAATTGCTCCTCACAAAAGCATTAGTTTCCCATTGGGATATCTCATCGAAAACCATGAATGTTTGAAGATAAGTGCTGTGAATAAATAATATCACAATTTTCCTAGGCACCAAAATGACAAAACGAACATGGAAAGTTGTAAGATTACTTTTTTTTTCTTTTTTCCATTTAAATCTTTTCTTCTTAGAAATAATCCAGAAAAAGAGATTTTGGACCCCCTCTCATTAGTTTAACTGCAATGACAATATGCATAGCCCTTTTCCTCCCACTGCCATTACATACTTCAGTAAGCATCATAATATCAAATGTGTTTCTTGAGCAATTAATGTCAACATTTTAGCTTTGGAGTCTAACTTATTTGAGCAAAACTTTGAACAATTTGGCTTTGATCCTAAGAATCTGCTGAGCAACTACAAATCCCACAGAAATAAACAAATGTAGGCTGGGTACCACCTCGATAGCAGATGCTCTCAATAAAAGGAAATGTCACAATTTTGGCTAGTGTCTCAAAACAGTTCTGTCCTCCCAGAAGAATCACTTACATGTTATGATATCCTGCCAACAAGTACAACTTCACTCAAGTCTCCTTTTGTCTCTGCAAAACAGCAGCTGCAAAGACAGTGCCTGCAGCATGTACAGGAGAGATGTATACTTAGTTTTCTTTTCTTTACATTGGGTTCATTTGGCTTATAGGCTTGGTGGAAGCATTCACAATGCGTTACAATTGGTCTCTTTACAGTTGTACAGCTACTGCTGACAAAACATTTGGACATTCAATTACTTCTTGTGTAGTACGAAGAACATGATTTCAAGTTAAGGGAGTTTGCTCTGGGCGAGGTGGAGAATATTTGCGCAAATCACTGCAATGATGTGATTATAGGTGGTGCTGGTGTGTTGCTATCATTAAGTTAAAGCTTTTGCTTTTTCATTTCTGCTATTGGCGGCTAAGTAGATTGATTATGTATGAGATGAAAGAGCATGTAGGAGTATGCTAATGCTGATGTTGAGTACACTTTTATCTTGCAGCATTAGTGAATGGAGGAAAGAGTGACAGAATTGGCTGCTGTAGGCTTAGGAAAGGTTCCTTTTCTTTTTTTGTCAGTCACAAAAATTTGTAACTCACCTCAAACATTCACAACAGGCAACTCAAACTCAGCTCCAGCGTCCAGGGTACAGCAGCTGGGAGCACTGAGGACTCACAGCAGCTGTACCATAGCACCTACAGTCAAAAGCTCCCTTTTTTGCCTTGCTTTTATCTTTACAGATGGGATCGTATAAATAAGCCACAGTAAAAATGAAAGTCAAGCCCTATTGCTGAGACTGGAAACATTCATAAATTTATTTGATTCCAGCTGAGACACCAATTCTCCATATGCTTCCTCACTTACCTCACTGAAGCTAATGGAACTAATTCTAACAAAAAAAGCCAAATAAACGCATAGAACATCGATACGTTTCTCTGCATTGACCTTTACAACAGACCTGGGCAATATATTTGCAATGAATTCTTGAAGATTTTCACATTTTATACAATCCCTCCAATTAAAAGGAGGTCTTGGCTTCATGGAAAAAAACATTTTCCATATTCTGAAATAGCAACAGCATTTCTACTCATAATTTTTAATTAGAAGGTCTGTGTGCAGAAGTAAAAAAAAAAAAAAAAGAAATCAAACATATTGTTACCTGAGTTTTCCACTACCACCCAGAGGCTCTGCAGTTCCCACCCACACCAAGCAGCTACATACCACAGCAAAACTGAAGGGCAGTCATTTGGACAAGGTCTGCTGGAATCCTCCCACCACTTTGTTCTCCTCCAGTAACTCAGTCATCATAAAATTAGGTACAAGGTCATTCATCACAGAAATGCAGTTTCTTACATCTTTTTTAAAAGTTCAAAGCAGTAAGAACTAACAAGGAACACAGAACTTTGCTTTTTCAACAAGGTGTTAGAAATGTTATACGGTACTCTAACAGTTTATTTCTAATGGCAGAGGGAGGAGAACCTCACTGGAGCATGCAGCAGCTCTCCGCAGTTATTCCGAGTACTGTGCGAGATGTAGCTGAGACTGCTGCAGGACTGCAGCCTCCACCACCTTTTGGTTACACTTCAGCAGCGGGTTTGTGCTTTTATCCCAAGATAAGTATCATAAAAATCATTTGCTGATATTCAGAAGTGTGAGCAGCATTTGTAATCACATAAAATAGATAACTGATAAAGCACAATACAATAAAGATACTATCTCTTGGCAATAAGTAGAGAAATTTTAGGCGCAACCATAATAAATGAGCTTTTCTTTCAACCTAAGATACCCAAAAAAAATCATGTGATTTTTTTTTTTTTTTTAGGTACCACTTCCCCAAGGAAATGAGTCTGCTTTAAGTTGCAAAGAAACAAAAACCATTATCTCCAAGCAAAAAATATCGGTATCCAACTAAAGCTTTTTAAAAAATACTTGACAGCTGTGAAACTGCTGAGATCCTGCTGACCGATATTACATTATGGTTTCTGTTGTGCATTATAATCTGTATGCTCTCATCTTCTGATAAAACCTTAAACTTTCTGAAGCAAGAACTACTTTTTTGCCCTGTCTTTGAATGTAAGGTCTGTGACTGTAACTCAAAATACAACACTAATATAAATTAAAACACCTTGTCTGAACTGTTAAGCTGCTGATGTAAACCTCTTGTTTTCAGGCATCTCCCAGATGCTGCAAACGAGCTGAATCAGCTGATTCTCGACATATTAATGTTCTGCTGGTGGTGGGATCCCTTCCTTGGCTTTCAACCAGCAGAGAGGGCACAAGAGATGCAAAGCACATGCTCTCACTGATGGAAATGCATGAGTTATACTGGAGGACATGAAAGTTCAAGGGTATAAGAAACCTGCAGAAAGCCATTTGATAAAGGACATAAAGTAAGCAAACAACAGGAATATGAAATAAGGGATTAAATTTTAGGATGCAAAACAATTTATTTGGAAAAGCATTCTGTAGTGATGAGATGAATCACTGGAGAATATTCTAGCTGCAAATAAATAGAGAGGTAATAAATTTGCAAATACTGGTCTCTGCAGACACACTGACAGTGGAGCTTACAGCAGGGAATCTAATCAGCTGGTGTAAACAAAGATACTGGAATTCATTCATTAAAACTTGGGAAGTTACTATGTAGTGTTGGGTGTGGAAAAAAAACCCAGAAAGCTTCAGGAATCATTTCATTGGCTGGATTTGGGCTTGGATTCATATACATGCATACTGAACTGCAATAAGCATTTCTCATTTTGTTATTTGGATTGCATATCACTAGAGGGAACACTTGGAAGCATTTTATCCTTTGATTGCAGAACACATCCCTCACACCCATTTGAAAGCCAGCCCCAAGTCCTACAAGATGCTAAGATGACCATGATACCCTGAAGGCTCTGTTGCTTCTCTCTAGTGTTTGTCACGTTAAATTCCTCTAACTTGCTCCACTTCCCCAGCTAGGAGACCATTAATGACACAAGATTTTAATTAAGAAACAAAAAAACAGGCCCCTCATGCCATTTCTGCAGTGACACCAATTCCCCTGTATTTACACAATGCTCTGCCCAAGCGGGGCTTACGAGGCTGACTCCTCACCCCTGCTGCCAGCACAGAATTATTGTGCATCATATTTTATTTCTAAATGTGAATTGCGATGTTCCCATAATTCAGGAGCTGAAGCTTTAAAATAAAATAAATATAAATATAAGACAGTGACTGAAAATCACAGGGATTTGTATTCTTGGCTTGCAGGAGGGGCAGCGAGGTTAGCATCAGCTCCTGATACGGCCTCTTGGTGCACCGCAGGGTGCGTGCTTTGAACTTGGGGTTAATACCGCGCCTTTCAGGACACTTTAGCTTTCAAGGCCAGCAGCATGGGCAGACTCTGCATGTCCTTTCTGGAGGCTTGCTGGTTGTTATTTTTCCCCTCTGCATTAGGTTTCATGTACAGTCATTCACTGGGTGTCCGTTTCCCTTCAACACCTCTCAGCAAGGGCATCCAAGCTTCTCACCTATTGACCAGCGCTTGTCAGCAAATTACATGCTGCGCACACAGCCCCGAGGAACCAAGAACTGTGAGACAGGGCTTGCAGACACAGCATGACAAGCTTGGAAAGAGGCTTCCCGACCGCCTGTTCCTTCCCCAGAGGGTTTTGCTTCTGACAGTGGGGCTGGCGAGATGCCCACAGGAATTACCGAGCTCAGATGTGTCAGAAAAAAGCAATGCTAATGAGCATTTTACCATCTTGGAAATTAACAAAGCAATGAACAGAGCTAAAAACTAAGCAAAGTCCTATGTAATTAGAGCAGGGCAAAATACCCTGCTTGATATGGGGGATGCCACAAAAGCCTACGAATCTCTCACACACGAGCCTTGCAATCCTGGAAAGCACAGCTGACTGGGCTCAGCTCACAGCCCAGCATCCCAAGGCTGTTCCGTCAGCAGCGTGGGTTACTTCTGGGGGGGCTGCAGCATTTTTAGGGACAACTCGGTCCCCTGCACTGCACCAGGCAGACAGCCAATTTAGACTTTGGCCAACTCAGCCCACCTCTGTGGGAAACCACTACTTACGAGCTCCTCCTCCTCACCCTGATATAACCCCACCAGCTCCTGGGGCTGTGCCAATACCCCCCACCCCGCACACGACAGGCTGAAGGCTGCAGTGCAGCCGAGGCACGGGCACGCAGCAGACAGGGCCCGGAGCTCTGCTCCCTGGCACTCCGGATGGTGTGGGGCCATAAACCCCATCACCCAGCAAGGGTTAGTCCCCTCCAGCCTCCACTTCTTGCTGTAACTTATTCCACAGGATTGTAAAGTGTTTCATTAGCTGAAGCACCACGGGGTTTGCTGATCTTCCTTGCTGTACGTTCTCTCCCCTCCGTGATGTTCTGCAAAGCTGAATTAGTGAAGGTGGGTGCAGTAGCACCTGAGACTTAAAGTGTTATCACTTAGCAGTTTGCAAGTAGCGTTATGAATAATACAAGTTTCAGAAGTAAATATCTAAAGCCAACAATTCAGAGAACTGTAAAACTGCTCAGATGAAAAAGGAGCCCTGTGGATTTCTAGAAGAGGGCAGATTCAGACTACGTATAAGGACAAAATTTTTTACGACGAGGGTGGTGGAACCCTGGCACAGGCTGCCCAGGGCACTGGTAGGTGCCCATCCCTGCAAACATGCAAGGCCAGGTTGGACGGGGCTCTGAGCAACCTGATCTAGCTGGGATGTTGCTGCTCATGGCAGGGGGTGGACTAGATGGCCTTTAAAGGTCCCTTCCAGCCCAAACCATCCTATGGTTTGCACCAGCCGAATAGCTGTCCCTTTCCTTCTGCTTGCTGGCTTGCCCTCATCCTGCTCAGGATCCCAGCCTGAATCTCCCCAGTGCTGAAATTTAACCAGGCAATCACTCTTAATGCACGGATTTATGTTCTTTAATTATAGGGCAATAGCATAACAGAAGCCAGTTTTTTGCTACAAACATATCTCTTCTAGAGTTGTGCCTGATTTATATCAGGTGTCCCCTGACCACCTGACAAAGGAACTCCTTCAGAGTACTGCCACAACAGCACAGAAAGCTGAGAGAAAACAACAACAACAAAATGTTATTACCTCTGTAAAAAAAAAAAAATAAAATCAGATCACATTCAAATATTGGTCATGAAATGTGAAGCAGTAATACTGCATGGAGATCAAGAAAATATACAGAATAAATGAAAAAATAATTCTCGTGTATCCCAAACACTGCTACAGCATCAAGGTTGTGTCTGTAGAGAATATAATCCAATTCACCTGCTTTCATTTGTGTGATCTTTCACATTTCAAAAGAAAACAACAGATGAAAAATTCAATACTGCATTTACTTTATAAAAGTGAAGAAAAGGTCATTTATTGGCCTTTTTCATTATTAATATCTGTCTAGGCTTATATTCTAAATACAAGGAATCTTTGCAACAGTCATTTACATTCAAGGCTTCTAAGTAGTTTTACAAGTGGTCTCAAATACAACTGCTAAGTTGAAACAAATCTCCTCCTTCCAAATTAATCATGCTTGTTTCAGCTTTTTGCAAGGGAGAAGGAAAAAAAAAAAAAAAAAAAAAAAAGCAAAACACTCTCATAACACAAGACAGCTTTTCCAGAACTCTACACAGTAAAAAGAGTAGAACTGAAGCAGATGAGACTGCAAAGGCAATACTGAATCCAACAGAAAGAGCAATTCAGGACTGAGCTCATAAAGCCTTTGAAAACCTTCACTATCAATTATGTCAGCAGGCATTTATTGAATTAAGACTTTTTAATGCAATCCAAATCTTACTCCAGTTAACAAAAATGGACCTCACTACCAAAAAAAGAGTTTGGATCAAATTGAGGGGGGACACGGGGATGGACGGGACACCACAAAACACTGATTTTGAAACCTAAATGTTTGCCTCATCGCTCCTTCCAGGTCCAGCCACAGTAAGTTTGAACCTTTATCCTATTTTTACCTTATTTTATTGCCCAGGTCACACAATCCTGCAATGATGTTATTTTAGTTTCTAGGTGTTTCCTCCCTGCTCCTAGTATTGAAGTCAACACCACAGCTGAGCAAAACAGTACACGCAACAGGGAGACTTCTTAGATGTTAGCACATCCTATGACCTTACTAGTCAGAAAATCTTACAAAACTGTTTAAAATCCATGAGTGTTATGGGAAAGCCCTCTCCCTCCAAGGGTGTTTGCTCAGTACCATAAAATGTGTCGTAGAGCTCAGGTCCTTGTGATAACCTCAAATTGCAGAGGTAACACCATGCCATGGGAAATGGGAAGGCAATCACCCTTCCCACAAAGTCGTGATTAAATGACGACAGTAGCACAGGGCCAATTTAGAGGGGAAAGGGGGGACATGAAAGAGGGGACAAAAAGTTGGAATGGTCAGCAGCAGCAGAAATAAAAGTCCCCCATCCTATATGAATAATTCAGAAGTAAGATTTGATTTCTAAAATACTTATTTACATGAATGCATTGAAAGACAGACACATGCTCCACATCAGATCTAGCTTTCATTTAAAAGACATTGCCCAGGAAGGTTACACAAATATGATTTATCACAACACACATACCACTGAAATAATTCCTTGTATAATTCTGCCAAGCATAACCATAAATCTACGAACTGCAGAAGTCACACATGCATATCTTCCAAAATAAAGTAATATAAAAAGTAAACAATAAAGTAATATAGAAATCAAAAAAACCTGTGGACTTCTAGGAGCTGGTTCAATAAAATACTCCTTCTTTTTGAAACAATGCAGCCATGCAGCAACCAGTTCAGTATCTGTAAAGATTTTTTTTTTTTTTGCATGGGATTCACGTTCATATCCTTGATTTCCAAAGACACTCCCATTAAGCAGTGTGCAAAAAGAATGATGCCACCTTGATATATAAAACTTCTGAGTATTAGAACAGCATATATAAACATTGTACATACTGATGCTTTAACATGGAACCAGTGTTTGCTAATGGAAGTTCACTCGTTCCCGTTATATTCGATCAGTTCATAAAGTAAGGGAAAAATACACTTCAAGTTATACATACTATTATAATGATACAAGCCAAAGTTCTTATAAGAAATTTGGAATTGGATAGGAGTTAGCCGTTTTCATTTTGCAGAACTCCTGCAGACAGGCAGACTAAGGCACAGCCTTCCTAAAACACCATTAGCACCCATTAAAGAAACGCAGCGTGTAATCTGAAAGACATGCCCTGTTGCTGTAATTTGGTTTGCATCAAAATAAGCGGGCGTTTTCTTTTACCTTTGCAAATTCCAAGTGCAGAGACTAGTTAATTCTCACTCAGCTCTTCTTTAGCAAATTTGTGGATAATGAAGGACAAACATGAAAGAAAAACATTAATAAAACTTTGCCAAAGTCAAGTTAAAGGCAACAACGCCATTTTTTCCTGACTCTGTAATAAACAAAAAAAATACCCGGGAAATTTATGCTCACTCTGTTAAGAAGCTGAAGAAAGTGAAAGCTGATCAGTAATGATTTAGTGGGTCACCTACACCCAAATAAACTTTTACCTCTAAAATATATGCATTATGATAATACTGCTTACCTAAATGAAAGATTTCCTGGGGTTATAAATTAAGGCCCACAAGGATTTACCATCAGTGAAAATTCTGCCTTTGACTTTCATGAGCATAAGATTACATTAAAAAAAAAAAAAAAAAAGCAGCGAAGTTATTACAAGACCATTGCCAGAAATGTGGCTACCAAGCATATGAGAAGACATACAAGTCCCTTTAGCTGGACACTGAAGGTTCTCAGATATTTTCGTGGAAATTAATATTATCTTCCTCTTTAAAACAATTAATCAAAACAAATGGAGCAATTCATAAGATAAAATACACATTATGTTTGATAAAGAATCAAAATCTTGTCCTTTCAGAAAAATAAAAGTCTGGTTTGGATCTGCATACATCTGGTTTATCTTGTCAGGTAATTTGCTCAGCCAGATAAAATCTTCTATAGATATGGGGTTTTTGCTCATTGCCTTTCTAGTAAATCAATCCTTGTAATAGTACATAAAACCTAATCATTATCCAGATGAGTCCCTACTTATCAGGTCACTTGATGACATGCTGCCTAAACGAATCTCATTTATAAAGGCTTCTCTTATCCTTTCAACGCCAAGATTCATGGCTAACATGCCTGAATGCACAGCATTCATAATTAGCAGAAGTCCATGTACCAAAACAATTCCTAGGTAAATTGAAGAACAGGGAAATGTACCTTGCACCATTGATGCACACATCATGAATGAAATCGTTATTGTTTGTGCTGCTACTATCTAGTCAATGGCAATAAACTTAAGTACAAGACTCCTCTGTTACATCAGATATTTTCATGATGCAAGGACAGTAACGGCAGAAAGTCACGGCCTCTCATCATCGGCTCTTTCAGACAGGACCTTCCTCAAGGACAATAACAGCAAAACACAATCAGGGAAGAACTCCCAACCAGTAATTTACTGAACCATTTCTTGCCTTTTCCTGTTCGTGAATTGCCAGTGCACAGGTCACCATGCTCTCACTGGGATTCATCATTCAAAATATCTTACCTGTTTCAGCAACAATGAATTTTGATCCATCGATAATTTTCAAGTGTCAAGTATGCACAGTCAAGGTCTGTTCTACATAAGAGATCTAAGCCACATAAGCCAGGACTCACCTCATCTACCTTCAGTCATCTAAAAAGCATGGTATAGCGTGCAAAGTAGTGCTTAGATTCTTTAGTTCATAAATGCCCTCAGCAGTTTTCTCCAGCAGTGATTCATCACACCGTGATGACAGACAGCGAAGGCACGTGGGGAATTCTCCCCCTGCGGAAGTTCCTCTTTCTCCTTTACTCACAGAGGAAGCATAGATGGCCAACTTCGCCCAGATGCCTACATTTTGGATAGCTAAAGCAAAGCAAGATAAATTCTAACAATACCGATCTCCTCCTCACTAATCTTGCTTAACAAACAGATACAGTGAAAAATAGCATAGTCAAATGTAAAAATTATTCCTTACTCAAAGTCCAGAAGTGTAACAATTACACCTGCCCGGCAGGAGCAAAGGGGCTCATTCCAGAGCTCAAACTGCTTCCAGACTTTACAGTAAGAGCTATGACTATATTCTACCAATCTTTCTTCCTTTAAATCTCACTTTTCCAGAATACAACGAGCATAAAGATTTCTGTTGCTGATGATAACAAAAACGGTAACACGCACGTGTGAGCCTTTGATTGCAATTGGGGCAGAATCTTCAAACGTTCCCACAACCTGAATCTGCTGCAAGCATTACTGATTAGAGCATAATTCCTGGCACATCCTCACTTACACAAACCCTATTTGTATGCTTTTCCAGAAACACTTTAGGTACAATTTTTTACCAAGGAAAAGGCATTAACAGAACTCTAACCTAAAATGGTTTATTTAGCAGATGGTGCTGCTCCTTTCCTTGTCCAGTTGTGCAGAACTAATCTACAATATAGCCTTTCATTTATATTCTTTGTCCTGAGAGTAAACTATCACTTTTAGAAAACCTAACCTGTTATTAAGAAACTCTTCACATCAACAGATATTGCCATGCATGTCTTGTCTTAGATTTGCCACCAAGATGAAGCACCTCTGATAAATATTCCTAAGGGAAGTCTTTCCATCCTTATTTTAATGCCTTTTTAACATTGCCTTTAGAGATACAGAGATGATGATATTTACTCAGTCATTTCACCCTTCCCCTCTACTTCTGTGAGTGACTCTGATAAATACTGGTAATTTCAAGGTTTAATTTTGAGCCACTCCTCCCCTAACAAAAATGTTAATGTCATCATCTACCCCAGGGAGAAGATTTTTGCAACAATTTTATCTTTTTCTGAGACAGAAAGGCTGTTCGCACATTGATAGCAAATTCTGTTTAATGTTTTATTATGCACAATGGAAAAATATTAAATAGATCAATAGGAAAATGAAGCTGTTGCAAGTTGATCTCCACGGAATAAGAAAAAATGCTGGGGAAGTAAGAATTATTAGGAAAAAAGAAAATTAAATTTACACATTTGAGATAATAAGGCATGTCGCTTATCCTCAGTGGTTTCTCTAATCTAGCTTTACTTAATTGCATTCTTTGTAAAGACATATTGTTTCATTTCTTTCCCCGACGGATATTTTTTTTTTGTTGGGGGAGTATATAGTGTAATTACTAGCTCCCAGCATTATCTCTACTTCTATTATAAAATGTCATGATTCTGAAAAGAAAAATTTCATGCACTATATAACGTCAATCATCTGTCTTTATGAGATGGAACTGCATTCACTTTGTTCAAAATGGTTTTTAAGGGGAGGAAACAGTCTTTCATGTACGGTCATTTTTTAAAAGCTATATTCAGATCTGCTTAGCATAAGAGCATAGTCACAGTTATGATCACTCACTTTAAAGGGGATTTGTGTGTGTCAATAACAGCTTTTAAGTCTGGATGTACAGCCAAAGTCATGGTGGTGAAGAAACAGGAGTGAAAATTTTAATATTTCCCCAAACTTCAAAGCTCTGTTTTCATTTTAGAATCTTTGTGATTAAAATCAAAGCCACTGCTGCCATGCAGCATCTGAATTTTGCTTTGGAAAATCTGACACTTCCATCATTATTTCACTTACTAAAGAAATTTCAAAGAGAAAGCTAGCACCTGTTAATAGCTCTTCAACCTTTAACCCCCCAGAACAGCAAAGACTTATATGTTTATAGGTTGTTCTGAGCATACGTGGCATCACCCATTACATGACACAAGGGAAAGGAGGCGACACAGAAATGAAGGAGCAGCTTTTATTTAGCCAAGGAGCACTGCCAACATCCACACGCAGTGGTTGGCTACTCTCCAAAACGCTCTATTGTTTGGTAAATATTTCTAGAAATGCTGCTTGTCTTTAGATAGCTTGATCCTGTAATCTACACTCAGCTAAAACTCCCACTGAAGCCATGACATTTTGTAACAAAAACCACATCAATCATTGGGAGTTCTGCGTTTACACATCAACTAAAACGGGCCCTGAAATGTCACTGAAAAGACAGAAGCCTCCCAAACCAAACCAAGAAAGCAAAAAGATAATAGATCATACCAAGTGATATCGCAGCAGTGAAAATATTTTGGTCCTGACTCTCTACAGCCTTTTAAACTGGATAAAATCACCACAATTTAATGAAGCTGAAGTTAATGGAATAGCCATGACTTCATTAGAATATCTGTGTGGGGTTTGTTGGTTTTTTTTTTTAAATATTCAAAAATAAGAGAAATATATACATTCAGAGCAGCTTTAATTATTTATATCGTAAGTCTATGCTTTTCACATACTTCTAAATGCATACTTATGCATAGTTCATATTATTTATTGTAAATTTATTGAATTTGTTATAATTCATTTACTCATTTATTGAATTTGTTATAATTCATTTACTCATATTATGTATTGAATTTGTTATAATTCATTTACTCATATTATTTAAATATCTTTCTGAACGTGTTTGCTGGGGACTATGCAGAGCCCAGAACAACACCCACTACACACTGAAGCCGACTGACTTAACGATTCTGCTGCAGTTGTCGGTACCTTCCTGTAACAAATGCAACACTCTGGTAAGTTTTTCTACATACAAGTTCTTCCAGGCCTGCATTATCACATTCTGAAGCCATGAATTTCACATTTTTAACCACATATTACTACGGGAAACAGTTTCGTTTTAAGAGCTCTCTGGGATTTTCTACATGCCTCAGAAATTTTAATGCCATTCCAGGTCCCGGAAAATTATTTACATGTTCTTGTATTTATTGCTCTGTAAACCTGGCTGTTAAATGCATTGCAGACCTGAATCTTTAAAGTTCTTAGAGTGAGCTTATGCAGTGAACACTGACCGTATTGCAACGCATTTTATGCAAGATCACACCTGTGCCCCAATTAGCACCGACCCCTCCTTACAAGAGGTTCTGAAAATGAAGATGACAATCAGGACATAAGCAGCTCTGAAACAGCCAGCCAACAGTTAATAGCTTTCACCTATTATCCCATTATTTGAAAGGTTGGGATTATTATTTTATGGAGCACCCATACCATACAGTTAGGAAAAAAAAATAATAAAAAAAAACATCATGCCTTTGGATACAAGACACTTATTGAAACTCTCCAATGATCAAATTCAAATCTGATGGGAAGCTTATCATTTGTAAATTAGCATTTGAAACTTTATCCTAAGTCTCATAATATTGCAGCACCAGTTGCTGAAGACAAATGATTAACTGAAAAAAAACTATGTGAAAGAAAGATTGCAGTCATTTCCCACACATCTGAGTGGAAAAGATTAGTGTAAGATGAATACTGGAAAAAATTAGAAAGCATCTAGAATGGCAACATAAAGGTATTCTTCAGATGAGGTATTTCAGGGGCTCACTGTGCTGGAGAACATTATCTGACAGCATACGCCTGCAGCGATCACACCCCAGACAAGTCACATTCCTGGAAACAAGACATCCACTTGCTCTCGCTACCGAGGTTATGCCATCTTGCAAAAAGTATTACAGTCAGGTCTGCACGGCAGTGTGCCCCCAACTTCTGACCCCACTGAACCTGCCAAGAGATCACAAGTGTCTCCCCTTTCAGGGGACAGCACGAGTTTGGGGGTCACTGAACACAAACATTTTTCAGTAAATCACAATTAAAGACCCAGAGCTATACTAAGCATCTCACAGGAATTTGCCAAGAAAGAGCCTAATCTTTCTTATTTCATTTTTTTTCTCAACAAAGGCATATACATGTTATTTAATAACATGTCTGTAAAAGTAACATAAGCAGTAGTTCATTTACCTAAATGTTTCTGCTTATCCACAGCAACGTTCAACGAGTTTTAGAATAATGGCCAGTATAATTTTTACATACAAGCGTGCAAACGGCAGACACAGGGAGTCACTCCAACCTGTAAGCCCATCTGTTTGAGCCTGGGAACCGACATTCATGTCCACATGTCCAAAGAGGCAGTCGTCATCCTGCTGCTGGAGGGGAGGGGGAGGAGGAGGAGGAGCACCCAACTGCGGGATGAGGGCAGTATTTTGTTTTCAGACATTTAAGAAAAGCCTCGCTGCAGGCACAAGATACACAGACAGCGTACCTCACCTCAGTAATAAATCAGTCCTAGATCAGTATTAAAGGAGTCTCTGGCCTACTGGAGTACAGTCCTGGCAACTGGCAGCCATTAAGTATCAGACAGTTTATTCCCCTGAAGATCCTTCCCTCTGTCTGGGGAGGGACAAGGCATTTTGCTTGCCAGCTATAATTTCAAAAGAGCAGGCTTAATCTTCTGTCAGCAGTGCCTCCTTCTAGGGAGGAAGCAAAATTCCTGCCCACCTCAATTAATTGTGCGAGGAGAGGCAGGATGGGCAATGGCGCATCATTATTTTCCTGCAAAGATCGCACTAGTCATCATGAGACATGACAGCACCCGCAGGCTTTTAAGGCAGAAAAATCCTGTTGGGTCCAGGCCAGGGTAAATTCTTAGCTGGTGTAAAATGGGTAGCACCCCTGAAGTCAGCACGGTGGGCTGATAAGCACGACCAGGCCAGCTCATATCTTCTTAGGAGGGGTTTGGGCGCTATGAAACTGGTGAGCTGCACAGACCCCAGAGGTAGGAGCTCACACCAGCCACGGGGAACCTTGGCTTTAGGTGGTCTTCAACACCATGGAGGCACCTGCTCCTCTGCTCTGCACCAGCAAGTTCCTCCGGCCACGTTCTGCTATTTTTCTGCCCCCACTGAGTTATCATTGGAAAGCGAGCTGGCCAGCTCATGGCTTGCCAGTGCACATCTGTTTTGTATTTAACCCCTCTGCTACCTCCACAACTGTTTGTTGGTTTTTTAGCTACCTCCAGCAAGGCATGACCTAGCATCTTCTCCAGTAACATGAGTGCCAGTGGAACTAGTTTGATTTTCCCAAAACACTAGAAAAGTGGTATCCCGAGGTACACAATGTGTTAGCTCAGTTACTTATTTTCCTTTGGCTGTTTATAAATAGCATCCACTGGACTTTTGACCTCTGAATTCTTGTGCGATCTCCATAGCTCGGTATACATCACCGCACAGTAGTTTACACAGTTCTGCAAGTATTAAAATACCTTCAAACTATGCTTCAATCAGTTGTGCTTAGAATATGATTTTTTTAAAGAGAGTTTCTTATTACATAAAAAGGATTTTTTTCGCTTGAAGTACTCATTCCCTTGCAGACTTTTGGCATATTTAATTAGTCATTTGGAGTGCAGATCACTACGTTCACTAAGATCAATACATAGTAACTGACTACAAGCTGGTAAGAAAATAAAGTTGAGTTTGCAAGGATAGCTGTAGCTCAAATCTGAACTGAGAGGGTGCAGACAGGAGCCGGGGAACACAATCTGCCCCCAGGCATCTGCTGTTGATGGCTGTAAGTGAAGCAACCAGTTCAGCCCAGCAGCAGGAAGGCTGGGTGATGCTGGCCAGCTGGGCCAAGCAGAAACCACATGTTCTCACCGAGCAATTTGGCTCTGCTCTCGCTTTCTGTTCCCTCCAAAAATGGTAAGCAGCTCTATGAAAGTGCCCACCTGTACCAAGAGGATTGCAAGCCTCCATTTCTCTTCCTCTTTAGTAACATACGTATTTGGATTGCTATTTGGATTCGGTCTGCTGCACTTAATGTGACACCTGGCACAGCGGAGCAGTGATGACTTAGAACTCACAGCCACCAATATCATCATAAAAACAAACTAATTATGTTATAAAATACCTTGGGTTTTATTTTGATTATTAGCATGGATTATCCAGTATAGGAAATATGACTAGTAAAAAATTCTCTCAGCAAAATATTCTCCTTCCAACTGCCTATAATTCCTTATGGTACACAAGAAACAAAAGCAAAGTTTAACACAAAATAAACTTGTCTTTATTAATGTATCTCTGGGAAGAGTTTTATTAAGGGGCCAGAAGTTAAATTGCATTCTAATGGGTAATAATAAAGGCTATATACCGCAGTTTCTGCTAATATTGGCTTAGATTTAGACACACAGCTAAGGTAACCTTCTATTTCTCTGCTTTCATATGAAAGGCTACTAAAAACACCAGAGAATAAAAGAGACTGTTGTTAGTTGTCATACTGTGTCTATAATTACTTACTTTGTTCCTGAAGCCATCACCATGATAAATTTGCAGTTTTTCCCCATCTGCCAGGAGTAGTAATGTGCAATACATTTAACAACTGAATTTGCATATAGAAAGTATCATTGACCTTTGAGTTTAAAAGGACAAAGATTTACAAGGACACCCTTTTGAAGCAAAGCGCTTAGTTTAGGGAAAATGAAGCCACACAAGAGGAATAAAACACACAATCTCCTCCACATACGAAAAATTGCTGTTTTTACAAGACATTTGAATTCCCTATGAAATAGCTCCCTCATGAGTGGCCACATAACGTAGGAAACAACTGTCACCCATAAGGAAAATACCAAGGCAGTATTTAGAACATGTTTAGTATCGACTAAATTGGATGCTGCAGCGCACGTGACTTCACTGGAAGGCAACCTCTAGCCCTGTGACTTGGGTAAACGCAGGGTGACAGTCTGGGCTCTGCCTTTACGGGTTTATTTACAGGGCTGCCTGGTGACAGAGGCTTGCTCCGCTCCCGCGCCGAGCTGCGTGGGACCTGCCGAGATGCAGTTAGCACAGGGAAAGGCAGCGCTTCCCCCGCCAGCTCGGCATGCCCCTACCGGAGCTGCATGCTCTAGGGTCTAAGATGTGTTGATTTGCAGCCAGACGGCACAGAGCAAGCCCTGACAGCCAGCAGCAGGCTTTCAAAAGAGAATGCAAAATTGCATTCTGACAGATGGACACAAGACTGAATGTCTGGGAAAGCCCCTTCCCCAGTTGAATCAGCTACGCCATGCCAGACTGTTACAGCCTTTGCTGACTTGCTGAACTGCCTCCCGGGCAGCAGCCGAGCCGTGGGCAGCTCTCCCAGTGCCAGGTTAGCTGGGACACAGGCTGCATATCCATCCCCTTCATCTGTCCATCCCAATACTTCCCGAAAGTTTTCAAGTGTCTGGTTTCCTTATGGTCTACATAGGGAACTCTCCCTGGACTCCCTCTCTAGTCACCTGTAGTAACACAGAAGCCAGAAGCCAGATTTGAAACCCACTCATGAATCAGCACGAGTCCAGCAAGAACTGTAAACTCTGACTCAGAAAGTAGGTCTGAGCAAAGTGAATTTAAACGGACACTGAAACAAGGCTTTAGCATGGAATCTGGCTCCCACTTGCTCTCCAGCTTGCTTTGGAAACATGGTATGAAGAAAAAGTGTCTCTGTGTCCACTAACACCCAGTTGCTTATGCAGTGACACAAGGGGAAACTGAATCTGAATTGAAACAGACCCAAAGTATCTCAAAGTTAGCCTTGCCACCTCAACTGAGGTGCAACATGTAATGCAACCAACGCCCCTGATCTCTGGCATTGCCTAACGTAGCAGAAAACTCCCTAGATTAAAAACCTGCTCTCCATCACACCCAGGCAACTCCCCTGGTTTCTGTTTCAGATGGGTGAGCTGCCTGCCGGAGCCATGTCCCCACGCAGAGTTACAACCACACAGAGAATGGACTCCAAGCGACACAGCTCAGACCCCTTTTGTCTAACCATATAATCCCTCTTTGATTGACACGGAAATGTGATGATAAAAACAGAGGGAAAATACTGATTAATAAAATCTGCCTTTAGTAGATCCTTAGAAAAGCAAACAGTAGAACTACAGCTTGGCATGTGCTCGTTAGAACAGAGAGAGGAATAAACAAATGCTTTCACGTCTTTGGTGCTAACTGGTCTTCCAATTTCATCAACAATATTTATATAAAAACATAGCAGTTGCAGCAAAAGTCCACTTAACAGTATTTTTATTGTGCCTATGAGCAAACTCCTAGGAAAAAGGATGGCTATAATAACTTTATATGATACTTACCCTAATAGTCCCCCAGCCAACAGCCTGGATCACAAGATATTCAGTGTGTGGTGTCCGTATATTCAGGAACACTCAATGGATTTTTCTCCTCCATATGGTTTTCCACTCCTCAACTAAAACCACGTTAACTCAGCACAGTACCCACAATAGTCTTGAACAAGGTCAACAGCCTTAACTATTAACTGAAAAGCTGCCTCCATTTATTTTGACCCTGGACCTCAGTACTGTCATTTCAAGGCCTCTACTCTTCCACTGGAATAGACACTCAATATTTAATTACCACCCACTCTGTCCATGTAGAGGGAAAAAATAAATAGTATTTGTGAACATCCTACTTGTTACGTATACAGAAGCTATTTTGTACCTTTGAACTTCATTGCCCTTCCCTGAACCTTCTGAAGTCTGAATTCTTTTCCAGAAGAAAGGACCAGCACTTCACACCACATTCAAGATACAGAAAAAATACCTAACCATTATTATGCCACTGAGTAAAGTCTCTTTTGTTGTTAATTGTCCTAAAACTTCATAGGATTTGATTTGCTTTTTTGACTGCTGCTGCCATTGAATCGACGTGTTTGGGGAATTACATTTCATTACCAAATCTTGCTCCCAAGTGCTAATTTTGAATTTAGACAGAGAGATTCCAAGTAATTTCCACTTTCAGCAACTCAGTCCTTTTGTAAACCTGCTACAGGCAACCTGTTGAGAAGCTGACACATCTGGGATACAGTACCGCATTCAAATTTCAGAATGTATTTAAGGGGTGGGGTTTTGGGGGGAATATAAAGCACATTTCATATGCTGGACAATATTCAAACTAATGAAAGAAAAAAACTATAAATCCCAAGATATTCCCAAGAGACTATATGCAGACTTCCTCTCCAACCTATCTCTACTGAAGTCCTTTCGTTAACATTAATTTTCATATTGTCAATAGATCTTCCAAACAACTCTTGGGATGAAATTACTATAGTTCAGCTTCCCATGTCATGAATGAATTATTCATAAATGCCGCTTTATCTCTGAAAAACTTAAGAAATTAGTTCAGAACATAATCATAAATACAACTTTAACACAGACTGCACATCCCTTAACTCCTACACTACACTACTTTCCCAGTAAGCTATGATGATTCACGATAAAAACGACACTTGCGAAAGCAATTTAAGAGTTTTAGAGATGAAAAACTTGAATTCTGAATTCCTTCAAGCATTTTTTTTTGGTCATTCTTAAAAGGCTTTGACCAGACTTGTTATTGCATCCCCTTTCCATTCTCCCTGGAGTACAGCATGACTTCAATGTACCCAGCTGTATTTCCTGAGCACCACCAAAGAAGAGAATCAACGCACTATTTTCTTACAATATACTCCCTTGTGACTCAAGCTGTGTATGTGTGTGTTTGCATGTACTTTAATGGTGCCTCAGGAGGCTGGAGAGAGGCATTAGCTGCACTGTACATCAGTCGTGGATTCGAGACAAGAGCAGAAAGTGGTGACTACCATGGACACTGAAACGGTTTGTTCCGCAGCAATGTAAGACACACTGCAGATGCAGGGTATTTGCACTATTTCATTTCCAGTTGTGACACACTGACCAAGAAAGAGCTCTTTCTACAAATGTCCAAAGAACTAGAAGAAAAAAGAAAAATAAAAAAGGAAAAGATTTTTTTTTTTAAAGAAAAGACAACCTGAGAAGGAGAACAGGGTGAATAACAAGAAGGGCTTGCTGTCTTCCCTCCAGCACTAAATAAGCTGCTATTAGAAAACAATTCCTGTAAAGAGAACACGTAATTGAGAACTTCCTGGAAGTATTACACTTGGAAAAAACATTCAGCGCTGTTGCGTTGCCTACAATTATTTTAAAGTCTACCCGCAAGCATCAGCAGATACGGGATAGAATAGACAGCCTACCTACTACTCATTTAGCATTATGTTTTTCATACTTGCTTTTTATAAACTGACCTCAAAAGGCACATGAGTTTTTACTAATATCCCCTCCATTAATGTTTCATGAATAGTTTCAGCAAAGAATTTGTAGTTGATATATTCTTAATTCAGTGGAGTACACACATGTTGCATCGCTTTGTTATCCTCTCCACCATCCATCAAGACATTTCCTTGCATTAGCACCTATGTTAGGGTTTTCTGGCACACATTGCATTGATTTGTTCTTACAGAAAATCTACAGTTAATACCTGAGCAGCATTTAATTTTAAACAGACCTGAAGGCTTTCCCAAATCTAGCAACTTCTTTGCTTAATCCTCATTTTCAATAACAGCACCTGGTATTTCAAAAAAAACCAACTAACTATTGTAATCTATTTTTCACAACTATTTCTCTAACCCTTTCTGCATTAGCAAACATCTGCTGTGAAGACTGTTTTCTGGAAAGCATACAAGCATCAACAAAAGGGACAGCAGTTTGTGACAGGACGAATAATCAGGGAGAATTGTCAAAGGTGTTTGCTTAACTTGACAAAGCAAAACAGGACTGTGAAGCGAGGCATCAGGTTGAGTAGCATTGGTAGGTGTAGTTCCACTCTTGTCTTTCACCAGATGTGATTTTGGCCCACTGACTGGAAGATGTGTCACAGCTTGGGCTCATACGCTGAACATATGGTGGAGTTAGATTACAAGCAGTGAGAGAAACTCTGTCTCTACACAGAAACTGTAGTCCATTTTCCCTAAATCTGCCTGCTATTGGCTTGTTAACAAAAACAAAATCAAACACCTGTGTACCAGATATAGAGTTGTTTAAGTGCCAACACTGATCCATCTGCAAAGCACATCGTTAGCCAACTTCTTTTCTTTGGGTGAGATGCAAGACAGATTCATCAGAGCAAACCCACAGCACCACTAAAGGGACATTATGTGTTCCCAGCCTACCATTCTCCACTTCCTTCTTTGCCTTTTCATGCTGCCATAATGGTTAACAGCAGCAATAAAATATTCATTTATCTCCTCTTCCTCAGGTAATTCTCCAGGCCCTGGACCAGCACACTGTGAGCCTCATCCCCTTTTCTTTATTGCCCCACCTGCCACTGGCCATTCCCTCATCTGACTTCTCCTCCTGCGCTCCAGAGAAGTAAGATTTTTAAAAACTATTAAATGCTGCTGTATTGGGTCTGGCTGGGTTGCAGGGGTGGCTTCTGTGAGATGCCAGAAGCATCCATTCCTTCTCATCCCTTTGACTTACTCTGGGAGCACAACGTCATCTGAGTCGCCATATCTTACAGTTCATGATATGATCTATTTAGGCTGGGATTTGTTTAGGTTTCTTGACCGTCTTTCCTCACAAGTACACAGGCATGTCCTGTCTTTACTATTCTTTCAGAAGCTGCTGTAATGATATATCATCATCACGTAAGAAAAGGTTTATTAGAAGATGGTGTTCTGTTCACTCCGACAAAGCTGAAGGGGAATATTTCTCTCAGTTATGCTTCTTAACATGAATAAAGAGAAGTGAACAACTTGTGCAGTGCTGATTAGACATTATCACCCTTTAATTTGCTGAAGCTGAGAGTATTCAAAAGCTTGGAAAGGTCTTGTTCATTGCAGGTGCACACAAAACAACTTAGGCAAGAAGCAGCAGGCATGAACTGACAGAGGAGACTGTTAGCTGTGGAAATGCAGATGTACAACGGCAACACACATTCAGGCTGTCAACTGCTTTCTAAAATAGCTGTCATTGTGCACATTCTCAAGGACCAGAGCCAGAAAGCTCCTTGCTGTTGAGCACCACATTTCACTGATATTTCAGTTAGCCCCTGAGCTTGAGTTACAAATCCCATTAAAAAAAAAAAAAAAGCAAACCCTCCCAAAGCCAGCCTCACCCACAACTAATAAAAACGCCATCAAGCATATGCGGGGGGTGCGCTGCCTTGAAGCTGCGACCCCGATTCAACATCTGTTAGTCGTCATCAGCCTCTGGCATGAGGTATAAAAAGTCCAGACGTGTTGGCCACTGCTTTCCAGGAGCCCAAAGATGTCCTCTGCTTG
This sequence comes from Falco cherrug, assembly GCF_023634085.1. NCBI lineage: Eukaryota > Metazoa > Chordata > Aves > Falconiformes > Falconidae > Falco > Falco cherrug. Next base: position 20,330,006 of record NC_073700.1, on the reverse strand, counting down.
CTCTACCCTTTCCCATGCCTGCCTTGCATCCCTTTACATGACAGAGGGCTTCTCATCCTATGGGAAGCAAGTACGTATGCCAGGAAATGTGTGCGCTCAGGCACCAGTACATACAGTACTCCAGGGTACAACCAGGCATAAATGGTTTTAGCAGCCTTCATTCCCAATGAACAGACCCAAATTCAGATGTCTTTATTTCACATTTGTTTTGCTTTCTCTTAAACCTGTTGTGATCTTGCAAATACTGGCCCTAGATTAGCATGGGTTTTCTTTCATTGGTTTCAAATTTATGTGCAGTAGCTTTCATTTGGTGAAATTCCTATCATCATCCTAGCCAAGAAAGCGTAAAAAAGGAAGGCTAAGCAATTCCTATTGCACCTTTCACAGTCTTAAATGCTTGTTATCTTTCTGAATGCTAGATCAAGTATTTAAGTAAATAAGCTGCATGCTGAGTTATTTGCCAGGAATTCACTCCGCCTCTCTGAAAGTTGAGTAACATTCTCACACACTTAATACAGAGCATCTTCACCCAAAGAATATTATCCAAACTGAAGTAGATATGCAGAGTACTCTGTACGTATGTAAGAGAAAAAGAAATATCAGCCCAGGTTTCCTGAAAACAAAAATATAAGTAGAGATTCTCCTGGAGATGCTCTTTGTTCATCTCTCTGTTAAAGATTACAGTTGGGTTTATTTTCTATCCCCCACTCCTAACCTTCTGAAAAGATCAGAAGTATCAGAACTATCAGGCTGGGATTGCTTTTATATTTATCCTAGGATAAGAGAGGCAGTTCCTTTGACCGGCTTATGAATTGGTTGGTAGTTTTCTTATGTGCTTACTCCTGTTTACAATTATTCAGTTGTTACAGCTACATGTAAATACCAACAACTCATATCTGGGGAAGGGTGCTGTTATGGAAATGAGAGGCTTTCTCATCTCTGTGAGCAGCGATGAATCCTGAGGCTGAAGAAGGTCACAGTTAAATGTGAAAGGCAGAAAGAATTAAAGTACCTACAATCATCTATTTGCTTGATAGACCATCCAAGGAAGTCAGCAGAATTTCTTTCCAGAGGGCTAGGGAGCAGGTGCAGATCATGCCCCCATCTCTCACAAGGGCCTAATACACCTTCCAGTGCAGAAATACAAGGTACAATTTGCAGATAAAATTCAGAGTGAACATACTGGAGAGAGAGAAAGAGAGAGAGAGAAGGAACAGCAGAGTTTTAAAGATGCAAATTCATCATAGCCGTTTCCTTGGATTACGCCAAACTAAGATGACATTAGCGCTAAAAAGGGCAGTCACTGTGTCACACTCCCTGCTCCAGCAATCCCCATCACCTCTCCTTTGTCAGAGCATACTTACCACACAACTTTATACAACACTAACCTGATAGCAAACTAACAGAGAAAAAAAACCCCACACACAACTTTTTGTTTTATTGCTTAATTTAAAACATCAACCTTTTCTCAATGGGAACACAGCAGCTAAACATGATTAACTGTGCAGCCACAGTCGCTAGTGCAGAGGATGCAGAAGACTGAGGGGCCACACTTGCTGGCATCATGATGAACTTAGGCCTGTTCCACTATTAAAATTCATTCTTATTTGTAGAAGTCCTTTACTGTAGCACACCAGATGTGTATGGGATGGAATAGCTTGCTGGAAAAGAGGCAGAAAAAGAGTAAAGGAATCTACTGCCCAAAATATCCATCCTTCTACTTCTCCCAATCCCTGTGTTCAAATGAGCCATTATACAGCACCTGCTTTAGCGACAGAGTAGCCATCAGGATTTCATTCTACAGAACCTACTTGGATGATGCCCTGAAAAAGGATTTCATTGACTCACTCTACTTAATTGGTAGAAGAGCAAACACAGAAGAGCCTGGGGTTTTGAGATAGCAAAAGACATTTTGTTCAAAACCAGGATTACTTGATAATAAATCCATTTGCAAGCAGATAAATGCCAGCAAAGAAACTAGAAATAGGAAGTGTCTGTTAAATAAAGGAGGTTACTGACAAAAAAAAAAAAAAAAAAAAAAAAAAGAGATTTGGATTTATTTTGAACAAATAAGCAGGGTTTAAAGGTTACTGTAGTAAAGCAAAGTAGAAGACAAAGCAGACTGCTATCCTATTCAATGTAATATGCGGTAAATTAAAGACTTGGTATTCCTACAGTACATATTGATTATTGCATTATTGTGTACTATGTTTGGTGCTGGTAAATATTTAAGTGCATTAGTACTCTTCACAGGATACAGAACATAGCACTCAGATTAATTTCAGACTTCATATTTAAATTCTTCTGCCAGACTGAGAGCTCTGGGTATACAAAGAAGCAGCTTCACAGTAAGCTGGTTTATCCAGAGAAGCAGAGCTAGTATGCTATCTAAACAACTTAACTCTGCCAGTACTATGACTGCTCACTCAAAGTAAACTGTAATGAACTCCAAAGGAGTAAGCCCATGGACCAACCCCAACATTTATAAAAGATGAAGGTGTTTTTATTTCTATGTTACAACTTGGGAAATTAAGATAAAACACAAAGAATCATTGTTACTAAAACGTAACTTCCTACTGATGATGTTCAGATCTGTCATATGTTGAATTTTTGCTCTGCAGTGGGCACCCTTTTCAGTTCTACAGCTGTTCCCACCACTTCACCATCTTTTCCCTGTGACCACATTTCATTCAGAGAAGCTATCCAACATATATTCTTCAAACAGAGAACGCTGCTTTATTCTAGCCCTGCCGTTTACTGCCTCTATTTTGCCCTGCATAGATGGAAAAAGAAATACATAATCAAATATGTATGTGCATTTCTGCTGGGTATTTCCAGGCAGTAGCCAACTTCTGCATCATGTTCCCCATCAAAGGGATACATATGATTCATATCAGAAAAATAATACACGAACTGATTAACAGAATTGTTCAACTTCCATCTAAAATAAAAGCAGGTAGGAAAAAGAAAGCTTCCATGCACCCAGTTCTGCAAATGGTAAAGGGAAGAGATAAAAAAAAAAAAGCCTTTCTTACCTTCCAATTCCTAAGTGCTTTTCAACAATGTGTATTAATTTCTTCTGAAATAAGGATGGAATAATTGCATGCAGTGTTAAATATTAATTGCCATGTAAGCTGTTATAAAAGGGTTTGCTATCTCAACTCCCAGACAGAGAAGCCTAGCTGAAGCCACCTTGGTGGCCAAAGTAACACTCCAAAGTAAAAAAAATGTATTAAATCAATAGGCCGGCAGTAAGCCTACTATTTAGAAATCCCTGCTCGTTGCATGTGATCTGAATACAATGAACTAACACTGCTACCTACAATCGAAGGAGATTTGAAAAACTGTGGGATAGCACTCAATGCATCAACCACATGAATTTCTTTAGCAACCTATATCTGGATAATTCTCCATAAATTCTAGAAGACAGAAAAAGGTACTATAGGTGAAAAAAAAAAAAAAGCCAGTTTCCAAGTTACGTTTTATAATCAATAAGAACTTAGAACAATAATTCTGGAAGAACAGAATTCAGTAGATTAAAGCACGTATGTCAAAATATTACTTTCCATAAAGATATTTGACCTGTCCAGAGCATAAAGAAGTTCTTGGGACTTTCACTCAGAAAGAATGAGGACATATATTTAAATTTTTGTCTTTTTTATCTTAATTGATGCTAACTACCACATCATCTTAGTAATTGTCTCTCTCAAAAGCATTTCATTGGATAGTATAGATGTAACTGGGGCCAGGATTCAGTAGATGAAATGAACCACCTACAGAGCCCTTGCACATGAGGAGAGCATAGAAGGTTGGCTTTTGTCCTAATTAAATGGAAACAAACAGGTATTCCCTTTAGCAACAGATATACTTTTTAGGAGAAGAACTATAGGACAAAATTGAAGTGAAGATGTTTTATCAAACAGATTCAGAGCTGATTCCTTAGGTGGGAGCTGAAGAAACAGCACTGGTGAGCCAACAGGTAAAGAGGAGTTAAAAGGCAGGCACAGGAAAGAAAACAAGTAAAATCAGAAGAATTCACCAACACCTATAGCTCATGGTTGGATGCACAAATACTGTGCCGCAATCATTTTGCACATGCAGACCTGCATTTTCCAGGCACTCTGGTTTCAACTCCATTTTTCTGTTCTCCATGCTCTTCCCCATCCCAGCACCTCTTTGCAGAAATCGCTCTGATGGAGCATAATTACAATGGACAAATGACTTTTGATTCAGCAGACAAAGGACTGTTTCAAAGCACTTGATCAGGTAGGAAGACGCCTGTAATTTTGAGTCATCCAGCTGACCCTAATTTGCAATCAACAGTCTTGTGAATTTTTAATTGCAGACTATACTAAAGCTGTCAGATGGGTTACAAACCCCAGGACACAGCTTTCCAGGTGCACAGCATGCCAGGGGGCTTTCAGCACACAGAACTGAAAGAGACTGCTCCAGAGTGCATGGTACGGCACAGTATGATTCACGGGGCGGGGGGGGAGGCACCCAGAAACACAAAACAGGAAAAACCCACCTCACCCACCTTTTCTCACCATTCAAAAAAGGGTAAATAGCCCTGCAGCCTGGCACGGCCAACTGATACAATCTTTCCTGTGCTGCTAGAGAGGAATACACCTGACCCAGATGTTAGACTGGAAGACGGCAGAGCGCTTGACCTGCACAGCCAAGACTAGCTAACGGCGATTCAGAAAGGAGTATGGAGAAGTACGAAGCTGCCCCACTGTTCAGCTACGATCATCCTCCCAGCCTTCCACCTGGGCTCCTTCCTGCCCAGGATCCCTTTTTACAACCCTGTGACTGCCACATCTAAGGCCATTTCTTGCTTATTGTGTCCAATGTAACACCCAATGCCATATTTCCAGTACTGCCTGGAAACCACTTGAAATACACCACCGTGTATCTTTGTCTATGGGTTTCATCAAACCCCCTGGACCCACCTCTCCTCCTCTTACCACCTTTACATGGATAATTGCCTGTTTCTCTATCTGCAGGTGGCAATACAGGAGTGACCCCTTGGGTGTGAAGGACATCGCCTGATCTATCACTCCACAGAGCAGTTTGTTTATCTTTTTCCATTGCAAAGATTTCCACTTTTGCTACAACACTTCACTAACTACTGTTTAAAGAAAATGTTTTAAGCAATGCTCACTAATACCAAATACAATGCACTTAAGCTGTCACCATAACGTTCAGTATTCATTTGAATTAGATCCCATTGTACAGTCTCACTATTTAAATGCAAGTCACTTTTAGATTGCAAAGTACGTGGTTGCCAGCACAGTTCTCTGAAATGCATTTCCATTTTATCTCATTACATATGTTTCCGTTTTCCTAGGGCCCTCTCCTCATCATTCCTCCTCTCGTTATGTGATCAAATCTTTCCCTTTTGTCAGAAAAAGCATATTAATCACCTGTCATGAGAAAATTGGGAATTCTAGAAATGTTATCTCTTCATCAAACTACTGACCACTAGCTTTCAGTCATGATGAATAACGCCTAAGAACTATCCTAAAATCCTCCCTGCCCGCTCCTTGGAAATTCTTGGCTGGATTATAATATCTCCCACAGATTTATCTATCAGTTTTCTATAAATCAATTGCTGTTAACAAACGTTATTCATCAACAAAAAGGATTACAATAACCATTAAGTTTCTGTTAGCGCTTCTTGAGAAACAGCAAAGAATCTGAAGGCTTTTTTCCCTAAACAGGCAGCATTGATGTTTGTTGAAATGAATTTTTTGGAAAAAGTGCTAAAAGTTTGTCAGAAATAAACTTTGTAAAAAAAAATAAAATCAAAGCTTTCAAAATCCGATTTAAACTGCATTTTAATAATTTCTTGGTTCCAATTCTGAAACAAAATAAAACTGTGCAAGGGAAATCCAACATCTTTTAAAATTGCATTAAAATGTCATGTGAGGATATTACTCATGAGAATATTGGAGACTTACAGAGAAGACTAACATTTTACACTCCCTCTCAAGCCAATTTCAAAATGGAACATTAACTATGATAGGACAAGTATCTCTGTAATTATTGAATAAAACAGTCATTAAGAACCTAATTTCTTGTGTAGCCTGTTAAGATTTTAAATTTTTAACTAAATGCAGAATCAATGTTAAGCTAAATTGCGAGAAAGATGATTTGATGTACAGTACTAAACTCAGTAAAAGATAAACTCACTAATTTCAGTTCATGAGCTAACAGGCTCACAAATACATCCTCACCCACAAGGTAAGTAAAAACATCAGCTGAGTCAGTACTCATGAAGTAAACCAACCGTTCAACAAGCATCAGGCACCCGTCTCTTCAAGGCAGGGGATGGATACACAGCACTCCGTGTCACGTTACCTTTTCATTTGGGTGCAGCTCAGAACCCTTTCCAGCCACCGCCACTGCCCAGCACAGCCTGACACAGGGACAAGTAATTCTGAGAATATTTGCAACTCATCTACAGGCGCTCGGGCCATGATGCCAATATGCTCAAAAACCCACTCAAAATCCTACGGGTCACCGCTGATGCTCCTGGTCACTAAACCAAGCTTTTGTACCCCAGGTGGGGCAAGGCTGGCTCTGCCAGGGACTAACGCTGCTCGTAGTCACACCAACGAACCCTGGTGAAGGCTGTCACGTGGATACGATGACCATACATGTTGAAATACTAATTTTACAGAATTATTTAATTTATTAATTAATTTTTAAATTTTTTTTAATTAAGAGCCAGACTAGGAGGCTGCAGCAAGATGCCCTGTGTTCGGGTACGTTTATGAGAAGCCAGTAGTAAACTGTGGGTAACACATTGGGACCCATGATCAGCAACAACTTCTAGTAACCAGCAAGGGCTTCATGACTGCTTAGCCTAGTTTCAGGCAGGAAAATGCTCATATCCTAGGACTGCATGTTGAGTCAGTTATAAATAATTCAAAGATACTTCCTGTGAGACACACTGTATGCAGCCACCAGCTGCACTCTCAGAAACAAGAAACTGTGGCACTGATAAGCCAAATACAACTTAATTCGCCTAAAAACTCTTTTGCTGCAAAACCCTGGTGTTAGCAGTCTCTGGTTTACTGTAGTCAACAGCACTACCACACTAAGACTGAATCTGGCTCTTTGATCTTGGAGTTGACTTAGCTGACAATTTGGGGACCTTGTTTGTAAGCTGAGCTCACACCGCTGCGCGCTCCGGCTATCCGCACCACGCTGCCAGCAGCCTCACGGGAATCGGGGCGGCCAAATCCAATGCACGCTGAATTCTGCTTCTTTTCCAGTTGCTACTCATTGATCTACTAATCCAATCTGGGATAATGAGAAAACAGCGAGACAGCCTGCAACAGGTCAAAGACAACATGTAAATAGCCAGCGACACCTCCCTCCAGTGCCCAGCTAGGGTATAAACAGATGCAGTCACTAACAGAAGAATTTCTTGTGTTCCTCGAGTCAAAAAATGGTCAGTACTGATCAATTTGTTCACTGCATTACTGTCCAAACAATGAAATGCAACATGATACAAAAAAAAAAACCCAAAACCACCACACTTGAAAGTTTATCCCTAATCTCTACTCACGCAGGCAACTGAATAGAGCAAGTATGATTTGGCCCTGAAGCTACCAGCGAGCATCCTCTCCCATTGCTGTAAGCCCACCTGAAAGCAGGGCACGCCAGTCCGCTGGGAAATGCACACACCAAATGTATACATAAACTGATGCATATGTAAGCATGGAAAAAGGAGGTGGCAATGGTACTCGTGCTTTTACACAACCGTTCTGTTGCTGAACTGCTCTTCCAGGGCAAGGATGATAAGAGGTTTGACACCTTCCCTCCATCTCTGTCACATACCTGGAGTCGTGTCCAAATCATGGCTGCAGACTCTAGTACAGAAATCATCTTCATAACAAGTAACTTAAATATTTTTGACATGTGCAGCGAGTTAATTGCATCTAAACTCATTTTAGCAGCAAGAGACTGCCCAAGATGATACGGGAAGCATCTGGTAGTGCAAGAAATACAGCTTGTGGTTTCCAAATCCAGCAAAGAGCATTTAATTTGTGCTTTCACCACCAGCACATGCGACTATGGCCACTCACAGCTAGAAGATACAGATTATTATCCAAGGAGTTCCAGGGTACAAATGAGTAATAGAGCTATTCCAATTTAAAGTCCCAGATGGAGAATTGCTTACAAGCGCCTGATAGTATAAAAGTTTTACCCTCCCATCATGCTCCCTAAGGGAAGCAACATAAATGCTTCTAACTGGAAGTTCTGCTACCAATAGCTAGTTTTCCCTCATGCCTTCAGAAAGCCCATGCATCACACCGCTTTTAACCAGCGGTTTATATCACATCCACTTCTAATGGTTCTGTAAGAAAATACCACATTACAACAGCAAAACACCAACCGCTTCCAGTGATTATAGCTACAATTAACTCGCTGTACGTATCAAAAATACTAATTAAGCAATGAATGGGGACACTCCCAAGAGCAAGAAGTGAAGAGTACAAGGTGCTCAGGCAAACAATGAAAAGATAAAAATCAGAGAGACTACAGAAAAAGAGAAATACCCTTTTTCTGAGTTTCTTGTTACTTGAATACTGAACAGGGTAGAAACATCAGCCTGCTGCCATTACTTACAAAAGGCTATTCTCAGCAGAACTTAAACATTTCCCATGCACAGGCTTCACCAGGAAAAAGAAAGAAGTACTAGAGATTCTATTCCTGATTATAATATGCACCAGTGATTTCTGAAACAGCAGGCAAAGCAGATGCTGTACTAACTTCCATGCAATGGCATGTGACAGCCACCTTGACTGTCCTTTTCCAGCCATTTAATTCAGTTACTGCGGGAGGCAGTGACACAGATACATCTGCAAGTTCCATGCGTTCCCATAAATCAAGCATTTATATACCCCTTCCCCCCCCCAGGAAAAACAAACCCAGTTTGGAAGATACTTAATGGAACATCGCAGTACCAGAAGCGCAAGCAGGTGTGATGTAATGTGGTTCCAACACCTCCAGGGCAAATGAACTGTCCGATAATGCTGAGCTTTTGAATACGCCTGTGGATTCACATTGTTGTGGGGGACACAACAAATCTAGCCCTATCCAGTTGCAGCATGGGAAGATTCACGCGGGTCACCCAAATTTGTCAGCTGCAATAAGCTGTCAGTGGTTCTGTCAAGCTACAGATCTGCACAAAGATCATCTTCGCTTCCTAAAGCCCAGCAGCAGTCATAGGTCACAAAGAAGAATTAACAACATTTTTTCAGCAATGCTTTTGTGTTCATATGGGATACCTAAAATGCAAGAATATAACAACTTACTTTTAACCAAAACACAAACCATAAGACTGTACCAGTTCCAAAGATACGGAAGAGTCGTAGACAAAGGATTTGAGGTAACATTCTCAGATAGAAAGGGAATCACAGTTAATGGGCCAAAACAAAACGACATAAAGAACAAAAGAAAGAAGTCAGCTTCAGAAAGGCAATAGTCTTGCTTTCCACAGCTAAGAGTAAGTAGCAAAATTTTCAGTCCAAAACATTCTCTTTTCCTTTTCTCAAAAGCCCTTCCAGTCTTCCCCTCATTGTAATATTTCTTAGGGTGAAAAATGCATAAGAAAAAAATATCTGTGCTTTTAACTAAGCAGAAATAAATGTATTGTGCAGTATTTGCTGTTGAAGTTCAAGAGTAGGGGAATCCACTTTGTCACAGTCACTTTCAATGAACACTCCAGTTTATGATAAGTTTCATAAAAACTCCTTAATTCAACATTTATGAAAGTACTGAAGATAGATGAAAGGTGTAGAAACAGGAATCTTGCCAATCAATCATGTGTTGAAAACAAGCACCTGGAATATGATAAGAATGAAGATAGGCTTTTCATGTACATATGGTCTGCTAGATAGAATGATTGAATATTCTTGCATTTTTAATCAAAATGTTCCTACCATTGCACATTCAAATTATTTTCTTCCACCACTGAATATTAGCAGTCTCTTCCCCTCGGGGATTAAGTTGCTTGCAATGTTCCCAATGAGAAAAGGAAACATCCATTGTGAAAAGGTGCTTAATAAAAGATTGACTGAAGGAAAAACTTTTTTTGTAAAAATTCTTTTAGAAATAAGTGATCGGAACTGAACACAGATGACCAGCTTTCAAATAACATAACAAAGGGAGAACAAAATGGTAGTAGGCCACAGCAGACAATCTGGATCTCAAACTACTTATGCTAGAAAAGTTTTGGGGCAGAGACACCTTTGAATATTAATTTTTATAGCTTTTTGTACAAGAAAATTTTGCCAGAAATTATGCTCCTAAGTATAGTCATGCTACAAAGACTACTGATAACAACCCAAGCATTTGGGTGAAACCATGCTAAAAATACCCAGCCAGGGCAAGGTTGTGCCCTTTTCCTTCTAACGGTCAGGTTTTTCATGGGCTAGGAGCCCAGCCCAACCTGTAATGAAGCTGGTAATCTGACTTCGCCAGCTCTTCTCTCAGGGCTCCAATCTATGAGCAATGGAGAGAAAAGACTTATTTATTGCTCCAAATGAAAAAAACAAAACCAAAAACAAACCCCACACCATCAAAAAAAAACACCAACACTCAGACCCAAAACAACCACCTTTACTTTTTCTGTCCTTTACAAAGGAACTATGTGAGATCAGCCCAACTTGGTGCAAAAGGTAGCTGATAGGAAATTTCCTATTCCTTTTAGGTTTTTGGAGACTCCAAGAAATAGGTTCAAGTTTCTAAAATAAAAGAAAGACAACCCATGCTCTGCTGATCTTAATATTAACCTAGTTCCCCTTCAATGAAATCATAAAAGTTACAGTTCGAGATGTAAGCGATAACATATGGTGCAATAAACACTACTACCAGCTTCAGTTACTGCAAGTAACCACCCAGATTACCACACTAGTTCCATGGCACTGAGCAAGCTGGAACTGAATGCAGATTCACCGTAATTTCACAAGTGGGAACATTTATCACAGTGAAGTTTTGAATTATTTTTGCTAGTTAATACCCTCTAAGTATCAATATTGTCTTTCTACACTTGAAAATCTAGTTGAAAGATAATGATTCCCTTAAAATTTTGATTGTTCCCATCTGACCAATAAAACAAGTTCATAGTTTGTAAATAGTACGAGACAGAAGGCGCAGGTACAGTACTACTGCTTCAAATAATGTGCTTTGGATTCTTAAGTACTTCTTGCTCCACTGCTTCAGTTATGCATGCAGAGCAAGAAAATTAAAACACTAAAGCAAAAATACTACTAATAAATTATTACTAGAAATATCTAAGGTCTTTCATAAATAACTCTACAGAATGGCAACTACATCTGTTCAAACAAACCCCTCTTGCCCAATTCCTCTTTTGGCGCAACAGAACGGATCGACACTATTAGTTTCAAAAGCTTCAAATCTCTAACTGAACAGTATTCACACTAAGACATCCTGTAAGATACATTTAACTTCCAACTAATTAAAAAATATCACATTTTTGTTCTCACCAATTCCAGCATCAAACTCCATTGCACAGAAGAAGGGGGAGTGGGAAAGAAAGATGAACATTCATGAGAATAAAAGAAGGAAAATATTCTTCCCATTTCTGGCACTTGAATTTTCCAAAATAACAGAGAAGAGGCTACCTATTCATGAAACCTGCAGTTGTCTTTCCATGAATTGGCCTTGCCAAGATAGATGAGGCAATCCATCACCTCAGAGGCAGTTGTTTCTCCCCTGAATTGGTATCATAAAAATCACAGAACAATTACAGCCCCATGGATTTGTGATGCTGTGTTGGATGCTCTAAGACCTAATGAGTTTTGTGTTCAGGTTGGATTGCAACACTTCTAGCATCACCTTCAGCCATAGACTATCTGTTGTCTAATAGGCTGAGCCTGTGTTTTAGGTTTCTGCCGGACTAGGAGTACACATGGAAAAGAGCAAAGAAATCCTAGACATTTACATTCATAAAAACTGTAGGAGTTTAAATTGTCTGAAGGCTCTGCCTCCTGCTGCGTTTAGCCAAAACCGACCTGCAGATTCAGTGCTGGTCAGAAGCAGAGCACACCACAACGCAGACCGGTGGACACGCACTTGGTCACACATTCTCCATCTCCCTAGGAAATGGTGCTAAAACCCCCAAGCAGCTAACCTGGTCACCTGCCATCACCGTCCTGCAAACAAGACACACGAACAGCACAGAGCTCTGTGACCCACAGCAGAGGGACAGGGGACGCCATGGGCTTCATCCCCACCTCTCCTGGGGCACTTCATATCCAGTGGTGAGACACAACAGGGCTGGAAGTCAGCAGCAGGAACAACTTTTGGGTTTCTTTTGCTTTAAGCAAGAGGCTACGCATACTCCTCATACCCCAAAACACCCCAAAATGACACACTGCTTGTGCAGCTTGCCACATCTTCTGAAAATCATTTCTGTGTTACGGGGCTGGGGGGGGGGGGGGGGGGGGCGGGGGGAATAACCAATAAAATAAATCCAGTCTGATTATTTTCAAAAGGACAAAAACAGCAGAGGTGACAGACGTGTAATTGTTAGTCAACCTTACAGCACTTTCCAGTAGAGCTATTTAACATTTGATTCCACTGATAAGAAAAATAATAAACAAAGTTATTATGAAACTGTTCTATCTGCCAGCCAAAAGTCCAGTGAATCATTTATGAACATGTACCTAGGGCTTCTCTCCCTTCTATTCTTTTTTCCCATCAGAAACTGAAGCTAGTTACTTTTTTTTCTCTCTAAACCGTCACTTTTATTTCTTAAATTAACCTGAAAGGAATAAAATACTGCAATGAGCAAAAATACAAAATAAACGTTTGTAGTTCTGTAATTCTTCGAAATGTCAAAGAAAAACATAAAAATGTATGCTCTGTAAGTTTTCAGCTGAACTTGGCATGACAGCGTATCTATTATTTAAAAGATGTTGAAGCTCAATTCATGAATTATTAAATTCTTGTTACATTTAGTTTCCAAGGGAAAAAATTATTTCATTCAATAAAGGAAATTCAACTTACTGTACAGTACTTTCCTAAAAAACATGGGATTTAAACTCCTGAAGTTACTCTAAAAACCAAAAGAAATTACAAATTCAAACTTCCTAACTAATGTTACTGCCTCATGGAAAGCCTGTCCTGTATATTCAGTGACCACCAACAATCCTTCAGTTTTCCCATATCCACTGCACAAACATCCTGCACATGAAATAACCTGCAATGCAGGAGAGGGGTTGGCAATAGCTGCTGCTCCACATGAAACTCCTGAACCTCTAATTCATCTGAGCTGCAGCAGCCAGGCATCCTCCGGATCCTCCAACCTGCTTCCTTCCCACATTTCTCAGGGCCGACCTCAAAGAGTGCTCACACCATGTTAAAGCACAGGCAGGTCCGACAACCAAAAAGTTCTTTGCTACACTACATCACACCTTGAGCTGGCTCATTTTGATTACAAATCACATCCAAGAGCACTCAGAAGGTATCTCAGAGGTGAGCAGCCACCCACCAGAGAGGCTCCTGGCTGTTAGCCTGACAAAGTGCAGCGAGCCCTTGGAATTTAAAAGGATGTATCACTCTTCTGAGAGGGATTCCTGTTCATTATTTACCAGGTTAAGTTCAGAAGTCTCTCACTGGCTGCTTCAACCAATGCAAACTGCCAGCAGTTTCAGCGGCCACTTCTACAGCCAGCGATTGATGGGACATGAGTGTTGGTCACCTTGCTGGGGCCACTCACAAGGAGGGTCACAGCTGTAAGAGGAGTTCCCTACATCAGCCCAGGACATAAAGCCAGGCTTGATACACGGCAGCCTTCACCCACAAAAAAACCTAACTGCACCTTAGTTCACCCAACAGCATCTGTGCTTTAGACTTTTGAGACTTCATTTGTACAGTCTTGCTAATACAAGACTGGTTCTGCTCCCGAACGAGGACTTCATTATCTATAGGGATTCAAAACAAACAGCTAACTGAACTGATTTAATGACAGACACAAAACAAACTCAATGGCGCTACTTATATTGCCTAATAAAGTTATTTCACTGTACTCTGGAGGTTAGCTATTCAATTGGCTTCTAAAAATCTATGCCAATATTCTTAAAAGCTCTGAACGACAAACTGACACAGGTGCAGTGGTTAATCCGGATGACAAGTATTTCCAAGACAGCTACTCAAGCATATGATCCCACAGATAGAAAACATAATAAAAGTATATTATTATGAAGCTGCCATAACCATCAACCAAAATGAGCGCAATGACTAACTGATTAGCTTATACAGATAAATATTCCAAAACCCACCAGGGTATTTTTCCCAGTAAGAAGATAACTCTGAGTTACTTCGCTGCATTTTTCAAATAAATGGTTTAAAGTACCAGCATTTCAAGAACAATCCAAAAGAAATGTTGCTACTCAACAACAACAAATCCTTCCATAAAAAACAGTTAAATGCAACCTTGTAAAATATTCATTCCTTTAGCCATAAGTTCATAAGTTTTCATTAAAGCAGATTTTTCCATGATGTCATCATAAATGCAAACCACCACTGAAGTGCTAGAATTATTTTCTTGAAGTGCTTTAACTACTTTAAGAGTGTTGGCCTCCCGACACTTCTTTGGCACTCAAGCTTTAAACATTACTCATTTCTGCACCCAGGCACAAGGATGCTGTGTACCAGCCCCATCGATCCCCAGGATGCACTGCCAGAATGGGTTCAGGGAGAAAGTTCAGAGCACTTTGCCTTTTCTACCGATTTGTTCACTTCTCAACAATACTCATAAACAAAACAAAGTATTCAATGCAATATTCCCAAGTCCTGGACCTTGACTGGAAGCAGGAAGTCACCCTGCCCAGTTAACTACTAGATGAAAGGATTTAGATCATTCCCAAGGGACCGAGGATCTTGTAAATATGAGAGTAACTGGCTTACCTTCTCATTCAACATATGAAGTTTGTTATTTGTGTATGAACAATGTGTCTTGTTAACATTAACCAGCCTAAGAGACAGACTCCCGCAGCTCCTGAAGGAAAAAATCTTCTGACCTTTTCAGTGCAAAGGATGAGCAACGCTTAAAGCTTCTCAGATTATATCAGCTGTCAAGGAAAGGGCTACCTGTTTGACTTGTTCTTTTTATCGTGATACATGACATAACTCTCAAAGAACAGTGATATTTAGTCTTCTTTGTAAATAGCATTATGGACTAGAATGCATCTTGCCCTGCACTGCCATTTGCCTTTAATAGCACTTGTAACACCCTTGCTGCAGTCAGGCTCTCTAAAACAACGAGCCATTTCTGCTCTAAGGTCTTTGCCAAGATTCCTGATCCAGCCCTATCTTCCAGCTCAGCAGCATATTGAAAAAAGAAATAAAAATGCCTTTTGAATGTGAAGTATAGTTGTTTCTCTTTAGACATTCTGCATCTCAGGTCCAAACCCAGGAGCAAATACCAGACACACCTGTAGCAGTAGGAATAACCCATCTCCAACACGTGATTCGGACACATCGGTGCCCCCACTCCCTGCACTTAGCAGAGGACATCTCTCACGCAATGAGCTGGTACGAGCCCGCCGCATCCTCCCACAACACCAACAGCATCCTCTTTGCTGACACCACCACAGCAGTGGGCAGAACCCCATTTCTTTTCCAGGGACACTGTTTGTGTGGACTCTGAAGCAATATTAGTCATATTATAGCAATACAATACTGGGCACTGTATAAAAACCTAAACTGCTTGCAAAGCTCTCCATGCTTTCTGGTGTAGCTTGGGACATATTTTTCCCCTTTAACTGAGGCATTTTGTAGGTTCCTGATGGGGAGTTGCATAAATCAAGGTTCACTGCATATTCACCTCTCTCTTACTAGAACTACACAGAAGTATTTTTGGTAGCTCTGAAGAGTCCTGAAATACAAAAATAACTTCCCACTGAAACAGTAATGGCACAAGCAGTAAGCATTCCTGATACACAGATTTTAAGTAACTGAACCAAACAACTAGCCAGTGCAGTTTGAAAGCTGAGACTTACAAAGAAATTGCATGTGTGCCCCCTGAGGGGAGTCAGATATCTGGAACTGAACTCTCAAAACAAGCAAAAAAGGTTTATTTTACAAGAATATTATATTGCAAAGTTCCCACAAAAGTTGCCTACAAAATGCTAGGCTAGCATGTCAGTGTTTATTACAGAAATCCAACTTTTCCTGTAACGCAGGTAAGAGGATATAGTGGAGAGCATCAGCAATCACATTCTCTCCTTGTTGTTAAAGATGCAAGAACAACCACTTGAAAGTTGGAAATGCCAGAATTAAGATTGACTGTGCAACCTTAATTTGCCCCCTTGTGCCTGTGCATAATGATATGATCTTTAATTACATTAACACAAACTCCAACTTTAAAGAGCCTACATTATTCAGCACAACGGATGGATGAAGAGCAATGTCCATGGGACTAACTTGTATTATAGAAATGAGAAATCCTTAAAGATGACAGGAAGAATGTGAGGGAAGTAAAAAAGTTAGTCTCATGAATAAGGTAGTTCAGCATCAGTGAAGTGAATCTGTCTTCATGGAAATCAATAGAGCAATTCCACTTTAACCAAAAGAGAGAGAGTGCGCGCGCAAACTCTTGAAGTAAACCAAATAATTTGAAAGTTGCATTTTTTGCACATTTGGGAAAAACTGTAGAGGAAAGATGGACAGGCACTGCTATCCCTCCAAGCATATCTAATTCATGTCTGATCTCCTAACAGGAAGCTACGACCTGACCTGCTAGCTCCTAGCTCAACACATGCTTAAACCTCAGCCACTGCAAAGGGACCCGATATGAACAGTGCTACGTCCAGAAGATTGGCCAGTACAAACCATTTTCCTACTTAAACGTAGATTATCTACTGGGACTTCACTCCAAAAACATCTAACAGACTGTAGCTGGATGGTGCACAGTATGAAGAACTCCACCGTATACCATGCAACACTCTGCTCATGGAGAACATGGAAAAAGCTTATCTGTTTGTGCTAAAGGTGCCCCACATCCCGAGACGGGCATTAAGGGAAGAACCCCAGCCTTTTTTGCCTCCTTTGCTCCTCCATAATTGTGAGGCTTACACTCGAAAGACATTTATCTGGTATTCCTGATAAAAAGCACATGCCTATATTTCCCGAACTTGCTACAGCTAAGTTTAATGCCAACAAACTCCAACAAAGCCCCAAATCTGATGGTCATCTGGCTCCACCATTTGGAAAATTATTACGTTTTAACACAGGTGAAGTTTTCATTGAAACTGTTGAAGGTTTTACTCTCATGCCAGGACTTGGAAAGAAACCTCTGGTCTCAAAAATAATGCAAACTGCTTCCAAAATTGTTTTCTCCTTACTGTTCCTTACACAACTGCTAAGACAGACAAAGTTTCCACTAAACCAGCGCCCTGTGGCACTGGGAGGGCACACCAGTCTGTAATCCAGCCCAGCTCTAACCACTCTCCGCCTCAAGATGGGCTCCCTTTGCTTTAGTTTCTCTATTTGAGAAACAGGACAGACAAAACACTTTTTGATTAAGATGTGAGATAAGTGATTGGAAAGTGATAAACAAAATAGCTAATGTTATTTAGCACACAACAGGCTGGTTTCCAGTTAGTGTTCCAGTTCAAAAGGCAATCTCCACAGCCCTCTAGCATCAGTTTTGGGCTCCTACAAATGGGGTTGTGCTCTGAAATTTGCTGCAAAATAAAACCATTTAATTAACACCCTGTGCTTCTCCCCCATTTATTAAAGGAATTTCAGTACTACTGTTGGGTTTTTAATTCAAAAACTCAAAGAAGGAAAGTAAGAAATGCTCTGTATTATCAAGCTTGAAGTACCACTGAAGTATTTATGAATAAACGGAAAGAGCCACTCAACAGGACACAGCTGGTACATCAACCTTGTACTTGTGAAAGTTTCAGAAGTTCTTCTGATTAAAGAAGAATCACCACTTCTCTACCCGCTCCTGGCCAGAGACCACACGTTCCCACGTTGTTCCTCCTTTCATCTCATACTATGGGAAATAGAGAGCGCACAGCATCCATCCCACAAGGAGTGAAATCCATCCTGGTGTAAGCCTGATGAAACTGAGGAGCTCTGCCCTTACCCTTCTCCAGCACCAAAATGGGCTGCAGCTTCAGAGTAATTATGCGCGCGCGCACACACACGTAGATCTTACAAAAGCCACAAATCCCTGGTTACTTTTGATTTACAATAGCGGCAAGGTCATCCTTATAATGAAAAAAACAAGGTCTATATTTTCAGACACCAAGATACAATTTATCATAGAGATCAATGACACTTTTATTCTCTATAGAGATGAAGTATCCATTTTGCAGTAAAATTATCAGAGGGGTTTTCTCCTCTTTTCTCTCTTTTTTTTTTAAAGACCCGTTGCAGGTGCTGGACCATTTGAAAACCAACGTGTAAAGGAACATTTTGGCATTAGTATCCAGTTCTCCCAGCTCCTCTCTAAAATATAGTTCACTTTTCTTGTATTAGTGGCTGGAAAAAAAGGGAATGCTGAAATCCATGAAAAAAAGACCTGGTTCTATGGTGAAAGGTAACACTGAGGTATTGCTAAGCCCTCTCAATTAAAATAATTGTCCCTTCCCTGCTTTCAGTCCATGCACCAATGTACTCAGCTCTGAGATCCACACCAGACTGTGCCAGACTGAAGCAGTCACTGCGGATTATCCGCATGGTTACCCACCATGGCCTTTTTTCTAATAGGACTTTTTTTATTATTCTTTTTAATGTCCTATTTGAAATTCTCCCCAAGCCTGATGAAGCATGTCTTGCACCTCACCTTCAGCAGCGCTTCCGAGCATCCAAAAACCATTGCAGGCATTTTCATGTACAAAGACTGGCTACTTGACACAAACTTTTGAGTTTGTTTAGGAACTGCTCAGTTCTCTAGCCTTGCAGGAATAACAGCAATAATACATAGGTATCTTCTGCAAGATATCACAGATATGCTTCTTGCAGCTGACCCAAATACCATATGCCAGCGGTAACTATGTCTTAGCCTTTGCTACAGAGCTCCACCAGGTAGCTGCACCCTCTACTGTCTCATGGAGAAAAACCAGATACACATAAACACCAGCTAACACACTGTATTGTCGAGACCACTGATACAGTTATAACTGTATGAAAATAAAATTTCTTTGTCATCTTTTCAAACAACATGGACTAAGCTATGAAGGATGTGATAAACAGGTAACATTGGGTAGCATACATCATACCTGCACCAGAGAGCTGCATCAGCAGAAGCTCTACAGTAGAGACAGCCTAAATCTTTTGAAAGGCAATAGTGTGCATTCCTACACTGTTTGAGTTACAGCCTTTGTCTCCTCTTCCCACTGTATCCCACAGTAAGATAAGTCTATTAAGAGGATTACTTTTTTAGTTACTCCTTTAAAGCACGTGAAATTCCCAATTTTATTGATGGCTGTCCAGGATTAAAACCTTATTCAGATGAACTTCCCTTAAACTATATGCTTTCCTGAAGCTAGCATCATTATTTTCAGGAAAGGAAGGTATTTCAGAGTTTTTCTAGTTATTCAGTTCCATTGGAACTGATTTACATGTTCAATATTTTCACCTTACCTGTACTACCCAAAAGATTATTTTCTGTTTACTGATCTTAGGGCTGCCGAAGGCAAAGTAACTTTTTGCACCTACATGTATCCAGTTCTCTACTGCTTCTGCATACGTTAATAGCTACAGACAATATCATGTTTTGAGATATTGACATAGACAGGACAACACTTGTTCATACAGATTTCCTTCCTTTGATGATTTACAGTTAATGAGACTTGAGAGATTAAAGTGAACCTCTTTATTCTCTGGTTAATCCCATCAATTAACCATAATTACTTCAAAATTAAAAAAAAAAAGACCACCTGACTTCTCCGTAACTTTTATGGCCTTGCCCTAAGCTATTTTCAACTACAGTTTTCAAAACACCATCTCCAGGCAGCAAGAAAACAATCCATGTGTTTATGATGTTGTACTATATTTTTCTTCAAGGTATTCATTCACCTCTTCCACACACATCAAGCAGAATATTCAAGAGAAAAATTACTTCCCTCATTTTTTTTTCATTGGCATTGAGTTCTACTCATGTTTGCCCAGGCTTTAGGTCAGTGCCTAGCACGGACCTTTTCATGTACTTATGTGTGGCATTTTAAGGAGAAAAGATGCTATGGGACAATAAAGGGGATGTCTTAAATATCTTGAACCTTCCTGAATAAGTCACTGTTCACTGTATTACAGCAAATTTCAGCTATATTATACAAAAATATTATTTTTCTTTTGCTACGCACAAAAAACTTTTATTAAAAAAAGACATGTTTGAGCCCTGATTCAGCTCTGTTTTGTGTTCTGTGTTCATTTGCAGCTACAAGAAGAGAGTTTAAAATAAGTGCAAAAGTACCATCAAAACCACCTGCTTTTTCTGTTTTGCAATCACTTTCCAATCAGCCTACAAGGTATTAAATGACTGCAAAAGTGCATGACAATGGAGAAGCAAGGAAATAGAGACACAATGAAATCATATGCTTCATCCAGCTGTGTCCTGAGCACCGTCATTTTCAATCCATAAGCACGTTTGTAGGAGTGAAATGCTCAGCTTTTAGAAATGAGAACTATCAGTGGATTTTCTCTGCCATTACAGATCATCAGAGACATTTCAGGACAGTTGCTGCTCTAGGCTGAAGTATTGCCCAGAATGGAAGCACCAATCTCCCCAGAACACTCCACATCCCGATGACAGAAACACTGGAGCTGCTCCTATACTATCAGCAAAATACTTGAAATTTTTTATTTCATAATTTTGGCCAAACCAAAGCCCAAAGCAGCAGCTATTTAATGTTCCAGAACTAGAGCAAGACTTGACTTCTATAGAAATCCTACAGAATTATTCCAAATTTTGTAAGACAAAATTACCTTAAAATGAAGATGGCAATGGAGCTGTTACAAACTGGGACTAGACTAAAGAAATCAAATAATCTAACATTTGTAAGGAGGAGGGATGAGCAAAAAACCTACCAAGCTTCAAAGCTGTATATTCAAAATAATTGTTTCAGTTTAATTACATTGTATTTTATTCTGTACTAGGAACTATGTTGCATGACAGAAATGGCAAGCAGAAATAAGGCTCTATTTGTCTCCAGATAAATACAACTCAGCCCTGCGCGCAACCGATCCCAAACTGCCTCCAGCTATTGATGCAGGAGCCCAGCAGGATGGAGCATTCCCATGCCCACAGCCTTGCCGCTCAGCCAGGTCCTACCACCCTTGACCCAAGGTGGCCAGCCCCAAGGTGTCTCCTGCGGGCTGGGTTATACACCAGCATCACAGTGCCTCCCCAGATGTGGGGCTACTGCCAGCACACTTCTACACTGGTTCCAGTCTGCTCTCCAGGGACTTCCCAGTTCATCCCTCCATCCTTCTCAGCACAGTGCCAGGAGTTGGACTAGACACCCAAAAAAACAGCGAGGAGCAGATTACCCTTATCAGTTGGATTTTGCACTTGTAGTGATAGCTCTGCAGTGATTTAACAGCAAATGGAAAAGCAAGGTCTCTTCGCTAGGTACAAACTTTATTATCCGCCTACCTACGGGATGGATGGGGCTCTGAGAAACCTGGGCTAGGGGACGGACCTTCCAACCAAAACCATTCTAGGATTTTATCAGGCTTCTAAAAGATTAGCTTTAAAATAAATTAATACAAGGAGACATTGTTGCACAGGTTGGCAGAAAAAAGGTGGGGGATTTTGTGGCTTTCCGTTTTTAAACTACAAATAAACCATGTTTCCCTCTTGTTTGACTTCACCAAACCTCCAATTGTTTACATATTTCATCAGTACTGTCTCATAGGCTCTCCTGGGGATGACAAGATCCGCTTGTCAAGCACATGCCAGAGTAAAGCATCCTAGTGCTTCAGTATTCAGGAGCCAGCATTAAATTTATCAGAAGTAGCAGCAGATGGGTGATCATCACGGAAAGTATACTTTTTAATTCACAAAACATATGTGCTGATGCAGTGCAGTGGAGTTGTATGATTTTAATGCAAGTTAGAAAAAAATTCCCATACAAAGGATACTGATTTTTTTTTCCCCATGTTATCAGTAAAATGCTTGTTAGGTATTGTATGTAAAAATAATTTCAAAATGTGTACCTTAAAGTGCACTGAATGGAATAGAAAGTATTATCTTGCGCATATACCTTTAATGTTTGGTTTAGATATAACCAAGACCAATGCTGAAAGGAAAGCTTGAAGATAGAGTTAAAAAAGCTACCAGAAGAGAGACCCACAAACAACAAGATAAGTCTCAGCAAAACCAAGTATGACATGTCTGCTGTTTTAGAATACACAATACAAGCTTGCAGATGGCATTTCACAACTCCTTTAACTCAGTACCTACAGCTAAGCCACATGTGCTCCTAAAACTCCCAGCAGCAATACAGAATAGCTCACGTCACTATGGACTTATATTTCCAGGTGTTAGATATTAAAAGCAGAAAGTAGGTATTAAGCCTATTCATTCATTATGCTGGGAATGCCATATTCTGGAAATTCAAGCCCTCTGATGATTACTTACAGCTACAGTATCTCCTAAAAGAGAGCGAAGAGCAAGGAGTTGGCTGCCTGATCCTAGCCTACACCCTGAGGTAAAAACTTCCTAACAAGGATGCATTCAGGCGATACAGGCATCCACCAGACCAGAACACCCTGGGCAGGAATCTCCACACTTGCTTCCCCACCTTCTCCTTTGCTATAAGGAACTGAGAGATTAATTAGTGCAAAGCTACTTACACAGACCCCCACGTTAGTTGACCCTGGTGGAGCTCTCTCTGATCTCATGCATGCTGGAGAAGTGGACCAGAATTCAACTCAGCCTCTACTAAGCACTGGCTTGAGCGGCTACTATCCTGGATGGAGCTGGCAACCCAGCCCACTTCGTATCTCAGGCTGTCAGAGGGGCCTCGGTGCCTTTTTTTGCATGCTGTACATGTTTTATAGACTCCTTAAAACCTTCAGCAGAAGTTTTGGATTAAAATCTATTGATTCCACCAATGATTCATAGTCTACAGATTAAAAAAACAAACCCCACACACAACAAAAAAGAAAAACAACAAACTACTTCCCCCATTGCCTGGCTCAAACAAGAGCAGCAAAGCCCCTCAGAGAAGAGATTTGAGGTAGCAATAATCAGGCAGCAAAACTCATCTAATCTTGTTTTACAAAGCTGCCCTAGAAAGGGGAAATCACCTGCTGAGAAACAACTGAAAAGTAAATATATTTCTAAAGTAGCACATCATATACGGTAGAGGAGCCCACTACCACTACTAAATAATCATCTCACCATGATCTCTGCAATGTAGTAACACATAAGACAACTGAAACAGCCAGCTGGGAGCACACTGAACTAATAAAAGCAAGTGGCAGGCCTTCCGAGTGAGATTTTTCCGGTTGGGTTGGGGGTGTGTGTGTGTTCTGTTTTTGTTTGTTTGCTTGCTTGTTTTGTTGGTGGTTTTTGGGGGAGGTGTAGTTTTGACAGTCCTAAAGGAAGCAGAAGAATAAGCATAGATAACTGTAGGTCTGGAACATTGGCAGTACTGTAGGAACAAGAAGGCTGGTCTCGGAGCAGTACCAGGTGAGCCCTGGGTCCGGCAGCAACCCCGGCACCAAAACCCAACCCAGCTCACACAGCACCACATGCAGTGCTGCCCATCAGTATCTTCTAGAAAGATGGCACACCAGCTCCCCCTCTCCAGCAGTCTTCCTGGCCGGTACACGATCCAGCAATGCCCAGGCTGACAGCCAGTGCCAACAAATACGCTGAACTGGCCTCCCCTTTGCCCTTCCATGGGATAACAGCCCTGGAAGAGGCCAGCATTGCCACTTGCTTTCCCGTAGCACAATCTGATTTCAGCTCTGGTTCATGGTTTACCTTACATGCATCACATTTAAATAGGTTCTTGGCTCCTTTTCACATTGGAAACAGTTGCCACCATTTCCTCGTGCTCTGTGATATATCAGTCTTACGCCTTTCTCCTCTTTTACTTCTTTAAATGCTCAGATTGTGTTTTGTGAACAGACAAGTAAAAGAATTAAAGTCATCATTCTATGCAGTGAAAGTTTTCATTTGTCTTTCTATTCCTCATCTTTCATTAATGATGCACAAAGTCTTATCTTTTCCTTTCTTAATCCTTTACCCTTCTCTACCCTTTACACTTTGTGATGCACGTGAACTTGTGCATTACAAACTCTTTCAAGACATCATTGCTCTTTACATTTATGTGCACTGAAATAATCTTTGTAATCTATGATCAAAGACTTGCTACACCTGGCCACATTCATTTTCTTTACTCTTCCTAGTTGGCCATTTTTACTCATATTAATTTTTGCTACAATGTTGTGCTTTCTGAGCCATCAAATCAGAAAGCCAAGGCAATTCCAAGTTGTATTAGTATAGAAAGGCAGAGGTTAGTAGATTTAAAACAAACACCGCCCTGATTTTCACCAATTAATATAACCAATCATCACTCAACCTCAGTAATCAGTAGGCCTTGTTCCCCCTAATTGATAAGAATTAAAGTCGTTCCTTGCTAAACTCAAGGGTTTATCAGTTTGCTCATGCATGCATTGCTCAATTAAAACGTGCTATTGAGATAACAGTTCCCCCTCTTTCAAAAGCAGGTAAACCTAAGCTGAAGCAAACCCTCTTCTGAAAGGGTCTGCCAACAGAGACAATTTTTGAGGTCTTTGATGGTCAGTGCCTAACTTAGAAGTCTTCAGCCAGTAGTCAGTTTGTCTTTGACCTATGAATCTATCCAGCAACACCACCTAATTAACAGATTTTAAAGTGCCACCTTTATTTGGACTTCCTTCCATACTACCTTTAATACTTGGGCTTCTCCCAGAATTCAAATCCCTCTTTGAAACTCTTCTGTCAGAAAAGGTGACATTTAGGATGTTGAAATTTCATTGTTACACCCAGTACTGCACCATTGTTGCTTTTCCTCTCCCAACTCCATACCCATCTGTTGCTTTTTCTTACACTTGTGTAGCACGTGATATTTTTGAGTCTCAGCCCACAAGATAATTAAAATAATCCAAATGATCAACAGAGAAGTAACAGACTGGTGAAAATTGAGGTTTTGCTACGCAGAAAAGTCTTCATTATCTTTGAGATATTTCACACCTAACTAACTTTGAAGAAATGTTTTTCTTACCCTCAACCCCAAATATTTTACTAACTTTGTGTTCCTTTACCTAGAGGTATTAAACAGTACCAACAAGATGGGCACAAACCTAAGAGAAGAGGTGGGCATGTCGTTTTGAAGCTGCTAAGTTCATACCACATTAGCGACCTTAAAGAAAACAGGAACTAACTGATGTCCTCAAATCACTACCCGCATCACTTTGACCTTTCCCCAAAGCCCATTAGGTTGAACAAAGCGATTGTACTAACCAACACCAACTTACAGATGTGCTCCCTGTAGTACATTCATTAAAACAGACGCGTATCCTTACACAACAAATAAAGCTATTTATGCCCCCAGTGCAACACCATGTGAATTATGGCATCATTCTGAGGGAGGACCAGATTTTTAATCAGGGAATTTTTTTCCATGTTTGGTTTTTTGGGGTTTTTTTTTTCCATTTTGGATAATAATCTGAATGAAGGCAGAGCACAAACTAACACTTGGTCTGATACAGTACATGGACGATCACTATTATTCCAAAGCTAGACAGTGAGGTCCAAGACGTGCAGAAAATAATTCTGTTTTCCGGGGGTTTTACCCAGTAAAACACTAATTCCCTTTGTAGCTTTAATCCACACACATTCTTGATTTTTAAAATATTTATGTTCTTCCGTCATACGTTTCTGAGCAGTTCCCCTTTCTTCTTTACTTCCTTAGCTTTCCGGTTCACAAAGCTGAAATTTTCACTTACCCCACAATTGCCTCAACTTTCATGAATTAACCTTGGATGCTGAACTTTGTCATAACTGCTGTCTGAACCAAATTTTTCATTCGGAACTGTGCATCTGTGTTCCAAAATACTTTTCAGCTCTTCAAGGTTATATTATCTAGCCATTTAATTTCAGAGTGGAGGTTACCATAGTACTTAGAGACCTTCTACATCGATATGCCTGCTTTAAACAGGGGCTTTGGGATTTCTTTTTGGTTTGGGGGCTTTGGTAGGCTGTTTGGGCAGCAGGTGACCAAAATACAATTTTACAGATAAACAGCACTGTAACAGATGTACCAAAACAAACTGTTATTCCATAAAGAAGGTGAAAGTGCTAAATAAACGTCATTCATTTACAACCATTTATAAAAGACTATATAAAAAGAGCACATATTTAACAAACATCAGGACTGCATTATTAAGTCTCAGTAACACCAGAACAAAACATGCTTAAAGAATGAACCAGGAACATCAATGAAAATACGTATCCATATGCTTTCAACCCAAAAACAGGAGCTACAGAACTGGATGACCATATTCAAAACACCATGAAACACAGGTCTTTTGAAGATTTTCCTATCACTAACTGGCAGGTTGAACAGCTGCTAATTTTAGCAGCATTTGTTCTGCTTTGTTTATTTGTTGGTTTTCTGTTTATTCGTTGGTTTTCTGTTTATTCTGTTGTTTTTAATCTAATTCCATGCATTCAGCAACAGAACAAAGTGAATATTGGCTATACATTGCATTGCTCTATCAGGCACCTGAACCTGCCCCTTACATGCCAGCAAAATGGTATTTCATCCCTGACGATGAGCAAAAAACGGCTATAGTACTTATTTACGCTCTGATATAGTGGAAGCCATTCAATAGAAAACGTAGCAAAACACCTTGATAAATTCAACCACTGCAAGTAGTTAAGTGTGCAGATTTTATTGGTGTTCCCTACCTGCAAGTCTGCAAACACATTGCAAATAAAATACATTAAGTCTGGCAACATGTTCTTGATGCGCTGTCCCTGTTTTAGAGGGTCAGGAACTTGCTAGAGACACCACGGAGATGCTTCCCCTGGAGGGAAGGAAACACTGATCAATTTTGAGCTGCTGCTGTGAGTCAGCACCTTCTATCAAAATCAGTCCCAGGATCAATATCCCTGGCTATAACCCTGATGCTCATTCAGCAATTTGGAAGCAAAAAAGAATGACATATAATAGGCAGAGAAAATTTTGCCCCATAAATAACACCACGGATGATCATGAGATCATCTGCTTGAGTAAGGCAAAACATTAACAACCTCTATAAATAGCAATACTAAGCTTTAAAACTTTAGCATAACACAAAAGCCATTTTACGTCCTGAAGTGCATTAAAAAAACAAGAGTAAATAACCCTTGCAGAGGGGTTGGAAACATACACTCTAGGATTAGATCACTGAAAGGACTAATTACAGAGTGCAATATTATTTAAAATATAAGCCTTTGGAGTTAACAGCCCACAAGCCAAATTGCGCCCTTGGCCAAGCAAGCTAACTGCAGTGGGAGCTCTACGTACTTTTTATGGCAAAAAGTTAGCTCCAAAGAAAGACAAAAGCAAGCAGTTGTCACTGATGTTGAGCCAGAAAAGATTTCTGGCTTTAGCGCTCTTCTCTGCAAGGTCAGAGGTGACCACAGGACCTTTATTATTGCTCATAGTTCATTTTATTTGAATCATACATGAATACAATCCAAGAAGCTAATTAAAGACATAAACCTTCTCTTGGATTGGATTAAGGGTTGTCATTTTTTTCTTTCCTGTAGGAGGGTAATTTTTTACAGCTTGAAGTAAAGTTACATATTTTCACAAGACAATACAAAATGAAAAAGGGAAACAAAGAAATACATGCGTTACCAAAAGCCAATAAAAAGGAGACAGATTAGCTTTCAATCACACTGAAACAGGTCAAAGAAGTAAATCTAACTTTGCAGAACTATAAAGGTAAGATCCATCTTTGTCTCTGTGGTTTAAATAAAAGTTTGACAAGAAAGTTAATAATATGAAAGAGAAAGGAGGATTTATAAAAATCTTTTTGTGGAAGTAAATAATTGAAACAAGCCACAGACCTCAGAAATTATTGCAGCTCCACTTCAACATGAAAAAAACCCTGCTGAATTTAGCACAGTATGCAGAATGTCACGGAACGCCAACGCTTCAGAAAGCCAGCTTGCATAAAGATGAAGCAATTTTGGAAGCTTCACTGTTACAAAAATTAGCCAAAATTTTACTGACTTCAGCACCTTCATGCCAATGCACACACTCAAAGCAGGGGTAATAAACACAGAAGACTTGGAGCCCAATGTCTCACTACGAATTGTCTCTCCCTTGCCCGACTGGAGCATGTAAAAACCTTTTCTAGAAGCCCCCCCGCATGCAACCTGAAGAATAAAGTTTCTGGGAAAATAACCGTGGCTTCAGCAATAAAGTAAATTTCCTTCAGCTCTAACTCAGATGGTCATTTCCTTCTGCAGCACAGTGTGGAAAGTTTTATCTCTGGCCCTGTTACAGAAGCAATTTCCATAAAACCCTTTCAAAAAGGTATTCTCTCACCCTAAGCCCAAACTGCTCAATATTTTTGCAAGACAAAAAAAAAAAAAAAAAAAAAAAAATCTATCAGGATCTTGCTTAGCCCACCTCACTCATGCACTCAGGAGTTAATGGACTGTCCATAGAAGGTGTTATTCTTCCTGGCCACCCTGGTGGAGGCTTTGAAGTTGGGAAAGCAATCCATTTCCTAGCACCAGCTGGACTTTTTTTGCTAGCAAATTTGCTGCTAATTCAGTAGTTAAAGACATCAGCAAGAGCTTACTATTTCTTGCTTTCCCTCTGGCACATCACAATTTTTTTCCACTTTTACGCTAAAGGTCTGGAGTTTGTTACTGTGCCCACACTGGGCACATGGTGAGGCTTTCTAAGTGAGAGCCAGAGGGTTTGTGGAGCCTTCTGGTCTGGTTTTAAGGAATCAAATTATCTTTTTTAATCCCAGATTCCTCCCTACATTTTATCATTGCCATTTCTATCTCTGCACACCCCTAATTTTCTAGCAGGATGAAGAGTATATGCACTCCTTGGCTGCAAGTGACTAGTAAATCGCTTCAGCTTCTGCTGTTGTAGCTTTATGCTCCCACCTTGATTAACTGAGCATTATTTCCTCCAAGCTGATTAGTGTGATATCTGATTCCCCAGAATCCTAAACTGTTGCTCAGAAATGAGTGCAGATTATTTGGCCTGTCTACTTATCAGCTTTGGAATGCTAATCTAAGGTGATGACTACTTCACAATTTATGTTTTCTCTTAGCCAAGATTGTAATTTCAAATATTACCCGATTATATTCTTCCCCTGATGAGTTCAAAAGAAACAAAAGGCACTGAGTAAAATGCAGGCTTTAATTGCAGGAGGGAAACAAAACAATAATAATAATTAAAAAAAGGCTCTGCAGAAGTTTCATGCATCAAAATCAGCAACAAACATCATTTTTCATGAAATAAATTGTCACGTCAGAGTGCGTGCAAATGAGACTATCTTCCACAACAGGAAAATCCTTGCACACTGGCTGTGAGATTTGGAACTTGCTATAAAGAATTGGAATGCACAAAAATAGCAATTGCGACAGAAACACTGGGTATTCACAGAAAAGCAAACAGGTAAAGGGGTAACAAAATGTCAGTTTAAAAAGGTCAAAGGCTGAAGCTGTTTGGGTCCAACTCACTGGGGAAAAATACTAAGACTGGATATTGCTAAGGCCTGCTTTAGACCCCCAATTTAGTTTTAAAAATGCACATTCATTCCCAAACTAGTATTTAATATTTGGTTTCATTTTATCCAGGACTTGTGTTACTATGGAGGACAAATCTACCAGTTAGAGGAAATAGTATTTAAGTAAAAGTACTTGTTTACTTTAAGCTTGATAGCAAATATATTTCAAACATTGTTACTGAATCAAAAATGGGTGATGGATGCTATTTTAGACACTTAAGATATTCTAAATCAAGAGAGGTACAGACTGACTGAAGAGAGTACAGGAGTGCCATGAGGCTAATCAGAAATTTGCAAAGCATGATGTGAAGGAAGTTTAAAAACATTAAGGGTTGTGTATCCTAAAGAAAAGACAACTGATGGGGGTACCTTGAAGTCTTCGTATACATAGAGTAGAATATAATCTTTTTTCCATACCTGGGACAGATACGACAAGTTACTCAATTTTCTTGACTAATTACATGAAGATAGATTCAGGGTAAACTTCAACAAAACCTTTTAATGGCAGGGATGAGGAGACAGAATAGATTAGCTGAGCATCTCTCTAACATTGAAGATCTTTCAGAACACATTGAATAAATATCTGTCAGGATTAATATATAGTTGATCCTGCCTTGAGGCTGATGGATGAGTTGCATGACTTCTCTAACATCCTTCCAGATTATTTTACCATGATTCTGTTATACAGCTGCTCACAAAATCAGGAACTGGATTTGGTAACTAACAACACTGTTCCCAAGATTCTTTAGGAACTCGTGACAGGTACAAGATAAATCTCATTTTCAGGTACCAGAGGTATTGGTTTCCCTGCTGTTGCAATCACCATCTTCAAGTAGCTGGGAGCATACACAGAAGTTGGGGTAATTTCCATTATTCAGTTTGGAAGCCAGTTCTGAAGGGTGATAGATTAACTACAATGCAATTGTGCTAAGGAGCATTTCAGCAAAGACGTATCCACCCTGAAATGCAGATCTTTAAATCTTTAAAGTTGTCCCCTTGAAAGACTTAATTTTTGCAGAAGTGATAAAGGTTTAACTAACACAGCTTGATACCCAACCTGGGAGATATTGGGGAAACAAATAAAGAGTTTAAACACCGTTTTGGAGAATTTAACTGCAAGATCTCCTCCAAGTCATTCATTGGCAAGGCTCCCAAATCATTCTTGTTTAATATAGAATCATAGAATATCTCAAGCCGGAAAGGACCCATAAGGATCAATTAACTTACTGGCTGAGCAAGTTAATTCTCACCTTTAATGCCGCCAGAAGGCTCCCATGAACCAGATTACTGAAAAATGGAATCTTCAGCCTTTCTAAGATCTAGTTCACAGTGATAAGAAGATTTAATATCTTTCAAATAAAGATTATCTCTGCCCGCAGGAGTCATTTGTCCAAGAAAAGTATCTAGAAAGTGCTGGCAATGACTTTAAAGTATCCATCCTTCTAATGATTCTTGTCCTGTGTACATACTCTCCACCTGTGTTTCTGAACATTTGCAATCTGAATTCTCTTAATAAATCTTTCAGACACTGGGAAGAGCTGGAGCATAGAGTTTCCTAAATCAATGGCCTCTGTGACTCTTAACTTATTCCATTTTGGACATCCTCAAGGCGATGGAGTTTTGTTTGTTAACCAGGGATAAAACTGACTTGCATTACAATAGTCCATAAGAGCACTTCAGGTACAGCCAAATCAAAGGAGTCATCCTGCTCCAGAGGTGTATATGGCACCACATGAGATTTCTGTATCTTACATAGCATACCTCTTCCCTCAAGCAAAAAATCTAACAGAGCTGAACTGTCTACAGGCTTTCAAAGCTCATTATTGAGAATCAGAAGATGAAAAGCTGTCTGCATCATGCCCGGCACACTCCTGCTCCAGGTTAGGATTAGGTCCCATCTCTGAGCCCATGAACTGATCTCCATTCATTTGGCATCACTCAGTTTCTCTGTGAACCCATTTACAACACAATCTCTTTTGATCGCACAGACCATTCATCTAGATCCCATACAAATAAAATGAAAGCCTCAGCTTTCAAAGCAATCCTGATTTGTGTTGTAAGATGTGTATTTTGATATCATAGCCCAAGCCTTGAATCCTTACTACCACTCTGCCATGAGTGGTACCTGGTGCTGTTCACAGCTAGTTCTGAAGTATGCTCTTGAGCATCAGAGAAGAGAACTCCGATTTTTTTTCTTTTTCTTGGTTGCTACTCCTTGAATCATGTGAAAAACAGAGAGAGTGGGAGATCCCCTGCACCCTGGGAATTTCTGGGCATACTTCTTTGGAAAAAGAGGTTGGGAGATGCACATGGAACACCAGGTTGAGCAGCCAGGGAGCAAGAGCAGCAGCACGAGACTGCAGCACAGCAGAGATGGGCAAACAAGCAGAGACTTTCTACCCCATCTGCAAAAGACTCTTCCAGAAACCAAGGACACCTCTGAATCTGAAAGCACATTTCTAGAGGAAAACAAACCTAAAGGCTTTTCTCTTCCCTGACACAGTAAGAGGCAAAAAGCAGATTTGTCAAAAACAAAACCCACCATACCCAAAACAACCCCAACTAAACTAAAACCAAACCCACATGCACACACAACTACAAAAAAGCAGGAGGAAACTGTCTGTTGGGGATGCTCACATTAGGACTCCACACTCTGTCATTTACTCTCACCATGTCAACAGCCTGTGATGCTGAGGAACAACCACCATGAATGAACAAAAAAACAACCTGGCTTTTCACAATAATTTGGTCTTTCCACTAATGAATTTTTCTTCCCTCTCCCCCCCAGTACATGTAAGCATTACAACAAGGTGTCAGCAGCCTTTACAAGACTCAGCTGAAGTGACAATGGCAGAAGTTCAGAAAACTCTGTTCTTACCCTGCTGAAAACAAAAAGCATTGGCCAGTGTTGTACAGTTACAGCAGTAGATAAAAATCCCCTCCCAAATCCTAGTTTTACACATTATTTTACTCTGCATTCCTCAACAGTAGAGAATGTTCAATATAAGCTGCTTTGCAGAGCAGCTTGTTGACTAACAGCTGGTTGAGGATGAGGTGATGCTGGGTAGCGGCTTTACAACTTCACCTCACTGCTACAGGTTTCATCTTAGTTCCAAATCCCTTTCAGAAAAGAACGAAGGAGGTTTGTTTACCTCCACTTGTTCACTTAGCTCGCTAAGCTACTGCACTTTATATTTTCCATCCTTTCTCTCGGGGGGGGGGGGAGCCATGACAAGTTACATGTAAAACAATCCAACTACTTTATAAGCATAACCCAAACTCACGCATCCAAAGTTTTGTTCCAGTTAGGATTTTCAGAGTAACAGCACTGTATTATGCAGCTCATGGACTGAAATGTAACTTTTGAGGCTACTCTAGCTTATCAGTTAAGTATACATTGGTTTATTTTTTATTTTTTTTTTAAAAAGAGATGTATTATTAATTAGTCAACAGAACAGAGCAGCTTCCCTGGAATTACTCCAGTCTGTGACTGAAAACATTACTGTGCTGTGGAACTCGTGTGGCGATGTTGATGTCCAAGACACAGATTTCCCTCGACAGAGTCATGACCCTCAGTGCAGATCCAGAAGAACCAGCAAGTCCCACCCAACATCGCCACATTAGTTCCACAGCACAGTAATGTTACTACTTGAAATATCACATCCAGGGTCCAATTTAAGATGCTAGATGGACAAAGAACAACTTACATGAATTTAATGACTTCTTTATAAATTTGCTCACACCTACCTCGTAGGCCCAGCTCTGACCCTGCTGGCCAAGTACATACACGCGCTGCAGAGCTGGAAATCGGGAGCACTCAGCTCAGTAGAGGCAGGAGTATTTAAAGATGCTTTCTTATTCATACAGTTGAAAACAGTCCCCAGCACAAATTAAAACAATCTGCATGCCATCCTGGCTTTTGCTTGCTGACATTGCAACAGACATGGATGCACAGATAACCCAGTCCAGACCTGTAAATGAGTGACAGGGAGGACAATTAGCATAGCAGCCAACAGAGAAGTATTTTACCCTTCTTTAGAGTGTTACATTGCATTGGTGTTTATATTTAAACATGTGTAAAATTGAATATTCACTTTTTGCACAAGAATAAATGAGAACACAAGTTTCAGTTGATGGAGCATAAGCCATAATCACTTGATAGAGCACAATGCAGAAGCCTATTAGAAAAACTGCCTCTTGCCTGTTCGTACAAGCCAGCTGGTGGGCCAGACCCAGTTCAGAAGTTGTGACAGTGCAACCCAAACACGCACCTACAACCCCACCTCTGGGTATCCCTGTGCGGCTGTTGCTCCCAATGCTCTAACAACTAGTTATTAACAACACTTATTTTGAAGGGTGCCCTCTTTATGCGACCTCACGCTCATACACAGATCAAGTAAGCACAGCTTAAGCAGTTACCATGCGCCAGCTGCCTACATGCAGTCTTAGACTATTGCAAACACAAGGAAATGCAACTTAGCCTCACCAGCAGTGAAAGAGCATCAGCTCTTGCAGATTACAGGCACACAGAGAGCATAAGCCCACTGCAAGCTGTACTAGTTTGAGTGTCAACTATTCCTGCCAACAACCTTTTCACATTCTGCCACTCCCAGAAATAACAAGCCAAAAAATCTCCCGCTGTTTCTCACATTCTGCAAAGGCCCTTACCAGCTGAACCACTGTACGAGTTGTCTCTTCCCTGCAGCAGCCTGCAGCGAGAACCAGGGTGCCCACCTACCCGCCGTGCCTCCTAGCTATTGGGCAAACAACTGGAGAAGTTTTCAGCATCAGAAAACCCAGTCCCACATGAGGTGGTGGGAAAAGAGCTGCAGGGGACCCAGTTCAGCACCTTCTCACAAAAAGGCAGTGCAGCAGGACAGTGTCTGCCCTCAAGCCTGTCTGACATGACCTTGTGCAACTTTCCTTCCATATCAATGCATTTTAAAAATATCACATTCTTTGCATTGATCTGCATAACATAGGGCAGATTGGCATTCCCACAATCCATCTTGGAACTAGAGCTGAGCTTTCAGAAAGGTACCAGATCTCCATTTGGACACTGTTAGTCATGGAGAGACCACCAAAGCCTGTGATCAGCTGCTGCCTTGCTTAGTTCTCTGCAGATTTTTTGTTGGACATCTTTTGACATTCAGCCACTGGACCCTGTACTAGTGAGACCAAAAAGCCTTCTACTACCAGAACTTGACCATTTCTGTGGGTCCAGTTTAATCCTCCTGAACTTCAGGGGCTTTGCCTCATTACACAACCTGTGAATAGAAGTTGGTCCAAGACACTTCAAAGACCAAGTCAGTCCACATATCAGGTGCCTGAGCTTAGGATGATACAAAGCAAATTATCCGTTGGGCTTCTCTTAATAAAGGTGTACTCTTAAAACCCATCCACTGCTTTTTCACAGAATTACGGGTTTTTACCACCCAATTCACCCACCACATCAGATGACTGTGATGCAGAGCAGGGTATGCTCCAGATAAATGTTTCCACATGCAGACCTCAAACTTGTGTTTCCAGCTGACTGGCCAACACAAAATACAGACATACAGATGTGCTCCACAAATGCACTTGGATGTCATGGCTCTTTTTAACAGGTGTTGATAGTAATTTAGTGAAGTTACATTAATGTAACTTTAAAGCAAGAGGACTCCAGGCTAAATGAAAAAAAAAAAAAAAAAAATCCAGAGGGAAGTATACACAATCTGACATGGCTCTTATGTTGGGCTACTCATT
Organism: Falco cherrug; assembly: GCF_023634085.1. Lineage (NCBI taxonomy): Eukaryota > Metazoa > Chordata > Aves > Falconiformes > Falconidae > Falco > Falco cherrug. The sequence continues at coordinate 20,294,453 of NC_073700.1, read as the reverse complement.
TTGCCTTTCTCCCCTTCTTTTTTACTTTTCCTTTCCAGAGGGACTCGGGCATTACACTGAGTGTTGAACTGTAGGTTCAGATTTTCAGCCTTAAGAGATTAATTTCCCTTATGACTTGAGTCATGCCCGTACTAACCTTTTGCAATTGTGCATGTGCAGTTAATCATATGCAGCTACACTGAAGCTGATTGTTAAAAGGCTGAGTAAATATAACTACACCCTCGTTATCTTGTTTAAAGGTAGCAAGATTAATTTGAATTCTAACTGGAAATACTGATTCAATGAATAAGCCTGAAATGTAGCGGTTTTCAATTACACTAAGAAATTGGTCTTTTGGATTTCCAAATTATGTAAGGCAAAGCAAGTTCACTTTAATCTATACATGGGGATATATTTGCCATCTTCATAGCGCTGTATGTCAAGGGGTAATAACTAAGAGGAAAGTGAAAAAAAAAATAACGTTGGCTGTTGGTGCCCTCCAGGGGCCAGGCTGAGTACAGCTTTCAAGCAAAACAATGTTTGAGCACTCAAGCAAATATAATAAATATTGCTTATTATTACCCTGCTTTAAAAGCGTGCGAGTGCCATTATTCATGCTACCCTTAGCAGACAGTTTCTCTCCACAGTCCCACAGACATTGGGATGCTTGATCAAACAGGAGCAAGGCAAGGGAGATTTGACCACTTCCACTTTCCCTGCCTGGATTCCTAAGGAAGCAAGGTTTATAGTCGATCACACTGTGCATCTGTCTGCCCTCTTCCATTAGCAGGGAAGCCTCTGCCTGGATTCCAGTAAACCTGAAGGACAAGTAGAGGTGGCAAATACACTACATGCTGACAGCATTCATGAAAATGGGCATAGAGAAGTGAAAGCTACTGAAGTTGATGCCCCACGTGCCAGGGCGGCTGAAGCGCCGACTTAGTCCTTACACCCATTACAGACTGAACCACAAAGTAAAAAAAAAAAAAAAAAAAAAAAAAAAAAAAATCTAAGAAAACTCAGTCTTCTAACTTCCATCCACGGCATGAGTTATACTTATGTCCATTTTTTGCTACAGGCTTACTCTATATTTACATCAAACAACCGATATCCTCTAACGGGCTTTACACCCTCTGGAACAAGATAGAAAGCAACCTTTTGCCTCAGATATTACAGGTTAGTTCCTTAGTGCAGGGACTACTAATTCTCATTTTCCCTTGCTGTTCCATAACACAGCTGCCATAAAACTAGACATCAGAGAGGTCAAGGGAAAGAAAAAAAAAAAAGAAAAAAGAAAAAAAAAATCAGGATTGTCTGAGTATAGGAACAGCCCATGCAAGCCCAGAAGATAAACTGTGCATCCTATGCATAACATAGCTCTCTGCTGGAGGTATCCGAGCCAGGACTTTTTCTGGAATTAGTGGAACACTTCACTGCCTCCCAGCGCACACAACTCTGTAACTGCAGACAGTGTGGCTGAGAGAAGGTGTATTATCAGGGCACAGTTACGTTAGAATCTCTCTTCCTTAACATTCTCATATATTACAAAAGCATGCTGTGAAAATAAGGTTTGCAATATTGTCCAGTCTCACCTGCAAGAGTAACTAATAACTTTATAAGTATGTTTTCTGCAAAATCAGAACTCAAAGTTTTTGGTATATTACAGAAGTCCATATCATACCAAAACTACATCTCCCTTCTTACCCTCACAGCGTAAATTACCCAAAAGAAGTAGTTGCGAAGCGCTCCTCTTTCATGGAGGTGGGTATGGCAGAACTACTTTGTTTCAGGGGTTGAATTTTCAGCACCTGCTAATCATTTTCAGCTCACTATGCATAAATACTTAAATGAGGAGATTAGATTTTCCTAAAGGCATAAGCAGGCAGGACTGCACTGGGTTCTGTGAGTGCTTAGCAGGGCCCCACACACTCAGCTCTGAGCTTTCTTCTCCAGAAAGTCCCGCATCAAGCTCCAGGCCCAGATGCTGCTGACCTAATACACCAACATGATATTTGGGCATTATGAGGCTTCAAGAGCTAAAGCTGCTGAAGGATGTTCGATGATGCCAGGTGCACATAGCAGCTTCTGACTACAGCTCCTTAAAAAGTTGCCTTCTCCATCACCCTCTCCCTGCACAAAGCTCTCTGGTCATGTCGAGAATTGAGACTTTAATGACGAGGAGAATCCAAAAAGTCTTTGACATAATTAATATCAGATAATTGTTCCTAGTCTTCTTTCATCTGCCAATTACAACTAGAAATTGAGTCTGGGGAGTTTCTGCAGATCATCTTTATGCAATTACAATTTATGATGAACTACCCAGCTCCAGCAGCACTCCCCAAGCTCAGCACAACGATTCTAAATGGAAGACCTGCAGCAGCAATGACATAACATCAATTCCCAGTATTTAACATGCCCACGAGCTAGAATGTACACTGCTGGTTTGCTGCTGGATTTGACCGCATAGCTCACGGATGAAAAATTACTTCAGAAATCAGAATGGCAGGCAATTAGCAACACATGCTGTCTTCCATTACTTTGTTTTGTTCTCCTTAAATCATTTCCCATCCATGTTCTTTCTCACTGTTTTCAAGGTTTATTTGCAGGCAGCTTCAAACTTGCAAAGCAGCTTGGCTTTCAGCAACACTACTACATTGTTTTTATAACCTGACATGTTTGGGGTTCAGACCGAGCGTAGCCCCAAACAGCTGAACATCTGACAGCGAGCAGCCAGAAATCCAGCCGGCCTCGCTGAGCTGTGTACCGCTTCACCCTTCGCAGAAACACAGCTCCACTTTTCACCTCCCAGACAGACTGTAACACGAAGACACAGAAGACTTATGAAGGAACATCAGTTAATACATAAGCCAACACACCAAAGCATCAAGGTTCTGCCCCACGGGGGACCTCAGACCTAGAGCGGCACGTGCTGCTTGCCACAAAGGCAACAAAAAGGAAAACTGCACTCCACCAACCCTGCCTCATCTGAACTCTTTTCACTTACATTTACTCAAGGCTGACTAACAGAGGGATTCTGGAAGAACAACCTCTATAATATTCACGCCTTCCACTTGCTGAAGTACCAAGGAAAACTGAGCATGTTTGTTCTGATCACCTGAAGCCAGCGGGAGAGGCTGCTTTGCCAGCAGGTTTGCCAGCACGAACCGCTGAGAAACGCACCCTCTCCTCAGCACCTGCAGGTGGCACGGTCTTCTTGCGTATCTCATCCTGCTCTAATCACATTCCGCGGGGCGGAAAGAAAGAATTCCAGAGTAAAAGAGGTTTCAAAGATTACGTATTGATTTCTGATTTTTTCCAAAACCATCAATTTAAACACTTGCTTTATTTTGCAGAGCTTGTGCTGGATTAGATTTAGAAAACTAACGTGAAAAAACTAATGCTGGAGATACAGGCGATTGACAGTAACAGACCCAGCATCACACTCAGAACTGCAGAATATGAAGACTCACGAAAAGCACGGCTCATATTGATCACAACAGTAGCAACCATCTTCAAATAACAAAGGAGTCCCCATCTTTGGGCTTAAAGTTCAGCTAGCATTTTTAGCTAGGTAGCATTTCACTGCAAAGTTTCTGCCAAGTGACTAAACTTGTACCTTTTAACGAGGTATTTTACCTCTGCTGCCAGGTTGTCAAGCAGTGCAGGTCTAGAGTCACTCACGTGCCACCCCTCCAGGTGGCTTAAATTGCATATGTTTATCTTGAAGCACCTTTTAAAATTATGTATCCACCTTCAAGAAAGCAGAAATTGTATCATTTGTTTCTGCAGGCACGGGTCACTTCAGAAAATTCAGTCCAACATGCAGCGAGGTCTCCAACATCAGCATGATGACAGTACTGTGGACTCCTTCACACTAAGCCATTCAGCTTAGTCTTAATTTTATACACAGGACACAACCATTTAGCAGAGGTCTATTTTGCATCTTCAGGCTGTGTTGTACATACATAAAAACAGAACAAAATGAAAAGGATACATTTTCTCAGTAAGAATTTTGAAAAGTTACAGATAACTCTGAAGAATTTCTGCTGGTTTATCAGCAGGTTTTTCAAGGCACGGTACAACCCCTGGAACATCTATGTCCAGTGGCAGATTTCTGGGGCAGGTTACACAGGTTTGCTTGAGAGAATTACCAAAGAAGGTGCCCCAGTGCACTTCTCATTGAGACAGAGACTGCTCAATAGGTTTCCCCACAAAATATATTATACAGATCCTGGGAAGATTTGTCCTGTGTGAATTCTTGCAGGCTCATGACAAACAGGATCTCCAAAGTGATCCAATCATGAAAAAAGAAAAAAAAAAAAAGTTTTTTTTGAGGTCTGGTCTTCAGACTGTTCAGCTGCAGGGACACATCAGCCAGTACAGCTAATGGGGATGGACAACAGGATGGCATGGAGGCAGGACCACCAACCCCAGTCCCAGCACCCACATAACGATGTGCCTTGGCCTCCTCGGTGCATCCCCTTTCCCAGTCCTATAGCCACTATCAAATATAAGATCTCATGGTCTTTACACTGAAGCTACCAGGACACTGGTTCCAGCAGGAAGATACATATCAACATATTACACTTGGTTCAGCTGCCAAACTGCCATAAAATGGGAAAGAAATTTTGAGACTTAACCACTAAAATTAATGGCTTTGTAGAAAGCCGGCAATACCTTGGCCACAGAACTGAGCAATTCATGACACACGACAACATTTCCGTAACCATAACTGCTTTTGAAAATAAAACTACAGCTAATCAGGGTGGTCTTGTTTCCCTTAAATACATTAAAAAGTCATTACCTCAATAACTCCTTACATCAACACAGCACTTCTTAAAGGACAGCATGAGACAACACTGAAGGCTTTCAAGACACTGATACTCGTCCTTCAGCCATTTCCATAATGGCCCAATTCTTTCATTCAACAGCTAGAAACATTAAGCTTCTAGTTTCTCTGTTCAAAGCTTCTCGCTGCCCTTCACTGGCAAGGAGTCTTGCCAAGCTTGGGAAGGAAATCACACTACTTGTATGTATCAGCACATTTTCTCCCCTGGGCCTAAATTTAAAGCAGACAACATGTTTCAGAAATATTAATTTACATGAGATATTTTCAGTGTAGCATAGGAGTTTCCCAGAGTTTTCCCTCTCATGCTTCTAGCTTCATTAATCAACCAGCCCTGCCAAAATATATTATAGGAAGATGTCTGTAGCCTGTGGTCTAAGGCATAATCATACCTCAGAGATTAATATTTACAAGCCAATGTCTCCTCTTTAACAAGGACACAAGAAACCCAACTGCCTGGCAGTTGCACAACGCTGCAGTTAACTCCTCCTGCACCGGGAGGATTCTTGCGTGAGCAAAGCAAGAGAAAAGCTGCACACAAGCTGGGAAAGAGTCAGCACCCTGAAGCGCTAGGAAAACAGCAGACCTAGAAAACAGCACACCAGAGGTGGGAGAAGTCTAGAGGAAAAGCCATGGCTTGCACAGGAGCTGCCAGGGAGCCAGCGTAGCTCAAGTGCTCTTGAATTATCCAGTACAGGAAGGGGAAAAGCTTCTCTCCACCTTTAACAAGCTTTCTAGAACTCCTTACTACACTACGTAGTGCATTTTTGAGACACTGCCGTCAAGCAGCAAAATCCCGCCGTGGTAGCACTGTGCACATCCCTCCCTAACTCTAGACGAGGAAATGGTTCCCACCCTGAAGAGCTGGATGACAGAAGTTTGCTGTCACAGACCCACAGGGAGGAAATAACAGAGCAACAGCAACAACGCCAAGCAGCTCTTCAGATCAGCAATATTTGAGCCAGAATAACACAGTTGTCACTGCTCTGTTCTCACAGCGCAGAGCACCCGTAACAGCATGTCACAACAAGCTGTAAACACAAGCCAGAAATCCTGTCCCCAACTTCATGCTCCTCCAGAGCCCTGACACCCACAACGTGCCATCCATGCTCAGCTGCAATCAGCTGGGATGCCATCAACATTGTGCACCTCCCTCCAGCCCTCTTCCTCTGCTTGCTTGTGCCTGTGGCACACCTGAGCTCTAACCACCTTGACAATCCCAGTCTCACTAATTAGGCTGAAAATAGGCATGACTCTCTTCTCATTAGCTGCACACAGAGCATAGCCAGCCAGCAAAAGTCTTGTGATGTTTCAGTTTGAAAAGGTTTCTTGGTACCTTACTTCCTTATTGTTTACACCCCCCGTGTTTACATTGATGTTGGCCACCAGAAGCTGCAGCAGAGTGTTTCTCTGTTTGTAACACCATTAGTTTCTGCTACAGCAGCAGCAGGGTCTCATCTCCATGCTCAAACTTTAAGTGACAGAATAGCTTCTGTGGTCAGGCTAAGGCATGTAAAAAATGGCTAAATGCAGCCAAATGCTTCTTCAGATCTGGACAGAAGTATCTTTCCCATTTCACTACACTTTGCATGCTCTAATCTTTCACATGCCACAGCTCTTGCTTCTCAGCCCAGAGCAGTGGCAGTAGTTTTTACACTGCTTGTTCTTCTTTCCAACTATCACATCTGAGAAATACCAGCAAACCAAAGAAAAAGTTTTCCACCACAGATGGATACACATCCTGTAGGTTTTCAGACGTGGTTCTTCAGGTTTCTCCTAAACAAGACATACTCAATACTATGAAGAGCTCTGCATGTCATTCCAAGAAATCCATTTGACTGTGTGTTAGATAAAGAGCTTCCATCAGCCTAGCAACATTTTCTCAAGCTTAAAGCTTAATTAGTTCAAGATTGACAAGTGATAATTATCACTTCTGTCTTAAGTTTTAGGGCAAAAGAAAAAAAAAAAAAGAAAAAGAAAAAAAAAAAGTATGTGGTCCGCCCTTCTGACATTCTCCCACAGTTAAATACTTGCACCTCCATAACCCCTTTGGTCCTAAACCCAAGCACTGCATCCAATCTCCCATGAGTCCGGGGAGTTTAAAAAACTGAATATAAGCAAGTGAATCGCTTCTTGCTGAATTCTGCTCCCTCCCAACAGAACACGGTTCAAGTTCACACGTAAGTTCACCTTACCAAGTGACACGTGTTATCACAACAGACAACGTACTCTAATACCGCTCCTTGCAAACACAACTCCAATCCCATGAATCAGGAGCTGACACATTCCCTTAATCAACTGCAGTAACATCGATCGAAACTCTCCTCAGGGAGCAAGAGCCCCCGGGGCCCTTTGGCTCAGGACCCACCACCCAGAGGAATTACTGCTCCCTCCCTTGGCAGGGTCTTCTGCAGCCGTACAGAAAACATACCAAGGGAGGGAAGGAGACACAGCAAGAGACAAGAGAAGCCTGCAGATTTTATGTCAAGTATTTGTGTCGCATAGGGCTGGGGGGATTGAGGGAAGAAGGGCTTTTGGGGGGATTGCACACCCCAGCATGCCTCCTGGGGGGGACAAGAGGGGTCACAGAACCCAGATGGGCTGAGACAGGGTGGGAAAGCCCTTGGTCTGAAACGAGCTATTCTGTACTTCCCTGTTGCATCATCTACAGCCACACAATTTAATTTTCCAGAAAAATCGCAGCAAGTTATGGCTCCACTTTTTACTCTCCGGTTATCTAGGGTCCACATCTATGGTAGGAGATCTTTCAAGAGCAATCGCAAGACCTTCTTGTCCATACTGCTCGCAGTCTCCAAACGAGCCGGGTGCGAGCACACCTGAGCACCACAGGGGAACAAAGGAGTCATACGTAGTCGCACTAAATCTAAAACTATCTTAAATAAACCCCCATTTCTCCTGGGCCATCCTTTCCATTTACATTACCATCCACCTGGGTAGCGAGAAGTACTACTATAAAGCTGATAATTATGTTTTTACAGAGATTAGACGTTAACTATTTCCTGATGGTATTTAGAGTTCAAACACTGCAGTTCAGCATAGAAGGAAAATAATTCCTATTTCCCCCCCCCGCAAAAAAAAAGAGCAGTCTCTATTGAATAGAAAAGGTATTCCCCCCCCCCCCCAAAAAAAAGCATTGACTTAAGAGCAAGAACAGCCAGATTTCAAGCCTATACCAATAACAGATTCTCAACGCTAAACCCAGAAATTTCCCCTTTAAACACCTCTGAAATAAAGGAAAGAGCTCCTGTTAGTATTACTCCTAGAGCTGAAAGACCTTCATATATCAAATCCTGGAATTATTCAGTTACTCTATGCTGAAAGAGCAGTTTCAGAGTACTTATGGAGGTGGGTATTTAAACATTAATTAGCAAGATTCTCACTCCCAGATCTGCAAAAATATATTCTGCACAACTGCAATCAAAGCTAGGCTTACATAAGAACTAATACTTGAAGCCCTTTGAGAACATTTCCTTTTCCCTATTAAAACAGACACTGTTTGTTCTCATGCCAGCACCTAGGTGCCATCCCAAGGCAGCCTGCTCATACAGCACACAAAAACCTTGTACTCACCCAGCCACAAGGACAAGACCAACATCGAAAAAGAAGAAAAAAAAAAAATCATCCTGCCATACTGGAAACAAAAACAAATACCAACTTTCACAGCGCTCTCCAACAAGACACAGCAACCTCTGAGCAGCTCAGCCCCACTGCCACCCAGCCCCAAAAAGCCCTGGGTGGGGGCCAGGCCAGCTCCTCATTATCCTCTGCAGCTGTGGGAGTCCCAGCACCTACCAGTGAGCAGTTCACCTGTGCCCGGCCGGGCTGCTGCAGCTGATGTGCATCACAGTCTGGATGCTCCCCAGCATGTCTCCCCACACAGGTGCATCCACAGACCCGACCATGTGTCGCGTCTCCCTTCAGGGAGTATCTCATGGAAATCCCAGCACACCTGAGAAGCTCAGTGCACACATACAGGGGCCGCACAGCACTGGGGATTCAGCTCTTCTAAGGTATCGTGCTCACAACTTTCCATTCTGTGACAAACATTAACATTTCAAGGTTTTTTCCCAACTCAGAATCAATTGCTGAAATGTTGTATTCTTAACATGTTGAAGTGTTTAGGATTTAAAGCACACTAACTTTTTCCTTTATACCAGGAAGACCATGCAGTACTTGAACATACACAACAACAAAAAGGTTTAAGAAGTCTATCACTTGCAAAGACTTGTCTACGCACATTTGCAAATTCCAAGTGTTTGCTTAGATTGCTAAACACACTAAAACTTGTGCCACTGATGTAATTTTAAAAGTGCAACCAAATGCTCAGCTGTAACTCAGTCAGCAGCACAGCTCAATGCATGCCACTACTTCTGAAGCAAAAAATTCCAAGTACCCATTCTGTCTCATGATACAGTAGTTTCCCATTCTTGTTACTCCCACCCAATACTCCCATTTTCAACTGCTTCAGGAGAAATCATTTGCAAGGCAGGCTGTGATGCTGATCAGTTATTTCTAAGAATTAGTCTAGAATCTCGGTATTTTCCATCTTCTCTACAGGACAGAAGGCCTGTATTAATTAATATTATTTATTTCCTCTTAAACAATTGTCTTTAAATCTTTCCAGGTGGCAGTGAATCTCCACATGGAAGACTATAATGCACATGGAAAAAATATGATAAGAATCTGCTAGAATCTAACATTTTTAGCACTGCCAGTTTAGTACAAAATGTAAAAAGCATACAATGTAATTTACATCAGATGGCAAGTGTGCTGACTCTGAAGAAAAATAAAGCTAAAGTGGCACTGAGTCCTTCCCTTACATTTCCCTATCTGCTTTTCAGTCACCTGTAGACAACAGTTCATTTGTGAGAAACACAAGTACAGTAATACTGTATACCGTATTAATTATTAATTATATTGTATATATAATATATAAGAAATATATTAATTATATTATATAATAAATAAATATAATTAATTATTAAAATTCTGAATAAAATTCAGACAATAACAGTACAAGCACGGTCAGTTTTTATCTGAAAAGTAGTAATGAATGAAGTCTTTAAGAAGACATGTTTTTTTTGAGGACAAAACAATTAAGCATCATTTGTCTGGGAATCTCTTCCTTTGGAAATACCACGACCAGTGCAAACTGGTTTTACACTGGTGCCCACTTCCTGACCTAGATCTAAGTGAAGATCCTGGGCGGTACCTGAGATGCTCGTCCCTTCCTTATGCTACAAAAACAAAAGGAATGGAGATACTGAAAGCATCCAACCATGTTTGCTAACAGGCTGTTTCCCAGCTTTCAGCCAGGGAATGCTATTACGTTCCCTAATCCACCTGCAAATCGATGATGATTTTAACTTACTTTCAGCAACAACATATGTGTGCATGGACTCTGCTATCTGATGAGCCAGCCACCTGTACATGATTGATCAGCATTCTACCTCAGCTATGTCAGAAGCACAATAATATGACAAATTCTCTTCGTCATGCTTCAGCTTTTGCTGGCTGTTAACACAAAACAGGTGTAAAGCAAAGGAATAAAAAATACCAGCCATCACGGCAGATATTGGAGAAGAGGACTGTGAACAAAGAGCTAACAGAAAGGATCCCTAGAGACTGGCCTTCAGCAGAGGAGACTGCCTGAGCCACCCTTCCCTGTCTCCAGCACACTGTCAATCACAGGATAATTCCCTCCACTTGTTTCACATTAAACTCAGTTATACTTACAGCTGTGTTTCATTAGTCTTTAACGAGTTACAAGAAAACTGCCCAAGATAAACTTTGGAACCTGTCTGGTACCAAGGTAGGATGTGTACTTTTGAACACATTTTGAAGGTTCCTGCCTTCATTTTTGGGCTCCTTACTATCTTCTGAAAACTTGATCTGCAGAGAGACCAACCAAAATCAGGGCTTCGTGTTAGGGTACGTACAACCCATCCAGCTTACACCATCTATGCAGACCAGTAAGACCAAGTTTTGTATCTCCGCTTGATCTGGCAATCAACACTCAGGAGGTTTAACTGACCATCTCCATACTACAACCAGAAAATGTTGCTGAAGTACCTTTTGCTGACAGTCAGCCCTGGAATTTCCAATGTCCTCTGAATTCTGAGTCTGAGAATTATAACCACCTCTCCCATGAATCGTGTTCAGTGTAGTCCTGAAACAAAGTCCACCAAGGCTGACAGCAGGCCTTCCTTCACCAAGTTTGGGAACAAACAGTTTGTGAATTCCGAGAAACCTACTGAAGTCTATCATACACTCGATCCTGCCTTTAGTTTGCCTTTTTCATGCCTGACCCATGGTCTCTGCTCTGTTCTGAACATGAGAACTTATCTGCAGTCACATCTTTCCCATTTTGGCTCTCAGGCTTTTGTATACAATGTTCTCAAATACAGTCCACATGTTTTTTAATAGATTGAAGTTGAATTTCATTTTATGGAACACAAGCAACTGTGTTTGGTAATTTCTTTCCCCTTAGATCTACCCATCTGATTATTTTTATATTTTTTTTTAATACCAGCCATGTACTTACTGTACTTCAATTTTCTGATGTGGCCTCGCTTCAAGTTTTGACATTTTGCTGAAAAGTTTCAACAGCAATTAGTCAAAACATGATGACGTTTTGGGTTTTAGTTTAATCCATACCAGAGTGTAGACCAAAGCCATTTCCTTCCAGTGAACACAGACTTTCTAATTACACTTACTAATCACAGGAGTAGTAAGAGCTTTTTTGGTGGAGGAGTGCCTCTCTGAGTTGATGCTCCAGCCTCATGAACATGATTTGATGCTCCTCCATGCTAAGTGACAGTTTGCACGTCAGCAGCTGGGCGCAAGGCAGGGCTCCTGCCAGAAGCCTTGGCTCCACCTGACAGCCCTCAGCGACTCTCCCTCTGCTTCGTTTAGACTCCTCTGTTTCCCTCAGAATCAGCTTTGATGATCTCCCAACACTGATTTAACCTTTTTCTACTTTTAAAAAATATGCTGACTGTAACCAATTGAATTAACTTACCCAGAGTTAGGCGGCACTGTTTCCAGTGATTATGGCACAAAACTGGAGACCAGAAACTGAGAGCAGTGCTGTAGGGCTGCAACTCAAATCTCATGGCTGAAGAAAAAGTAGGATATTTAACCCTACCCTTAAACGGTTTTGAGTTAACTCTGGGCCCTGAGCTATTCCAGCCCTCCCAGTGCAAAGAGAGTGTACCTCTTTGTTTGCTCCTCTTGCTCCTCCAAACTGGAATGTAAATACTGTCCCTAGGGGACAATTGCTCTTAGTGGACTAAGGGAATCCAGATCTTTATCACGAAGCACTTTTACATCCAAAGTATGTCATATTCAAAGTTTCCAACAGCAAAATCGATCCATGTTGTCACTCCAGAAACAACTGCATTAATGCACAGGTGATAAGTGGGCTGGTACCTGCATCTCCAGAGCTGTGCGGGAACACCTGCTGTCTGAGACGCTGACCAGGACCCATAGCAGTATTTTGTATAAAGTGATATGCATGGACAAACAATTCTGACTACATGTTTAGGGAAAAAAGATTTTGAATACAGAAAAAAAATCCCAAAGTTTCCATAGAGAAAAAGAAATTTTATGAAGCCTATTGGACGATTTACCCCATAATATTATTAGAATTTTTACAAACACTATCACCATGGCAGCAAATAATTACTTGACATTCCTCAGCTCAACAAAAAAAAATTGTGTCAAATGTTATCAGTAAAAGTAAAACAGTACAACTTAGCTGCTTTAACATCTGGAACAAACGTTTCCAGAGCATGACATTTTTCTTGTCAATCTGCTAGGCTAATAAATCATTAAACACTAAATATTAGAGAGCAGGGAAACGTCTCTCACACTTACACGCAGCGATAGCACCCCTGAAGAAGGATGGTTGTTTCACACTGACCGCAGCACTGAACGCAATGTGAGTACATGGCACATGCCACAAGCCAGCACCCTAGAAACAGCCACAGTGACTACCATAACACCACCTTGTCTCCAAAGTCACTTAGGAGCTTATTAAAATTTTAGCCCAGTAACAAGCTTGTCTGAATCATAAGAAAGTTCTACGCTAAAACCAAATTGAACATCCCAAACCTCTTTTACAACTTCTTGTCATAAAACATCTTTCCCGACAACCAGGAAATGGAGGCAAGGGGAACAACGTTTAAAACCGCATAAAATGCACCACCGAGAGGCACGCAAAAGCACTGGCATTACCGAGAAGCCACCTCAGACTTGCTCTCTACCTCAACCCACTATCATAAAAGGCCTCTAAGTTTAAAAACCTCTGCAGCTGCAATCTGACTCCTAAACACAGGAAATACTGTTTCTGTAACGGTGTTCATATTCCTCTGTTTTGCAAATGCTGCATCTACACTGGACATAGACGAACACCCCAGGCGCAACTGCAGCTACCCACACAAAACCTGGAGCAGGCCAGATTTCCAGGAATGGGGATACCAGCCCAGCCGAGCCCCTGCAGGCTCCGTTCATGGTGCTCCTCATGCTGGGGGAAGGCAGCAGGAGATGGCAGCCCACAGTGCCAGCATCGTGTCACCCAGGGGTGGCGGGGATTGCAAATACCCTGACGAGACAGTTTTCCAGATGCTCTGTGCTATCAGCCAGCAGCAGGAATGATGCCTGGGCTGAATATCTAATAAAAGGCAATGTGAACCATGACAACAGCAAGAGATGGCCATGTCAGAAAGTCAGCTCACTCGTTTAACTAACAACGATACAAATCGAGAGCAATTCCAGAAAACTACAGATCTTCTCTCCCCTCTCCATTTACACATAAAGGGTAACTAACTGACTTTAAAAATAAGCAGCTGATATGGCTTTGCAACCCTCAGGCTGCAGCAAGTTTACCCATGCCAATGTTGACCAGAAAGCATCCCTAAGAGAAAGAAGCCTGTAAATGATGGATAATGAGGTGAGCTAAAGTTCGTGTCTTTCAAAAAGATTGAAAGTAGGGAAAGGATTAATCTGGAATTCTGGCTCTGTAACCTAATCACCCATCTGAAAATGAAGATGCATAAATATATACACACACACACACATGCGTGTATACTTTTTACCTAGTTATGAAGTGTAAGAGCTAACTCAGCTCTCACTGAATCCAAGAATTATGCTAAGGTGACTACAACAGGATGTATGGAGCACATGTTGCAGCAGCAAAACTCCTTGAGGGCATGGATGGGACTGGAAAGTTCTGCTAGAGAAACTTAACACTCATGAAATGCAGTTCCAGGCTCTGAATAGCTGGCAGGGAAGAGCTGAATTAAAAGAAAAGAATGCAGGACAAATACTTATTATCAGAAAACAACTAGGTGATTGCATCCCAGTCCCAGGATTTTATTCACTGATCTCATCATTTGGCTGCTCAAACTATTCCAGCATCTCTGGGTATCATTGTCATAACATTGTGTAACCATTAAAAAACTTACGAATGCAATGCACAAGGTAAGTGCTGCCTGCGTATGAGCAGACAAGCATTAAAGCACCAGTTTAAGTGGATGTGACACATGAATTACAAGTCCTAAGCATGTCTTTTAACCATAATACTGACCAAGTGGCTCCCCTTCATGTACTTACTGTTGTTATATAGAGTCAGCAGCTGATTAATAGTTAAACGATTCAGATCTTTTCATAAATACCAATTTTTATGCTTTTACAGTATGCCTCACAAAACTGAATTACCCAAAAAACAGCAGAGTAAGGGAAATAGCCCTGAAAATGGAGAAGAAAAAAAAAAAAGAAAAAGGAAATCCATGTCTTGAAATCCTGTTTATTACTCACCTAAAATATTTTTATTTGACTTTTCATACTTGCCATAAAATTAAAATCTCCTGAAGTTTCTACACAGCTTTTAACAATTAAAAAAAAAAAAAAAGCATAGGTCGTATATGTGCTATTAGACAACATTTGCCGCAGATCATTCAGAACTTGGCCACCTCTAAGAAAATGAAAGGTCTGGGCATAGTCTCACTGATGTCCACGCAAGATTTACTCCAGCTTTTAAGATAAGTACAGCAGGATGTTTCACAGATGCAACTGTCAAGTGCAGCGGCACTTTACCCAATATATCTATGCAGATGAAGCAAAAACCAGCAGATTAAAGGACTCATTCAGAAAATCCCAGAGGGTTTATCAAAATTCAAATACTAATTTTTTTTTATTTTGACTTTTTGGGGAGCAGAGATGCAGGAGGAAGTCTGAAGGTTTCTGGTTTTTTTTCCTTTTTCTGAAAAGCAAGAATTTTTTGTAAAAGATAATTGGTAAAAACTTTTTTTAATGGGAAAAAAAATCTTTTTCTTCAAAAGGCATGTCAATAGAGAAGTTTTGTTCAAGCTGAATAGGTACATTATAGAATCTACTGCAACAGTTTTGGATTTTGACGTATCCTGACTGCCTCAGTTATTTGCTAATGTAAGCATAGCAAATTATCTGCTATCATCTAGGTGAAGCTATTAGACTGCAGTTAATAATTTACTGCTCAACTCACCTTTATTCTGAACATGCAAATTATTAATTGATTACAGGTTTTCTGTAGTCATCTGTGCAAATGACTGCTCTTGCCATTCATTACTGCCACTTTTTCCACCTGCCTGTCAATCAGCTCTTCTTGCTGATGCCAAAGTAATATTTCAGTCTTGTGCTGTCTGTGGAGCGATGGAGCTCAAATGGAAGCACAAGTGGAGGAGCCACACACAGCTATGCAGCCTCTCAGGTGTGTGATGCTGACATGTGGGATGCCTGATGTTCAGGGGGGGGTTGGCACTTTTGAAAGATGTTATGGAAAGCATGTAAGACAACACACTGCTCCTGTGCAGGATAAATAGAAACTGTAAGCAAGAAGTCAGAAACTAGAACAAATCTCAAGCATTTTGCACATCCAATGTCATATTTGCAGGTACATAAGGTAAAAAGGACGGTTGGCTCTATGGAGATACAGGTTTATTAAACATGATGCTTTTCACGTACGCTTGGCACTGAACCACGTCCTTCTTTTTGAGACAAGACTCTTGCCGACTCAAGGGTATTTTGGCAGCCTTACACATACAACACAGGCCCACGCTTTACAAAGTACAGCTGTAGTATATCAGCTTGTTATGTGACTCTGGCGTGTTTTATTCACAAGATCCCATACACCAAATATTTCCCTGTCCATGCACAGAAGGCAATGGGTGACATGTGGCTGTCTGGACCGCCAGCTCCCGATGGCAAATATTTTCTGTTGTAACCCCTACCCTGTGTAGCAAGTAAGGCAAGGATCTTTATGAAAAAAGACCACAGAAATGTCTCACTAGATTAATTTGAAATGGTCACTTCAAATAGATCTGTTTGTATAGAAAAAAATCTTATTGGTGATAGAGGAAAAAAGAAGAAAAAGAAAGTATTGATAAAACACAGAGCCACCCTGACGATTTGGAAAGAAATGGAGCAGTAGCAGATGCCGCCTCTGGCAAGGTAGATAATAACATACAAATCCAGGTGAGCTTCCAGAGTTAGATCTACAGCAGCCTTACCCACTTTTCCACCAGGCACTGAGAATGGGTTACTAACACTTCCCTGCTATCTGCTGAAACAACAGTTGCTTAGGTCATGGTAAAAAGCCAGGATATCTGGCTGTATTTATTCTATTACAAGCTATGTTTTCGATCGTGTAAGAAATCATGTGATGGCTTTATCTCTAGCTTTGAAAAGACCTACCTCCAGGCCCCTGTGCTTGGAGCGACTGTGTTAGAGGAGGTGAAGCAGGAAAAGCCTGGCTAATTTCAGAGCTCTGCCAACAAGATCTCACCAACACATCCCAGCCACAGGGCGAGCCTAGAGCACCCTTGGGCTCGGCAGGAAAGATCACTTATACAAGCCCTTCCTGCAACATGATGAAGACACTGGAAACACATAGCATTTGCATCCTGTTCTGAAGTCACAGAATAAACCCCCTCTCAAAAGAATGACCATAAATCAGAAAAAATTGTTTAAGATAATGAATTTGGGGGATTTGGGGTTGTGGTGTGGGGTTTTTTTTCATTACATCTTCAATATTTTTTTTTTCCACCCTGAAGATCAGAAAAATAAAATTTTCCCTTGCTGAGTCTTATATAATACCTTCATCCCAGAAACACAGACCAGAGACTTTAGGAAAACACAGTGAGGCTCAGATACTCAAAAGATATTTGAATGACTAACTTCCTTTGGTTTCAACATCTGTGAAAAGCCTAAATATTTTTTGAGACCTGGGTGCCAAATATAAGACTTGCTAAAAATATGTACTCATTTGCAAAAACGCCTGTAAGTTACTCCTCTTTCCAGCTATCAGTGGTACTTTCTTCAGCTCTCAAACCTCAGTTTGAGGTAGCAACGTATCTTTTTTTTTTCAAAATGCTATTCACTTCTGCCAAGCAGAAAAGAGGTTGTTTTTATGCTGGCTGCCTCCTGGTCTTCTCCTCCTGCAGCTCTGCATCTTTTCCAACCCACCTCCCTGATTTTAGTAAGGAAAGGAGATGAGGAGAAAGATGCTCACATCTGTGCAGTCACATCTGTAGCCAGCCCTCCTGTATTCAATCCTCTCGTTTGGCTGTAGGGAAGAAGCAGATCTTGATTGCACAGAGCTTTGAAGTTTAATGGTGATTGGAACATGTGCTGAAAGACAGTGTCACTACCACATTTATATCAAAAGTTGATTATCTATTGAAAGGAAGTCTGTTTATATGTTTACTTCCACTTCTGCTAATACACGGGGAAAGGAGAGGGAAATTAGCATATGAAAATGCCAGATGTGACTAATAGCTATCAAAGTAAGATAGGGCTGGGCTCAGATCAAAGGGGTCTGCTAATCTGAAATAAGTCTGATATTGTCTTTTCTGACTTAGAGTTACTTTAGACCCTCATGGTAAAAAGATTTATTGGGAACCAGAAAAACACATCTGAGTTTCTCATTTTACAGACTTTACATTCATATTACACAGTTGCAGGATAGCACCAAAAGAACAACATAAATTCTCCCTGGTACCCTTCAGTCCATGTTCAAAGACGTGAAGTATTTGGCATAGAAGATTTATGCACCAAGGTGATACTCTCAACAAATTATGTCAAGACATCTGAAAGTCATCATTTCTGTGCACATGCATGCATTTTAAAAGAAAATCTACAAGAGGATCAAAAACAAGATTAAACCACATCTGTTTGGGTTTAAACTACATTGTCTGCAGAGTTCAAAGTTGTTTCCTTTCGTCTAAAAAAACTTACCCAGCTGTTTTTTATCTTAAATTCCTACCACTATCAAAGAAGTGTTTTCATTGGCCAACCAGTGTTATTTCTAGAAGTTGAGCTAGTTAGGAATGGAGCTAAGTAAGAAAATATGCTTTATTCATCAAAGGTCTACCCTCTGTGACTTGACTTGGCATACTGAGAAAATTAATAGAGAGGTTTCATCAGGTTCTAATGGGAGCAGTGTATCTACTGTATGTCATCATGCCATAAATTAGGTCCTCAATCTTTTTACGCAAGTAATTGACTACAACTGACACCGATAAGGAAAACATGAGACAGAATGAATTGGAAGAGGCACAAATTATATAATAAATAAGTAAACACGGCACAAATTCAATACATGGGAAAGAGAAATGTTTTGAAAACTGTCATCAATCAGTAAACATTCTGCATAAATGCAGGTGGTGTGCAGTACTGTTGTAATAGCAGGACTCCTTCAGCTACCAGTGACAAATGTGCATCCGCACGTACATGTGGATGTATATGTATACATGCACACACAACAATAACACTAGACCACGAACTCCCGATGTTCAATGTTAACAAAGAGAATAACAGGTGGTACAACAAGACTGCCTCATCACAGTGACGGTGGGTTTTGTTAAAATATAAAAGAAATACGAAGATAAACTAGAAGTTAGATGATGTGACAGCTGCATACAGAACAATGAATTTCATTTTTCTATATACCCTCTGCCTTTTTGAATGGCTTCAAGTAGCACGTGAAGATCTGTTTCACACAGCAGAGCCCCAGTTTCACTCCAGTGGGAACTGGCTGAAGCCTCCCACGAACAAGGCTACATCCGAACTCCTAGAGGCAAAGTTCCCTACGTCTGAAGGCCAGTCTGGATTCACAAACCAAGCAGCAAAATGCTTATCTTGGCCAAGCTGCCCTCAGAGCTTCCCTCTCTCCCCTTCCCAACACAGCCTGGAAAGGGAACTAGCGTCGATTGCCCTTTGTACCAGGAGCCCAGGGCAGGAGAAGATGCAAAAGCTTGGGTTCTTCAGGTGGGCAGGAGGGTGTGCAGGTGGAGACCTGAGGGTCCCACTCTGGATTTTGGTACCTAACCCCCAAACAAAGTTTTCACTGCTTTGCAGCTCTGGCCCTATTCTTTCTGAAGTCAGGAATATAACTTGCTTTTATTATGCAGCAAACAGGAAAACTGAGCAGTTGGGCACCCTACAGCTGGTCTACTAATGTCACAATCTTTTCAATATGTTCATTATTCAGTTGTCACAGATACATACATTTGATAGCTCTCAATCTGCAGATCATTCATATCACTGCCTAACAGCTGGCATTTTATGCCATAACACTGTAACTATGTACCCGTAATGTATAGAACATATGGGGCTAACTTTGCTTACCAACTGAGTACATATTGTGTGCTCTGCAGTCAAATGTAATTTTACACATCTCCAATTTACATTTAACATTGTGTGGGATAAACCAATAAATCATTTGGCCTGGAAAGAGGAACAATACCAGCTAATTTATGTAACTAATCAGAAGCACATAATTTTTGTTGTGTTTGTTTTCACTGGAATCTTGAACTTGAAAATATTTTAGGTGGTCTTTGTTCTAAATTTGTTCCCCTCCTCTTCCCAAAATCTAGTGTTTCAGTTTATTTGTCTTATCTGTTCTACAGAAACGGAAAAAAACAGTGATTCAATATGTTGACATATGTTTAGAGACCACTCATACAAGGCTGGCTCTCTGCGTACAGCTCAAGAGGAAAAAAATTACAACTGGATTCTCCAAAGGGGGAAAGTTCAAGAACGTAAATAAATCAAGATGAAGAAAAGTAAGAAAATATGCTGTCAATTTATTCAAACACCTTCTGGCATACAGCAAGAAAAATAGCCCCAGTGCCCCCATCATTACTCAATGCAATTCTCTTTTTCCAGGTCACGGTAATACATGTTCCAACCACCATCTGAAAACTAAATACAAAGCTGGCCAGAAACAGAATTCATACAGCTCCAAGGGAATATGTTCAATAATGCCCAAGTGCCTTCGAAATGTAAGCCAAATTTTCAAAGTCCCAAAGCAACATTTAGGCCCAATTTCAGCGCTCAAGTCTCATGCCTTTAAATATCTTTTTGCATCTGGCTTAGGCCAGCAAGTGCATCCAGCTGTTGCTACACAAACCTCTTAGCTTTTTATAGGAGAACCGTGCCTCTCCATAGCAGATCATCCAATACGCAATGGTAACGAGGCCTAGGAATGGCAATGCAGCAAACCCCAATAATTTCCAAAATATGCTGCCATTGCCTGTCACTGATGCTCCAGAGCCCTCCACAGGAGGTGAGCTGAGGACAGAGAGTGAGCAGCAAATCCTGGCTCTACCCACTGCACGTAGCAACTCCCTTCAGTGCCATTTCACGGTATTTCTTTCCCCTTCCCAAACCAATACAGCCTTCATAATTTCAAAGATGGATAGAAGCGGATTGGGGGTTTTGAGGTTTTTGGATGAATAACAGCAGTAAGGGTCATCCAAGTGATTTGAATTTCAAATCCGCGGAGGAGCTGGAGGGCAGCCCTCGGCGGATGGTTGGCCATAACTGCCTGTGCAGCAAATATTATGGTGTATTCACTTTCTAACTGCATCCTACCCAGTAGCAGACAAGTCTTACTTAGCAAAACAGATTACAGGAACCTGTACCTTCACTTCAGTCCTTGAAAATTCTGTGTGAAAAGAACAAATTATTTGCTTAGAAAAAGTGTAAGTATTGTGTAAATATTGAATAATTATTTATAAGGGTTGCGCGTATCCGAGCCACAGAAACATGTTCAGAGACATATAATGTCCTAGGAGGTTTTCACAGCACTGATGCCATTAGAAAAAGACACGCACACACTACATCAGCAACGCTCTTTCACTGACCAGTTCCCTTGGGATATGACTGAATCTCAATAGCCAAAAGCAACAGACTTCTCCATTCATGGACAGTCTTTCTGAGATCATTGCCTAATGGGCAGAGATCAGAGTACACCCTTGTGCTTGGGCAATTCATGTCAGCGACACCATCAAATAGTCAGCTTAGCATAAAGATTTCATCCTCTCAGCCCCACAGTCATCCTAACACTCCCACAGAGACATTAAGTGCCTATTTTCAAGCATCAGAGTACCAGAAAATATGAAAATTTGAAACCCAACAAGATTATAGTGTTGCCATCCCCTTGGCTTTGCTAATATTGCTTCATATTATGTAAACCTTGAAGGCTATAGTTATGGGAAGGCGTTGCAGCCTTCCTTTCCAGAGTGGTAAAAAACATAGCTGAGCCCTTTATAACTACAAGGATGAACCATCTCTTGTCTTTTAAACCACACACCCAAGAGCCAGCTAGTCAGCTCCATGCTCACCTGCAGAGAAGTTCCGGAAGGAGGTGCAACGTTTAACTGCTCTGCTCGGTTAGTCGAGCTCAGCACTGCCTTCCTCAACAGCAATGTCTGGCCTTGCACAAGCAGCTTTAATAACACAGTGTTCTGGAGAGAAAACCAGACTCAAGCAAAATCCTTTTGTTTAATCACTCCAAAATACAGTAAATATTTTGAAATAACTTAATGATATAAAAGCAAACATGAGACACAAAATCCTGCTGTTCTGAAAACAATTTTAGAGATGTTTTTTGTCCAAGGAGACCTCCAGAATGTTCTCCTTAGTCATACTACCACAGGACCTGGGAGCTCTGGTCAAGTGCTTTGACCTACTGTACAAAGACACAACCCACCCCAAGGCAGTTTGCAATTAAAACAAGACAAGAGACAATCTAGGGACACAGGGAAGCCAGCAGGGCATTCAAGGTAACCATGATCATCCAGCCAAGCTATGTATAGTATAATTTTTAGATTTTTGATGAGTATCAAACAACCACAGGGAGTTTTATAGAAGTTTTGAAGGAACATACACACTTCGTGAATGTGCAAGAGAAGTTCCTCCAATAAGCATAAAGAAAAATGCCAAGTGTAAACCTAATCAGCATGGGATGGAGGTGGGCATCATGGGCCATCCACGTTTGGCAGTCGGCCTTTCGGTAATCACAGGGAAATGACCAACTGGACAGGCTACAATGGGCATCAGTAGCACCTTGTACACAAAGCCGGTATGTTTATAGGTGATATGACAGAGAAAGGGACATCAGTGAATGGACATCAATAGAAGGACAAGATGGAGAGTGGTGCAGATACCAGAGGGTCAGGAAAACATAAACAAAATGTGATACTGTGAAGAAAACCTGCCACGGGTGCTGTTTCATTTCAGGTTTATAAATGAAGAAAAAGCATATTTTGCCTGAAAAGGGAGGGTCCTGCTGTCACTTGTCTTTTTCTCTTCCTCCCCATGTCCATCCAGCATGGACAGACCATCACTACCCATCAAAAAAAGTGAAAAGACTGAACCAATTCATGGTGCAGTCAGACCAGGTCTGAAGCTGATACAGAGCAGGAAGGTTAAGGGAGGAACTGAAGAGGGGTCTGAATGGAAAGGGACCCTTTTCAGGAGGAAAGGGAGTTACAGTAAGGAGAAGCCTGGAAGACAGCAATGCAACACAAAGGTAACCACCCTTCTCCCTCTTTCACACACTGTTCTCATCTTGCTTGTAGTCTTAAGCAGACTACTTAACGCTGCACTAGCTCTGCTCATCCCAGAAGCCTGACGTTAACAGAAGATATCACATGAATTCCTGTTCTACCAATGGAAAAGAGACATTCTAGTGGCTTGAATTTTCATTGTGAAGTGTAAAGAAAACATGCTTATTTTCTTTTCTGTATACCAGGAAACATACGAAAGCTGCATTATATTTGTCCCAGCCTGCCAATATCCTTAATTTATAGAACCCAAATCCTTTGGGGAATGTCATAAATTTATATACACTGTCAAGTGCTGATGCTTGCATAGGGATCTTGAGATCAGCGGATCCATGTGCAGAAGCACACAGGCATAACCACCTCTTTCAGAGGCCTCGCACTGGAATTCGGTGCAGGTTAACACTTCTCCAGGCAGCGTTACTTGGGCCAGCATCAAATCAGAAGCTCCTCACTCCACACCATCACAGTTCCTCAGAGGTCGTCTTGTTCAAGGATCTAGCAGCACTAACCATACAGAGTTCTTCAGTTCATCAATGTACATCACCTAGGATGCAGCCAGAATGCTTTCCAGGGTGTAATACCTATTAAGGCCCAAACATTTCTCAGTTAGTCTTTTTATGTGATGCTGAAATTTAGCTCTAACAAATATCAGCCACTGCCCAATATGTCCTAGAACAACAGAGCAGTTTACCTCAACAGTGTGTGATGAAAATTTCCCACTTTAGTCTGCATTTTCATCACAATTGTTTTGCTTTATTCAGTGACTTCCCGATGCAAGGAAAACTGATTTGTACATGGAACTAGATTTTGTGTATTGGCAATATCCCCCAACACAGTTCTTTGACAGGAACATTTGAAAAGTATGTCTATTCCTTAAAGGCTTAAAACTAGTATTTCTTCCTCACAAGTTAGCACCATTTGTTTGTGCATGCTGAGACGCTGCAGAACACAAGATTTAAGAAAGGTAATCTCTGATCTGGGGAACTGGAGGAACACTGAAGCCCCATGAGGGCAGGCAGAGATGCTCCCCTGAAGTGTGGCAGAACTTGCAGGATGCCCTTGTGTGTCTCCGGGCACAATCCACAGGGTCGGGCACCTCCAGAAGACTTGGGCTCCCCCCACCTTACCGCTGGGTTATCAGAAGGTGGCAGTGTTTGATCCACCATCGCCTTCAGCCTCAGCCGAGCCTCCACAAACAGCAGCTGCCAGCACAAATGCAGCCTTAATAACGACAAATTACACATCCGCCGCTCAATTAGTCATCATTCATGTTGTGAGCCCATCCTCCATCAGGTGGCTGCAAAGTCCTTAATACTGAATTAGCTGTTTCGTTAAAAAAACCCTAAATCACTAATATGGTACTGGGGAGATGAGGACCCACAAGCTCGTGCCGACACACATGCCCTGGGCAAAGTCACTGACATCGGGCTCTCTGCTTCTCCGGGCTGAAGTTTTTCAGAATAAAGCAGCTGAATCACAGGACAGAAACCTCAGACTGTGCTCAACAGAACCACTTACGACTTCGGTCATGTCCCAGCAAACACGAGGGGCAGTAAGCGGTGTTATACAGCAACTGAGCCTGCACATGCTGAACACCAAGCAAAAGGCTGATGTGCTCAAAGTAACGAAGGAGTTTAATCACAGCAAAAGCACTGCAGCCTCCCAAAGGCCTAGAGGCTCAGACCCAGCCCAAAGACATTCTGACCACACTGCAGGATGCACATCCTCTGCCCATACCCCAGCCTAGCCAGGCAGAGGCTAGCTCCAGCCTGGGAAGCCTGTGACTACACTGTCACTGTGACTACACTGAAGGCTGCCTCACCACAGGTAATTAGCCCTGCGTAGGGCAAAAAATTCATTATTTTGGCCACAACCACCCAGCTACCCCAGCCACGTCAGGATGTGCAGGGAGCTGATGGAGGTGCCTGTCTGGGCAGATGCCTTCGCAAGGATGAAGGGTGCAACATCTTAGGCTGCCAGACTCGGGAACGCCTTTTAAAAATTAGGTGCATGCTCCTAAGTCAAATAAGGCTTATAACTGCAAATAGAGCTGTGTGTAGGTATTCTTGAAAACCTGAGCCATAGTACAAGCCCAGAGACTTCACCATGTGGCACAACCAGTCCCAAAATCAACACTGGATTCAGGGTTTGCACAGAAGCACTAGCATTCTCCTTCCTGCCATATGACACCACATCCAGGTGGTGAATTTCTGCCTCATGTCACATCTGAAAGACCAAATCACTGAGGACCAGCTTGTAAGCGCTCACTCACCCACTCATATTTACCCCAGTGGAAATACTGGAGGAAGTATCTGCTACTCAGTGAGAGTAAGAGGCAATCTGGCTCAGAAGGGAAACATAACACCAGCTGATTCAGAGCTTTTTAGCATATGAATGTGTAAATTTGCTGTGACAGGTGGGATGTTTCGATGACTTTCAATAGAAAGCAAACTGCTACTCAGTTATCATTAGACATTTCTCACTGAAATGCCAATGACTGGTGCCCCATGCTGGGTAACGGAGCTCTGAATTGGTTTTTAGAAAGAGTGAGAGCAACTAAAAACAATATCCCTGCTGGGTGATTTCCTGATCGGAACACAACTAGCAAAATATTTGTTCATGCAAATGTTTCCTGCCATGAGCAGCTTAACAATTTCATGCAGGAAAATAAACAACAAATAATGAAAAGCACATGAGGCAAATAGAAATATTTGGAATCATCCTCATTACAGAAATCTTCACTTTATGGAAAGAGCCAGAGAGTCCAGCAGCCCAGCACTGACCTCAGTCTGTAACAGAGCCAGGGCAGGAAGTGTCTCAGGAGGAGATTTCCAAGACTGCTTGGCTCCTACACCTCTTTGTCAGATATTCAAGGGTATTCAGAATGCGGCAAGTTTTTCAGCAGCAGCTGCTAGATGCTGAGCCTGAGTTAGCAGAGCTTGGGTGATCGCTTCCCATGCACCCTGATCACGCTGCCTCCCCACCTGGACTGCACCCACACCGGCTCCCCTTCTGCCTCAGCAAGGGTGAGGCACCCAGTCACGCGGGGAGGGGAGCCCAGGCTGCCGTCCACCCCGCAGTCGGGCATCTCCTGGCTGTAGCAAGCTGGCTCTGCAAACCCGGGCGCAGCTACCAAAGCCCACGTGGAGACGTAACTTTAGCATTTCCCCGGTGGTGCAAGGTAGCTTGCACATGGAGCAGCCCTGCTCCCAGTAGAACCCTCTGCTGCAGGCCACTCTGTTCCGTGGTTTGCAGGATGAGTGAGTGACAAAGGATAATTTCCCTAGATAGGTCTCCTGGAAAATATCAGTAAGACGGTGGACACATTTTAGGAGCTTGTTAAGGCTTTTTGGTGGCTCCTGTCCAACAGCCAGCACACAGGAAAAGAGCCTGTATATTTTTACTCCCCTGGAATAATACCTAAGTTCCCATCCGTCTCCTCCAGCTCCATTCCCCTTCCAAGATGAGTAACCACAGACCACCACCTGATTTTGCCCAGCCACAAGAAGAGACAAAACAGTCCAGCAGCCCTATCAGCAGCAGTTCAGACCAGGATTTAAACCCTCAGTGGGTCACATACATACCTCCTGCAGCATCCCCCTCCACCTCAGTCCCCCCACCTTGCCTACTTCAATCAGTGTTTCAGATGTGCTTCAATCTGTTTTTATTAAAATAAACACAGAGTCACTCAGAAACAACAATAACCAATTCACCCAACTGCAGACATACGTACTAACGTCTAGGGGACTTGCAACAACACAAGCTAGAAGGAGAGGGGTGTTTTTCCTTCTTCACTGGGCAGAACCTATATTCCAGGGACAGATGGGATTTTTCTTAAAGCTAGAAAAACAGTTTGCTATGACCCAACAGAGTCATGCTCACTGAACCAACTGTCATGCTCTAAATACACTAAGAAGTGCTACACTAAGTGAAACCAAACAAATGAATTCAAAAAGATTAACAACTCTAAAGCTAAAAGACATGGAGCCTTTTATGTTTTTCTCTCCAGGATATCTGGGACATTTGGTGTGAACACAAGTATACTGCACATGATTACAATTTATTGAATTAGACCCAGAATAGTTTCTGCTGTATAAAGTAGCACTTTCTTCCCTTATCTAATGCAGATGAAATCTTGAACTTCAATGCCCATCTGCAATACCGTGTTCCATTACAAATATATTGAGCAAATTAAACTAAGTTCATCTGGATATTTTTCTTTCTAGTTTGGTTTTTGAGGTTATGAGCAGGGCTTCAGGCAGCTGCTGCAATCAGTCTGTGAGTTAAATGTTGGTTTCATGATGGCTGATGACCTAAGAAAAACAGCAAATGTCGAACACTAGGGGGAAATAGCCGAATCCTGTTTAATCATCTTACATTTCCTCTTTTTTTTTTTTTTTCCCCTTTTTTGTATGTTTGGTCTAAAAAAGTTACTTTTCTAAAAAGGGATTAAAAACTTCAGCCATTTTTCTCCGAGAGCCTTTGGTTTCAACCCACAAAGAGACACAGTGGGGGGATTAATTTTGCTTAACGATCAACTTGAAAAGTTTCCTTTAAACAAGACACACTGGGTTTAGCTTTGAAGTTCAGATGTTGGCTCCAGTTTGAATCTAAAGAGTTTCGAGGAGCACATTCGCACCTCGGCTTTGCCTGTGGAAGAGGATTTACAGCAGAGGACCTTTAGCCACAAATCGCTGTGTGTACCATGGCCCGTAAGCAAAATCACAACGAATGTACACAAGCTACCGACATGCACCAAAGCTGCTCTTCATGTTTATATGACCCTCGATGCTGCATTTGCAGGCTAACGGCTCGGCACATGGCAGCACATTAATTTGCAGGGGAGCACTCGCTGGCGTGGACAGCGCTGTGGAGCCAAAGGGCATTCGACAACCAGCACTGAGGATGCTGCTGCGTGTCCACCCCAAAGATGTGCTCGTCTGAAACCTATAAGGGCTTGGATACAGCCTGTGCTCACATCGACACATTGGAGATTATATTTTATATCTAGCAGTTTAGTCACGCAAGGTCTATTCTTCCTGCTCGGTCCTGCTCACCTAAAGGCCTCCAAAATGTACCAGCTATCAAAAACATGACTTCAAAGCTGAAGAAAAAACAGAAAGCAAACATCTAAAAGCCCAAATGGAGGCAGACAACTACACCCAGTGCTCCAGGAAGTGTCACTTTACAATACGCAAAGTCTGTGGAGGTGATGACATTAACACTCACAGCAGAATTTCACTCCCAGTTCTGCTAAGAAGCAGCTGAGAAGCTCACAGCTCTGCTCCAAGGTGTCTCTTGAAGTCTCCTGTATTTCTTTGCACTTCCCTGACAACATCTCTCTGTGGCTCTCTCATAACACTGTGCATTGTGAAAACAGAGTTATTAGCTATGTCACCCAAAGCAGGGTGGCAAAATAATCCTAAGCCCTCTTTCTTAGATCTTGGAAAAGTATTTGACTCAGCTTTATTTCCTTACCATGAGTATAAAAAAAAACAGGCACTGAAAGAGTTTACAAACTCTTTTCATGTGGAGAGGAGGAACGTGAGTTCTCTTTAATCTTTCATAGCTTGTGTGTGTTAACGGCATGCTTAAAGAGTGCCAGCTGATTTGAATTTTGCAAGGGATATGCAGGGACCACCAAAGTCAAAGGCCTGTCCCTGTGATGAGAGAGCGACTGCAGGAGCCAGGGCAGAGGTGACGTGGGGAAGGAGACAGTGTGCTGAGATCATCACACTAGCGGGATGGTCTCTTCTGCAGACTGAAGTCCATGCACAAGCTGGGTTTACCCTAGACCAGGGAAAGGCAGACTTTCACCTCTGCTCATTCCACAGCTCCAACTTGCCAGGAAGGAGGAGAAAGGCTTTCTTGCTTAAGCATAGGCATCTTTGCAGACAGTGTAGTCTTCACTGCAACAATAGGGATCAACTTTAGTTTATGATGGGTGGCTCACTATGAAGGCAAAAGATTAATTGTTATGTAAGACAGAAGACAGATAAAAGATGAGAAAAAAAACACAGGTGAAGAGCAGAACCAACAGATTACGTCCCAAGAGCACTACGGCGGCTGCTGTTACAGGGTGACTAGCCCTAGATTTTAGTCACTGGTCTACCACCTCCCTGAGTTGAAGTACCCATATTACTGAAACATTTTCTAAGAGCTTCTCAGAGTTTGATGATATTTTTTGTCTTACAAACCTCCTTGCAAGGACACATTTGAAAGAACTACTTGCGCAATGAGCAGCACTCAGAATGTAATGGGGCACGTCGTGTTGTGCCGTAACTTGAGTGTGTTGGGGGACATGATGCAAAGACCCTTCAGCTACCTGAATACAGGGCTCCAATCTTCCAGCTGTGACTTGCTACAGACAAACTGACTGCATTCATGAGGTTTTTATTGAGCAGCATTGATGTAAATTTCATCATATGTTACACTTCTTTGCATTTGGGTTGAAAAATTGGCACTATTTCCAAGAAAAGTATTAAATAAGGCTAGGGAAACAAGCAATGTCTCATGTGAAATCTGCCAAGTAATGCGAGATGGAGATGGTGAGAAGTTTTCCAGCAGGACATTCTTCCAGGAGGAAATTTGGTTTCCTTGAATCCAAAATGTTTGCAGAAATGTGTCAGTTTCAGTGACACCATGTTTTGAAAAATGCTGGAAACAGGGCTTACGCTGAGATTGAACATTCAGGTTTCCTTTGAGTGGAACTTTTCTGTTTTGAAATGTGTTCTTTCAATCCTTTGAATCTTATGTTACACAATATAGAACAGAAAAATAAATTTCAGATCAAAATTATATTAAACCAAAAAGTTTCTGTTGCTTAAAAAAAAATTCTTTCTCATACACCCACACCCCCACACCCTGAAGCTCATGCCACAAGAATCCAAAACTGTGTTATGTCCTGATTTTGGAATAGAAGGTGATTTGAAATCACAGCAAATTCCCATGAAATGAAACTGCCAGTTCCAGCACAGCTTCATGGCTTTCAGTTAAATTCACAACTGGAGCAAAATGTGCAGTGCAGAACAGGCCAGCTGGTCTGAAATACTTGTAAAACTACAGATTTATGGATAAGATATCTATATGAGAATGCTAGAGGGTTAATTACAGCAAATATTCTAAAACAATGGCTAACAGTATATGACCCTAGAAGTCTGAAAGGATCCTGAGGTATTTCTGCCCCACTTCTGCTCCTCACTCTGTTTGCTCTGACCCAAGAGAACTGGTGAGCACCAGCCACACTTGCAAACAAATGGCTGTGTCCTTGCTATTACCCAGTGACTCCCCGATATCAAAGCCAGAAGGGATCATATAAACCCCATACTTGTGTAACACAGTACCAGCCTTCATTCTTTTAACACTTGTGTCCCATTACTCAGGTTGCCAAGTCACAGATTTTTGGCAAGTGGTAGATTTTGGCCAGTGTAAAAGCTGCTCTTCCAATCACATGAGAACCTCAAACTTTCTCAGAAATTTTAGCCAAGCTAAGGGAAACTTCAGCCAACCTTTCTGACAAGCTGTTTATCCTAGTGTCTGCTTCCCAGGATCGAAGTGATTGCAAGGTTCCCAAAAGCAGGCAATGAGCATTTCACTCCCATCAGTAACCTAATACCAGCCTGACAAGGAAGGAGGGGGAATGGAGATGGAGAAAGATCTGCAGATAAATAGGATCACATTTCAAGCACAGGGAGTAGCTCCTCTGGACTCCCACTCCACCCCCAACTCCCTGTTTCCTTCATCTCTCCATCCTGGCTGGTTTGAAAGAATCAGCCAGAAACCAGGCTGCAGCTGTATAACCCTCTGCTGACCTTGGGTGGGGAGAGAGAGGCTTCTTCCTGCTCCTGTAGCCCAAGACCATCCCAGAATCAGCACAGCTGATGCTACAGGGACAGGGTGAATGGTGATGAAGTCTATAGTGGAAACACGAATATGCAAAACTGGTGGGAATTGAGAAAGCTGAGAGAACACAACTGATTTTAAGGAGTCATCATCAAACAGGCCAATCTGAGGATGAAAAGTACCCACCTAAACAGACCAAATATTTTTTTCTTGATAAACCTGACAGATACTCATAGTGAAAAGGGAGGGAACATGGGGAAGCAGATTATTTTTTTTTTAAGTTATCCAGAAAACAGACCCCCCCAAAACTTTGCCTTCACATTTGCATAATTGAAGCTGGAAAAGGGAATTGTAAAATCTCTCTCAGTTTCAGTCCAGTCAGGTTAAAACTACCACATTCTGACACAAGTTTATCAAACAGCCTACATGCCAATCAGTTTGCAGAGGAGGAATCAGAGACACCAGAGCAGCTGCTGAACATAAGCTGGGTTATCCACACACATTCTCTCCCTGAAATACGGTCAAACAGACAAGAGATGCCTCCTCCTGCAGAAATATCACCCAGTCCGCAGCTCCTGTTGAGCAGCACTACCTGAAAAGCTGAGCCTGACCAAAGCCCCAGGCTGGGAACATGATCCAAACAAAATTGCTTCAATGAACTGGTTCCCAATAGCAAGACAACATGTCTTCCCTGGATTCAGCCTCAGCTCCCCCAGTAAACAAGCACCTGGCAGACTGGGGCTTAGACAGCTGAATACAAACTGGAAGACCTTTTCCAAGGTGTTTCAGGGCTGGTGGAGCATTCTGCAAGTAACTGAAAGACAACATACAGCTTCCTAACCTGAACTACCAGTAGTAAAAGGAGATGGATGAAAAATCACAAAGACAAGCTGTACAAAGCAGCCAAGAAGCTGAAGGGCCTTTCAATTTTGGAGGGTGAGCAAGACTATATGAAATAACAGCAGCAACTGAGCTGAAATGCCGATCATAGGTAATCACATCCGTTCTTCTTCCCTAATAATTTACAGCTGAATAGAAGGCTTTGTGGAAGTATTGGATAAGCAAGTATTTCATGCAGTGCCCACTTTTAACAACTGCCTGGGAGTTATTATTTATGTGCAACTGCCAAAGAATTTGACATGATGGATTAGAAAGTAAAACCAAATTCTCCTCTCAAGGAAATCACCAGAAATGTGATGTAATGTATGGATTTCAATGGAGCAACTGTGCATTTACATTATTTTTTCACAGGCACTGACCTTTGACATTTGGTCTGTTTAGAAGTGCTCAAAGTAAGAAAATGGGGGGGGAGCATCCACTGAAACCATAACTGATCAACAAATGAAGGAGTGAAAATGCCCATGTTCTGCTATCCAAGCTCTTTTATCCTTGTTGGAAGAATCTTCCCCCATCAAGCCCAACTTCTACATATTTGGAGATCCTGATGTTCATCCAAGGCCCAGTTTAGCTATCAAGAAATGAGCTTCAAAGAAAATTAGCCCTATTTAAGTGGTTGGTTTTTTTCCTGCCAGTAGCTTTCATGGCATTTTCACTTCCTTCAGCTTTTTAGATTTCAAACTTAAATAAGCATGAAATCCTTGCTCTGTTGGAGCTAATGGCAAAATTCCCACTTATTTTGGATCATCCCATAACTTCATGCTATATATTTTGCCTAAGCTTTACTGCAATCAAGGGTTCTTTGTTGCTCCAGTTAACAGTAGACCATTTCCACATTCTGGCATTTCTAATATGAAAAGAGCGAGCTACAAAGTTGGAATAATACTGGAAAGAAAGGTACTGCTTGAGCACAGGCCATCTCTTTGGAGGATTAAGAGAAAGAAAAGTGATATGGCTGCAAGAGTGGAACATATACAGCCCTACTACAACTCAGGTGCATGCTACCCATACTGCAGTCTGCTCAAAAAGACCCCAACAGAAAGGAATTGCTATCTGCTCACTCTGTTGATGCAGATGTATGTGCCAACATCATAGACTATGAGAAAAGCTGAAAGAGCTAGAAAATGGCATCAAATATTTTTAAAAATACTAAAAGATAATTCATAGGAAATGCTCGCCATTTGGTGACCTCTCCCCTATAAAAGGGTGAAACAAGCAAAAGAGCAGACAGGGAAAGCCAGACACAGAGCAACACAGCATTTTGCTCAGACTGCAGGAGAGTGGCAAGGTAAGGCACTCTCACAAACAGTTCAGTGTCTCGTACTGATTTGCCTTCACGTGGAACTAAGAAATCTCCCAGCAGACAAGAGATGCAGGCCAGGCACCAAAAGAAGCCTGCTGATTTGCTTATTCCACAAAGGACTTTGGGATCACAGCTAAATACAATGGGTTTCTTCTTGGAAACATGGGAGAGCCTGCATGGCCTTTTCAGTTACTCGGGGACAGTCTAGTCTCACTGCTTCTGCATATAGAATCTCATTCCGGCCTGCTGTATAATTAAGATTAGTCCCTTTGTCCTCAGAAATGGAAAAGGTTAAATTAAAGACTCCAAGTATCAAAGCATTTATAGACAGCATAAAGTCAATGTTTTCTCATCTACAGATAATATACGAGTTAAAGAAAAACCTCAAATTACCATGACTCTGTACATACTGTCTGTGTTTGCTACATCATTAAGCTAAAAACTCCAACAGTTAGCTAATAGCATAATGAAAAAAAGGAAGTGGACTATGCAGTATTCAGACCAGTTGCTAGTTAAAGGTAAGTCTGCACCTCTTACCCTGGCTCCATGTAAACGCACTCTAGAAGCCTAGGAAGAACTCTTTAATTCAGGAAGATATAACTACCAAAAGATACTGAGGATGATAAATAGGATTTCTTCCTTAAGTTTCTGTCTTTGTATTTGCAGAGCATTTTAGCAGGAACTGTAGCCCTAGCTCCACCTGCCATTTTCTAGCATGAACACAAACTCTATATGCACACACAGAACAGAGAAGCATGCATCACATGGAACACTTTAACATTGTCTTCTTTCTAGATTTTTAAGCATTTAGTTGTGAAGTTGGAATACACTCTTAGTGGGGCTGTTTGGATGGGATTCATGATAGCGAGCACCCAGGGAGCCTAGAAAAAAACAGACTTGCTATTTAATATTAGCATTCCAGCTGATCTTTAAAGTCATCCACCTATGAAGACATTCCCATCAGGTTTCTGTAACTCATAATGCAACTTTTTCAACAAAAACTACCTTTTTCAACAGCTCTTCAGTTCTAGAGGTCAAAACACCTCAGGTTTCACTCAGGTGATGCAGTTACGCACAGCTTTCTTACTGTCATATAACATATAGAGGGGAGAGTGGCTTCTCTGACAGCTCACACACGATGCATTCGGAGAAAAAAGGGAAGGTCGCAGCAGCAGCATGACGGGCATGGCAGATGGGCACTGCCCAGCCTGAGCACTGCATGGAGTGAGCAACAGAACTAAGGAGCAGGGAATATCTAGGGCTGTGAAGCAGCAGGTTTTGAGGGGGCGTTTCCTAATATTTAAGGAGTAAAATGCAGCAAGGGAGGGGAAGGTGAAGAGTGTGTGTTGCCCACTCCTAAAACAGCAGATGCACCCTCCAACTAGGGAAAATTGGACAAAGCTTGTTATTGAGAGCCACAGCCTGATTCCCAGTTTGCTCATGGGGGAGCAGAGTCCCCATACAGTGAGCTCTTAGCAAAGCCATGAGTAAGTCCTGCGAGAACATATCATCACCTGAATTACGTAGGTCATGTCTAGACGCAACTGCTTACATTACACATAATCAAATAATCCTTAATAAGAAGTTGTCTAAATAATGGACCCAGTTCTGGCACCTGAATTCAGATAAAATAATCATGGACTCCAGAAGTCACCGCTTGATTTCAGTTACAATAAGACACAGTCCAACAGCACACGGCTGGCAGGGTTCGGTCCGATATGGTTTCAATTACTTGTTTAAAGTCAAGCATATTCTCATGACCAAAGTACATTTTAATAAATATATTCCCTTAAATGTCCAGTAAGGCTCATGGTAATCTACTTAAGCATTATTTTCTGGAAGGTTTAAGATTCCTGTAAGCTGAATTACATGTGGAAAGTTACGTTAATATGTCTTCATATAAACTGAAAGTTTATTGTTTTATTATTATAGAAAAACCATAAAAAGATTTGTCTGAAGCTATTGGCTATTGTGCTGCACATCTGGTGGAATGTTAGTTATTACAATAACTCCTTCAGCACCCTCAAATGAAGCCCTAGGCTAAAAATGAAAATAAGTAATACGATAATACTGTAAAAAGATGTTATGGAATCATACGGAAATACTGAGCCAAATCCAGCTGTCAAGGGAAAAACTCCTGGCTGAGTTTTAAAAATAGCATTAAGCTAGGCAGGAAAAAAGGTCAAAAGCCTCATGACCAAGCCACATCCTCAGCCAAATCCGGGGTGCTCTTGTAGCATGCTGGCAAGGCGAGCAGTGCTAGAGCCAGCTGCAGAAGGAGCCTCGGCTAGTCTGAGGTCGACACTTGTTTCTGTTCCCAGAGCTAATTAAAGGCTTCCCAGAAATATTGGCTAAGTTTAATTTTGTGCTGGTCACAGATCATGTCTGGGGACAGCGGAAGCAAGAAGCAGAGACAGGCAAGAAGCAGAGGCAGTAAAGAAGCAAGGATTGAAAGCGGTGAAGATGGGCAGAGGCAGCTGAGAGGTGGGAAGTGTCAGGAGGTTGTGAGTGAAGATGGGCTGTGTAGGCAACGGGCTTCTGAGCAGAGAAGTAGTGCTGAGGCTGCTCGGCAGTACAAGCAGCGTTCAGAGCAAATTCTGGGGCAAGAGGCGGGTATAGAGGGCTGGAGGGAAGGGAACGCAGAATCTGGCTGACACTGTGGTTTTCCCGGGGAAGGTGAAAGGGGTGAGAAAGATTGGCAAAGGCCAGTGAGATCTGAAGTAGATGGGAGGGGCTGGGGATGTAGTTAAGGAAAGGCATTGAGGAGGAAAGGGTGGGTGCTAAAGGCAGGCAACAAGACCATGAAGAATCAGAGGCATTTCGGGAAGTGTGAGCACGGGAAGGACATGCCTATCCCATTTGCTCTTCTTTCCATCCTCCACTTCTGTCCCCAAAACCATCCCTCCGATGTAGCAACAGCACTTCCCACTGCCCAGGAACCACAGCCGTCCTGGGGCCCTGCAAGAGCCTCCCAGCAGAGGGGAGGGCTGCCCAGCAGGACAGCAGAGGCAGTGACACAGATTTAAGTCTGCAACAGCTGATCCTCATCTCCTCAAGCAAAGGCAAAGTATGCAGTCTGTCATTCCTCTGTCTGCTGCCTTAATCTCTTGTAACCTCTGTTGGAAGCAACATCCATTTTCTGGTGGAAAAGAAACGTAGACAGAACTGTACCCAGTTGCCTAAAAAAAAGGTGGCATAATTGGAAGCAATCTTGAGCACTTTTACTTCTGCAAGTGGACCAGATTGGTTCCAGTAACCAATGTCTATATTTATATTTATTGCTCTCCTGATCCAGAGCATATTTACCATGAGAGCTAATGAAGCAATATTTCTTCTCCTATCAGCGCTGGCTGCTGCAGAGTCTGGGTCCTGTGGCAGAGCAGTGTTGTGCCGCTACATGCTTTCCTTGCCCTCATCTGAAGCAACATTGCTGTTACATCCAACCCTGAGCTTGCCTCCTCTGAGAAACTGATCTGTGTACAATATATTTGGGGTTATGGCAGGGAATGAACCAAAAATAGCTCACAGAGACAAAATTCTTCATATATATTAATCTTGTTGCGTTATCTAAGTCTTAAAGCTCGCTCCTTTGTACCACTTACCTGAACATCCATCTTCTCCAGATGTTTGATTTTTCATACTAGTGGCACATTGCATCTGTATCTAATAATATTACTGATAATTGTTGTTATGAAAGAGGCTTTTTTTCCTCTGGATCAAGCACAGTAATATTGTTGGCTTATCTAAATACCACATACTAATTTAATTAATAACGATACTAGGTAGAAGAAATAAAATTGATAGTCTTATTCTGGAAACTGTTGAATAAACAACTGATCAGTTAAAACCCACACTTTAGAAATGTGCTCTGCCTAGTCTAGACTTATCTCTCTCAAAAAAAAAAAAATCAGGAAGAGTGGTTAGGGATAAATAAGCTAACCAGAAACATCTGCAGTTAATATTCCATTTTGACGTCAGTGAATCTTTATTGGCCTCCCAAAATAGGCTAAGGTTTTGTGAAACAAGCAGCAAACAAAACATACTGTTGTCCAGTTTTTAAAAGATTTTTCCACTGATGATAGAAGTAGAAATCATCACTACTATATTTCAAAAAATGTGCTTTTACTGCACTCACAGCAAAACTCAGGCCAATGCATGACTTCAAGGGTTATCCTGTTTCACATGATCTGAATCTTGTGTGCACCTTCCATTAAACCTACTCACAGCCTTTACAGCATAAATATTATTTTTGCTTTGGCTGTTTATCTGCATCCAGTGGAGCACAGCAGCCTCTAGCTCCTCTATCAACAGGAGACTCTCTAGCTCACCTATGAGCCAGAATTCCTCCATAACTGGAGCAGCAGTCTTGTAAAGTGGTTTTTTTGAGAAGAAAGAAGCAAAAGCCACCAACGTTGCTGCTGTGAAATCTGTACAGAGCAAGCACATTAGGCAGTCCTGCAGCCTCGGCAGCATTTTTGCTTGACCAGCTTGGTCTTTGGAACAAATTGCACAGGGCAAAACTGATCCAAAGCCTTCCTACTGCTCGAGTCCAGCAAAGCTTCACACCAATTGAAGGCTCCCGCATCATGCAGCTGGGACTCCAGGCTGGCTCCAGAGTAGGCTGGCACAAGCTGCCAGTATGTACTCGAGACAGCAAAGCCACAGGCAGGCCAAAGACTGTGGTTATGCAGATCCAGCCAGTCCAACTCCCTGTGCAAGCTGCATACCACTCCTGTGACTAATGGTCTGGAGCCAGGGCAGAAGAGGAGGGCTACACAGTTAGTATTTCCTTCAGGATTTCTCTAACACCTCTGCAAAAGAAAGCGTTTGTACCTCAGTTAGGTAGGATAAAATTCACACAGCTGTAAGATTTGCCCTATTTCAGGGAAATGTAAAGCTTCTAACACCTAAGACAGACAGAAAGAAGCCACTCTGAGTATGCTTTTTACTTCTGCACAAACATTTCATTTTTAAAACCTCTTTGTATCATTTCAAGTGCATTTTTAATGGATTCAGAAAAAATCCCCCTCCCCTGCACACAGGGCAGAAAGCAGAATACATTTTTGCAAGCCACAACACAAAGTTTAATGACATTCCAAGCCTGATGTACTTCTAGGAGTGATGATGTGGCAACAACAGCCCTGCAACAACCAGAAGTGATGTGAAGAAATATAACTGCTCTCTAAACAAAACCCCTTTGATCCATTTCCCCTTGGACAGAAGCGTGATGTTGCTGTTCTCCTTGGGAATTACGAAATCACTTTCTAATACTTAAGTTTTCTGTAAACATGGGAAGTGTATCTCCAAAACCACACAAAGGAAACCTCCCTTGAAAATACATGGATTTTCATAACTCTTTCACTTTGCAAATACTGATAACTGTGGTAGGTAAATCAAGCCTTTTTATAATGAGACTACGGCAACCTGAATCTTCTGTGATAAATATTTCTCATAACCCAATTCCACAAATGTAAATGATAGAAACAGGTTAAGATCACGGAATTTGAACGGACCCTTTCCTGCAGCCAGCCCAGGATGCTGACAGCAGCCTTAGCTGTGGTTCAGTCTGCTGGAACAAAGAGGACTCCACTGTTGACAGATACTTGCACGGAGTTGACAATCAGTTTTGGACTCCTACACATGACCAAACTGTGAATTGGCCCTTGTATCAATTCTACACCACCCCACAGTTTCTCACTTCTTTTACCCATACGCTAAGCTTTCTCTGTCAAATCTATTTACTACCATAGTTATTTCTTTGCTTTCTCAACCAATTATGCTGTTGAGCATTCAGGGATCAGAGCTATGCCATCACCATGGACTTTGAATTTGGATGCTCAGCTTGAGAGATGCCAGCCACCTGCATCTGCCATGGCTTCAACTCACATTGTGCCTCAGTTTCTCTTCTTCAACAACAGCTGGAAGCAAATTTTTGACACCAAAACATGTGGCTGTCTTTTGTCTTTGAAAATTAAAAACTGACTCCCTCAAGTTCTTTCCTCCCTTATATTAGAGTGACTAAGATCTGAAATCACCCTTTTGTAGGACGTGTGCTGAGCATGGGTTCAGCGGGATTCCAGAAGACAGGTCTCTTTAAAACCAAATTTTATGTCTCTGTTGACAGCTGCCATTCTGACATGGCTTGGATGTCACACACAGGTATTTACAGTCACTTCTGGCCCAGAAGAGAAGGCTGTACTAGAAACCCAAGAGGTTTTCTAACAAGTCTTCCACATTTCAGTTGTCTCTGTCTTAAAGCAAAGCTCCCTCCCCAGCCCTCTCAACATATTCATGATGCATTGGCCTCAAGAAGACAGTGGCGGGTGCCAGAGATCTTGTTTGCCAGGTGGTTCCTATATACAGAACCAAACAGCAACCTCAGGTGGAGCAGCAGGGAGTGGCAATAGGAAAGTGAATATGTGCACTAAACCCGACCCTGCTAACCTCACACCAGCCCATGAGGACACGTAGAGTTACCACCATGTTCCCCTGCGAAGTCTGCACACTCTACAGTCTGTGTGCTCAGATTTAACTGAGAAATGGATAAAAGCTAAAAATACCATTTTTTGCGGAGAGCCTGGGATTTCTGCCCAGAAGACCTTGTGTATGGGTGAAGGATAAAATCCGTAATTAGTTGTGTCAGCCCTGAACCGACCATCCTCACCAAACATGGTGAGCACTAACTACAAAACAGTTGCTGTGATACTTAGAAGATCCTTTGTTCTGGACCACTGGGTGTCCTACAGTCCTTGAGCAGTCTGAAGCCTTTGCTCTGACTTCTCCCCAGTTTTTCCCTTTGCTTTTTGAGCAATGCCAGCCCTGACCATCCATTTATACCAAGTCCTTGGGCAACAAATTACACGAATGACCTTTCTTTCGTACAGTCTAATTTATCTGTTATTTACTGCACCTTATCTAGCGCATTCTCTATGAAAACCACACCATAAATATAACCCAGATCTGCCAGCAAGCCTCCTGCTACTTTAATAACCCATCAGTACCTATTATATATAGCATAACACGTAATAAAATCCAATAGCACATTAAAATAATTGGCAACCATGCACACCCTTATCTTCCACCTTCTTATACTGGAAACCTTCCCATTTCACACATCTTATACTTCTTAGACCAATGCTTCCTTTCCCCTAACTGCAGTTTTATTGCTTTGTCCAGAAAGAAAAAGATATTCCCTTAACAAATCAGTTATGTGTTTGTTTAAAGCCTACAAGGCCTATGAATCTCCTTTATCTCACTTAGTCTTTATCTCCCTCAGTCTTTCCTAATGAAAAACATAATAATCATTGCCTTTCAGATGACCTAGTATGTGAAGTCAGGAACACATTACTTATTTTATGAACCTGAAGATTAAAGGGCCACCGTAGCTTAGGTTACATACTCCAGTTGGGAGTGCATACCCTTCTCCAATTCATTACAAGTTAATTCCATAATTCAGCTCTTCCTATTGATGAAGAACATTTACAACAATTCCACATATGAACAGTTGAGTCAGACAATATAAATCCTCTGATCTGGAGCTTCTTCTTTTCTGTGGAATATTCCAGACCTTTCCTATCATCCAGATATTACCTGGGTTATGGTCTTCTTGATTTTTTAAATTTGAAGTCTTTCCAAGGAAATTATGATCCTTTTGAACTGGCAGTTTATTTAGGTTTTGATGATTGCTGCATATCCTGTGCAAGAGTTCAAAGAGCTTAGTTCTCACCAAAGCCAAGGGGAGCAACAGCAAAAATAGGGCACCAGTGTACAGACTGCACCATAAAGAACAAAATTTATCCCTCAAAGTTTCTTTAGATTTTTCAGATAAGCAGAGGCTGTAAGACAGTGCTAGGTTATGATTAAAGAAAGTTTAAAATGTATATGAAAAAGCAGCAGCAGCAAGAATAATTTCTGAGAATTAAGATGATTCCCTGAAGTGCTGTGCAAAGGTCTGTGATGATACAAGGATCAAAGGACAAATGGTTAAAGCAGCCAGAAGTGTAATTTTAGTTACACTACACTAATATGCCCTTTAATCCTTGGAAAAAAAAGAGCATCTGCAATTAACAACACTGTGGGACAGGAATACACTTTCAGCGTGTAACTACTACTGATAGCAAATAATTTTATGGACATCGGTTTAATTAGCTGACCATGTAATTGGTCAAAATTTCACTAATTCAAAGAAGCTTCTCATGTTTAAAACAGTAAAGACTGATCAGCTACTCTGTTTATCGAGTTGTCTTTAAATCAAAAGAGCCTATATATTATTTTTTCACCTACAAACAGACACAGTAGTTAAAAATGAGTTGGCATGCTTTTTTCCTCGGCAAGCCTTTACATTCATTTCAAGAGAGGCTGGATATGATTTTGTCTTCATTCTAAACATGTCCAAAAAATACAAAACAATTAACCTGGTGTAACTGCCTGTAGCTAAAGAAGAAGAGGGCACTTTTATATGCACACACCTATTACCAGATCCAAAGGTGATGTAATATCAGCTTATTTCGGGTTCCTAAGACAGAAACCATTACAGTTTGGCAGAACCATCATCTGAATAGCTGAGGAAAGAGTTCATAGGGGGGCAAGTGGTTAGGGAAGAGAAGAGAGGAAAAAAGGAGGGAGGGAAGAAATTTGTATTTTTAAATTTCAGCAGGTTTTGTTTTTACAGGTCGCATTCCCTGCAAACTCAGGATATTTACAAATTAAGTTCCTAGTGTTTTAACTTCTAGTTAGGCTCTGCCTGCTTCTTCATGCCACCAACCAGAGCATAGCTCCTGGCATTTTTCTCTCCTGACACAGGCAAACTCCAGAGATCTCAATTATAGCTCTGATCCTGATGGATTTTCTATCTTATAGCCCCAGCCATGGAAGTGCTGCAATTGTGCCAGGACTCACCATTTTTAGGAAAGTTACTCCTAGCCCTCCTAGTGGTGGGAAAAAGCTTGCAAACATTAAAAACAAACAAACAAACAAACAAACCAACAAAAACAAACAAACAAACAAAATAAAACAACCCCAAAAAACCACCACCTGAAAACTAGAAGGTAAACAAGCATAAGGGCTTTAGGACTTCACAGTGTATTCCTGCAGCAATAGTAATACCTCTTATCTTCATAGTCCTCTACACACTAGTTATCCCACTGCCTAAAACCCCACCCTAGCATCTCCATACCCAAGGATCCAGAAGAAGAAAGAAGGTGCAGAACAAGCATAATATGAGACAAAAAGCATTCAGTCTAGGAATTAACTTTTCCACCCTTTGTTTAGGTTTTTTAGACTGCGATTATTTTAGAATACGCACAGCTTCTCTAATGTGAATGTAGGTATCTAAGGCCTCTTTTCACTCAGGATGTCTAGAAGCTCTTCCAACAAAAATACGCAATACATATTAA
This sequence comes from Falco cherrug, assembly GCF_023634085.1. Taxonomy (NCBI): domain Eukaryota; kingdom Metazoa; phylum Chordata; class Aves; order Falconiformes; family Falconidae; genus Falco; species Falco cherrug. Next base: position 20,252,279 of record NC_073700.1, on the reverse strand, counting down.
AATTATTAGAGAAAATACTGAGGCAAATGTTTATACTTCACAAACACAAGGAATAATTGGTGAAATATGCTTACTCTGCATGAGTGGCCAAACACATAATTGCAATGCAATGCTGCTGAGAACTTGTAAACTGGTGTGCATTTTGTGTTAGCAGCGAAATACAGCTTCACATCATATGGAGTAACAGAAGCTTTGGAATAACAAACTCTGTATCTGTTTTCTACTGCAGCTAAATAACACCCATTTTATACTACCATTTAGTCTCAAAGAGAAAAATAGCAATAAGAATTCCAAATCAAAACGTGTTAAGCTAGGCAGGACACTCATGGTTAGAATTTTGGTATGTGCTACTCCAGGAATAAATAAGCATTTTTTTAGCAATGCTAAATCCTTAATTATAACATCTAGGAATTTAAAACCATGAAGCTTAAAAGCTAGGCTTTGAAAACTTAGAGAAACTGAAACTTCTAAACATTGTCTGGCACCACAGGTAACCCTTTCATTCTTTCTCTTTTTTTATTTTTTTCTTGAACTAGGTAGTACCTTCCATCATTAAACTAAAGAATTTCTCACTGAATCATCTAAAGCATAACACCGATGAGACACTGTTAACCTGTACTCTTGTCTGCTGTGGAGCAAGGAATAAAAGCTTTCTGGTATGTAAGTTCAAAGAAATGGACCTTTTACCAGATTTGAACAGTTGTCTTGGGAATGCAGATTTATGAAAATTGATACCCTGTCTTTGTCTACTGGAACAATGTGCCTTTCTTCTCCACATTTGCCCCCTGTCTATTCTACTGAGTCAGAACTTCTTCAGAAAACTTTTTTTAATTAATAGAGGATAGCCTTGCAGCCACAAGGTTATAAGATGTCTCTGACAAACCTCTCTTTGGATACAGTCAAAGAGGAAGATATTTAGACTTCACATTCAATTTAAAGTAGAGGTCAGAGTTCAAAAGTGTAGTTTGCCCTTGTCATGTTCTGTTTGGAATTTAAATGGTCAGAAAAACAAAAGGCAAAATGACACATCTCCATACTGGTATTCTCCAGTCTGCTCCAAAACAGGAATAAGGGTAAAAGAAAGGATAAAATAAAGGACATTTCTGGTGGTATTTACTGAGATATACTATACGTAATCTCTGTATTCCAAATACACAAAATAATTGGACTAAAAGAAAGTAGGTATATACAGGTACTGACTGTAACTGACTTCAAAACTACGCTCACTGGGGATAAACTTAGATAAGTTTATTCTTATTCTTCCTTAAATTACATTTATCAAAACAAAATACTGTCAAATCAGAATTTAGGGAAGACAGATTTTTAAATACCCTTACACTATGTATATGTGTGTATATGTATATGATATTTTCTTGCCGATGCCATTTAGTTTGTTTGATTATTCTCTGGGAGGTAATAACAATGCCTTCACTGATCTCTGCTATTTACCTGAAATAAAACAGTGAAAAAAAAGGAAAGAGGCAGATGTACACATTCCCAAAATGTGAAATGTTTTAGGATGATAGATTTTTTCCAAATATTTTATCATGCTCATTTTGCTTAAAATAATAGCACTTTTGGGAAGCACTCCAATAAGTTTCCTCCTTATAACGTACTGGCTGCATCCCACCTTTGTCTTTGAATAAAGTCAGAAAAAAAGATGAGCTACAGAGTGCAGCAGCAGCAGCTATAGAAGCCAAAAAAGCAGCTGACATAATACAAAGTAGACAAGCCTCACTCCTTTTCGAGTATTCTTACCATATGGAAGCTTCTATTTACACAAGTGCAAGACTCCTTCAACCATAAATATTTTCTTATAAAACTATAAGGACTACATAGAATCTGTAAAGACTTATCATTCATTCATTTATTGTTCTTCTCATAGTCATGTACCTTCAGATCTATTTTTGATTATATTCTTACTCAGAGCTCCTGTAGGTAAAATTTATTTTTTTTCTAACCATGCCAACTTCTGCTAAGCATTTTCCTAAATTCTCCAATCCTTGTCACAGAAGCTCCTTGTAATCTCTCCTGTCTCACAGTTTGAAGTCTAAAGTCTGAAACATGCTCCAGCCTGTGTTTTTGTTCATTCCCACATCTGTCTCAAGCCTACACCTTGCACCCACCACCTTGCCACTTGCCTGCCTTGCGAAGCGCTAACCACATACTTGCAGATCTCATGCAGCCTCCAGTTCTGCCTGTTCTCTGTATACAGTATGCTCCAATATTATTGTTGGTTGATGACTTGACTGATCAGGTTTGTTTAAGACTATGCAGCCCTAGGGCTGTCCATATAAATAGTAAGGATGGTATGGAGAAGTAACATTTTTCACTAAACTAGTATCTTTGAAACAGATAACCGATGAGGAAGTCAAGGCAGGTTATCTGTTTCTGATTCTTCTGTCTCAGTTGTGTCTGTGCTAGAATCAGGAAATAGTTTGAAGAATACTTAGACCCAACCTACTTAATCCCAGTGGTCACCTAGCAGGCACATGGCAAAGCTGGGAATATAGCCAAGTCCTGGGTCCCTGGCTTTTTTCTTTTTTCTTTTTTTTTAATGAGTTGCTAGTCCATACTCTAAGCCAAGTATTTGCCTGGTTGGCATGTTTTGAGCAGGAGATTCTCTACACTGTGGATTGCTGCACAAAATACAGGCTGTGGATGGATATGGCCATGCACCAAATATCCTTCCATGCATAAAGAACCAGAAAAATGGTCATATTTTTTCTCAATTTATCCTCATTAGATGTTTAATTATAACTGGCCTTCAGGGGGGATCTCAGTTTGCTTCCCCAGTAGGATGGCTCCACTCCAGCAGAAGGTTTGACTGCAGACGAGTACAGGCAAACCCGTGCTAGTGCTGACAGACAGCTAGGACATGTCATCTGAAGGCATGAGTGGACCTGGATGCGTATCAGCTCTCCAAGCCTACCAACAGATCCACAGCATCCGTACTGGAATTCCCACCATCCTGCCTTCGGTGCTGCTGCGATGCACAGGAATTGTATTAACTGTCCTTTAACCTATGAAATCATATGTTTGGTATCTATAAAGAGATACCCCAAGGTATGCATTAAATAGAAGAAGTGTTGCAATCTTGTCAGATTATTGTAAATATTCCTTCATACCTAATCATCTTCCTATCTTTCCTAGATTCATTTAAAACAACTTTAAACCACAAATATTATTCTCAATACACAGCACTGTCCAGGACTACTTCATGTTTCAGTGCTTAGAAAATAAAGAAATGTAAAAATATTTGGCTCTGCAAAACTAATTGTGACCACTGCCTGACAACATACCCCAGTTCTTAAACTACATTCAACTTCAGACATGTATATGCCTTCTCATCTTCATTTCCCAGTGCTGTATTACTGAGAGCCTCCACAAAAAAACCTAATAATAACATACAGTGTGATGTGCTGCTGGCTTATACTGAAAAAAGAAATTCTACTGACAAAAAGTCAGCCTCTCTCTAGACTAGTCTGTGAGACGGCTAATGATTTATTGGACCAATACAACATTTTTAACATAAAGAACCCTGAAAAGTGCTTGCTTTTTCTCTATTGTAATCAGATTCCAGGCAGTGATTCCGCTCAGAGGCATGTTGTACTGTTAGTGTCAGGAAGACAGATGAAAACCTGAAGTTCATCACAACAGTCAGACAGGACCGGAGAAAAATGTCACTTTCCTGACATCAAAGAATCAATAAGCAGCACTTACGTTTTAAGTCCAGAGTGATAAAAGTAGATAGATGGCATTTTAATGTTTGTTTATCTTTTTATAGCATATTTCTGATGCGGGTCTGGTTGGTTTTGTTGGTTTTTTGTGCAAGACAAAGAAAGTTGGAGATATTTTCTCACAGCGTAAGCTAATGTTCTCAATCTGTTTTTCCTTTCCAGGGTCTGCGTAGACAAATTCCACAGCAACATCTGATGATAAGATCAGACAGTAGTAGCAGAGACATGTTTAAATCATATTTACAATACGTCCCCTCTGGGCCAACCAAAGAGCAATCTTTCTTAGAACAATACATATTGGCAGGTTTTTTTGCTCCATTTAGAGATAATTTTAGCTCTTCAGTGTCATGCAAATACACAGGGCTTTACTCAGATAAAACTGCTATGAAGGCATTGGGAGCTCTGCCAGGAGAAGAGCGAACAAGCCTCTTCAGAGGAGTTCAGCTTGAGAAAGGCTTCAGGATTTACTCTGCCAGGCATAAACCAGTGCCTTTTAAAACGCATATTTAAAAGACAATGAAAATGCATTTTTAAAAGGAAAAAAGGCACCAAAATCATTAGTTTCTGAAGTCTAAATTTACTTACCACCAAAATTTACATACATTTACATGTAAAATGAAGCATTTTTCAGCTCTGCTGTCTGGCAGCCCTGCAGGGAGCCTGGACCCTCAGCTGCCCCCTCCCCACGGCCCAAGGACCTTCCTCCCTCTCCTTCCCCTTGCTGGCCCTGCCAGACCCTGCTGCTTCCAGGGGAAAGGACAGTTGCCCAAATCTCCACCCTCTCCTTAAAAAAGGGTTTGGTTCATAGGAGGAGGAATCTACATACGCTTGTTAACCCTTGACCAACAAAATGAAGTACTTCTGGACACCAAACACCAAGCTCTTTGCTTGCAAAATAGAGCAGAATTAGAGATATTAACACTATTTTTTGCAAATCAGCAACTGGATATAGGTCTAAACAATGAGACCATCTGCCGCTACATTAGATAGGCTTAATGTAATCATGTTATAAATGCTCCTGCTTTCTGGTATGTGCTGCACAATCAAAGTTAGGAAATCTTCTGCCCCAGAAACACACGGTATCATTGCCAGCTGGTGGGTTTCCTTCTCTGTAGAGGCCAGTGACACTTGGCACTGTGGAGGAAGGATATTGGACGCAACAGTCCATGAAGCAGAGAAAGAAACCGGTGCAGCAAAAAGTTTGAAAGGAGGGAGGGGGAAACTTTTGCTATGGAAGTAACGAGAAGAACTGGTAACCCGTTCTTGAAACATTTCATGCTGAAAATGCACACACCCCATGCACCCGTATTGGAGAAGGCTCTTTGCTGACCTGGATAAACTGCTCTTAAGCTTCCAGCTGAGACCAAACAGTCGCCCAGCCCTGCCCAGGACCCACCAGACACAGTGATCTCTGCACAAAACCACCACATCAACTTCTTAAATACACCGCAGCTTGTGGGGATCTTGGCAGATGAAAGTGATCTAAATATGAGATTAAATTATCTAGTACTGTTATTATAATTTTACGGTCCTGTCTGCATACAGTGTCTTAAAACTTTGTAAGCTCTTTTCTTGTTTGGCTTTCAGTGTCTTTAAGCATCCCGGTAAATTTATAATCCCTTTTCGTTAGCTTCTTGTTCTATCTCTTTACTTGAAGACCTGGCATGCAATGAATCAAAAAAAGGGATATTTATACCCATACTGTGAGAATGTTTACAATGTACAGAAAATTCTGTCTGTGGTTTGGTCTTTGTATATTTTCAGAATAAATGACAGTTTTCCAAACGTACTATATTACTGTTGAGTCCACAGAGTCTGTATTTATGTAACTAAAATGCTTTTATTTAGAACTTTTCAACATGCCAAAATTAAAAATATTTTAATGAATGAATCAAAGTAGTACAGCAAAGAAATCTGTAACATATTACCATTTCAAAATAAAGATTTCTGTGAAAAGCCTCTCAGATACAAAGAATCTGTTTGTTTTACAAAAAGTAATTTTGTTATTTTTATGCCCATTGTTTTAATAACAGAACTTTGATCTTGAAAATATTTTAGCATGAAACATGAATATGGTAATAGCCAAAGTTTCCATTTAGCTGCTCCTTCGTGTTCCAAGAATATTGGGTTCCATTACATGTAGTATTTAATAATTTACATATGGGCTCCAGGCAACCTCCTTGAGGTCTTAATGCAGACACTGTTTATGTTTTCCAAAATTTTCCTCAGGTACGTGGATTTTCAAACTCAAGAATATCAATAGCATCACTAAGGGCCTGACTAATTTTCCCAATGCCAAGATCTGGTTTGTAGAACATGAATGTTACGGGAGAATGTTCCAATCAATCATGCAGACATTAAGCACTCCATGAGTTCCCCACATTTTCTTTGCGGAGTTCCTTAACAGACCTAAGAAGTCACTACACTTAATGCAAGCATCTTGTATTAACTTCAGTCCTCTACAGTTTTGGAAACAAAGGAAGCAGCTCCTAATACTCCATTTCCTTAATTCCCTTCAAAGGAATTTCCCTTTTTGAAATACTTCAGAAATTGTAGCTAAAATCTGTCTCATTCTAACACATCTGCCTCCTTAGGTTACTTACAAGAGTAGGTACGTATGAATGAATGAGGCAACATCTCACCTTCCCACCCACAAATGTCACTGGGGAAAAAAAATGGAGGATTTTGTAAATTTGTCTGGCACTTCCAGATGTCAGGCAGCCCTGTCTGACCACATATGGATCGACTCTAACGTGCACCTGTAACGAGTGCAGTGCCGCTGGGACTGCCAGGCTGTGATGCATGCGTGGGTAAACCGATACTGATGGATTTATCGAGCATGTGCAAATCATCTTTGTAGCACACTGTATATCATAAGTCTAACAATTACAGAAGCATCAGTTCTGGTATATGTTCACTACCAAAATGAACCAGAGATGCTTCCGGGATTCTGCATCTGCTCCTGGAGTGAAAGCTAGTCAGGTCAGGGAGACAGTGGATTAAGTTTTGAGAAGAGATTCATCACAGAGAAGTTAAAGATGTTGTGCTAGCAGCACTGAGGGTATTCTAAGCATCCTGGTGGCAACCAAATTTGATTTAAAAGCAGTTGTACAAACACAGCTATATCTGGACCAGATAGCATCTGCCTTAGAGGGAGGCTGATGTTAGGCAGAATGGTACTCTGGGCGGATATTTATTCTTCATTAAGCAAGGTTTCTGATATGCTGAAGCCTTCATCCCATCCCGAATCAAGTTATGTGTGCAATCCTTGAGCTTGCACACCTTTCCAGGTTCCTTGAGGTGAATGAATATATCTTACAAATGTTTATATGCCTCTAACGACACCGCTCGAAAGGAAGCTGAATATAATAAATTCTAGTTAATCTTGATGAATGGGTTAGAAAGCATGCAAGAGAGAGCTGGCAAAAGCACTACTATTAGACATTTCCATTATCATTAAACATGTCACCTTGCCCTTGAAAGCAGATTAACATCAACACCTCAGAAAAAACACTGGAAAATCTCCAGCATCACCTGTGACCTTGCAGTACTTGCAAGGTCCATGGCAACTGCAGAAGGCAGCGAGTCTTCCAAGCATGTTCTTTACCCTCCAGTTATCAGCACCATTAACGTTTTAGAGGGCTACAAAATTAGGAAGCTACTTTCTTTTCTCCCACTCCCCACCAGCAAAGAGGACATACACTTGGATTTAACGTGTGTCTGAAAACAGTGATATATTTATTTCCCAATTAGAAGAGAAGCGTAGTTTTCCACTAAGGATCAAGAAATTCGTACGTGCAGCACGCTCTGGTCACTCTGCCCACGCTCTGGGCAGAACCTGCCCATCCATCCTTTGAAGTCAGTGATTCTAACAAGGAGATTCTGCGCTTGGAGTGATGCTGGCTTAGCATGGACTAAAGTAAACAATATAATTATAATCCAGTTACTGATCCTGAAGAAGTCTGAATCATCTCCTTTTAGATGTTATGTCCAAGTAAGCTGAATCATCCTGGCAACATAGGAAAGCTTATATTGCTACCGAATAGAAATAGTCTTCTGCAGAGCCCAGGACATTTCCATCTATTAAATATCTGGAATAGTTCAGTGCAGCTACTTTTACATGTAAAACACAGTTTCTGGGGCACACACTGTAATGTGCTGTCCTCACGGGCCAAAGCACAGCTGCAGCATCACACCTCCTCCTCCTCCTCCTCCCTCTTCCTCCTCCTCCCTGCCAGCCGAGCTGGGCACCACAACTCCTACGTGCTGCTGAAAGCGCCGGGGCTGCAGGCACAGCCAGCACCGCATCTGTAGCGGCCCAGCAGTACGGATATGGGTCAGAGCCACCCTCTAGCAGGGTCTGGGTGGGGACGCAGGTATAAGTGCTGGCGAGCTGTGGCCTGGCCAGGCTGCGCCAGCGCTCCCTGTTCAAGGAGGAAAACCATCTGGATTTCACAGTTCACAACTGGGGCAGGCATTCCAGGGCAGCCAGGCTCCCACTGACTTTCACTTTGTTTTCTTTAAAACAGACTGAATTGCTGTCAGCTTCCCTATGACTTTCTCCTGTTTTAATTTATGTCCCATGCAAACTCCGCAAACATTTTCCACTGGAATAAGCCAGGGACGGAGTTTTTCCCCTACAGCATTTGGGGGAAACTGATGACGTCATGCAAAGAAGTTTGGATTATTTCTAGTCTGAAGTTTTTCATTTTCTGTTAAATAAAAAAATAATTTACTTTCATTTTCAAGTTTTATTTTGGCTAAAACTATTGTTACCAAGCAACAAAGAAGGATAAAATTGGAAGCTTTTTGAAATTACTGCTACATTTCTCAGATCTCAGTTAGGCTTATAGTATTAGACATAGCTCAAGAGGAAATCAGCAGAACATACATAATCACTGGTTTACTGGTACATTAAATACCAGGATGCAAACTATCCTGACTACATGGTTTTGCACACATCTGTGTCCATGTATGTTTGATTTTCTGATATGAGGAGAGTTCTCCAAGAGTTTAGTGAGTTACTGCAGCAGATCAATTCCATTCAGGGTCTTACTATTGTTAAAAGCAATGTCCTTAAATATCCCTGCAATTCTAGCTTTTTTCTAGTATTAATGGCTTGGGAAATGGACGGCAATTTTGTGTGATTTGAGTGGTCACAGCAGTATGGCATATATATTTGTCTCAGTTTAAAAAAGGAAAAAAAAAAAAAACCAGCCACAAGAATATTTTAACGTGGCAAAGTGTCACATAGCCAACAGAAAATATAATAAACTTCCATGCAACATATCACGTTCATTGCAACTGTACAATCTATCTCCATATTTACCTATTGCATGGGTTTTTCAAAGGGAAAATTTCTGAGCATAATTACTTTGTCCACTTTAATATAACCAGGGTGCACTTAACAGAAAATTGATTTTTACTCAACCATTTAACTGCCTCCTTTTAAGATAAACTACATGGTGAGATGGATCTGTGGATATAGCCTTGCTATGACTTTATCTAAAGGTAGATTGTGAAACTAGAGAAAATAATACACTTAATTGTTTCTAAATATCCAGAACACAATCACATGCAGACCTCATCATTACTGAGTCCTCGCAAGTGAATGTGACCTTTGTGGCTGTTCCCCTTCTGACACAGCAGTGGGTATAAATTGTTTTCTTGGATACCCTGAAGGGAAACCAGAACGTGACCATTCTTTTCTGTTCCACTGCTGTCTAGTGTCATGATTTCAGAGAAGTAGCCAGAGACTTCCACCAGCAGACAAGGAACAGAATTCCTCCAGGGAACCCTGAGATTTGCAGGACACTGACTTTTCCATTTCTGGGCTGCTTGACAGTTTCTGGTCTTTTTCTACTTACAGAGTTAAATAACAAAATGTCAGTGTTTTCAGAGAAAAAAAAAATCATAAAAATATGTTTGGGATTCAGATGTTATGTTTCAGGTTTTATTTTTAAAAAATCTTGAACTGCTAAAAGAATTTCTCACAAAACCAAGCAATTTTGTCCTAAAATTTCATTTTTAAATATCTAAATATTTTATTTCAATAATTACATTACTGAAACTTTATTTTTCTCCCCCAAATGAAAGTGCAACTTGATTTTGGTTGAAACGCTGTTTCATATAGGGGAGAGGGATGTCTTCCGCAAACTAATCAATTTTTCAAATTAATCAGGTTCACCTTTGGGTTTAACCCATAAGCATGAACCTGTGTTATCCCAGACACCTTCAGAGTAACTCTGAGTCCAAAAAAGTTTCAAATTAGTGAGAAAGACTTGAGAAGATTTAAAAAAAAAAAAAAAAAAAAAAAAAAAAAAAAAGTGATTCCAAGACAAATTTTTAAGCATCAGATAGGGAATTCAAAAAATGACTGGAAAATCAAATTTATTTTTTATGCTATCTCTAATCATCAAAGTCAGTAAACACCAGCTGAGAAACTTGTTACCAGAGTCAGCTGAAGGCACTGTTGTTTGAAAGATCAGGCTCATGTCCAACCACAATTTTCTGTCTTTCTTATAAGTAAAGCAACTTCCATGATATATTTAAAGTTAAATCCCCAGATCCTCTCTCCACCCAGTTTAAAACTCTTTCGATTAAGCTCTGAAGAATTTTACCACAAATCACATTTAAACATTACAAAAATATGGCAAGTAGGATTCCTTTAAAATTCTGCAATGAATAAGATATGTAATGTGAGGTTTTGTAATTCTCAGGTGAAGGTTTGTGAGTTCAAATTGCAAAGTTTCCAAGAACAGAAGAGGAGCAAGGTCTGGAGGATGTAATCATGTTCAGTAGATTAAATGATACTGCAAAAGAATATACAAATTAGGAGCAAATAATTCATTATTCGTGTCACTGAAGAACTCCTCAAGAATCCCACAAAATCTTTTAAAAAAATGTCTTGAGCACCAGAAAACTTCGTGTTCTAACTAAATTGGTAGGTCTAATAATAGATGGAACATAACCTTGTCACTCCAAATGAATTGCTTATTTGGACAATGATACAACATTTAACGCAATTATAAATAACTCCCTACCACACCACAAACAGTCCAGGAAGCAATATATGTGTATTTAAACAAAACTTATATATCACCACCGGGTAAGATAACCAGAACACACATGGTTTCTAAGTGTTTTGCAAATCACAGGATGCTTCCCTAAGTGCACTCAGAAGTTGCAATTAGGTGGACCGTTACCTTTGATAAATGACAACACATTTGTTTCCTTTGACAAAAGAAGGACCTGAACAGCACTACAATCACCTCAGTGCCACTGGTGAATTCATTAGCAGCCACAAGCAAGTCCACTTGAAAATTATTTCTTGGAAGAGCTTTAATGAGTTTCTACAGAATTATTTAGGAGGTGTCTATCATGGCTTGCTATCCAGTTGCATGAACAACAGGGTTTCTGGGTCCAAATGAAAATATGCTGCAGTTGTCACAGAAAATTCTTATTTGACTAGTATTAAGAACAAGACATAATATACAAAGTCCTGCCCTGCTTCGGCCTTATGCCAAAAGCCCTGAAATTGCACATGATTAGAACGGTTCCTTCAGCCTTTGGAGGCAAGCATTACACAGGACTAACCACTTGCAGACTTCTGCGCTGATTCTGAAATAATGTAATTTGTACACTGTGAACTGTTCTAACTTACTTTTCTTTACCCTCCTACCTGCCTCCTGTTTTTCAATACACCTGAAATGCATCAGTTAAGGGTAACCCCCAACAAATAATGCTATTGTTTCCTGGCAACTGTACTTTTTCCATTAAAAAAAAAAAATCAGTCATACAGTTTTTTCCTCAGGGCAAGTCTAGCCAGTTAATAATTAAGTAACTGCATTGCTTAACTAGTTAGAGGAACTCTGATCCATCATCAGTCATCACCTGGTTTCCAATGTATTCAGTGAAAAGATATGGCTACCTGCTACCTGCAAGGGCAAGTAGCCCCACACAGCTCATTTCCAAAGCCACGGCAGGGGACGGGGCTGTGCTGCAGTACACCAAGCCCCATTCCTACCACCTGCCGCTAACAAGACAGCAGGATCTGCAGTGTTCTGCAGCCAGCTCTCCACCACCCTGAAGGTATTTCCAGATGAGAGTCTTCCTAGGAGTAGCAGGGACTCCTCAACCACTTTTCGAGAAGTCCTGGCACTGAAACTTTTCAGGTGTGGCAGCAGCATGACAGTAAAGCTGTAGTGCTGCAGGCAAGGAAAGCAGAGCTATATAGGGATGTAGGTTCTTCACATGGAGGGTTCAGACTTCTGTGGATTTTGTAAGATGCCTGCTGAGGCTGGGATAGGAGCCTATTCTGGGCACGGAAGGCCTTGTTTACACAAGGATGCCAAAAAGCTCCCTAAGGAAGGATCTAAATGTAAACTCGTTTATGTGAAATGTGAAAACTAACTGTGAACTCACATAGTTGCCATCGCCCTGTGGCAGTACAGAACAGTCTGTCTTTTTATTTAGGCATCCCAAAGTCATCTGCAACCTGGATCTTTTTCTCAGCTGTATGTTCACAATGACTAAATTAAAAAGTCAAAACACGCAAAGAGCAAACTACACTGGACTAAATCAACCTTGAGCAAGAAATGCACAGTGACTGCTGCAGAATACATTGTGCTTCTTAAAGCCCAGGGACATTCAAATATTGTCAGTAGCACAAAAAGGTGCTTCTTTCCTTGCCTTGTGCATAGCAGGAGACAAATGAACTCTGACGTCTCATTGCAGATCATCACGGAACAACGACAACAAAGGTGCTCCATGTGCCGGCACAGGTTACTCATGCAACAACTACTTAGTCTAGCGAGAACAAGGGTGCCCCTCTCTATGAACCCTAAGTCTGGTTTATATAAAGTCTGATGTTTTCTTTCATAAGACTGCTGTTTCCAGAGACTGGTTTATTCTTGCTAGGATTAAGTAGATAGCAAGAATAACATGCTGCAGCATATGTTGCCAGCCAATTAAAGCGGATCGTGGCCTGACACTGATAATAGAGATTCTGCAGAATATTGTTCAGATTCCTAGACAATAAATCTTAGAAGTAATGTCTGGGATATTGTTCCAGTCCAATAGCATCTCTCAAACGTTTGTGCAATGGTATATTTATACAGCTAGTTTTCTTTGGAGCAATGGTCTCTCTAGACTGATCTAAGGAACTCAAAAGGTTGAGCCTTGAAGCCTGTCTTATTATGGTTCCTCTCTAATTAATCAGTACTGAAAACAAATAAGCAAATCACTAAAAAAAAATAAAAAAGACTGCAAAAACACAGCATAAATTTGTGAGTCATTTTTAAAGTCAAGAGTAATTCTTCTTCATAAGGATTTTGTATGAATCCACATACACTACTTACAGCCAGGGATTCCATCCTGACCTCATTTTATTTAATTACTGCATTATAGTTACAATAGTTTGTAATATTTAAGTCTCTATTTATTAACTGTTTTCTCTGCCTTTCTCTTATATGTTCTTGTTCTACAAGCATAAAACTTTCATAGTATGAACTTTTCTTCAAACTTCTATACACATAATCTTACTAGTACAGAAACATGTATATGTATCACAGTTACCCAGAATGACCACAAAGGCCTGTTCTAGAGATACAGGATGCGCCTAAGGAATAAGAGATTAACTCAACATCCATTTTCCACTCATGCTACTGTTGCTGAAAATAGCAATGGCAGGTTTTAGTGCTAGTCCCTGAAAGTGGGTGTTTCCAAGTGTAGGTTGCAGAAGATAACAAGACAAGTGCTGTCTACACTACCATTTCTGCCTTTAATGGGTTTTGTTTACTAGGTCTACATTTTCTCAATAAGGTTAGGTGTAACGTTGATAAATGGCTGAAAGTACAAGGCTACATGTGAGCAACCTGGGGCTTAACTGAGCTGTTCCACTCAACTGCCATACGATTCTAGAAGTCATTTCAATCACCTTGCACGAAAACCTGCTTTCTAGATAAAAGCTTGGCATTGCAGTTGAAATCTGAGGGCTAACACCCAACATCTGATCATTTTAAAAACAGATAACAATAATTATGCCTTTTTCTGTATTTTCCATTATTTTGAATTTCTTAGAATATGAAATATTTTCAGATGAAATATGGAACTAATAGTTATATCTTAAAATTTCAGACATCCCTCTGTTATAACTCTGAATAGGACTGTCAGTTGTAGAAGGACGTGTAGCTGAAAAGAAATTCCTGTAATGACGTCTTTTGATGTGTTCTGGGCCAGTGATGTGTCTTCCAATGCAATATTTTTTTCATCCTAAAAATGACTCAAGAAAAATCTCGCAACTCAAGGTTATAGGAACAAAGGCTGCCTTATTTGCCTTGATTTTTCTCCAGCAGAAGTGCAATACCATACATACTGCATAGACTGAAGCTGACTCATCTTCTAAGCAGACATCTATGCTGTTGAATGAATCAAGTACTCGTTTGTTAGCCTTTTGCAAGGGAAACCTTTTCACAAATCATGTAACTCTGCTAGTGAAGAGGGTCTTATTTTCAGGACAGATAAAGCAGATATATTGGTGGCTGGAAGCAAAGTTAAATGCAGCAAATCAAGCACCCTACCTGAACCAGTGACACGACAAACCCAGAGGCAACAATCAAGTCTGCCCAGGAGCTTGATTTTATCAGTGGGTTCCCAGGTAAAAGAAATACTCTAAATGGTTATGAAAGCACTTTCACAATACATGTCTTAGAGTACGACAAGATTCTTACTAAAACATAATTTGGATTTACAAAACATCCATCATCTGGATGTTTTGACTGATAAAGAGGTAGTAGAGGTTTCTCCTCAGAAACAGCTAGCAGACATCTGGATAAGCAACAACATCAATGTATTTATGCCTGTATGACTCAGCCCTAATGTCAGCTCAAGTTCACATAATACTCCTCTGAATACCCATAAACATGATAACTTGGCTACAGTCAAAAGCAACAGCAGTGGAAGTACCATGGAAGAGGGTCAAGAGCAGCAGCTGCTTTCCAGTAACACCAGCAAAAGTACAAGAGTTTTTATTTGCTAAATCTTGGTCAGTCAATAAAATGTCCTCTGTTTATATCTTCATCATTTAAAATACTCGTGAAACCTAAAATGTGCCTTCTGTATTGCAAGAGCAAGAACATATTACTGTATTTATATGCATTTCCATCAAAAACCTGCAATAAGCATCAATGCATCAGATCTCCCTTCTCCCCTCCCCCACCTCAGAATTGTTGAAAATGAGCTAGAAAATAGTTCACTAGTTGTCTGAAGGGAAACCCGCTAATTTTGGTGTAAATGATTGCTTGAGCACAGTTGTCTGACACTGAGCACTTATCCAGGCCTTTGGAAACCATGAATAAATTTCAATTGGGTATGCGTAGAGAAACTTCTACTGCACGGTGTGACGTACTAATATATATTTGCCTAGAAATCTAACACAGAGCTTAATAATGTAAATCTAATGTAGAAATTACTGGTGGAATACAATGTTCCTAATGAGCTATGTATTAAATATATGAAATAATGTGATGACTTTTAACTCTTGTAGTTAAAATGTTTTATGAAAAGTGGCTGGTCAGTAGAAACCAGTGCTGAACGTACTGTCCATGGATGACTTCGTCTAGTTTCACATCTGCGTAGATCAATTCTGAGTGACATTTTTGAGTGAAGTAGGAGTATTCTAGCAGGAAGAGCTCATTATATCTGGTAAGAAACAGTTCCTTTCAGTGTTGCGTCAAGACCATATTGAGATCTACCCGTAACATTTTTATGACATCCACTTGCTCTATGAAAATGGTGCAAGTTGATTTCTACTAATTATGTTCACAGGGAAATGGATTTCAAGAGCCTGCAATACTTTCCAGAAATGTTTTTTGCCTTCAAAAGACGACAAGCTTTGCAAATTGCACCACAGGTTTTGCCTAGCCTGCTAAAGCCACTATGCATTATTGAGATTTTATCAGTCTAATTAGAGGCCTGATTCTGCATAATGGTTTTTGTGCTTCCCAAAGTCACAGGTTTCAAATAAACAGGTGATGACCTCCATGACTGCAATGCTACAGTTCTGGATAGGACCCATAATGAAACAATTAGCATTAAAAAAACCAGCATAAAACTTGTGCTTATTAGGCTTCACCAGCCTTTCTCTGGGCCGCGTTGTTTAGAAACGATTTATAGGGAAGAAAAGAGGAAAGAACTGTTGGTGAAGTGAATGCAAACGGTTTCATGAGACAGGTAAGATTTGTGTGACTGTACATCTATACAATCTAAATTCCTCATGCTGCAGACAGCTGCCATAGATATCTCTTACTTAGCACACAGGTGTATCAAAAAAACACTTCAGGTAATCGAAATATTATGTAGACTATTAAGAGCCCGATCCAAAGCCTATCGATGCCAGCAGAAAAACCAAAGTGTCACATGCTATGTATGTTGAGTAGTCTGAACTGTAATACTAGAAGTACCTTATTTCCTTTGGAGAAGCCACAGACAACCCCAAAAGGCCATAAGAAACAAAATCCTTAAGAAACACTCCGGAGCAGCAATTTTTGGTGAAGAACACCATCAAACACTTATTTTCTTCTGAAAAATCAGAGCAGTCACTTTATTCATATGTGGAAACACAACCTCCCCGCTCTGTTTAATGTCACAAAAATGCTAACTGCTTATGGGGGAAATATTAGATCAATGCTAAAAAACAGCTGGGAAAGACCAGGGGAAACATTGCACAAGATCTGCAAGTACTTTGTGGAATATTTAGTTGGCACTTTCCTGGAGTGTTTGTGAGCATTTTCTGATATTTCTGAAAGCATGCTGGGAAAAAGTTATGGGAAAATAACAGTCAAGTAGTAGAGCCATATGAAAAAAATCAACAACAAATAGTAATGAAAGAAGTTAATTTATCCCCCAGATAAATCAATGCTAAAGTAGAAATCGACTGTGTGCAATAGGATTTCTTCCTAGGAAAGCACAAGGCTAAGCTGCGTGTTGTTTCTATAATCAGTTCCCTTCACTACTCCTCCCACCAAGTTGCTAGCTTCCAGCAGCAGATGAGAGAGGCATCAATGTGTCTACTTGTTTCAAGAAATCTGCCAGTCTCCTACCTTCCTCCCTCTTGGCCTATCATTAACTTAAATCAGCTTTTGTGGATTTTCAAGAATGCATGCACTGTTTTAATGAAAACAGCTGGCATTCTGTTGTGCAGAACCAAGTGGCATTTAAGCAATCTATGTTCACTAGAGTTGTAGTTCTCTCCTCAGATCTTATCACTTGAGATATATTTCTTCTTCACAATTTTAAGTAGGATTAAACACCCCTCTCGCCGTGTCCTGCCCCATGTGGGACAGTCTTTCCAAAGAGGAGAAGCAGCTTCCCCCAACACAGCAGCTTCCCTAACACTGCACAACACAGCCTCCACACCTCTCCACTTTACTCTTTTGAAGTTTTCTCCATAGGTTCACAACTTTTAAAGGTATGTCGACCATATCTTGCAGCCTCCTCTGCTCCCCTTTTCCGCGTCACTTCAACGTTGCCCTCCTGTGCAGAAACCTCAGTGTTTGAGAATAGACATAGTCTTTGTCATCATGACAGACTTGACTCTAGAGACCAAATTCTGCAAAACGCCACCAACAGCGTGCAGACACAGTTTGAGCATTAACATTTACCAGCCAAGGCCCCAGAAGGGTGTATATTCCAGTAAGAAGCCAGCCCCTTGAGCAATATAAAAGGCCTGCCAAGGACAGCCAAGTAAAACCAGATGCTGTGAGTTGGAAAGACACAGAATGGTAGTCACACTGGTAGGCAATGTGAGATGAGAAAATAAGGACAGGACAAGGAAATGAGTGGAGAAGTGAAAGAAGAAACAAAAGAAGAGCATCAGGGAGAGCACTGACACGGGCAGTATGAAAAAAACATACGACTGGCTATGTAGGAAAGTAAAGTAAGGAAGACATCAGTGCAAAAAAAGAGAAAAATGGGGTTTAGGCATATATGACCAAACTACTGCTAACTGTAATACAGTTGGCTGCATCACAGGTACTTTAGTAATTGGGATCTGTTAGACAAGAATGAATGATCTCCAAATGTTTGGAAAAATATGGCAGTATGAATCACAGTATTTGACTATATAAAAAAAAATAAACCTATGACCTTACCATTATTACCTAGTTTTACTTTTGCCATTAGTCTAAATGGTGCCATCCTATTTCAATCTGTTTGCCTTCAATAAATTCCTGATAACTGCATATGTGCTAATTTTACACAGTAGAGGTCAATACTGTACTTTTATATGATAACTGAGGCTAATACTGAGGGAATGGCAAATGTACAACTTAAACAAATTTCAGCAAATTGAAAGAGCTTTGCACACCTCCTGAAATAATTCCTAACAGCAGTTCAGCACACTAACCTTTGCCTTTAGAATTGCTATAGTCAGATAAATCATTTAACTCTACCATCAAGGCTGTTACCTTTGGCTTTTTCCATTACTTTCTGTCTTGTTATTCAATGACTTAAATCAGTCACTAGAGCCTACTTCATCAAGCTTCAATAATCTATAAAACAACAATCTATACAATGTTTTTCTCATGATTTTTCACCAGTCAGTGCAGTTTTCTTTACAAACATTACTGAATTTCTCTTTACATTGCAGGGGAAAAAAAAGTAAACTTCCACAGTGGCTAATGAAAAAAGTATTGGAAGGCATAAAGCTATTGCAGAATAAACCCACATCTTTAGGCAATACCTGCCTTCAGAACCAAATAAATCAGTATTCAGAGACTGGGCTAAAGGGACAGGCTTTGGAGCTTGAGTTACTTGGAGCGGTAGCAGTACACATCCACTCTGTCTGTATATAGCCAGAAACACAGTGCGGAGCCACCAGTGCCTCACATCTCAGGGTGACACAACCAGCCTGCTCTTCGCTACAGGTTTTATGACCAAAAAACAGACGGAATAGGAAAAGCACCTCCCATCCCCAACATACAGCTGTTTAAGTAGGAAGTGTCAGGAAGGTCCTTGCAGCAAATTTTTGAAGATGCAGGATGCTAGGTGCAGTTACAAGCCATAGCTCACAAATGGTAAGCAGGTTTTTGCATTGGCCTTAAGTACCCTAGGTGAAGTCTCCCTGACTTTATGGCACACGGTCCTTTTACACAGAGCAGTTATTCTAACCGGAGCATGGAAAAATCTTGTAGTAATCTCTATAAATGCTGTCTAATGGAATATGAATTAGCAGAAGATGTAGAGTAGGTATGGGACCAAACTCACAATGTCTTCACTGTTAGAAAGCAATGTATGAACATAGAGTGTAAGCCATCATATTGAAAACGATAATCTTCCTAAAATAGCCTGCAGGAGCAAACAGCTACAGAAAGGGATTTGTTACCAATAATAAAACACTCCGTATTAGTTACTAGTCAGATCTTCTCCTGATGTTTAGCAGGATTCTCAGCTTTGCAGTTTGGGAGAAAGCCTTGATCCTAAATTAATTACTGAGCTTTCAGCCTCCTAGTTTAGCTACACGGTGAAAAACATGAGATGCAGTGAAAGAGAAGGGAGAAGAGAAGCAGTACCTGTGGAACTGCTATTCAAACCATTTTCACAATTTTATTGCCATTGTAATATCAACAGCAAATTTCACTGAGAAGTATAAAAGTGGTGCAACTTGATTAATTCTGGAGCTAGCCATGTCAACATATTTTTTGGAAAAGTCAGGGATATAACATTAAAGATTCCTGCACACCCCACCCCCCCAGCTCTTTTCCTGGAGGAAGGCTTGGTCCAAAGGAGCCACGCAGTGGCAGACCAGCATGCTTAGTGCATGAACCTCAGCTCTGCTTCTGACACGTGTCTGGCGAGGCTGTCGCTAGCTGTTAGTTATCTTACCCTACTTCAGGCCCTGCAAATGTCTCTACTCCTTTATCTATATGCTAGGGTTTGGAACAAACTGTGAAGGACACTAACTAGTAAAAGTATGAAAAGCAAGTGAGAAACAGTGACCATAAATAGCGGAATTTGTGACCTTGTAGGTGTCCCCAACACCACTTAACCCAGATACAAATACAGCTCTCTGAGGACACAAACACATCACAGCTCCCACACGGGACCCACATTGCTCTCCACAGAGGTCTCCTCACCTCCTAGAGGATGCCACCCGCTCCCTCTGGAGCCTCCGTTTGTTTCCTTCTCTTTTCTTTATGATACCCACAGCATTTCCTAGGACAGAAACGTCCATCCCCATCTCCATCCCCCTCTCTACCAAAGCAGCCAATCCTACTCACAGACATATGCCCTGGAGAGAGAAAACTAGCCATATGCTGAATATGGAGCGTGGTCCTCATTTCAAACTTGACTTACTTGGATTTCCACGCTGGTCCTCTGCTCTAAACCATCTTCTCTTCTCCAAAATCAGAAGCTGCAGCCTCATTAGTAAGTTCTCCTAAAAACCCAAACAAATAAAAACCAGTCACCTTCATGCTCTTGGTGACTTGTCCTTTATATTATTAGACCTCATTGAAAAAGCTAAGATCAAAGACTGTCTTTGACAACAGTCCTTGTTTTGCTTTTAATTAAAATATAGCAAAGTGATGATAACAATACAGCTAATGCTAATTTTTCAGATAACATATTTTCCTTGTGTTTTTATGTGGCATCCTGGTTAACAAAATGTTTTCTTCTTCCAAACTTTCAGAATCAAAAATTTTATAAATTTCAATACAATGTTGAGAAACAAATTGTACAGAAAATTTACCCTTGCATTTAGAAAATGTAAAAAAAATGTGGATAATATTTCCTCATGATGATCTGTTTCTAACTTTTTACAGTGACAACAAATTTGACATTTCAAGGACTTTTCCGAAAATCCTGCTTTTATTTTTTCAGTCGGATCTAGTATTTATATTAAAACCTGTTTTGCCAAGAGGCTCACATTCTGTCACTGACAAACATAGCAGAGACTGCCAAAATAAAAAGATACTACTTTTCTTCATTTTAGAACATTTGTCAAGGTTCAGAAGAGATCTTAGAAACACCAACTATACTTTTAAACTAAATGTCTAAAATATTAAGTACGTCCTGAAATTTCATCAATATTGCAAAACCACAAAGGGGGGGGGGGGGGGGTGGTGGTGTTGAAAGCTGCCTAGATCAAGGCATTTGAAAAACAAAAATAAGGCTAAAACTGAAACAGTTATGAACACTACACAAAATGTTTTTCATTAGAGCAAGATAGCCATGAATATTAATATTTAACTATGTAAACTGAATGGATCTGATGCAGCATCTTGTGCAGCAGGACTGCACTCAAGTTCTGTGGTGCTAAAAGCACAAATATGGATTTTAAAAGCTCCTGACACTCCACATCATTGCACAATTAGGATGTTACATAAAACAGCCACAAGCAGAGAGGCCTTGGAGGTCTCTGTACCTACTCAGCCATCACTCCTCAAGAAATTTAAAGCTCCTGAAGGACTCGGCTCATGCAAAGCTGGTAAGTCTTCATAACTTCAAGTGTGTTCTTCTCTTTAAAGAGATAAAAGCCCCAAACCTCTTCATGTTTAAAAAAAAGTACCTTTTGCTTCTTAACATCAAAACTGGGTTTGTTCAGTAGCTAGGATGTACCTTCTTTATTTTTCTAAACTGAGTGACCTGTCTCTAGGTCACACACAACTCCTGTCATTTGCACTATTTCGAATTGAGAGTAAATATTGATGCATATTAATGAGAAAAATAAAGGCTTGACCTAGTATAAACTTAGCATATGACTTATTAATCCACTGCCTTAATTCAACAGGGACTAAATTCTTAAGATCTTTGATCGTTAATATTAATCAAAACTTTAACTTGCATCAAGAGGTTTTCACACTGACTTAACAGTTCCCCGACTCTAGCTTTCCTGGCAAACATGTCACTGATTTAAGATCCCTGAATACAAACATTAGGCTTTCAGGAATAGATCTGTAGCTGTATGCATACTTTGGATTTTCTGATGTGGGAAGTTTCCTACAGGCATCTTCACTTTCTATCCCATGTATATCTATCTGCTCTTTCAAGCTCATCATTTCTCTAAAATGTCACTATGACGTTATTGCACATCTCTGCATAGGCTGGGATAAACAGTTGCAATACACCAAGCAGAACACTGATGCAAAATCTTCCCACATGAAATGTTTCAGCACTTAAAGGATATAACTCTGGTAAGCTCTCGTTGAGCTCCCAGAGTGAAACGAAGAGCACACATACCAAAAAGCAATTCTCAACCTTTCCTATCAAAAGTCCAGACCACACGAGACGTTTTCAACCTGCATACCCAGTTTGATGCCCATCCTAGCCTGATCAAAGTAGGTTTTTTAAAAAAGGATTAAACTTATTTTTGTTACAGTATTTATAATCACCTATTTCAATTATTAAAGCTTTCCTAAAATTGCACACAACTTCTTTTTTTTTTTCAATTGGCACATTCCACACACTCATCGTATTTGCTTCTTCTCACCAGGCAAATTTTGTCACATCTCTGCTTTAAATTCACGAAGGCTTGTTACACCTCTCTACACACAGCTTCATTTTATCCCAACTCCCCTCCCAACAAGAAATAAGGAAACAACTCTGAAATCACTGCTTACTATTTTAAGCACTGGGACCTTCTTTTAAAAAACTGGTGTTTTAGAACAATATAAATTCCACAGAAAAGCCAAGAGCACCGAAATGAAAAGGCTTTCTTAAGGCACCACCATTTTCCAACACACCTTGATTATTTAAAAAAAAAAAACAACCCCTCAATTGGGATCAAATTAAAGGTCATCAAGTTCAGAATCCTGTCTCTAAGAGAAATCAGCTGGGGATACTCATCTTGCACAGATAATGGCACAGTCTGTTTGCAGTGATTCTCTCCCAGCTTCAGGCAATGAGTAATTTAGAAACTTCTAGAGACAGAGGTCAGTAGCAACAGCTGGACTTATCATCCAAAGATGCTCTGTGCCCTCCCTGAACCCATATATAGCTGTGGCCTCTACAACATCCTGCTGTAGTGCTCAGCAGGCAAAACAGGATTCTCTAAATGTTTTGTTTCTATCTTGGAGTTCACCTGATCCAGAATGTAAGGTTTTTTGTGTTTTTTTTTTACTTAATGGTCTGGGCTTTCCACTAGGCTTCTGTTTTTGAACAAAGGCATATGTTTTAAAAGGGATTTTTTCCTTGGTTTATAAAACTGTAAACAGTGCTGTAAATACATAAGCAAGGCAACTGCTTACCTAACGAAACAGTGGATGATGACAAAAGCCTGCTTGTCAAATACACCTTGTACAAGTATTAAGAACTGTTCATTTTGGAAACAGTACAAAAGCATCCTGAGATAAAGCAGTGTTGCTGATGTGGAAAAAAACAGTAACATTCCACATCATTCACAATCATCCTGACAGTATGAAAGGTGAATTACTTTCCATTCCTGTTCTTGAAAACAATATTATTTTTCACATTTTAAAAGAAAAGAGTTGGACTTCAAGGCTTTCAGAAATGCTTCTATGTGAATGCACAGTCACAGGTAAAGTTTCACCTCTTCTTTTATGGTGCCATATAGCCAATTAAGGGCAATCCAAAGACTCTCAGATTTGTCAGCTAAATACAATCCCAAACACCTACCCATGCAAAATGCCACATGTGTGAGTACTGTCTGACAGGTCTGCAACATCCATGTGCGTGAAGAATGGGGAAAAGATGCTCAGTAATTTGTGTTCACTGAGCATTCTCCATTCTCTGAAACATGGGCTGACCTCCACTATTACTAAATTCATCGAACACGCTCCTACAGAATATGCCTCTAAATTATGGCTTGCATTTTATGTCCCACCCATTACCATTGAGTTAATTACAGTCTGGATTTAAACATTATCATTAGTTACAACATGTAAGATGTGTGAAAGGGAATTAGGCATATATAATGTCAGTTCTCTCTCTCTAAATTGTTTAACTAAGGGAGGAAATGACAAAAAAATTATATAGTACAGAATGTGGCGTCTGCATCATAATTTGATACCTACTGCATGTTTTTATATTGCTGAGGAAATTTAAAGACGCAGTGTTTGTGGCCATAGGACTGGATACTGAATGCTTGCTGGGACACAGCCTCCACCGACGTTTGGAATCCTTGTGTAGTTTCAGGCAAGCAGTGGTCAGGTCTGGGCCTCAGTCTCGTAACGCACATCACAGACTTACAGCAACTGCTCACTAAAACTGGCTCCAGTACCAACTAAAGAACAGCCCAGGAAAAGCAGAAATCAATTTCTAGCACTCAGCTGAAGACTTACTGAATTACAACGGGCACTTCTATTAGCCCGCCTTTCATTAAGCCCCGTCTGAAAACACGGCTAATTCTCCTTTACCACAAAGAGGATTGTTCATAATAAAATGTGTAATAAACAACTTCAAGACTCTCAAACACTGTGGTGGTAAACTAATGTAACTATTCAGACAAAGAGCACTCAACACAGTTGACTAACCACATTTCCTAAAAAGCCCCAGAAATAAGAACATTATTTTATATTTTTCCTATCCATATTGATACAGGAATGTATACTTACAGCCAAAGCTCTTGTGAACCTTGCCTCTCAATTATTTGTAAGTAGAACATAAGCTTTACTATGCGTTACGTGAAGAGATGAGAACAAAGCCCGTTACGAAATAGGCTCAAAGGATGCCACTCCTTCAAGTACGTGTCTGAAAACAGCTAGATTTCTGGGGCAGTGAAATAACTCTTAAGCAACTACATAAAAATATGTATGGAACGTCAAGAAAGGATGTTCATGTGCTATCTTTTATTTCTTGCTTAAATGTTTCTACTGAAACAGAGGGATTTGATTTGGATTTTTGATGCAGCTTGTCCTGTTGCTAATACACAATTTACTTTAAGCATCCATTTTAATATTTTATCGACCTTCTACTCATACATGTAAACCCCTGAAATCCTAGCTCAACTGCCAAGCCAGAGCCTAATCTTTTGCAAAATATTTAATATAAATGTCATATAAACCATTATCATTATGGACTGTCTCTACTGTGGTTGATACGGACTATGCTCCACCATTACAAGACTGACATTTTATTTGGTCCACGTTGGCCAGCTCTTCGGTGTGTCTTCTATTAACGCAAACTTCTGTCTCTATCAGCAGTAAAAACAAGGGATTGAGGCAAATGTAATTGAATTTTAATGACAGGAGCTACACATATAGATAAAGAAAAACATGTAGAACATACATAGTATGGGAAAGGTTATAAAATGTCATAGAACACAGAATCTTTCCAATGTATAACTCTACAGCGCTTCAGTGCTTGGCAATGAATAAAATGTTGATAAGATCTTGACATTTTAGATACATTTTAAATATACTGCATGTATCCAAAATACACTAAACATATTTTAAATATTCTCAGAACCACTGTTTCAGTTTCCAAAAAGCTCCAATTCATGAACTAAGTGCATGAGGAAGACAACATTACATTGGATGTGTCCTCTCAACCTTAGAGGGTTTCCCAGAATCAAGTAAGGCAGAAGAATGACACAGATGATTGCCATAGAGAGGGCTTCGACTCTTTCTCTGCATTACCTAATGGTTTCTATGTTTTTAAAAGCTAACTGATAAAAAAATAAAAGAAATAGAAAGAACCAGAATCTTCTTGCAAAGATCTCATAATCGTAAAATAACGCTAAACTTTACGAACAAAAGGCAAATGAAGAAGTACTTCAAATCAAACTGCATTTGATTTTATGTGAGTTTGGAAACTTCACAGCAGCAGAAAAAACCCAGCAGACTGAATGAAACATACTGCAAAAACCTGTGAGAGTTGCCACTGTGTCTGTGCTACATCCCAAAGTACAAACGGACATGCCCTCACCCTTCTTATGACAGGATAAGGAAAGTTAAATGACAGAGCTCTTAACAGTCCAGTAAGGGTCCCAACCCAGTACACTACCTCTGATGATGAGAGAACTGACTACATAAAAATTACCTTCCTCAGCTGTGGCAATGTAATTTCAGCCCTGGTGGCAATACGCTGGAAACCAAACCTCTTTCCAGTTTCAGACCTCAGGCTTCGAAAATAACATTAAAGGCTCATGTCGAGAGGCTGCTTTTTAAACATTTTTTTCAAGGGAGAACTGAAATAGAAGTATCTCCAGTAGAGAAAGCTCCATTTGTGCCTTCTTGTGTAGATAATAGCAGCAGGGAGAGGGGAACTTCAATTCCCTGTCAGCACTCTGAACTGTACTCTCAATCCAAGACCACAGTGGCCTTCAAACGTTTTAATGTAGAAATAAAGCATCTATTCCTACATAAATGTCACGTTAAAGTATATCACAGAATTCTGCACACCATCTGCCCAGCCATGACTCCAAATGAAAATGTTATTCAAGTTCTTGCCTATATTTTCCATCCAAATATTTGTATAGTTTCAAATAGCCTAAGGAACCTGGTACTGACGTCATTCTTGCTGAAATCCATAAAAGCTCTGCCTCTGGCTTTGACAGGAATGGCCTTGAGCATCCTGTAGCGACAACTTTGAAATACTAAACCAGAACTTCCACTTCTATCGTTGAAGGAAGTAATGTATTTCTATTGCTGTTTACAACCATCCTGAATTCATGAAGCACTTCATAAACTCATGTAAAGAAGGTCGTAAGGTGGTGGTCACATGGGGCACTAATTTAGAGCAATTATCTTAAAACACACTATTCAGAAACAGTTGCATGTATGGATTTCCCCATCAGACAAGGTTCGATACAGCAGCTGCCACAATGAACACCAATTCTCAAGTCACTCATTTGTACTACCTGCATCCCCAGACCACGTACTCTAAAGTTTTATTTCAGATAAAATGCCCACAGAAAAGACTAGATGCCGTGATTAGTAACAGCTATCCAAGCTTTTGTGACAAACTGCAAAACAACGGTGTCCTACTAGCAAAGTCTACCAACATTACAGGCGAAGCATGGAGAATCAGCAGCTTGCACAGCGGGCGGTCCAGGTGGTTGGAGGAAGGAGAGAGATGTGGCATTGCAGCAAGAGCGGTAAGAGAGAGGAGGAGAGGAATCCTGAGGAGGCAGAGATGAGAAAGAGGAGGAAGAGGAAAAAGGCAGTGAAGCACAAGAAGAATGGGATTCACTACTACAGATCAAATAGAATAATCAGAAAGTCGGTAATACACATTAATTAAACTTTATCTCCATGGCCCTGGACTGCACAAGACCTTCAGATGGAGCTAACAGAAAACCTGCATGCACAGTCCTATATTGTTTATTTATTTTTAAACAGAACAAATCTGTAAAAAATTCCTTTAGCTAGGTATATAACCCTAAATATGTGATGCACACTTTCTTTAGTAGGGCAGTGTATACAGCCAAAAGCAACCTTAAGCTTTATGGAATGTTAATAATCAGAATGAAATGAGTACTACAGATGGAATTCATATTTGAAAAGTGAAAACCCTTCATAGTAAAAACTACTTGCCTGAGACTGCATTGGGAACATAGTTGTGTAACCGCTAGTCCGTTACTTTCTAAAGGTCACTTACAGACAAATCATCATCCCAGACGTTCAGAAAATCATTTTACTATGATACAATAGGCATGTACTAAATAAAGGTCATTTCAAACTGAAGTTTCTAGTTGGGCTTCTACTTCGCCATAAAGCAAAACACATTAAAAGAACAATTGAGCTGGTATGTGGCTTTAGCGCATGTGAGAATTCTGCTCCACCATCCACAATGAACAAAGCTGTTCTCTTTTATTGCTTTTTTCAGTGCTTGAATATCTGCCTTGTAAGAGAAATTGGTTTTGCCTAATGCTGTGTCTGGTACTTCAGGTGTGGTCTGGCTAGCTTTTTATAGCATATTCTGGAGTGCTTTTAAATCATCGCCAGGCAGAAACAGATATCAAAAGCGGTAACCTTTTCTGATCCCCCCCACTTACATCCAAGTGGCATTAATGGGACATTAATAGGCTATGCAAACACAGAAAAAATGTATCCCTTTTCCGTAAGGCTTGGAGCAGCACTGCCAGGCTGCTCTGCACTTTTCCTCACCGTTCGTGTAAGGCCGTCCCACCGAAGCACTGCTCAGCCCAAGCCCGAAGCAGCTCGACTAGAGCTGACCCTGGCGGCTGCTTCGCACCGCACCCTCTCCCAGCGTCCCCGACTTCTGCCAACAGCCCCGCCACCCTGCGCTGGGCCAGCCGCCCGCTCGGCACCAGCAGCACCTAAAACTGATGGATTCACACTCCTCCTCCCTCGCCTAGTCCTACCTTGTCACACCGCACCGGGCCCCAGCCTCTGCCCGCACCACCTCCCGCCCCCCACCCTCATCTCCCGCTCCCCTCCTCTCCCACCGCTTCCCCACGGCCGCCCCCTCTGTCCTGCCCTCCTGTCCCGCACCGCGCCTGTCCCGCACCTCTACCGTCGCGCACCCCTCCCGT
The DNA here is from genome assembly GCF_023634085.1 of Falco cherrug. NCBI lineage: Eukaryota > Metazoa > Chordata > Aves > Falconiformes > Falconidae > Falco > Falco cherrug. The sequence goes on along the minus strand of NC_073700.1, from coordinate 20,224,085 downwards.
CCCTAACCTCACCCTCCCGTCCCGCACCCCTCCTGTCCCGCACCCCGTGCCCTGCACCCCTCCCGTCCCTAACCTCACCCTCCCGTCCCGCACCCCTCCCGTCCCGCACCCCGTGCCCTGCACCCCTCCCGTCCCTAACCTCACCCTCCTGTCCCGCACCCCTCCTGTCCCGCACCCCGTGCCCTGCACCCCTCCCGTCCCTAACCTCACCCTCCTGTCCCGCACCCCGTGCCCTGCACCCCTCCCGTCCCTAACCTCACCCTCCTGTCCCGCACCCCTCCCGTCCCGCACCCCGTGCCCTGCACCCCTCCCGTCCCTAACCTCACCCTCCCGTCCCGCACCCCTCCCGTCCCTTCCCTAACCTCACTCTCCTGTCCCGCACCCCTCCTGTCCCGCACCCCGCGCCCTGCACCCCTCCCCGTCCCGCCCCTCACGGCACCCCCTGTCTGTCACCGCCCCCCGTCCCCCCGCCCGGGGCCCCCCCCTCAGGCACGCCTCGCCCGCCGCCCCGCTCCCGCCCCTCGCCCCATCCCGAGGCTCCCGGTTACCTGCCACCGCCCGCTGCGTGCGTGCGTGCGTGGGTGTGTGCCCGGCCGGAGCCCACCGCCACCCCCTCCCCCCCGCACAGAGCCCCCCCCTTGTCCCCGGGCCGCGGACCCGCGGGGGGACCCCCGGGGCGGGGCGGGGCGGGCCGCGCGCGGCGGCGCTGTGCGCAGGCGGCGGCGGGAGAGCGGCACCGGCGGCGCGCGGGGCGGCGGGGCCGGCGGCAGCGGCGGGACCGGGCCGGGCGCCCCGGGACAGAGCGGCCGCGGCGGCTTCCCGGCGCCCTGCGGCTCGCGCGGGGCCGCGGTCCCTCCCGGGCGGCGGCGGCGGCAGCTCCCGAGACTTATTTATTACCGGGTTTTGCCTCCCCGTCCCGTCCCCGCGCTTCGGTTGCTTCGGCTGGGCTTTTGCTATTATTTTTGTAATCATTTCTACCCACGCCCGCCTTTTTTTTTTTTTTTTTTTTTCTCTTTTTCCTTTGCTTCTGGCAAAGCGGCGGGAGGATGGGGTTCGAGCTGGACCGCTTCAGCGGGGACGTGGATCCCGACTTCAAATGCAATCTCTGCAACAAAGTTCTGGAGGACCCGCTGACCACCCCCTGCGGCCACGTCTTCTGCGCCGGCTGCGTGCTGCCCTGGGTGGTGCAGCAGGGCAGCTGCCCCGTCAACTGCCAGCGCATCTCCACCAAGGAGCTCAACCACGTCCTGCCCCTCAAGAGCCTCATCCTCAAGCTGGACATCAAGTGCGACAACCACGCGCGGGGCTGCGAGGCGGTGGTGCCGCTGCAGCACCTGGGCGAGCACGCCGAGACCTGCGACTTCTCCCCCGCCAAGTGCCGCAACCGCGGCTGCCGCCAGGTGCTCAACCTGCGCGACGTGGAGGCGCACATGCGGGAGCGCTGCGAGGCGCGGCCCGCCGGGCTCTGCGAGCAGGGCTGCGGCCTGATGCTGACCCACGGCGAGCGGCGGGCCGGCGGGCACGGCTGCCTGCGCGCCCTGCGGGCCCACGGAGCCGCGCTGCAGGCGCGGGCGGCGGCGCTGGAGAAGGCGCTGAAGAAGGAGGCGCTGCGCGCCGGCAAGCGGGAGCAGTCGCTGCTGTCGCGACTGGCGGCGGCGCAGCTGGAGCTGCAGGTGACGGCGCTGCGGTACCAGAAGCGCTTCACGCAGTACAGCGCCCGCCTCGACGCCCTGGCCCGCGCCCGCGCCGCCTCCCCCGGCAAGGTAAGGGGGGCCCGGCGGCGGCCCTGCGCGCTGCCCGCCCGCGGGGAGGGAGGGGGGTGCCCCGGGCAGCGGGGGGGCGGCGGGGGCCGCTCGGGGGCCGCGTTCCCGCGTGGGGCTGGGGGGGCCCCGCGGGGGAGGGGGGCCCCGCCCGGCCGCGTGCGCGGGTCCGGCCCGCGGAGCCCCCCCCCGCCCCCTGTGAAAGAGCTGAGCTGTGGGCTCTCATAGCCGCGACGTACCGGCTTCCATATGGATGTGTTTTCTGATGTGACCATCGCTGATATCTGGACCCCATATGGCAATTCGCACATCAAAATACCAAGGTCACAGTAGTATTATGCTTTTCTTCATTCTCTCCCCGAAGAAAACTCTAAACAGCAAAACTGGAATTTCCAGGGCTGCGAATGGTATTAAACCACCAGAAATCGACTCCCAGGAGTAACACAAAGCGGAGTGAATTGGAAGAGGCTGTTGCGACCCAATGCTTTCCAGACCCTTAGCTCACCTAGCATCCCAGAATATGGCTTCCTACAAAACACAGCCTTGAGGATTAACTATTACGGAATTCGGACACCTTGCCAGCTATTTCATGTTCTGAAGCCCTAACATCCATGTCCAAATACAAGACATCCGCTGTGCACTTGTGTTTCTTTTTTCCCAGGGTCTCGCAGGGTTCTTTAAAAGCTGAGTTTAGGAGGAGAGAAATTAACTTGACTTCAGCCTTTCAGAATTAGACCGTTTATAAAATGACCAGAATCAAAAGCCAGAGCTACAACAATCCCTAAGTTTTAATTAGAATGAGGCTCCCCAGTGAGGGAAGCCAGAAAAGCCAATTATCTTTTAAATGAAGACATTCAGAGTCCTCCCTATGACCTGGAATGTGCTACCACAGACACAGCAGTATTAAACTGTTCAGAACTGTCAAACATCTGTATTCACACCTTTGGTAATGTTGAGGCTCTAAAAGCTGTGTAAAGGAAACAAAACTTCATGGTAGAGTCTCTTTTTCTCCCTCCCCCGCCTTGTTTTTTTCTTGCTCTTTAGACATCCAGAGCAGAACAACCCAGCATGTTTTGCTAACTCAAACCAGAAATAATATTGTATTGCTAAATGTACTGTTTTAACTTCTGGCAATACTAGGTGGGGTGCTGGTTAAAATCTTAGTAAAACTGTTAAAAATAAATCAGGGGTTCACATTCATATCAAGATTCGGGACAGTTCTCCCCTGTCTCCTCCCTTTCTTACAGCCGCTGGACTTTGCAGTGGCACGCTGCAGAGCTTTCTGCTCCCACAGCTTAGCGCACAGCTGCCCCCGCTCCCTCCTGCACTGCTGACTCCGTACGGTCCTGCTGTCGGAAATCATGGCGCTGAATCTCTGCCTCCACGTCTCTGATCTGAACCTGAAAGCACACCTTTATTCTCTTGCTGCCCCTCCTTCATTTCTTTGTGGCTAGTGTGGGTAATGTCACTTTTGCATTATTTAGCTCCGTAACATCTCGCAAGGTGCTATTAGTGTGAAAGGTGCTACCTCAGATAGATGTAAATGTCCATGGTACGTAGTTTCCAGCAATACTTTTTATCAAATTTATGGATACAGCTGGCTGAGACAACTGTGCTCGTTTTCAGCCGTATTACAAAAGGCTGTTATACAATTTTCTGAAGCAGCGCCTAATCTGAAGAAAGCTGGAAGGTGTCGTGTCACCACAGACTTGTGGTCTAGCGGTCAATCAATTACATGTCTTTCACAGCATTTTGGGCAGCTTTCCAATACTAACAGCTTTAGTCTGCCCAGCTCCCAAAGAAGTACAATCAGGAAACTTGCATCTTTGTGCACTAGAGTTTTTTAAAAGACCCATGGTAATCACCTAGTGCAGGGGATGCTTTACCAATTTTGGGCTATGGCATGCTTCCAGGTTTTTACTCTGGGGTTATTTTCTCAGAGACGCTAGCGTAGCCTGTGCAGTGCACGATGCAGATTGTAACACTCAGCAGGGCATGCATACTTGCCTAAGGGTTAGGTCCCTGAACACATGGATTATGTGCACGATAATGTGGAATAACTGATTTCAATTTCAGAAGCAATTGCGTATTCAAAGCATGCAGCGCCTTTGCTATAGTTATTTAATTATGATCATTATTCATATTTCATGTATTTTTTATAAGATGCAATTGTTTGGTCTGTGTTAAAACACAAGCAGGCCTGGCACTAACAAACCGGGTTCATAGGTTAGATGTGGCAATTGCAAAACTTACAGTAAGATGTTCTGACTCCTCAGTAGATGAAGAAGAAGGATCTTCTGATGGATCTCCCTGCCTGATGGTTGCTTGTTGCTACAGATGTAGGACCAATCTAGAATAAATCAGATGACGTATCCTCTAGTCAAAAGAGAAGAAATGCCCACGTACAGTTCTGTTTAAATGCTTAGTTAAAGGAGAGGTACAATGTTGAGGGACATTAGGCCATTCATGAAGGACTCAAATCTGTGGTCTTTTGGCAGGGTCAGGCTTTTTCAGCAGCTGTGGAGACCCAGGTCTGGGTTTGCCTTAGCATAGACTTCCTTTGTGATACTGCATGAATAGCACAGCTTTCCTGCACTTCAATCTCCCAGTTCTGAAGTGAATTTTATAACACTGCCATAACTATCTTTAGAGAAGACATACACAAGATACATATTTTACACACACACTCATCTGTAAATGTCTCACCATTTAGTAAGTCCCTTAAAGAGATAGATGTGCCTTAAGTGACTCCAGTTGTGTTTTCCATGTGTATTCCCTGCCACTGAGGGAGCATTTTAATTTTACTGTGTATTTACTGGATGTCTGATCTGTGCTCATTCCAAAAGGCAAATCTGAAGGTTTATTTGGAAAACAACTATTCCTTGGTGGGAAGAGGTGAGGCTTATTGTGGACAAGCTTGAAGAGGGAGTGGTAGGGAAGATGGTGTGTCTTACTCAAAATTAGTATTTCCTTTGATCAGACATGTCAGTCCTGAAACATTGAAGCCTAAATAATCAAGAAAAACCTCATACTGTTCAAGTAGTGCTTAATTCTTGCTGAAACGTACCACTGTTCACAGCTATTGATAAGCGGATCTGGTCATTCCTTTGTGTACACAGCCATCAAAGTCCTTTGGGAAGAACTGAGCGGTGAGAATCGGCAGCAGCCCGCAGCGGGTGCCCTTCTGCTGTCCTGACGACTGAAGGCATGGCCGGGCTTTCAGTAAATGCACGAGACATGCAGGAACCAGTTGATGATCTGGTATTTAGGACCTCAAGTTTAATACCTCTTTGGAGGCGGTAACACAAGTTTTAATTCTATAAAATCCAGATGAAGTCCTTTAAAACAAGATGATATTTTTTTCTCAGACCGTCCCCAAGCAGGATCCACTGGGCTGGTCCTGGCAGCCCTCTCACTCGTAAACGAGGAGCTGAAGTGCCTCCTGTAATGAAGACAGACCTACGTAGCCACAGCACTACCAAAGAAATTAGAGTCTTCCAATATCTAAAGGGAAAGGCAGTCTATTAGCTCCACATTACTCAGCTGGGAAGTACAGTAATTTCAAGAATTACGTTTAAGAGTTCTGTTCAGCTGTGGGAATACAACATGCCAGGAACCATCAGGTCTGCTGCCGAACCAGATGACGGGGCAGAGCTGGATGCTGGCCACCGCATTTCCAGTTACCTCACTGTTTAATGATTGTTTCGCTGGAACGTGAGACATGTTTGAGGGGAAGAGAAAGGCAGAGCCCTGGAAAAATCATTTGCATTGTGGCTTCCTCATGAAGCGAAGAAGATTGTTAAAGAAATTAAGGTTTGAGATGTGAATCTGCAGAAGTAGCCAAGTGTTAAGGCAAGGCACTGGTGCCGGGGCGGTTCAGCACAGGTGGGAGGATTAGCGCTCTGCAGTGGCATGTGGGTTGTGCTCTGTAACATGACTCTGCTGCCGCAGAGGAGATGGAGACAGGGTACAAATCCATCAGAACTGGCTGGAAAGCTTCTTCAAAACCCCCGTGGACAGTTTTCAGGGGTACCTACAGAAACTGCATTGAGGTTTTTTTCACCCCACAACTTTTGACTCATTCAAACCCACCCGCTGCAATACTTGTTCTGCTGAGTATAAAAGCATCAAATCGTAGCCACATAAGGAGGCTTTAATGAAAACATTCAACTTTAATTAGTGAAAGTGTCTTGAGAGCAATGTCGTAATTGTTTCTTGATTGTTCTAATTGATTTGCCTTCTTAAAAAGGCATAACAGGGGAAGTAAACAGTGGCGCTAGCATGTCCTTGTCTTTCAAATCCTGAGTCATCAGTCCCTGAAAGTGGTCTCACAGGACAGGAAATATGTTCCTTGAAATCCTGCATGAGGTCTGGGTCTGAAGACTTGCAGGGAAATAGCCTTTACTTCATTTATCAATCCTCTTCTGGGTACCTGATGCTTGCTGATGCTGGGTGTAGTCAACCTCAAGATCAGTCAGAGCTTATTCATGTTTCTCTGTATCAAGACCAAGTCTATTATTTATTATTTGACCTGCAGGAAAGACAACGATTGCAAACTGACATGAAAACTGTAAACCAAATTTTCAGGTGGAGTACATTGGTGCAGCTCCCCTGCGGCAGTGGAGATCTGAGCATGCGGTCAGTGGAGCTCTGCCAATTTACGCTGGCAGGGAATTGGGTTTTGTTATCATCCCCCAATCTGTAGGAGTAATTCAGTAATCCAGGATTACTTTGACATTTTTTATGAGTTTAATAGACATTAATATTTGATTGACAACTTCAAATTGACATGTTGGAAGAAAAATGCACAAACAGAAACCAGCTGCCCTGAATTATAATGTAACTGTTGTAATTTTTGTCATTAATTGGTTATGAAAACCAGACTTGTAAGACAACTTCCTCAAATTTTGGTGTTCGTAACTTTTTCACTCTGTACTTGAAACAAAGGAAAAGATCTTGGAGGTAGCAAGGTTCCTATATATCTGTAGATGCACAACATACCGACCCTATTCTGATTTCTAAACCAAAAAATAGTTATTCACATGGGTTCTGTGGCTGCTGTGGTCTGTTGTGTAGTATTGTAGCATTGTGCTGTTAACAACAGCCACTTGATTGAGACCGAAGTTAGTACATTGCGAGGATTCAGTAGTCTTCAACGGTACATGCACTTAGATTTTGTCTTAATGAAAGTTAGTGGACATAAGTAGCATCACTGTGTCGTGAAGGACATTTCACATGAGCTTGTATCTGTAGTTAGGAGCAAGCTGGGGCAAGAGGACAGGGCAATAGATCATGTTTACACAGCCCCCTAAATACTACGGGTCCATCCAGTCTATTTTTGTTACACATTTTTTGTCAAATCAGAGAACTGTTCGCTGCAGGATGTCATATTTTAGGGAATTAACATAATGATTTTCAACGATGGAAGATTTCTGTTTTGCTAGTGTTAAAATTCCAAAGAAAAAATTTATTCATGGCAGGCGCTGTGAATAGCAATTGGCATCCCAGGCCTTTTGCAGAATTTGTAGCAGTTTTGTTTAATGCTGTTTTCTAAAACCGACCAGGGAATTTCTGTTGTATAACTCCTTCTATTTGATACTGTTTAAAACAAGGTCCTGTAGCTAGCACTCGAGAGAAACAACATAAAAATGCAGTCCTAAGATTCAGTCACCCTCAAGTACTGGGAAAGTCAAGAATTTGACTACTGGAAACATGGAGTATTTTACATAACACATCACATATGACTGCGTCAAGTAGTTGCAGGAACCAGTATTACACATAAATATCTTCTGTTGCTGTTAAGTGTCTCACTGTAGATCTCAATAAAAAATATGCATAAATCTTGCAGGGTGGGTTTCGCAGAGAAGTGCTGCTGGAGAACCATGGGGTGGCTGGAGTGCGGCGGCTGGGAGCTGCTGACTTTGCTCCTACAAGGTTGTTCTAAACATTTCTCTCTAAACTACACAGGGTGGGGAAAGATAAGAAATCAACCCAACAGCCCCGGGTAGAAGTATTACCTTCCCTCCTTACCAATACATGCAAATGTTTTGAACATGTTTATCTGTTCTTTGTAGGGTGAAGAAACGAAAGCACTGACTCTCATCCTTCATCGTGACTCTGGCTCTCTTGGATTTAATATTATTGGTGGCCGACCGTGCGTGGTATGTTAATTGTTAAAATATGTTTGCCCTTTCCAGTTGGGAAAAGCATGTAGGTCAACACTCGGAGGAAGAATGCTGCTGACAAGCATTTGGTTCTCTTGGGATTCTTTCAGAGCAAATCTTATAGCCCGATTTGCATTGGATGTCTATTAACTACACTGTTTTTTCCTTCACAACACATTTATTCTTGCATATTGTCACAGCTAGCAACACTAATACTGTGCAGCGTCACTCCCAAAATGGTGAAACCTACCGTATCTCTCCGACCACACTGCTTTGAAGATGTTGTATGAGTTCAGGGCGCACAGCTTTAGGCCCTTTACAGTTCATTAAGAAAACATTATTTACTCTCCTTTCCACCAGAGATTAAGCAACCCTCTGTGCAGGTGAAGGGATGTAACTTAAACAACCTACTTTGAATTCTATGATTTCAGCAGATGTTTCCTGCACCGTACACACACTAATGTATTCTTTCTGGATGGTTGTTGGCTGGAGCTGCTGCATGTGACTTTAATTAGATCAAGGAGTGGATTATACCTTGTCCTAGTAATTTAGAAAGTATTCAGAACTACTTTTTGGCCGCTCTGAAATCTGACATTAATCACAATTTATTCCTATTAAATTCACTTGAAAGTTTTTCTTTCTTCATAGTTAGTTTTTCAATTTTCTGAGACACTGTTCTGCACTGGTAGAAGCTGGTGACACAACACACAGGAATATGAAAACACCTTGTTAGGTACAAGTTATTTTTCATGGGTTTATTTTTAAGCCTCCAGAGGAAGAGCTGTGCAATTAACAATAAAAATTCACTGTTGTCTTACGTTTGATGTGCAAGCAGGCTGCAGTCTCACTGGATTTTACATTAAGGATAATTATAATGACAATTACTACTGAGCTGGCCTAAGTCAGAGAAAATATATGGTCGTGCAACTAATGTATGTAATGGAAGTCCATTCCTGGCTGTTTAATTTTTATAAATGGGAATATCAGATGTTCTCATTAGCACAAAGTAATTCCATATTAAGATATCTGTAAGAATATTTCTTTCAAATTACGTGCACTGTTGTGGCATGGACAGGTTTTTGGCTGAGGGCAAATTAGAGTTAGTTCAAGGTACAATAATGTATTTTTCTTTTCATCCTCTAAAGGACAATCAAGATAGTTCATCTAGTGAAGGAATTTTTGTATCGAAAATAGTTGACACGGGGCCTGCTGCTAAGGAAGGAGGGTTACAAATTCATGACAGGATTATTGAGGTATGTGAATACACTATCTTTTAATACTGCGTGTTCCATCTCAGGTCTTCAAATGGCATGATATTTAGGAGAAATGTACCGCGGCAAACGCTGTCTAGAAGACATGTCTATTAAAATATGCTTGACTTGGTTCAGTGCTGACCTTCATGGCTTTAGGTATAGTTCTTACCTAAATATAGAAACCAGATTATGGATGGTATGTGCATGTCCTGACTTTCTGAGGAGCTAGCATCTATTTGGTATGCCGTAGATATTTCTTCTTCAAGCTATTGGAAACTTGAAAGTTATTTAGTTAAAACCATATGTGAAATACCTGTGGTGTAAACCATGATTTTATTTTCCTTGGTATGTAAGACCAAGTTTTGAACAGTTTGAAAAAATTCTGCTCTGCAATTTCTGTATGGTTTATTATAAACCTAAGTCACTCCCTTAATGTTGTTTGTAAGTTCTTGTATTACTCAGATTGCAGTCTGAATTTCTTCTCATTTTGCCAAAGTCTTGACCTCAATAAAAAGTCCTTCCTGTGAAGGAGATGGTTGCTTAAAATGTTTCTCGCAATTTGCAGTGAGCAGATTTCTTTTTGGGGGGAAGAGAAGGAGAAAAAGATTAGTTTTCATGAAACAAAATGCAGCTGATTGTGAGTCAGTTCCCATTGTTTAGAATTTTACAGTTAAGAAAAAGTATTCTTCACTGTCTTATTTTTGTAAGCTGGAGCAACTTTGAGAGTCTATTGTTCAAAAAGATAAGTGCGGTGTTTGTTGCCAAGGATATCATGGAACAGCCAGTTTCTCTAAGTAATGGAATTCCATTGCTCTTATGTTTTGCAAATGAGCAATAAACAGCTGTTAAGGATTTTCTGTTGGCAGGGGACAATGTGTATTTGCTATTTTCTGTACTGTTATGGTAAATTGTATTCACAATTTAGTAAGGATATAAAATATTAATTAAGTTTCTTCATATGAGAAAGAATGGAGCCACAGTAGCAGAACTATAAAAAGATAAGAGGCTGAGCTGTGAAATGATCTAGAGTTGCTTAAGCTATATATATGATGTAACGTAATTGCAAAAAGGTCTGGACAATTTTTTGAGAACTATGCAATTTTGTTTGAACTGAAAATTTTCCCATAAGCTTGTACTTCCCCAAAGCATATTTGAAAAGCTGACATCCGTTTCTGAAGTAGTATGTAGCCACATAAACCAAACAACTGTATGAAAACCAAAACTTAGGAAAATGAAGTACTCGTTAGGAAATGTCCTTGTGTCTCCATGCAAGCCTGGTTCAGGCTCCTCGAGTGTAAGCACTGGATCTTCGCCTGCAATTGCAGTCACGTGGCATTTGTCTGTACAAGTCACCCTCGCTCACGGCACAGGGGACAAGGACAGCTAACCTCCATGGGCTCTGCAGCATCTGCTGTCTTACAAGGGACCTCCTTCCTTACTGCTTTTTTTTTCCTCCTCCTTTCACTTTTGTGTGCTCCCTCCTTGCTACTTCATTTCTCCACCACTTTAGCAGTTGGCAAGGTTAGCGCAGGCCAGGCTGAACAGCTAAACGCTGGATGCACAAGGAACCTGAGAAGAACCCGGCGGAGGACAAGCTGGCTGAGCTTTCCTGCTGTGCTTCTTGGCTGTGTCCCCTCCCTGTGTGAAGTCATGCCTATGGGAGCAGCGTTTGTGCAGGGTCTTTTCCACAGTTCAAGTTACATTTTCACACAAGAGACAACCCTGGAATAAAGACATTAACGCCATTTGTTGTATTTATAATGCACCAAGGGTAGCAGGAACCCACGTGTTGACAACTCTTGTTGTGCTGACCACAAACTCGTATTCACTCTTCTCACCTCTAAATATATACAAAATGCCGATGAAAATTTAGCACATTGTTTCCCCAGAGTTGTCTTTGGGCGCCTCCACATCAGCATTTGAGTTTGCATTAGGAGTGTCCTGTTGAAGCGAGTTTCTGAATGGTGCCCAGCTGATGCGGTTTGATTCCCACTGTGGAGTAGTCTCCGAGTGTGCTAACTGGATTTTATTTTTTTGGGGGGGTTAAAATGAATTCATTTAATGCACCCCAGACACTACAGGAATCCATCCACTGAACTAGAGTCGAATATTCTAATACAGAGCCTCAAAATACATGTAGTGTGGACATTACCTCCTGAAAGCAAATGTCTCATTCTGCATTCTGTGCAATTTATATTTAGTGTGCTGTATCTAACCCTAGTCTGAGTTGAGGGAAAAATGGGATACCTCCTGTATCAAGGCATCTAAATGAGCTTTATCATACTAATACCCAGTTGTCTTAGATAACTGAAATATCCTGTAAATTATCTAGATAAAAATTAGGAAATGTTTAGTGATAATGTCCTTCTGAGAGGCAAATTTTTTTATAAGCTTCACACTGCCAAAGTTGTGATTTGGTAGTTTGGCCGAAAAATCATTTACAGACTTAGCTGTAAGTGGCAGGACACAGCTGGAACTTGGAATAGAGAATAGGGCATCCTAGTGGGCCACGTTTGCCTTCAAAAGTGTGAGAGATGGTAAGTTAACTATCTAGAACTGTATTTAGCTGTCTAGAACTCTGACTTGTTCATTCAGTATTAAGGTTTTATGTATCACCAGCGTGATTTTAAATAGACTCTTTCACAAAGAACTCTTTATTCCAATATAAACTGCTGAGCATAAATCTCCAAAATTAATTCTAGCATCCATCACAGAGAATTTACAATGAAATAAAACATGAATTATTTGATTTCCTTTTGGAAAATGGTCCTTTGCTTGGATCTTCAGGTGGATGCATTCTGAAGCACACATAAGAGTGTAATTTCTCATTTTCAGAACTGTCACATTTCTAATTACTCAGCAGGGATTAGGCAGTGTAAGATACAGATACATACGTAATACTGTTTATAGCTGATAGCAAGTGCATTATTGTATTGACATTTGCTTGCAAGTTCTATCCCCTGACAAACTGATACGGACATAAACTTTGAATTATGTCAGAGATAATTTTTAAACATATTTTCCAAATGTAATTTGGACTTTGAATTCCTGTTCTATATGATAAATGCAAAGTAGTTAGGTTTAAGAATTGTCTTGAATTTTCTGTAAAACCAGTTTTTTGGCCCTTTGTATATCATTGACATAAGTAATGCCACTGTAAAGTACATGTTTCCACTGCTAAATGACATCCATCAAGATGAATGTTGCATGGTCTGTGCTACTCAGTCTCAAAGCAGCGTGTAACAGAAATACAGAGAAATACCCTTTTTCCCTTGTGTTTTGTTTTACAGAATCTGTTAAATAAGAATGATATTTAGTGCTTACATAGGACTGTGAAGATCGTGTTGTGGCTATTAATTGCTTAATAATTTCCCCTCACTGTTTAATAATATTATCCTTACTTTGCAAACGCGTAATCTGAGGTATACAGGGAAATAACTTCTACAAGTTCTTGTCAGATTAGGTTTGAGGACTTGCATCGTGGTCTATTTGTAACTGCTGTTTGTAAACCAATGCTTCTTACGTACATCTGGTGCCAGATCTTTCACAATTACTTAGAAGTAAGGAAGTAGTGATACTGTGAGATTTTTTCTGGTTTGACTACGTGTTTTTCATGCAGTTCTGTACTTACACATTCAAAGCAAACAGCTGATTTAATGCAATATTAGTGATTTACTGAATTATTGTTAAGATGTTTCATAGCAAATTGCCATGTTAAAAACATGCTGAAACTATTGATTTTTATGCAAAGGAATTACTGTGTTCATAGATTTTATTTTTGTCGGGGTAACAAAATGGTCCTAATTTCCTCTCTTAACAGAAGTTGGTTCAAGTCCCAGCCATGAATGCCTCCTCTACGCAGCTGCCTGGCATTTCTTAAGACAAAATTAGATTTTCAGAGTTTTTATTTTTAAGCACATCAGCTCTGAAAGATTATAAATTAAATACGGCATTCTCTTCTCACTAACTAGTAAACTTGTTTGTTTAGCTTTGGGACTGCTTAGAAAGAAGGAGGCTTTTGGAACACTGACTGCTTGCCACCTTAAAAAGTTTTAAGCACAATTAGAGTACTGTTGAGGTAGTATAAACTGTCACAGCTCCACTGAAACCTTGAGGATTTATGCCACCTGGGACTTGCCCGGTGTTTCATGCTGCTCACAGGAAGGATCATTAGTTTAGGAGTTGAGAACACGTCTTAGTGCATTTGATTGATTTCCCCCAAAGCACACTCATGTGCTACAAATTATAGACTGCTTTTCTATTACGTAGATTTCTTCACAGATTACATGTAGGAACAATGAAGCTTTTTAGCAAATCTTCTACTGTATATGTACAAACAAAATCTGCGATTTGCTGCGGGTTCCCTGTTCACCTTGTGGTAAGTTTTGGCAGAGCCATTTTCTGCTCACATGAGGTGGCTAGGTGGCTTTCAGCAAAATTAATTTGGTCGCTGTGTTAACAGCATAGCCTCTGAAAAGCCAAATCAGCACAGAGCAAGTACATCAGCCACGGAGGAAGGGCAAGGAAGGATGCTGTGGCAGGCGCATGGTGTACCTTTTCCTGTCAGTGACACATACGTGCTAAGAAAGATCTGCTGCTGAGGCAAGGACGGCTTTAAAATTGAGTGAATGAATAAATGAAGAAACATTTTATGTGGTCTGCTGGTGCGTGATGGGGTCTAGTTTTTCCACAAGACTGAGTCTCTGGGCTGAAAGGGCTCAGTGTATTGCCAGTCCGGCTTTCTTGTCAGTATGCCGTTGTCCCTACCCCGTGTGCCCTGTTCACTTATCACCACTCACAGACAGCTCACAGGAAACTTCCACAAATAATCAGCAAATAAAATTATTAACTGAACATGGCCTTCAATTTCTAATTTGCTAGTGAGCGCTTTTCAAAATCATGCCAGCTTTAGTAGGATAAACCTAAGGCTATAGCTACTTGCAGGAAACTTACTGCAGGCAGTATAGGTTAAACAGAACTTTTTCGTTGTCATGAATGGAAGAGTTCAGCTCTGCAAACAAGATTTACTGTGCAGCTACATACAGTTAGGAATTAATTTTCTAGAAGAAAACATTTTCAGACAGTGACTTCAAATTGGCTGTTCAAGTTCCTGCCAGGACACGCAAGCACATTAGAGTATTTGTGGAGAGTGAACACAACGGGGCAGTGAATGCAGCTATAGCAGAGTCAGCTTTTTCTTTTTTTAAGAGTTTATACTCCCAGAAAGCTTTCCAAGCCCTTTGTCCATATCTGTTAATGGTATCTTACAAAGCAGCATCGTGCCTATGCTAAAACATAGATTGTGCAGCTTGGTCAAGAGGGAATAATAACAACTTTAAGAGGAAAACATAAATGAAAACAGGCAGCCTTGGTTATCACTGCATATTTTCCTCTCATAAATTTATTTGCCTGATTTCATACCAGCACTGCAGTCAGAGCTGTGGCGGGGAGGTGAGGAAGCAAAGGGATAAGCCAGACAGTGAAAAGAAGGAACCAGAGAGGTGCAACAGGATTTTTTACACTAAATACTGCACTACTGCCCTTCCCACAAACAACAAAGACAAAGAAATGGGATGGGATGAAAACGTAAGTGTTGCTAACAAAGCAAGCAACGTTGTTCCTAATGCTGTGGACCTACGGTCTCTGCCTCTGCAGTGGTAAGTAGGCTGCAGAGCTCAAGTTCTAAGCACATTTCATGCTGCAACTTTTGACAAGGTCCTGCGTGAGTGCCCCTCAAACTCCTGCTCCACCTTATTCTTTCTTCTTCTTAATAGAAGTCCCCAGCATGTTGACCCTAAGCATAATGTGGGCATTTTGAACCTGCGGAAGCTTATAATATTGCTCTCATGGGTATGTTGAATGAAAAAGAGGTAATTAAATTATCCAAAAAAGCTTTCTAAACTCAGGAATGGATCCCTTATGTGTAACACTTCTTAAATTAATGGGATTATAGTCCCGAGTCCCTTCTCCCCCTGCGTACAGTCCTCTACCCTGCACCTCCCTCTGCTCTTGCTTTCCTTGTTAACACAGCCTGCTTGAAAACAACCCAGTATCTGTCTTTAGCTAATGTGAAACCTGTCCTAGAAAACCTTTAGTGCTCTTGAGTTGGGGGCCATGACAACTCTGCACAAATCAGAGAAAATAATTGCCACTACTGGAATTTGGAGGAGTACCATTTTTCTTGAAAGGTGCTGCAGTTACATTTGTGAAGGAGCCACCTCTTTCCAGTGCAAATCTTGAGCTCAACCCAGAAGACAAGTGCTGTTGGAGCATCCGAGGCATGCCGGACATCACTCAGGGACCCTTCGTGCAGCTCTGCCCTGCTCACACTGAGGTTGGGGAGGGAAACAGCTTAATTGTAGGATTTTGTCCTTGATCCCCTGCACATACATGCGGAGTGGCTGCAGCCTTTCCAGTTTTACGCAAACTACTCATAAGTTAATTGGACACGGGGGATACACCTAGAGCCCGTTGTTGGAATTGGTCTCATTCAGAGACTTCCAGCAGTGGCTCTTCTCTGAGCCCCAGGAGACCACAGCGGTGCCTACCTGCAGGTGGCTCCCGGAGCTGCTGGGCTTTCTACAGCACTTGTTTCACCTGCAGCTTTGCTGCTGTACTTTGGCACTTCCTCAGCACTTTCTCCTGGCAGCCCCATTCTCCTCTTTCCTCTGGGAGTAACCTACAATCCCTAGTCATCTCACATGCTGCTCTCTACAGACAGCTGTACCCCCTGGAAACCCTTTGACATCCCTGCTGTGGGGAACTGGCTGCGGAGGGTGAAACTCCAGGCCGCTCTGCAGTTGGGGCGAGCTGGGATGTAGCATCCCCAGTCCTTGCAGAGAAGTTAAGTAATGTTGTGCGTGTTTGTGTTGGAATTGCACAGTTAAACAGGAAATTGCTTGTGAGAAAAAGGAGAAGTGATTATGAGAAATATACTTTCCAGATCAAATTCTCTCACATCAAACTTTTCATAACTATAGGGAGGGGAAAAGCAGGAGAAAAATTCTGATGGGATAGCACCTTACAATGCTTTAAAAAAAACCAGGAAAGTCACAGATTATGTAGTTTACGCCCTGCCCAGAAAGTTTTTTTTTCTTTGCTGTGGTTGTTAACTTGTTTGGGACCACAAGGAAACAGGACTTGGAAAGGAAATGCAAACTGCTCTGATAATTTCCAGACCTGTCAAATCTCACATTAAGCAAGGCACTCACTCAGTTGACTCACGTATTGCCTGATCACATAGCTCATGCATTATCTCATCCGTTCTCCCTCAGCTGTGTTTACCATTTTCTGGTAAACCAATCCATGCTGATTACCTTGATAGGACAGCCATGGGTCAGTGCCTAGCCTACCTTTCACCAGGCTGCCCAGTGCCGAAGCAAAAGGAGGTCAGTCCCTCCTTTGACTGGCACAGTGGCCTGTCCCGCACTTAAGGGCAAGCCTGACGTGTCACCTCCTGGGCTACAGGAGCAGTCACAGAATCATAGAAATAGTTGAGGTTGGAAAAGACCTTCAAGATCATCGAGTCCAACCATTAACCCAGGACTGCCAAGTCCACCGCTAACCCATGTCCCTGAACGCCACATCTACACATGATGCTGCAGGTCAGCCCACGGCTGTAACGCTTGTGATGAAGAGAAAATGCAAACCACCTGGGAAATCTAGATTCTGATTTTATGATTAGTCTTCCAAGGAAGTGAAAAATAGCTGTTTCCTATTCTCTGTAGCTAATCAGAGAGAAACGTGTCAGACTCCAACAAACAAATACTTTTTTTAAAAGGATGCGTATAGACCGTATAACAATGGGACAATTTAATCTTCTTTTCACATGTGGTACAATTCCTTGCGTTTTAAATCATCTCCTGTTCAGTTTTCCATATTTGAAGCCAAACCATTATGATTAACTGTTAGATTTTATTTTTAGATTTTTGAATGCACTGTCTTTTTAGAGAAGACACACAGAATGTCCTATCAACTATTTTCGCACATTTTGTTTGTATCATAATAATTGCGCAATCAGGCACAATCATACTTAATTTAGTACATATGCGGTACATTACCATGTCAATTGTACTAAAAGATATGCATGAAGTGCAAATCAACTGACAAAAAAACCCAAGCTCAGACTATTGCTATTCAAAATGCAGTCGGATAAAATTTGCATAACTTTTCATTTGGAATTAAAAATGGAATGGAATTTGCTCAGCAAATGTGAAAAATACTGAATGTGTGAAAGTGACCAAATCTTCCTGGGGATCCCAAATCCTGATGCTGCAGCTCAAATCTCGTTTATAGTGGTGGTGGGATTTTTCTTCAAAACAAGAGTGTGGCGCGCAGACCTGCTTGCCACGAGTGCCTTCCTTCTGCTTGCTTCACAGCAGCACGTGTCTTTTTTTTCACAAACAAAATATGGAAACTGAAATGAAATCCTGCAGTCTGTTCTAGTAAGAAGTATAATACAAAGCCACCTCTGGTTAGTGGTATTTGTAGTTTTTAAGACAAATAAGGTCTTGCTGCTTGGTAGTAAACAAAATATGTTCCAATATTGGGTATGGGGGTTTTTTGTTTGTTTTTTTTCAAAATTGACAAATGTTTAGTTTACAGTAAGACATGAAACATTACCAACAGGAAAACAGGGAAAATGGAGTGCTCAATTACAAATTGATCAAGTTGACTGTATGAAATTATATGGCAATAATGGCTTTAGATTTATTCTCATACATAAGGCTTTTTCCTTTGCCTAATTAATTCATTCTCTACACTATGAATAACTGGAAGCTGTTCACAATTAACTGCCATTCTGTGCTTTAAACACTTAAGAGGTGACAACTTACTAGCATTGTGAAGTTAATTCCAACGTTGTTGACTGCTTCTTTACTTTATGCATGACGTTTTGATAAATTTTAAAACAATGTAACTTTACTATTTTATGTTCCACTACAAAGTACAACTACAGGACTTGTAAAGTTTTTAGACTCTCATAAATACAAATGGTACTGGGCTGACAATAGTAGTTGAGAATTTTTTGCTTCAGCATTGGGGCTTTTAAATGAGAATAGTGTTTTAAGTTGTTCCTTTTAAGACTTTATTATGCATTTTAGTGTCCAAAGTAAATTTGTATTATGTTAGCTTTCCTGTAGTGGTGTAACATTTTTACAGAAGTGTCTATCTGTAAAGTCTTACATCTCTAAAGAGAATTTACCTCTGAAAGTGGAGTTTGGATTTTAAAGACTGAGTGGGGGAATAATGTGTGAAAAAAAAGGGAAGTTCAGAATTTGTTACAAGTGGAAGGAGGAGTGGTACAAATGGGCTGTGTGGGGTGATCACTAGTGGCAGAGACGCACATCCCATCCCTGTGTACATGACAGGAGACATTCCTTTTGTGAAGGACTAGATGATTGCTGTGCTCTGGGCCACGCACTTCCCAAACAGTGTAAGTGGTGTAGGCATCTTACCTGCAATTTAAATGATGCATTAAATGTACCTCAGTTGTGTGAAGCAGGTGGAAGAGTCAGAAAACATTATCTTTTGTTGGTGCGAGCCCCTTTTTAATAGTCTACCGAAGCCTGGTGTTAAAATAATCTTTTAAAGAATTCATTAATTTATAGCATATATATAAAAATATATAAATTTATATTTAATATAAATAAAATTTATATTGATTTCTATTGTAGGACTTGACCTGTGGATCTCAGGAATAGTGTACCCTGCAGCAGGCTCTTGTTATATACCCCTTTACACTGACACAGTTATCATCCATAACCCTGGTATCGTATCCACAGCTTAATTATATGCTCCATTTAACAGCAGTACAGAATTAATCCTCTTTAAACTGAGATTAGATGACATATGAAGACTCATGACTGGTCTCTTTAGTGTAGTAAATTTTATCTGGAAGTACTTGCCTCTGTTCGTTATTTTTTGCCATCACGCACATAACCTTGAAGCACACAAAAGTGTGCAATGATGAAAGTAAGTAACAGCTTTGGTGACAAAGCTTGGCTCAGGATCTAATTTTAATTTATGCACAGATTTTCAAAGACATGAGCCACAGGTGCTTGGTCCTGTAAACTCTCACAGGGGTATTTGTAATTTTGAAATACCGTCTTCAAGTTTAACAAATAGAGTAAAATGATTAAATGTTTCGCAGAATCACCAAATGGTGGAGGTTGTAGAGGACCTCTGGAGATCATCCAGTCCAACCCCCTCGCTCACAGCAGGGCCAGCTAACGCCTGTGCCCGGGGCCACGTTCCTTCTGTGGGTGAATAAGAGCACCTACATGTTGTGCATGTGAATAGTCCTTTTGGGCCATGGGGCTGAGCAGGAATTTGAGCTGAAAACTAGTAAATATCATACATATGTTTGATTGATTGGATGAATATGAGAAAGAAACCAGCAACAGGAAGGGAGAATGAAAATGTTTCCTGAATCCATTGAGGGGGAGGGGAAAAAAAGAGAACTTTTTAGTGCTATTTTTTCTTCTTCTCTCAGTTCTGCAGGCCTCCCAGCTCAGGAAGATTTAGTTTATTTCTTAAAAGGTCTTGCTTATAAAGCAGACCTTTTTCTGGCTCTGGCTCGCTCTAATAAAAATTAGCAGTAACTTTAGCAGCTGCCATACCACATGACTGCTTGGAATTGCATAACCTCTTTTTCCTCCTAAAGAAACACACACAAGGATCATCTGATCTCCACCCTTGCAATGTTCTCCAAAGTGCTTTTCTCTAACTTGATTTCTAAACTAAAATCTTTTTCTTCTTTCTTTTAACAATCCTCTCTTCTTAAGACCAAAATCTGACCATAAATAGTAACAGGCCCTAGGCAGAGCTTCAAGAGTTAAGTGAATAGGGTGATTATTTTTGCTACTTCAAACCCCATTACTGTTTTTTCAATAAGAAGCCATGTGACAGGCAGAAGATAGTTTTTAACATAAAGAAATATTTTGTTGTGAAATTTGGGGGGTTTAGGGCTTTAAATATTTCTGAGATTGCTCTTTTGGATGGAGGGATATTGTGGTTTGACAAGAAGGTCATGGTGAGAAAGAAAAGGCTCCTGTGGCCACAGCAACGTGTGACCTGAACACAGGCTGTTGGCTCAGACCAGGGCCCATTTAATTCACCTGAAATCCCGGAGTATCTAACCTGATCTGCAAATGCAGAACAGATGTAAGTTTAAATTATTCTTCCTGTGTGGCATGTGGAGATGCACCATTATTTTCTGGCTAATTCTTTTTCCCTCTAGCAAAAAAGGCTATTTTTTTTTTTCTTCCCTAAATGTCTGTGCAGCAGGATAATACTGCTGATGCAGAGTAAGTACTAATGAGTGTAAAAGGAAAAGGTGGGATTGATCTGTAAGCAGATGGCATGTTGTTCTACATGAAGATGCAGTCTAACCTGTTGAATTAAATACGGCTAAGGGCATGGCTTCAAACCAGAGCCAGCCGGAGCCCTGCGCAGAACAGCCTGCCTTGCTGACCAGAGCGGCAGCTGCGCCAGGCACACCAGTGCAGTTATGTTACATTTTTACAATTACTTCCTTTTACCACGGTTCTCACACTAGCTTTTAAGCACATTACTTCTTTTTCGGAAGAAGTGTTTGATGAACTTATATAGGTGTCTAAATCTGTACTATGTGTGCAAGTTTATAATCATTTGCCAAAACCTAAGAACAAATAACCCCCTTTCTGTACAGTGCTTTTTTCTGATGCAAATTTCTTGCAAAGAAAAAAATATAATCTTTATTTAATGAGGACACCCCACTGACTGCATATTTATGTCTCCCTTGCTGTTCATTCAGAATCAAGACTAACAGTCATATATTGTAAGTCTTAAAGAAATCTCGTGTCTATAGCTAGGAAGAATTCTCAAATCAGTGTTCTTTGAAAAACTGTGTATCAAACTGTTTAAAGCTTAGTTCATACCAAATCCAAACAAACAAAAGCCAGGTGATGATAACATAGTATATGACATGTTGCTAAAATAAGAAGTACACTGGCACACAAGAAAGCCCTGGGAGCTGCACTTCTTGGGGGCAGCGTCACTGGCTTACACCCAGTTAGTTTGCCTTGCTTGAGTTGGGGCAGTTGTCTTAACCACGGGCTTGCAAGAAAATTTGAATTTATGTAATTTTCACTTTTGCATTTTCCCATTTTCTCCACTAGTAATACTTTCCTTTTCCTGCTGGTTTGTCAAGAATCCCTAGCTCTCATCTCAGAGTGAAAGTTTCGGCACCTTTTATGCCATAGACTGAAAAAAAGGCGGCCTCTCACAGCCTGCCTTTAGCAGTGGTAAGTGTGAAACAATTTAGAACATAAAGCAATGAGCTGTCTTCAGATGCAGTTACAGTTTGTAAGTGCCCTGCTAGCAACTCTTGTTTGAATTTAAAAGTTCACACAGCCAGCTCCGATTCCTTCCTGTATTTCAAGGAGCCAGTACGTACCGATGCTCTTTTTTTGAGGTTTTTTTTCATAATATAACCTTTCATTGTTTTCCCTTCATTTTGGCCTCCCTTTTTCCTCTTAAAAGCTTTGTAGGCAGTCTCCTCTGCAGCAGGGGAATTACTGTTTCTATTGCAAACCTTTCTTTAGCAACTAGAGCCTTTTCCTTCAGTTTTAGCCAGTTTTACCTCCTGCTGCTAATTAAAATATTCTCTCTCTTTCTCTCCTTCTTTCCAAGCTTACCAAAAAGTGAGTTTGTTTGCTCGCTTCAGGGATTTCTCATTGCAGAAGGCATTTGCAGACTTGCAGAGCAGCTGACTTTAGAAGCAAGTAATAAACACAGGAATGAACAAGGGTGTCGGAGAGCAATAGATAATATATTAGCCTCTTGCCGCGTCTAGCAAATCTCCAAGCTTTATAGACTATTAAAGGCTACTTTCAGTGGGCTGACACTGTGCATTTCAGTTTTCCCAGCTTGCCTTCCCCAGACACTCTGCTTTGGTTCTTTGTTAGTTACCCAAACTCATTAGATTAACGAGAAATAGGGAGGACTTAGGGGCTGAGGAGATGCTGTGAAGTTTTCCTTCTTTTGGGATGAAATGGATTTCATGCATAATCTGAGGGGAAAAGCAGTGTGCCTGCCAGTCCTCCAGATCGGAGTGATGCACTTTTAGTCTCTTGCTTAGACTTTATGCTTGCTTTGGAATACTGTGTTATAATTTGAATAGATTTGTAGAACAAAGGAACCAAAACCCCCCAGACAGAACCAAGATGATACACTTGTCACTAACTCTGTGCCTTTTATCCTGAATAATAACTTACCCTAAAAATAATTTGCTTTCCATTGGTTTATTCCATAGCCCGAGGTTCAGTTCAGTATGAACAAGAATTGCAGAGTCTGGCCCATACTACTTTTTTGTGTCTGATTGCAGCCATTTAATTCCCCTCCTTTAGAAAACCTTTGGAAAAAACCTAAGCCCAAAAGCTTTTAACTGCTTAGAAAGTGTTTTCCTGCAGTTTCAGGAAGAAACGCAATTATCATGGCTGCTTAATTAAAATGGCTTGTCAATGAAGCGATAAACCATGGTAGAATTTACTTATCCTTGTAGAAGAATGCAAATTAAGGCTATAAATGAAGGTCTTGGGAAAGGTCTTGACCGCTTTTTGCCACCAGACTAATAATCCCACTAAGTCATTCATATTCTCAGGCAATCAGATGGTGTACATCGTCTTTTGCAGGGGAAAAAGGACTATGGAAATAAGTAAGTCAAACATGCTAAAAGAATAGATGTCTTTGTTTGTATCTATCCTTGATGTGTTAATCAAGGAGTTGCTAACTGCAAACCACAACATTTCAAATCATGCGAGCCCTGTGTGAAAGGAAGTTGTCTTCAAGTAAGCAAGTAGCCAAGGATAGTACGACAGTATTTTAAGAACTGCTAGAAATGGAAAGACAAATCCTGACCTGATGTAATGAGCATAGTGTCCAATTAACATGATATCTGCTAGGGCAGAAATCTTGTCTAGCTAATGTCAGCCATGAAGATTCACTAAGTGAGTTTATGAGGCCTGATGGCCACAGATGGAAAATATTTTCTAATCTTAAAGATAAAAAGTAAATTTGGAACTATTTATTCTAAGTATGACTTTAAGTTCCATGGAAGCCTATAGTATGATCTGTAGGTGAGCAGGAATCCCTAGGGATAAAGCTGCCCCTCATGAAAGTAGTGTTACTGTAAGCTATCTATTACGGGGGGGAAAAAGCCTGAACACGTAAAACATGTATGATAATGCTTAAGTATGGACTTTGTTTAACTAAAGCCAAAGGAACTACTCGGCTGCTTAATGTATATGCTTTAGAATAAGAAAAACTGGAGTCTTGAGTACTGTGAGTGTCAAGAGTCTATAATCATGTGAAAATAATCTACAGAAGGCACATCCGCTGATCCAAGACAGATACATTAATTTTACATTTCCTTTGACTATGTAAAACCTTGACTAGTCATTGAAGAATCCAAATTGTGGTATTTGACACCTGAGAAAAATTTTATGAAAACAATGACAGGTTTTTAGTTCAGTCTCCCACTTCATAACAACCCAATTGCTGTAAACTGCTCAACTTCTACTTTCTTCAATTTGTAATGTCCGGATTACTAGCTGCTTTTATTCTCCTGAAACTACATTTTTGACATGAGGTAGTGAACCACCATATATTATGTTGTTGTTACGAATTACTACATGTGTTCTTTTTAATAAAATGAAATGCAGCATTAGCTTTCTATTTGAAAATGGAAAAATGTTTTGGTTTGTTGGGGTTTTTTTCCATTTCAGGATATTCCCATTATTTTTCCCATTCCCAATACAGTGCACTCATTTTTAATTCCTTATTTAAGTTTCAGTTTCTACCATTAATTGCAGAGTTGATACAGGCTTGGAACCTGGAACAATGAGTTTGCAACTGTAACACGTTGACTTTTACCACTGCTTGTGATTTAGAGAGAGACATCGTATGTTACATCATTGTTATTTAAAATTACTTTTCTTCTCTGCATGTACATTTTTTTTGTGTGTCAAAATTACTAAATTTGTTCTGTAGAAGTTTACAGTTCAGCTACACAGTTAAAAATTTCCTTTGGGTTGGATGTACAAATTCAACAAATTCTAGATCAAGGTCAATCCTAAAGCTACAGTTTATTATCATTGCTCTCTCCCAGCCATTACTTTGTCTATCATTTAAATAGCCTCTGGATTAAAGCACACTATTATATCAAAACATGTAGCATGTTAGGCATTAAGAGCACTAAGGGTATCTCTGAATCACAAACGGGCCTGATTTTTGTTTTGCTTTATCCTTTACTATGTCAGACAGAGGATTTCCTACTGTTGTTTGTGAAAAGAAAGCTGGGGCTGGAGCTCGAAAGGAAAGCATAAAACTGATTGCTTGATGGTTTAATGTTACAGACCACCTACTCAGAGAAAGCTGAGGGTTTGAGTCAAATTGAAATTCTGAAGAAGGAAAAAGCTATAGACCAGCAGCAAACAAATAGGTAAAACCCAGTGGAAAGTTAGAGGAATAGTAAAATACAATTCCATTTTGTTAGCAGTTTGGTACTTGGAATAGCTTTACATGTAAGAAAATACAAAGCAAAAGGAGCCACTTGGGGGAAAGATATTAGACAGACATTTAAAGACTTCCTAGACAGACCTAATATAATTTTATACACTTAAACACCTTGTTATAAAACCTATGTATATTCAGATGTTGTTTTATATAATCCCTTTATTGTACAGTTACAAGAGTAGAAAGTTACAAGTAAACATATAAGGAAGGGAAAGAAAAACATGCATATCTCCAGAAGAGGCTTTTCTAGAAAAGAAAGCACAAGGCAAGATATTTTTACTTCTTTTGGAACTTCAACAAGCAATTTATCCAGAAAGTATTTTGAAAAGCATCTGGAAGTTAGTGACAAAGAATAGATGTATTTTTCACTCCATTCAATTTTTTAAAAAATTATTTCTAGTCCTACCTGTAAAGCCTGAAAACACATCTTCAAGTCTCGATGTATGTTAAATAAGTTACTTAAAGGAAGTTCTATAATAGTATTAAACAAGTATGGAGAGA
The DNA here is from genome assembly GCF_023634085.1 of Falco cherrug. NCBI lineage: Eukaryota > Metazoa > Chordata > Aves > Falconiformes > Falconidae > Falco > Falco cherrug. The sequence goes on along the minus strand of NC_073700.1, from coordinate 20,198,852 downwards.
TCAACAGAAATTGAAGAAATTAACGCAAAGGGGTAAGAATTAGGATTTTTAAACTGAAGACATCAGTACAAACATGTAAGAAGGTATGCTAATACACATAAAGACAAGCACTGCAAGTAAGTCAGTGGCCAAGTATCTAATAAGTGAACATTTTCACAGGCACTGTTGTTACAGACAAATTAATAAAGGGCAGCTGATACGCTGTTGAAAGGAATAAAGCTGAATTTAAAATTCTATTTCGGCTGAAATATTTACCATCACCTTTAAATAAATCAGTTTACTTTGGAGCATCAGGCAGTACATTATATACATATCTGATTAAGTCCTCTGTATGATCATCCTCTGAATTAACTTTTTTGTTGTCTATGGGGATTTTGAACAGTAACAGGAATTTTCTCAAAATAGGAGACTGACTGCAAAACTACAGATTGCTATGGACTACTCATATGCAAAGCAGACCATTACCACAAATTAGTTCAGGGCATTTAGTTTAGTAAGTGAAAAACTTTATAAAGAAATTAAAAAGCTGCCAACTGATCTTTTAAGTTTACTCAGAATATTTTCCAGAGACAATCGCTACACATCACTGCTATTTGGCCTTTCAGCTTCCATGATGACAACATTGTATAGGAATTTACATAGAGGGGACTAAAATCTTTTATTCCCAAACACATTTCTCTTAGTCATTTGGGAATCCAACAGCACAAGTGCACAAGGCCAAGCAGACACATCCTCGTTTGTGTAAAAACCAGTTCCTATGTGCTGCAAGTCAGCAAGAAGCGAGAAGGTCTCCTTGCTTTGGTAACCCTGAGAGGGTTGTAATTTTTGGTTGTGATCTCTCCTTTTGGGGTAAGCCTGAATCGATCTATTGTTCATGGGAGAACAGCTGCAGGGGACGCGAGGGAAGTTTGAAGCAGAAAGGAAAAGCCGATTCTTCTTCAAGATGGAACTGGAAGTTTTCTTGGTAAATGTTGTAGTGGCTGTTTTCTACTGACATAATTGGTTATTAGCCTGTAAAGGGCGATAGGTTCAGTGAAGCAAAGTGATGCCTGATATATTTTAACAGGTGCCAGGGCAAGCTTTCACTTCACACACTTAAACCAACGTAAGATTTCAGTTATAAATTGAAATGGCCATTTCCCCCCACATCAGTAGAAGAATTTCACATCAGCAGCTGCCAGGCTGCTGCAAAGGCTGACACTGACTTTCCTCTCCAGGTGGGGACTGTTATTGTTTCGAATGCCCCTTTTAGAGACCTCTTTCACAGAGCCCTGGGATGTGGAAAGACACTGGAAACTATTTTGAATCTTTGCAACAGGTGGTTAGAGTCAAACTGCAGTACATAAAAGTTGTAGTCTTTCCAAGGTTTTCATTTTAGCTGCATGAATTATTTCTTATTTAGCTAGATAGGAGTTTCGGTAAGCTGTGCTCATGACTTTTTGTGCTTCTTATAATAAGCAGTCAGGGCAAGTGAGTGTTATTTCTGTTTCTGCTTCAAAATGCATGTGAGCAAACAAACATCTAATCTAACAGGCAGTAGCAGTACAATAACCAGATGTCTTGTTGATGCTTGAAAGTATTTTTGTTGAAGCCCATAGGCAAAAGTTCTTTCCACTTAAAAGATGTTCAGCTTGCGCTTAGGCAGTTATTGGATTCCTAACGATAGAGCTGGATGAGCCATCGTCATACAGCTAGGTACCAACTCCATTATCAAGGTCTTACATGAGCTTTCTTATACTTGCACTGAACCAGGATCAGTTTCTTTCATGGCCTGATGTGATACTGTATGATTTTAAGGTCTGCTCCCATGTCTGTTGTCTTTACCATTCCCCTGGACGGGACCAGAGTTGGACCTCAAGACCCAGTAAGACCACAACAATTGCCTAAAATCTGAAGTAAGGATGCCTCTCAGCTCTGCAGCAGCAGAATAGTCTGAAGCATTTCCTTTCCTATTTCTAAGTATAACAAACAAGCATCAGAAATTGTCACAACAGATTTCGTGGCTCTTTCACATGTCCGCTAACAGTTCTAAAACCCATAGAGCCCAAGTCTGAAATCCTTATCAAAAAAGGATTGTGCTTATTTATGTAAGTAAGAGTTCATAGAAATGCCTTCATGGAATATTTTCAGCTGCTGCAAACCTTCCTTGCTGCAGTCAGCATGGAGTCATATAGACACTATTTTTTCCAGTGGTAGGAGGTAGAAGGCCTAAGGAAAATGATCAAATACTGGTAATAATGGGAACCTACTAAAATTAATTTTGTGTTACTACTAGCAGTACTAGAAATTAGCTGAGTCGCACAAATGGAACAGAACAGACTTTAGTAACAGAAGGTAAATAACACAGTGTTTCACATAAGCATCAAATATTTGACAGTTTTACAACTGGCTTGTTATTTCTGACAACTGTTGCATTAGGATAAAGAGCATTTGCTCTTTCCATTTCTGGCTTTCTCACATCCTCAGAACAGCTCATGCCTGGAGGACGTGCTAAGAAACTATGGCTTTGCATTAATGCCACATGGGCATCTGAAAGGTTATTTACTTGTTCAGCTCTCACAGTAGAACCCAAAGGTTTATTTAAGCAGCTCACCAGAAACAAAATGAGGCTGTCCATTAAGGCAGGGGCTCATGCTGTTTTCAGTGGGCGCATTTCACACATCATAATCAGACAGGACTAATTTTTTGTGCTTGCACTGGAGAGGGGAGGTACCTTCTACCCTACTTAACCTCTAACCCACAGCATTAAAGCTATGTGAGATCCAAGGCTGTAGGTCTTCTTTTGGTACTACTACTCTAGTAATGCTTCGGGACCCTCCCAGAACTTGAATTCCCATTGACAAAAGTGCCTGTCTCAAAAAATGTGCAGTATAAATATTAAAAAATGTACAGAAGGACAAATTCAATTGTTATTAGGGAACCAAGGCGCAGAGGCTTAATTTACCCAACTTCATGGCTAAGCCGGGTGTGGAACCCTGACCTTTTTAGTCCATCAAGTTACTTAAGCACAAAGGCAGTCTGCTTCCCTGGAGGGCTGAATAAACCCAGACAATTATAATCCTCAGCTCTGGGCTGCTTTAGCGCTACTCCTCACTCTTGTGTAAGGATGGAAATTTGTGGTAGCTTCACAGTGCTTTGTCTAGACTAAGACTTAGATAGGTAATGCTAAAAATTTAATGTGTAACACATTTTAAAGAGGGGTCAACAAGGCTCTGCATATATTAATATATGCTGAACTAGTAAAGATTAGGGAAGCAACACTTATAATGTAACCAACTGAGCCTATATTAAAGGACATACCACACCTATACTATATTTTTTGGTCATGCTAGAGCAGACTAGCTAACCAGTTCTAACAGAGCTGAAGTCAGTGGAGTTACGGCAGCAGCATAAAGTGACAGAAAAATGGTTGGATAGAAAATGAGGCAAAACATTATTAATAACAAAATATCTCTCTGGGATTTTACTAATCCTTAAAACATAAATCAGTTACCTTGAGACTAAGAAAATCATGAAAGGTCTGGGACAAAATAGGAATCTTTTCAGAAAAGTCCTGAAAACAAATACTTGAAAGTTAAAATGCTTCCCGTAGTGGCAACACCTGCAGTTATATACACTATTAAGTGTAGGCTATACCTACATTTTCATGATGAATAGTAAGCATCCATAAGAGTGGTAACAGCTGCTTAAAGTTCCAGATTTAATAAAATTCTTTTTATCCATGAATTCTGCGTTCAACTACAGCTTGCTATATTTGACTGTTTCTAAGAGCAATTAATAACACATCTTTTTAAAAAGAGTGAAATGCCAATCAGTTAACAGATAGAGAAAGCATTTATTCTTTGTATACCTAAGACTCCCAGAGGGAGATTGGGGTGTTCAAGGAATGTAGGGTGGGGTGGACTGCAGCTTCCCTTCTGCCCATGATGTTAGATTAGCCCTGAATTACTGTTTCTGCTGCCATTTTTAGTGATTTGGTATCAGCAGCTACAGACTCTTCCGAGATAAGACAAGGGCATGTAAGCTCTGAAGGGTTCTCATTCTGGGGCAGGACTATATCAGTCTGGCAGCTGTTGCTTTGATTGAAAAGGTATGCTGACAGTTCAGGGCAAGCTCCAACAAATGGCACCCACTTCTGAAAAACATCCTTTAACAGAACTGCCCCCAAAAGACTGTTTATTTAAGGATTTCAGTGTTGTTATGCCTGACATTTGTGTTGAGACCTGAGTTTTTACAGTGCGAAATGAAATAACATTGAAATGTTTTCAGAATATGTATTTGGGGATATATAATAAACACTAAACCATTACCCAGTAAGGATCTGTTGACATATGTAATCTATAGCACTGACACATTATTGCTGGGTTTAACCAAAGATAGTACAGTTGCTGGGTATGTATTATTTATACTGGAGAAGATGGCTTGCAGAAGAGTGATAAAATGATAACTAAAACGCAGATGACTGGGACCTGAAGCTCATAACTAGTCCCCGCATTCTGGGACACTAATGCAAGTTCTGAAGAGTAGAACTGAGATCCAGACCAGACACTCCTAACAAATCTGGGAGCCTTGAAATCAAAGTGTAACTCTTAGACCATATCAGTACTATACACATAATATTGATTTTCAAACTCAGAAGAAAGCATTATTTCATATAAATTTTCCCATGGGCCGTATTCTCTAGCTCATCCCTTGTGTTGTCATTTTATTAAACATGAAAAGCCTGTAAAATGCTGTTGTTCTCACTGCTAGTTTTTCACATCAGTGTAATTTAAATATGACTGCACAAGGTATGGGGTAGGAGCAGAAGAGACCTAGCGTACCTGGAGTTTGGTGCAGAGAAAAGATGCTCATCGATTTCGTACTTTCTGCCCCAGATGCGCTGCTTACTTCACACTCTTGTCTCCCAACCACAGGCCTGTGATTCACATTCATGCTGTTTTGCAACACAGGAAAAATCATTTTTAAACAGTATTTTGACTTGTTTCACTACCTAGAAAGCCTGCGGGCTGACTCAGTACCCCCAGCTGCCTACTCATAATAGCACTGCTGGAGCCAGACATCGTATCTTCAAAGACCGGTGTGTATAGAGCAGTGTTAACTATAAGGTTTTACTACCATTCCTTCATGACAGCGGGAAGTGCCATCCTAATCAGGGGCAGACAGCTGTGTCTTTCGTTTCATTTCAACTTTTTAAAAATGGTAGGTGCCACGTATGCTTTCTGTTGGGCTGGTTACAGGTGGCAACCTTAGAGCAACCTGTAGGCAGGCGTCCCTGTTGCATGGCCGGCTGCTGGCAGAGCCCCGGGGCTGGGTTTGCAGCAACCTTCCAGAATCCGCAGGGGAAGACCCTACACACAGGCAATCCTTAAAGCACCCCCTCCCCCACCCTAGCGGGCAGGGCCAGCCTGCAGCGATGCCAGCTGCATTTGCAGTACAACAGTGGGCAGGGAGGGTGACCCAGGGTGCTTTGTTATGGGGTGACAAACCCCATCATCACCAGAGGATGCAGAAGCCATCTGCCACAGGCAGACTTTGCAGGCTGGTTTCAGGGGGAGAGGGGATGGCTGCTGCAGGGTCGCAGAAGGAACCTGGGGGTAAGAGCATTCCCAGAAACGGTGGTACCAAACAGAGGGTCGGGATCCAAGCAGCTGAGGGTGGGTTTCTCCAAATCACGAAGGCAACCCCCAGAAATGAGGGTGGAAACGAAACTGAGTTCTGGAATCCCCAGATACTTTGCTTTCTGATTTAAAAAAAAAAAAAAAAAAAAAAAGCTATTTCCTGTTTCAAGTAATGCAGTTCCTGAAGTACTATCATTATGTTGAGAACTTTCAAATTCATTTCACCCAAGACTATAAGGTATTCATTGACTAGGCAGTTGAGGTAGCAAATTCAGATTAAAACTTTGGGTTTTATTTCACCAGTGCACTGAAATCATCATTTCCAGGATGATGTTTGCCTCAACAGACTTCCAACATGGTACTTGGTGAATGCAGAAAGTACGCATGTGGAAAGTTACAGTGGCTGTGCTGAGATATGGCTATTTGTTAATTAATTTATGGTAACATAACTGGTTTTAATTCTATCTCCAGATCCTAACTTCCAGTGAGGAGTTTTACAGTCTGGTGGTACTAGCCCCACCTTCAGCCCTTCATGCTAGGCTTAGCAAAGACTGTGCCACTTGGTCTTCTGGTGCGTGGAAAGGCAAAACAAGGCAACGGTTCACAAGCTTGAAATAACATGTTTCACCTTAGGGAGTTAACTTATGTCAGGTATAACTTTGTGGAGAATATGTGAATTGTGAATAATAGGCTAAGATATATGGAAAATATGTTTGTGGTTTATGTTAGGAAGTATTAATTTGCATATATATGATTGAAGGACATTTACTCTAAAACTGATGCAATTATGTAGCTGAAATAACCTGTTACTAATTAGGATTTTGAGTAGGATAAGTATAAAAGAACATGAAAATGGGACTTGATTAACACCAGAAAATTCCCAGAGCATACCACATGTCCTTAAATGCAGTGATTCACTCTGGAATCCACAGTGCCGGAAGAGAACAGTCTGTAGGTACTGCCACTGCGAGGGACAGACAGACTATCCTGTTTGCTCATCACAGGAACATTCCTTCATTCCCTTCACACACACTATTCCCAAAGTCACTGGGAAGCTAAAAATATCTCACACTGTAGATGGGAGTCTTACAAGTGTGACTGAACATTTGTTTTTTAGGACAATGTTTGAAATACATGGAAGAATCAGTTAAACATTTAGTTTCAGCCAAGTGTAAATGAATGTGAGTGAAGAGTTAGTGTGCCTGAATTAAATATTGTTTTATATTAAATCTACTGATGAGTATTTGTATTCCATTAAGTACTATCTGCAAAGCATATTTTTTTCTGAAAAAAATTGATATGACAAGCTTAGCTGTCCCTGTTGTTGAAGCATGGCAAAAGTCATGAGGTTGACTCAAGATCAGAAGTGTTCTAAAAAGAATGGGAGAGTTTCTCTTTGAAATTCTGTTTCACATTTTCAAGCCTTTCTCCAAGGGCTAAAACTTTTGTGATGAAAGCTCATGTTCCCACTTAAGACCACGGTTCCTAGATGTGAGGCTTTATAAGAGAAGGATGAACTTAGAAGGGGGCTGGTGAGTGCAGCAGCCTGAGCCAGTCTCATGGGGCAAGATTGAGAGTCTGCTTTGGTAAGTGGGAGATGGAGACTTAACGCACCAGAGGCCCTCAGAGCAAGTCAGAAAGTTTGCTGAGTCCCACCTGAGCATCAGCTCCCACCAGTGCCTCCAGGGAATTGTGTAATGTTGGAGAACCCTGCTCATGCACAGGGTTTACACATGACGCAGATCAGTGCCTGTATCAGTGCCCAGATGGATCTCATCTTTGTACCCAAAGCCTGCCTAACGGGCCCAGATGCCAGAGAGTTTGATAGGCAGAAACTGGTATTTTTCCGTCAACGGTTTCACTGTCATCAACAGTATAGGTTTACCAAAAATATGGTGAAGAAACTTAAGAGGTTTCTTTATCCAGAGGGTGGAAGATAGGCGAGGGTCGCCCATCTGTGTGATGGCTCAGGTGACACTCCTGCTGACTAGAGCGAGTGCTAGCTCCTTCCCTTGGAAACAAGGGACTGCTGCAGGAACACACATGGCAAGTCCAAAGGAAGAAGGGGAAGGACTAATTCTGCTGCCTAACTACTAGGTGCGTAGTCCATTGAAAGAGGAGGGTGTTGTGGTCTGAATCTGCCCTTCACATTTCTGTGCCCCAGTTCCCTGAGCTAAGTAATGTCAGGCAGATCAGTTTGCTGTGAGACTTGTGTGTGTTTTGGGATTATGTACATCCACATTTGTAGTTTTTACGCATAACATTCGTCACCTTGGGACCCTAATCTTCTTGAAGTCTCTCAGATGTTTTAATAAATATAGTGAACTTTTTTCCACTCTAAACACATAAACTGCTCTTGAGCCATCACTGCTTTGCTGCTGAGTGTCAATATGAACTGCTAAGCATAAAATATTGTCCACAGCTTGAAGACTTACAGAATTTTCTCATGAAACTATCATTTTTCAGAGATATAGCGGATAAAAACAAAGCTGTTTTGCTGATTTTTTAAAAAAATATAATCAATTTTCAGTGCAGACATCCAAACATATAATGAAAAGCTGCTGTAACAACAATTCTCCCTGCGTAACTGCTGTTACAGGTTTGAATATGCCATTTGTAAGGTTTAAATTGCTTTTGCAGTCAAGTGTTGTAATCCATTAGTGATAAGAAAAGGTATTTGTCTATCGGTTGTGGTTAACTACATTCCTTGTATTAGAAACAGTTTAGTCTCTTACATGAACCCAGTGCAGGAAATTGTTTAGAGAGTCTGGCTGCAGAGCTGGAAAAATAGAGTAGTTAGTGCTCCCTTCCCCCAGCAGCAACGTGATGTATTACCGAACACTGACAGCTAACAACTTAACCTTTAAGCGTGTTGCACAGAACAGCATTACATACTTTTACTCAAAGGATTTCAATGGCTTCAGTCAATAACTCCTTCTAAGTAAATTTGTGTAGAAAAAGTCATACTTTTCAACTCTTCCTGGCATTTTTCTTTTTAAATAGTGATGTTCCCTCTTCTGTCTGTTAGATCATGTTAATTGATTATTTGTTTTTTAGATAATATCATTACTCTTTCAACAAATAAATCCTAAATCTCTGGACAACTGGAAGAAAACTTTAAGATTTGATTCCTGTAAATGGGAATTGCAGTTTCTCTGTGTAAGCAAGCTAACAGATCAGGTTTGCTACCAGCCACATCGCTTCGCTTTGGGTTTTGGAACAGCGCTTGCTAAATGTTATCAGCTTTGCATGTTTGGCTAAACATTAGTAGTAAATCAGTACATTTCCTAGGGTTTCTTTTCTCTACAAAGACGCTGACAAACGTTGCAACAGACCTCTAACATATGATGTAACACAGTAAAGCATGATGCATATTGCATATCACAGACTCATCAAAATCAGAGACAGGAAAGACATATCAGATGGTAACTCAACCCCCATACTGGCACTGAACTGGTATATTAATAACCTTGGCCACTACCTGCTATCTGCCTTATTAACATCTCATAGCAGAATGCACAATTATAAATCATTTTAGGATCCATAATATACTGCACATGTACAAAGCAAAATTTTTTCCCTAAATATTTTAAAGTAATACAAGAGCACTGCAACCGTAAGTCTTTCTGATTGTAATGCAGTTGTGTCCTTACATGTTTATTATTACAAATAAGTTTCATTTTGTGAAGGAGTTGGAAAGCAGGGTTAGCAGCCTGCTGGAGGCTGGTTGCAACCCATCCCAAAACCCCAGAGCAGCCTTCCTTGGGCATTTAAAAGCTGCGGCTGTTCCAGCAAATTCAAGATGTGTCTAGAAAGCTTAGCACCTAGACAAAAGCTGCATTCATTGGTTTGGACAACACTTGATATTATACATTGGATCCCTGTATTCTACTGTTTAAAATAATCCTTGCCGAGTATGAATTTTTTTAGCTTTCCAGAGGCTTGCTGTTTGCTGGCAGTCTTTACTTTGTCCTGTAAAACACCTGAATTCCATTTTTGGCAGAGGAATGGGAATATGAATATTGCAGAAGAGTCAGCTTTCCTACCTAATGGCTTTGGCAGGAGGAGCTCTGAACTACGGCAAGGCCGGCTAAACTCCCGGAGAGGGACGGTTTACAGTCTTGGGAAAGCAGGCAGTGAAGAGGAGACTCAAACTGCATTACGTAGGGGTTCACTTGTTTATCAGGAGTGTTGCAGAACTTAAGCTACTGATTTCTGAAAAAAAGAGTACAGGGTCTGTGCCAGGACCATGTCTTCCTTACAAAACCTAGGCATCTAGCCATGCAGTGATAGCATATTCTTCACAGCAAATAATCACATTAATACCAAATTCTTTCTTGTGGAAAGTGTTTGGAAATCATACATCATCATTAACGTGAATATTTCCTGCTATCATGCTGCCAGAGTGCTTCCAGCAAAGCCTGCAAGAAGGAATTAGGCATCTAGTGAGGTGGTGCTTGCAGCTGGGTGGGAGGGCACTAATGCCCCAGCATCTGAGCGGGTCAGATTTCTCTCATGGTTTTAATCTGTGTTCATCTGACAGTGATTCTGACTTGTTTTCATTGAGCATAACCATATGTTCGCTTTTCAACAACACATGAAAAAGTAAGGGCACTGTTCACAAGCTGAAATGCCTCAACAGAGAGGGAAAGGATAATGCTGCATCTGCACCAGCATTCATTATTTATCTTCAAAGACTGGGTTAGATTTACTGCATCTGTCAATCATCTCCAAGCACTTATTCCATCCCCCCCCCCCTCCTTTTATACATCACATCTATCAAACCTACTGCTGTTGAGGAGATAGTAAAAGGTATCTCCCCTCTAAAGGGCCTCTCCAGCTGAAAGCAAAACAAGCACCTGATAATCCACTGGAAGCCCTGCGGGATATAAATATACCTGCAGTGTATCGAGTCAAAAGAACCAGAGGGAGTCTAAAAGTTGGAACACCAGGGTGCTCTGTCCAGCCAAATCTAGTTCACATGAGCATCCCTTCTCGTTGTCCTAAGTTCTCCTCAAAAGGGAACAGTTTATCCAGTCTCTTAAAACTTAATCCGCCCCCTCCTTGCCCAGCTCCCCTGACATTTACTTTGCCTTCTTGCTTCAGGTAACGCAGTAAAATACTTACCCAGCATCTGCTCTACACACAGCTGAGATTTCTGCTCTGGTTTCAGGCAGTCTCTGCCTCCACAGCCATAAAAGAAGGCAACACGAGAATAAACATAGCTTTGTCATAGAGTCATTTAGGTTGGAAAAGACCTTTAAGGTCATTGAGTCCAACTGTAAACCATAAACCTCGCTTTAAGTGCAAGCCCAATTACTTAAACCTTATAGTTTCTTCCGGGGAGGGAAAACGCGTCGTCCTTGCATAGGTGGTCTGAATCCTGTGGGACAGTCCTCACTGCCTGCTAAGCCCGATAAAAGTTCACAAGTGTTTGACAATTTACATTCTACTTCGGATTACATTTTTTCTGGCATTCTGTTTCACACAGGAGAGGTGACTTGAATTAGATACTTGGTGCTCACCTGACAAATACCCTCCAAGCTGTAAATAGGAAGCCAGTTCAGTTTTTGGCCATAAAGTTGTATGAAATAATAACTATAGGAGGGCAGACTTCAGGCTCCATGTTGTAAACATTGTCAGATGCAGAAAATAGTTTCTGGATTTTATACAAGGTATTAGACTATCAAGATGTGATTACAAGGCATACGTTTTTCTGGAAGCCTATTTATATGCACTGAGCACTGCTTTTGATTCATGAAGCTCCTTTTTTATATAAAATGTAGTTTGGCAAGTTTTAGCACTTAGTTAACTAATTTCCACCAGAAATACTGAAAGCATGGTTTCCATTTATAGCAAAATGGATTTAAGCTGATTTAGAAATACAGTATGTTGACAGTACTATTTAAAAGCATATGGACAATTTGCTCCTTTCTTCATGACAAAAGTGAGTGGTAACCATCAAATGCTGTGCATCAGAATATTAGCCTCTCCTTTTTGTGAAGATCAGCATAATCTCTTCCAGTTGTAAACTCGAATTCAGAGTAGCATGATTTAGTGTTCTTTGCTAGCCTCAAAAGGCACTGAGGCATCTACACAGCCCTTTCTAGGCAAAGTTAGTGTAAATCGCTGCATGAGGTTTTACAGAACATGGCTTTGATTGGTACAATAGTTCACAGCACTAGATATTACTTAATTGCAAGTATTCGGTGATGATTTTCTATTAATTGCAGAAGTTTATGCTAGTATAACTCCAAGCTTCAAGTAATCTATGACACCATAAAACTAATGCAAAAGGAGAAGAATTATGTTTTGTTTGTTATTAGCATATGTCTTGTTGGAGCCTCTATAAATATTCTATTTGTGCTTTATGGCAAGAAGCATCTCTTGGAGAATTCTACAGTAGAATAGAAATAATCCCAGCACAAAAGATGCATGTCTGTACTTAAATATATGTGTACAAGCCCAGTGTGCCCTTATAGAAAAATAAAAATATTCATAGTCAATATATGAAATAGTTTTTGTTTTTAAATCCTCATATAAGGCATGACCCTGTAAAAAAGACAGCACTATTTCATGGCTACCTAGGCCACATCTTCTGCTTTTCTTACTGGTGTCAAGCAGCTTCTGACTCTCATTATCCCCACTGACTCACTGACTTCTATTAGGTTGGAAATAGATACATCTACTGAAGTCAGTGATAGAGGTTTTGTTAATAATCCTGGGCAATAGCCTAGCTTATGAAAAGTCCTGATCACCCAGAAAGTATATAAAGGTTCTCGCTAGACACAGGAATTAATCTTTTTTTTTTTTTTTTTTTTTTTTAAATACTGGAAGAATAACTGACTGGCATCATCCAGCAAAGTAACAAACCACAGGGCAAAACCACACCACTCAGGCAAAGATGATGATCAGTTCTTCTTTGACTCTGCTCCAAGAACATCACGGTAACTCCTAGTTCTAATAGCAGAATTGCACCGTTGTCTCTGCCAGCCTCACCTGCTAACCCTGCAGGTCAGAGGTGTGTGAGCAAAGTGTAATACACGCCACGTGCTGCTTGAACACAGCTATAGTAACATTACAGGGAAGACTGCCACTGTCCCGGTGATGAGTGTGCATTTGTTGTGTTCATCCTCTTGGGCTGCCATCTACCAAAGGACGCAGGCTATAACGAAGCTCAGGATTTTCATACGGCTACCAAAAAGAAGGTATTGGAGCAAGAAACAATGCTGTATTTCTTGCCCCGGAGACATTTGGATTTGACTCAAATATCTGTACAGTTCTGTGTTCACTGAGCCCAAGAAAAATATATATACACAGTGGTACAGGAGAGAACAGGGAAGAGGTGGGAAGATCCATAAGCAAATCCATGTAGCAAGTTCTGCTCTCAAGTACAGGGGATTCTTTTGAATCCTGTGTGAACAGTAATATTTCTTATTTACAGTATGTGCACTGAACTGGAAAGTGCAAACCCTCAACAAGCAGGGACTGAAATCATTTTCAGCTGAAGTCAGTGAGACTGTGCCCACACAATCTGATATTCAAGTCAATCTGCAGTCACTTTTGCTATCCATTTGCTGACTGCAGTATATTATAGTGAATGAATAACACAATATTTTCTTACAAATACGGTAGACTAATGCCATGAATACTTTTGTTAATGATCCAGAACATTCACAGTCTTGTGTTAATTATATCTTCTCCTTTTTACATCTCAATTATTATTAAAATAAGCAGAAGTTACCAAGAACTGTTAGGAACAAAGTTGAAGTGTGAAAGAGCAATATATTACAAAGGATTGTGAACAGCAGCAGCAGTCTTTTCTGACCAGCTGTTCGCTCTCAGCAATACAGTCCAAAAAAAATTTGGTTCACAACAGCATAATGATTTATGAAAATTACACTTGCATCTGAAACCTGTATTTGGCTCAGGTACTTACATCCTGAGAGTCACCAGGCAGGTGGTACCAAGCTGTCAGACTTAACACACAGAAGGATTACAGAGCATTTCAGGAAAGCTACGTTTTAAATTGAACAGTCCAGTGTGGTCTTTGTGGATCCTCAGGTGTAGAAGATTTTATTGCTGTAAACACCAAAAAATACACCCTTTTTTTAGCTGCAGCTCTGATAGGGAGACCTAACAATAAGTATTTTGGGACAGAAGAAATGTAACACAAGAAAATCCCCGTGTTTCTGTGTTGTTATGTGCTGCAAAATCTGGTAGTATTTTTTGAGTGTCAAAACCTAGAAATACTGAATGATTAAGTCAATAAAGAAAACATGTCAGAAAAACATTACTCCTGACAGGTGTATGGCAAGATTATGCAAATCCTCCCCTGTTAACAAATGTCAAATGAAGATAATTTACATTCCCTTTAAGCAAAGCCATTAGATGTTTCACTCTAAGAGTGGCCAATTGGAGAAATATCCCCAAGACAGAAATACTGTGCACCCAGAGTGCTCCATGGAAGTACCACCTGCAATAAGCTTTCTAATGTTTACACTCCCTGCTTCTCATGGAAGACCATAGCATGAGGCAAGTTTAGGTCTGTATTATTAAAGATTAGTCTGGTTACTATCAAGGTCTAGAGTCCCTCAAATATTTGAATGACTGTCCCTAGATAAGCCAGCTATTGACCACCAAATATATTATATTAACTTTCAAATATATACACACATACAAAAAAAACCCCGTGTGTGTGTGTATATACAACTTGAACATGATTTTCAGAACAATGTTCTTATGATTTACTACTTTCCCAAAATAGATGCATACATCTGCAGACTTGAAATATCTTGCCCTTAGGAAACACATATAATCATGCCACATTTTTGAGAAATAGTCCTTCCTATTCTGGGATCTTATTCCACTCAACTTTGTTATGGATACATCAGTGTCTCCAGGGCTAAGCGCACTGAAATAATTGTAATCCAATTGTGCTGAAATATTTAAGGGAGTTTGTTGCTGCAAGAACATTCCATTTGGCTCAATCAAGACACACAGAATGTTTTCAGAAATAAAAGTTATGGCTTTTATCCAACTTCTGTGAAAGTAAATGGCCAGTCTGTCATGTGTTTAGGTTGGGCTTGGTTTGGACTCTGCATTGCACTACCTGGTTCGTGCAACAATTGGTTATTTGTGTTAAATAAAAGGAGTTACCAATTGTAACAGCAATTTACACAAGGTATATGGCAAGGTATATTTCAAACTTGTTTTACTCTGCCAGGTAGATATCCGAGAATAGCAAGGAATGCCATATTTCACTCTTACCTTTCATTAACTGCCCAGCATACTGTGCTTTGAGCCTAGCTCTTCCCACCCGTATAGCATTCCATCCTCCTGTTGGCTAAATGTACTCGCCTATGTGTGTTATTATTTATTATTATTTTGAAACAAACTTGTGAACGCAATTTGTACAATTTTATGCAAGTCATTTCAGGTTTTCAAAATGCTGAGATTTGGAGATGTTCTGATTTAACTTTTCTAATACATGAAGCTCTCAGTCATGTAATGCAAATCAGGACTCCTCTCATTTTAGGTTATTCACACACATAGCAAATACGCAGCCTAAGTCTGAGAAAACAGCTACAAAGTTTCTAAACATTATTGATGATAATCACTGCAACCATCTCTGAGGACTTTGAGAATAGGAACCTTTCTGAGATACTTTTTATTCGTCCCCTTGGTTTCTTATGCCAGTAGAAAATCATCTAGTGGGCAGGGGTCTGGCTTTTGCAGTTTATATACCTTAAGACTTTTTTGCAGCATACTTGCTCTATCAGAACCTTCAAAACTTAAGTTTGAGGAGTGGGTTTGCTAAATCTCACAGGTAAACACACCAGTTCTAGCATGTGAGATGGTGTTTACACTGCTGTCAATATTTATTGATCATGATAGCCTATTAAAGTCCTGATACTTCACACCTTTTCTACCAAGGCATAATTGTACATGCTTAAGTAGTTCCAGAGAGCTTTTAGAAGAGCCCAGGTTGGCTGCTTAGTTTATGCAACCACTGCATTAAAATCATCATTTTAACGGGACCATTGACAAAGTTAAGCATGGGCATCAGCATAACCTTCAATGTCATAAACTATATTTTGGCCTTGATGAAGTCACTGTGAGGTGTTTATATTGACTAACATGCTAGGGGTTTGCACAAAACTAATGTGAAGAACACAGACCCTGATTTGTATTTGTGACATCTCCCTGTAAATGTTTTTGTGTCCAGTATTCAGAAGCCTATAGAAAGCTAACCGCTGTGACTTGCACAAGGTCACAGTCAAGAATGGAGTCCTGTTTTTATACAAGAGCCCTCTCAGTCCATGGCTCAAAAGCAGAGGTCACACTTACATTGATATAGCAATGACATACAACTGTACAGTTTTAGCCTTTTAACTATTCTCTTGATTTTGGGTTATTCCATTTTACAAGAGGTTGGGTTGATTATTTTTTTTTTTGTTGTGTTCTTTTGGTTTCTTTTTGGCCTGATGGCAAGCTAAGAAAAAGATGTACAGAAAAAGCACATTTACCCATTGCAACTGTTAAATCTTTCTGCAAAGCCTGCTGGTTGTATATCTCATGGGACCAGTTATCTTCTGATAAACAGAGTTGCTTGGATTTCAGTGGAAGTCCATGGCTAATTTACAGTAGATGAAGATGTGGCCCAACAATTCCAGCCGGATGAGATCAGTGTATTTTCTTTGGTAACAACTGGTATTTCCAATTAGTAATCTCTGTCAATGGACAAATGAACAGGGCAACTAGGATTTGATTCATGACTTCATAATAGGAATTAAGAGGGGAAGGAGACCCTATTAGCAGAATTTTATGCAGTTAAAATTGTGAACAAGGGAAAAAACCTACAGCAAAATCACAAGTGAATAAGGAAATGCTAATCCTTTTGTCCTATGGCAATTAAGTGTTTTCTAAGTAGGGATACAAGGCACCTAAGGTGATTTGAACACTTCTACTGTAATTAATATTTGAGAACTACATCCTGAAACTTTTCAGATGAAGTCCTGCTTTGAGTATTCACCTCTGCTAATGGAAATCAAGGATAAATTGTGACCACATGGTCAATCTTATTCCTGAAGTCAGAGCAAGGAGACATGCTGACGGAAATCAGCTCAAAAATATTCAGTGAAATATTTCCAGATTTTCTAACCCAGGGCTGATGTTCCTGTTCCAAGAAAAGATAATGCAAATTTTATGAATGCAAACCAGCTGCTTTCTTTAAATCAGCATAATGTTTTCTTTCAGAAACGGGCCAGAAAGCTGAGCATAATGAAGAATGAATTTACATTGCTAGTTTTGAAACAACTGTCATTTATCTGTAGTGAACTTGTTACTGAAAACTCATTGCAGCTTAAGGGTTAAATTAAAATCTTTTTAAATTACACTTTTAAAGCTCCATTAAATGGTACTATGTGCTGTCCTGAATACTACATCTGTAGTTGTGTATGTTCTAACAAAACCCACTAACACTTCCTTGACATGTCAATTATTTTTCTTTCAGTATTTAAACCATACAAGATAGACCTGTTAGAAAATTTAACTGTGATTATTAAGCATAACGTGCTTTTTCAACTTCCTCTTCTCATTTCTGGCATGCAGATTGCATAAGTGAAAGTGCACATTTTCCACTGCTAGTGTGCCCTATATCTCCTGCATTGGTTTCTCTTAGAAATTCTTTACTTATGTGGCCAGCTTCACAGCCTAAAGATGCTTTCTAGTCCACCCTCAGACTCACAGCAGCAAGGAAACTTTGAACCGCTCGGCTGCTCTGCATGAGCTGAACTCCATCCAGCTCTCTATTCAGAACTCCATTCAACTCTTGGCTTTTCCACTGCTGGCACGGGGTGACATTTTCTGATGCAAGATACTGTTTGTAATCATAGCATCATTTAGGTTGGAAAAGACCTTTAAGATCATCAAGTCCAACCGTTAACCTAACACTGCCAAGTCCACCACTAAACCATGTCCCCAGGTGCCACATCGGTATGTCTTCTACCTCCCTCCAGGGATGGTAACTCAACCACTGCCCTGGGCAGCCTGGTCCAGTGCTTGACAACCCTTATTTGATTTAAGGCAAGTAATCAAGTCGGCAGTTTCTGTGCACTGTTTTAGTCAGATGTGTAGGTATGCCCCAGTTCCTTGCATTTCCCTTATGGTAGACACCGTACATGTATTCTAGCCAGACCTCTTTCTGGTTTTGTATTGGTCCATGATGGGAGAAAGATATATTGCAACCTTCTTTAGAAAGATTTAAAACCAAGAAATATAGACTTGTGCAGAACAATGGAAGCGATCTGTGGTCGACATGGAAAGTAAACCCAGACCTCTCAAACTCTATCACAGCATAGTAAGCTTATGAACGCAGAGTATTTGCAATGTAGCTTGTTCTGAAAATAGTTTTCATCTACATTTCTTGCATTCCTGTGATTTATGAGAGCTGTTGCCTCTCATAACTGTTGTCATAAACAGTTGGCTTGGTCAGTATGAAAGTCTGTTGACCACCCTAATGCAGAGGTCATAAGAAGTGTGAATGAGCCCCAAAAATTTAACTCTGGGTTTGAGTGAACAAAGTGAAGTTCACTTGGAAACATCTGACTTTTGTGAGACTGTTAGAACACCAAAAAGCACAGTGTTAATGCACACTGAATCAAGGCTGTTCAAAGCTAGAGTTTTAACAACTGGAGAAATTGTTTCACCGTTAGATGATTGAAATGTAGCTCCTTTTCATACCAGTGGAAGAGCTTCACCCATCCTGTCTTTCCACCTTTTTAGGAAAGTAGTTGAATTGATACTATTTTGAAGCAAAAATACAATAAAAATGAGTAATTCTTAAAGCCTTTATTACTGCCTTTCTCCTCACCTCTACGAGCTGTTGTAGTGAGTTATTTATAAGGGGTTATTTTACATTTCCTGACCTAAATGGCTGCATAGTTTTAGTGTTACTGCACTGTAATTTGTTACATGGTCACAAACTATATTTTTGTGGTATGAGAAGTGTCATCTGAATGTATGAAAGCACAGCTGGCACTGGCTGAATGTAAGGAATGAAAGTAGAAGTAGCACTGGTATTATTTTTAATGATAAAGAAATAAATTTTCAGGCACTTAATAGGTGTAGCAAGCCTTGTTTTTTTCTGTGTGCAAGCATGTTCACTTCTACTTAGCTTAGTAATTTATTGAGGATTCTGAAAAATATAGGTGATGTTTCCAACTGTAGATCATTCAAATTTCAAAATTACTTCACTGAACAACATATAGGCTAAAATCTACCACAGTGATTCAGAGGCAAACCCAGCACAAGGCAATGTTTCACTATGGAAAACAATCAACACCTTGAATTATTGTTTAAGAAACAGGATGAAAAATCCAATACAGGCAGGGACATCAGTACAAAATTAAGAAAAATAGAGATTGACCACCAAGTTATGTTTATACACACAAAATATTTTTTCATTATATTATATTCAAAGAACCTAAGAGTCTTCATAGGTGATCATTTAAAATATTGGGAAGTAGAGATTTACTACAACTGTATCCATTGCTGTAGAGCAGAAGATATCCCTTAAGCGCTAATAACACTAGTGAAAATGAAAATCTGATTTCAACAAGTCTTTGCTTTCCTAGAACAGTACACAGCACTGGAAAGTGTATACCTCATTAACAAACCACAGTCTGTTCCAATTTAGGCACATGTAAATAGCACTGGAGTTGTTCCAGATTTGTATCATGTAATTGATAGCAGGATTTGGACAGTATATACACACACACACAATAAGCTTTCCTCACACTACTGTATACAAGGTTTTTAAAATAAGAAAAGCTCTTTAAAAAAAAAAAGCATCTTATATTTTGGATAACAGATTTTTGTCAGAACAGTCTTTCACTTATGTGATCCTAAAGTGTATTAACTTCTATAATTCCAAATAACTGACTCTCCCTTTATAATCCGAGTTCAGATTTAGGTTTCTGGACTTTTTTTCTTGCAGCATTTTGTACGTTGTCTTGGGAAGTACTATGTGAGAAGTCCAGCAGTGAACAATTACAGTTTACTGTATTTCTGGCTGGATCACAGCATAGGCTGGATACTTGGCTGATGTCTTTTACTCTCTATGCAATTGTATTAATGACTTTCACATGTTAAGAACCCTTTTCATCAGAACATCTCAGCCATTTATAAAGGTGGCTGAGTGCTGTTGGCCACGATGTATGGAGATCTGTAGGTCCAGAGGGGTGATGCAAGGGGCAAAAGGCAGCACTAGAATCCAGTTTATTGGATCGTATTTCTGCACTCCAACCACTGGATTCTGCTGTCTCCATATAGATTTAAAGGATTAGTTGTAAACTAAGTCAGCTTTACAAAATGCATTCAAGTTGCACTGCCTATTTTTGCTGTATTCAGAAATAAGTAGCAACATCTCACAACGTAATGGCAGGGAAACCACAATACAGATCCTTGTGCATTCAGACTGGGTTGTGCTGGTTAGATACTCCAGGGTGTGTTTGGCAATGCTGTCAGTAATTTTATCATCCACAAAGCGGTTCATCTGTAAACTCCTGGCAAGGGCCACATAATGGTTCCCCTTGTTCAAGTGGAAGAGAGGAAGAGGATGATTTTAGCAGTTTCAAAGGGGCAGCTGGTAGACTGAAACCTTATGGAAATGCCTTAAGCAAATTATCACTCATTCTTCCACAATAATCTCTAGCAACTTGAACAGCCCCTTGGGACTGGTGGGCAGCTAGGCACAAATTAGAGCAAGGCTGAATCGCTCCAAGTTTTTGTCAAGAGCTTAAACAGTCTTCCCAACCAAAGAATGTGAAAGGGCTGGTTTAGCCTCCACCTCCAGGAGGAACCTCCAGCTTAACAGACCTAAGAAGCAACATCTACCAGAAGGACTTTGATGAGGACTCAACTTCAGACCTTGAACCGTATCAAAGAAATAAGCCTTTCCATCCACAACGAAATACCACCTTTCCCAGTTTAGTTTTATGCCCGTTGCTTGTCTTTCTTAGCCGAGAGGCTCACTAGGTTGCAACCATCATAACAGGTGAAGTGCCAAACCCCAGAAATATCCAACAAGTAACAGACAATTCTTGCACTAACACAACTCAAATGTGATTTTGACAGGAACATGAAACACCCCCTTAAAAATAAAAACACTTCTGATAAAGCAAGGCAGCGATAGCAACATGTCATACTAACAGTTCAGTGATTGCCAGGCAGAGCCAGGACAGCAAATGAGGTCCATGGTCAAACCAGGAAGCCCAAACACCTCAGGAACAGGGCTGGAGAGTGGTATACCTCCAGCACAGTTCAGAAAGAGAGTGAAGTTGTAGGGCTGGGCTTAAGTTGACTTCTGGGCCTGTGGGTGGGGTGGGCAGAGACCCCAGGTGAGGCTGGTCAGGGCTGTCAGGGCCTCTGAGTGCCCTAGGCAGCCCCTCTTTCTCCCAGGGCAGGACAAAGATTTCCTTCTTTTGGCTAGGCAGGGTGACCTGAGGGTCCCAGAGCCATATTCTGCTCTCACGTGTATCACAGTCTAAATCTGGAGTGAATTTGTTGTGGCTGTAAGACCCTTACAGTATGACATCTCTCCTCTGCTGTCAAGAAACAGGACAGCTTTACCTCCCTTGTTCTCCCTCTTTTTTACAGACTCCTTGAAAGTGCCAGTCTTCCTGCAAGTGGTCTGTGCCATCGCTGGTATTCATAGCCTGTGCAGAGTCCCTGTCACCAGGAGACTGGCAGTTCGCCCTTCAAGAAAAGAAGGATGGGAATAGCAGGGTTGCTGCAGGTCACTGCCCCACTGTGAAAGTTCACACACCACCTGCCATAGCCCTGACAAGTTATCCATAATAAAATAATGTTACTTCAAAAACATGTGAGGTCTAGTTCAGCTACTTGGGCTCACCGGCAGGCAGCTCTGCCCCATGTCAGTGGCAGCAGGTGGCAACAGCAGGTTCAGTGTGACTGGTTCTAAGTGTCACAGGTTTTGCTTCTTAAGTTGACTCATTCTGCTATTGTAGCTGAAAAACAGAGGCTTCATGTGTCACTTGAGTAAGGTGGGGGACAGTGGCATTGACCCATAGCAGTAAGAGGTGTCGTCTTTATGCTGATTCGTATGTGCCCCATCCATTTTTCCCATTCCCTCTTCACCTGTCCAGAAGGACTACTACCCCTGCTTTCTTCTTAATGGGTGATAAATGGGAGCTCTGTTGGCTTGTCCCAATTCCCTGCACAAATGTATAGGATGAGGAGTAAGTTGCTGACTCGTCCTTAGTAATTTGCTACCATCAATTCCCTAACTGTAGATAAAAATACCTGCTTTCTCAAATACGACAAAAATACACCCAGAAGAGAAAATACACATATATGCTGAGGAGGGGGTGGTTTTGTTTTTCCTTCTATTACTGTAAGCTCATTGCTAAAGCTCTAAAAACCAGTGCTGGCCACACTGGTTGTGTAGCAGTTTGTAGTCCCGTATGTATGCTCACTTAACTTCTCCTGGTTTTGCTTATTATTCTGATCATAATAAGCCTTCTCCCTTTCCCCTTTTACCCATTTCTTGAAGCTTTTCTCCAGCCAGGGCCAGATTTTGCTTGTCCTGCTCACGTGAATGACCCACTGATCTCCCGTCATGCAAGGGCAGGCTGCGGAATGGGGTCCCTGTCATTAACCCACCCAAGAAGGCAGCTGCTGGGGTGCACAGGCGGCCGGGTCCCTGTTTCTCCCCTTTTTTCCCTTCCCCCTGCCAGAGGCAGCCCCGTCTCCTGAGGTGCTGGGCTGCTGTAACAGGATCTCCCCGCTGCTCCCTGCTCTGGACTTTGTTTTTCTTGGCACACCACTCACTGAGACACTTTAAAACAGAAAGCAACTCAAAGCGCTTTTGGCTTACTTCCTCGCCTCTTCTCCCCCCTTTCCTTGCTTGAAACAGTTTATGAATAAAATAGCAATATTCTCTCTTAAAAGCATTCAGCTACAATGTTAAAATTTGGATTGCAAGGACTCTTTTCAGTGTTTAGAAGTGGCAGATGTTTGCAACAGGCACAGTGGGAAAAACCCGTCCCTGGTTCCTGCAGCAGGAAGTTAAGGTGCAGGCTTGATTTTTGGTAGAAATATGAATCCCCGTAGATCACTTGCTGCATATTTTAATGACATTTAAACATAACCAGATACAATTAATACTTTAGAAGCAGGGAGCTATTCTAAGCAGCAGGATCTGAAAGCGCTGTGTTCAACTGAAGACTTATTCACCATTCACTTAGAAATGGGCTGAAAACAGTCTGTAGGAAATTAACTAAAACAACATTTTGCCCAAATGGAATATTTTAATGAATGCTAATATGAAATGCTAAGAAAATATATGTATCAGGAAAGGATTCTTGTAAGTGTAAAACAAACGGTACTTCCATGCTTCTCTCTCATCACGGCTGATATTTCTAGAAAATCTGCAGGAATTTTAATCTCTCGTGACTGTGTAGCACAGTGCTTCAGTCTATATGGGGGATGGAAAATTTACATGCACCTGGAAGCAAACATAAATCACAGTCAGGCCAAGCACTTTGCAGACTCCACAGCCTCCTCCAGCCAGCCATCTACACATTGCAACTCATTCCAGACGCTTTCAAGACTAGAATATCTGCTGCGTGTTTTTTACACAGCGGCACTACATCGTTTACACTCACACAACAACTTCCAGGGAGATAAGCTGTTAGAGTGTGTAAGCTGGCACAGTCACGGTTTGGCCCAGTCTTCCGTGATTTTACCCTAGTTGAGGATCTGGTCCATGAAACAGGAAAGTGAGAGCAGCTGGGACTAAATAGAAAATCTGTCACAGCTATAGAACCATAAAGAAACAGCATGTGATCCGAATATGCTCGAGTTTGCAATTCTTCAGCACAGATCTGCTGACATCAAGGGCTGTGGGACTGACACCAGCTGGGAATTCACCCCAGCATCTCCCTGAGTTCACACTAGCCATGTGAAGACACTAACCCGTTTCTTCTTGTACCATTCCCTCCGTGGCAAAAGGAAATCAAGTGCAAGAGATACTGTCTCAGAACGAGCCTGCACTGCGGGACCTTTGCAAAGGCATAAGGCAGGACGCTCAGGGCTGTTTCTCTGCAGGGACTGCAGCCTGACAGCTCTGCTCGTACATACCTGGAGGCGTGTGTGTGCAGTCATGAGAATGCCACATCCTCTGAGAGAACCCAGTGACTCTTGCCATAGAACTACCATTTCTAGTACATAAACATCTTGCATCAAATGTAAATGTAGATCTGAAACTTCATATCATGCCAGAGTTTAGGGAGAAAATAAACCCACGTTTTGTAAGTTCTTCTAGCAGAATAATAAAAACATCCGTATCTCTCTGTGTTATTGCAATGCCAGAGATTTGTTTGCCAGGCTTTACATTTAATCTTACCTACATTACTGCCCAAAATTAAAGACATCTGAGAAATCAGAAGGAATTCCAGATACACTGTATAAAATGTTGATACTGTACTGCAGTTGTACAAGTACCTACAGATAGATCTTAGGTTTTGATGAGTTCAGTAAGTACATAGTATGACTGGATACATAGATAGATCTGTAGTATGATAGAGATACTAACCTGATACCATGTTGTCCAAAAGAAACAAACAGAAAACTAGGAAAAAAAAATGCAGTAGGAGGTACTAAAATGCCTCATACCATCTCCCATACTGCAGCAGCATCCACACCGTGACCAGGTGCTAGGTATTTGACGTGTTTTGAACGATGATGTATATCATGGCTCAGAGCAGGGCTGTTTCATGGCATGAAGGTACTGGGATGTGCCAGTGAGAACTCATGGTATATTTTATAAATTCTTATGCAGTGATACTCGAGTGTCAGGGGGGTTTGTCAGTGATGCTGGGAGGTCTGCTGGCTCACGTTCTTTTCCCATTTTTGGCTCGTTGTTCAGAAACCTTACAAGGAGGTAGAGAAGGGGGAGGAAAAAGGGAGGAATTAGATATGATTGTTGGTAGGATTATTGATCAGAGATCAATTCCAAAATGCTGGTATTTGCAGATACTGAGATTTGTTTTGCTTGAAACTGTTCCAAAGTGCCCTACTATCAGGGTTCAAGTAAGCATAGTTCTAAGAATTCCTACTTATTCTGCCTACTCTTAAATACCAAAATACACCAGTCAAAATTTGATTTTTTTGGAAATGGTCTGTCTTTAACAACAGTGATTTCTAAATATTACATGGTGCATTTCATATAACATGTTATTGTTTTTATATTAAGTATTCAGGTAGCAAGAATACTTTCCTGGCTAGTTCTTTGGAAGAGATTCTTCTGCTGGAAAAGTATGCAATAGCTGATGATACTAATGTCCATGTAAAGCAGATATAGTTGTTATTCCAGCATGCAGTGAATAGTGAATAATAATAACCTATTTTTCCATTTTTCTCTAAGCTCCTATAAAAGAACAAAATTATAACTGAGTTGCATTATGCATCTTGAAGACTGTAAGCTGTTCTTGTTGCAGTTGTAATGCCATGAAGAAAATTTAATAGCCAAGGGCCTAGATCGATTTGTCATCATCATTTAGATCCACTTTTAGGTCACCTGCACAGATTTACACAGCCCAGACAATTAAGGCAGCTGTCAGTATGGTTGTGTCAGTCTAATACACTAACCTACTGCACTAAAACTAACCCAGTTAAAAAGCAGTTAAACCCAGCAGCTGGCCTCCTCCTGGCTGATGGTCACAGAAGAGGAGCAAGAGATTGTCCACAGAAACTAGATCAGTCTGGGGACAAGTCATGGGTATTTCTTCTTTGGTGGGTCAGAGAACCAGTCCCAAGTGGTGAGGATCAGCTGCAGGGCACAGCTTGTGCTGGCTCGCTTCTTGTTGACAGTTAATTTCAGTCATCAAAGTGATAAATTGGATTACCAGAAGACAGAATCGGGAGTAGTCCAGGTGACAGAGCAGCTTGAGCCCACGGTGCTACTGAGTGTGTACGGCAGCGAGCCCAGCCCCTGCGCTGCAGCAGAGGACTGGTGAGGGGTGGTGGTGATGCACCATCTCACCCCAGAGCAGGAGTGGTGCTGGCACAAGGGATGTAAAATGGGCAGCTGCTGCTGGTGCTGCATCTCATTAGGACAACGCAGTTAGGAACAATCAGAATGTTGGAAAATGCTATGTTTGGTAAGAAAATGCTGTCTTTTAAACTCCAATTCTAAAAACTCATAAAAACTGGTGTAGGAGGTATTGCCAAATAGCCTCTCTATCATTTATACATTTGAACTCAATATAGCATTAATAAATGTAAACATTTGCCTTTTTTTACTAAGAAAATAATTCTAATGGTTTGTGCCTCTGCTTAATTTAATAAAACTGTTGTACATCTCTGGTATGTGTGCTTAGTGGATGGTACTTATTAAAGAAGTAAGTGTATGCCAGTGGATGGTAGTTATTAAAAAATCATTGTATGCCAAAAGCTGTCAGACAAGCTTACTGTTGAATAACGGGTGGCAAAAAAATATGTGTTTAACAAACAGAAGAGAATTAAGACAAAAGCAGTGATGTTAGACTAACATACAGTGTACATTTTTTCTATGAAGTCGGTCTTCAAGAACACAATATTGACTGTTGCTTAAGCACACGTTTTCTCCAGAGTCTTTTGGGAGCGTACGAGCTAGGACTGCCCAGGAGCAGCACTCTCATACATGGTACTGTGCAGTTCCTCTCGTAAACAAGGGTAGCACGCAGCGTGTGGTGCGTACCCATACACGCCCCAGTGTGCACTGCTGTGCTAGAAAGCATTTTAACTGCTTACATAAACTGAGAGACACCTTCACTCAGTGAAACCTTAGCAGTGGCTGCAAAATACACAGTAAAGGTGACAGCTCAAAATGAATTCCCGACAAAGAGAAACATTTTGAGGAACGCTTTACTCCAGTATTTATTTCGCTGGTGACTGCTGCCTTTGTTTGCGTGGACCTTTTTCTGCTCCTTTGAAATTCTTAGCAGCATCTCATACCACTACAGCTAGTGTAGTGCAGTGAGCTACACCATCCTCTATACCTAAAAGGAGGGAACCCGCTCACTCCCAGATGTGAGGATACAGTACCTCTGGCTCAGAATATTATCAAATACCATGATGACAACTCATTTTATGGCTCCAGTTGCTGTCGGAAGACACAGATGTGAAACAGGAATCTGACTGCTTTGTATAATCTTGGCTACTTAACAGAGACATGGGAGAGCTCATAGGAGAATGGGGCCCAGGAGAATGCAATTGTGCACAAAAAACTGGAGGAGGGTCACACCCTGCACTGTCCTTTTGCCAATTTAGAAGACAATTACAGAGAAGAGGCTTTGCTCAAGCCACACACATTGAAAAAAGTGGAATTAGAGGGAAGTGATTAAGAGAAGGGTTAAGAGAGGGAAGATGTAAATCCAGTCTCCTGGGCTTTATTTAGAAATGTCTGGCAAGCAAGACTTCCATAACAAGTCAAAAAGCACATTTGCATTTTGAAGTCATGACAATATATATGTTATGCTCAGTAATGTTACACTTCAGCAGTTACAATTGGTTTTAATTAAGTTTGTACATCACATGTATACATACAGATGCTGAAATGGATGGCCTAAGTTAACTGTTTGTTGCCTGGCTTCCAGGAATACCACTAAGAACTGACATTACAACATGGGATATTTTACCACCAGAACACCAGTAACCACATTTGGGCCTCTCCATTTTGTCTCAAGAAAATCTTAGACCATGTAGTACATGGTATAAGAGGCAGGGAGAGTCATTTAAGAACAGAAACTATCCTTCATCTTGGGATGATCAAAGAGGCAATCAAAACTGCAAGTCCTATAGCATTTATTCAGACCACTGTATAGAATGAGATCAATGAAAGATTTTGGGCAGTGAAAAGTAGAAATAGGATGGAGAAATAACAAGTGCTTAACTTGCACTGAAGTAAGTGTATATCTCACAAATCCCAAGATAGCTTTTTTTTTTTTTTTTTTTAGAAATAGGCAGTGTAAAGTTGCAAGATGAATACATTTTTTAGAGGCACCAGTGATAGTTTTAGATGTTCACTTACCTTTCAGGTATTTCTGAATTTGGCTTGCCTGTTTCCTTTCTCCGTGTAGGTTGAGTGCAGGCTCACTGTCCTCTAATATCTCCTCTCCTCCTTAGAGTTTCTGAAGAACAAGGAAAAAGTCCATAGGTGATCCGTTCTTGGAGAGCATTTTCTGTTGAGGAATTCATTTCTGATGCAAGGCTACGAGGCTTAACCAGCCCCAGCAGCACGAATGTTTCCCGTGGGAGACAATCCTGGACAAGCAGTTGCATTATCCGGGCAGGGGGAGCCCACCTGCCTCCAGGTGCCAGATGTGCTGAGGGGACACAAGTGCTACTGAGCAATGGACCATCACGGGCTCATTTTTAGGGAGTGAGTAGTGAACAGTAAATGTGTATTGTGGCCTGTCAGAATTTACTTGCCTGTAGCTACACAGCAGTGATCATTTACATTTAGAATTAATTTTCTCACTGGTTTGTAAACACCGATAACGCAGCCACAGGAAGAGAAACAAACATTTTTTGAGGAGAATGTTGTGGTGTGGTTTGGTCGGTGCATTTACCAAAATGAACTACACAGACCACAATACGTTACTGTCAAGCCCGGTGATGTGGACTCCTGGAGTTCAGTCATACAGAAAGGAAAATAGCAGTTACATAAGGAGTTGCTGAGAAGAGCCTCATTTTCTCAAGTAGGAAATTAAGCTAAATGCTTCAAAACAGAAAAACTTGAAATACAGTCAAAGTGAAAATATGTCCTCAAGTTAAAGTGAGCCACTTTGGCTTAGGTCTCTGAGTACTAATTCCTGCCAGCAATACTCAGAAAAAAATATAAACTTAATTAGGAGAGAAGGACTGGTGTGGGTATTGGCCTTATTTTTATAAATCCTTCAATGGTGCTCGATTTAACCCTGCCAGTGAATCTTTTTCTTTGATCTTAAACTAACAGGATTAAATCCAGCTTGTTAAAATTGAATCCTGAGGTCACAGTGAAGATGTGTTAAGGCAGAACTTTGTTAAAGTTGCTATGCTTTCTTTTATAAAAACAAAAGCATGGAGTTTATTATTCCAAAAAAATATTATTTCAGAGTTCCTTAATTATGATGGTAGATAACAACTACATTTTTATAGTTACATATTTTTTTAGTTATAACAAGAAGCTCTTTGTCATCCATTCAGTCTAGGGCTAGAGACGGTTATGTTCTGTGAATGGGCTGTCCCCAGTGAGTCACAGCATCTTGGTGTTCAGGAGGACCGACAGCCCCTCCAGCATCTTTTTCTGTTACTCCTGTACTGTCTTTAATGGAAATAAGTAGAAATTTAAAATAAATCTTCAAAATCTTACTTCCTTGCTTTCCATGCATACTCAAAAGGTAAACATGAATTGCTTAACTGAGTTATCCCAGAAACAAATGGCAACATAACATGTCTCTCTGTGTGCTGAAAACCCACAGGAGAGGAACCTGAGATGATCTAGCAGGTGGGCTCAACCTTCTGTCCTTTGCTCTGTTCCAATCCAGTCCATAATGTTACTGGGAATGTCATATAACTAACGGGCATCTTACCCTGATTTTGTAATGAGGAGTAAGTTGCAAAGCATTGTATCATTTGATTCCAACTTCTTTACAGAAATGCTATGTTTAAGGTGTTGGCAGCAATCTTGAGGTTACGCACATTAATAACAAACTCTATAACAACGTTTACTGCTACACAGAATTTAATAGGTAAATTAAACATAGTAGTGGTTTCATTATTTAGTAGTGGCCTGACGTAACAAATTTATTTTTATTAGCAGGGGTGTTATATTGTAAAAATTACCTATATTACGAACTACAAAACTACACTATAAACCTTAGCAAAGAGGCCAGTCAACCACGTGTAACTGCTGCATTCCAGAGTCAACATACTAACTTAGTCTCATGTCTAACATCATTTAGTATATAGCTAATGAGAGTAAGGCATGAGAGACAGAGAGAGTATGTATTTAGGTAGAAAACGTGAACCTGATTCCTTTACAAGTAGTCATGGAATATTATGTGCATGTATGTAAGTAATGGTAAATCAGTAGAGCACAGCCATAAAATTAATTCACAGAAATAAATTCTTACGGATGAAACACTGTAACAGTTCAGCACTGTGTTAGTAAAATGCTGAAGAATGTCATTTATGGGAAAGCCTTGAGAAGCTGTCATCATCTCATCAGTTTACTGGAACAGAATATGGTCAGTTAAAAAAATGATGGGTTAGGTTTTAGTTAATATAAATCATTGCTTGTTGTGTTCAACACAAAAAGAACACTTAACACCAAAAGATTTGTCCTATTCTTTTGTTTTCATGTCATCTTTTCCTTGTTGTTGTAACTAAATTAAAATAGATTTCTCATTTCTCACATTACTTAGTTGGATTTGTTTGCAAGCTGCTTGACTATGATACTGGGCTTGCATGGCCAGGAGCTGCAGCCCATGGCATAGACCCATGCTGGAGAAGTTCGTGGAGGACTGTCTCCCGTGGGAAGGACCCCAGGCTGGAACAGAGGAAGAGTGTGAGGAGGAAGGAGCAGCAGAGACAGCCTGTGATAAGCTGACCGTAGCCCCATCTCCATCCCCCTCGGTGGGAAGAGCTGGAGAAACTGGGAGCGAAGCTGAGCTGGGAAGAAGGGAGGGGTCAGGGAAAGGTGTTTCAAGATTCAGTTTTTACTTCTCACTATCCTACCCTGAATTGTCTGGTAACAAACTGAACTGATGTCCCCAAGCTGAGCCTTTGCTGCCCGTGCTGGTCCCTGGTGAGCGCTCCCCTGCCCGCACCGTGGCCCACCGGCCTTTTCTGTCCCCTGCCTGGCTGGGGGGCAGTGACACAGTGGCTGGGGGGGACACCTGGCCGCCAGCCAGGGGCAGCCCACCACAACTGTTTACTTTCTTATTCCAGTTAAAGGTCTGTGGAGTTACGGGTACTGTTTATTTGCCTAGCCAATTGGCTAGAGTTTTGATCTGCTTTATTATTGTATACTAAATTCCTCTGAAGTCATATAATATTTACTTGTAGCCTTGCCTATGTGCAAAAGAAAATATAAATTCACGTCTTTGACTTACTGAAGACTAATCATATACCATAAACAATTCTGAACAGGCAAGACATGGATCAGATTGCCTTCCCATATGATTTTGTTGGAACTAGTTAGAGGTGAAAGTACGAAAAGTAGCATTATTTTATCTTCTAATTGCAATAATGTGTTCTGCATACTTTCAGAATTCTTCATTACTAGTTATTTATACCATTAGTTAATATATTAGTGGAGCATAAAGTGATAAAAGCAGTTGACTGGTAGTGAGAAAATTTCCTTAGAACTAAAAAAAAATGCTGTTCATAATCAGCACAATTTATAAATACTTCAGGTCGCACTTAGAAGAAGAAAAAAGCTGCTAGTGTAGAAAATGAGGAGTGCATTTCATTAACAAATATTTACATTGTGAAAGACATTTTCTACTAAGATGGAAAAAAATGCTGTCATCTTTTCACAGTTTCAGAAGAATGGCCAATGTGTTGGTAAGAAGTTGGCTTATTTCTCTGGACCACTTACAAATAAGTATGAATAAGCAAATTGTAAAATTTCCAAGCTCACATCAAAATGCCTGTAACAGTGCAGGGCGTAGATTCCAAGGGAGTTTCCAGTGCCCCATGTCACGGAGCCAGCCATTCATTGCAATGCAGAAAAGCACAGCAGCATTCAGAGGTTGCACTCTCACGTCTTAGAAAGGGCGTTGGGATTAAAACATCGGTATACATAAGTGTTCTGTTAAAACCCTAAGAAAGCATATGCCTAAAATAACAAAGAGTACAGTAACCCTGAAGAGAACCCCTCTATAATAACAGTTATAACAGTTAGTTATCTGCAGTTTAGATCAGTGGTAGTGCTTTACCGCTAAATCTTAAAATGCTGTTGCAAAGCAGTAAGATGAAAGCATAAACTACCAGAAAAATTCATAGTAAGCAGTTCTGTGAGGAGGATAATTGCAGGCTGTATCACTTCAAAATACATGTTTTTCTGATGTTCTGCATCAGATCTGCCTGAAGACCCCTACAGCAGAAGACAGACTGTGTAAGAAGTAAGAAACCACAGATGAAAAATATAGAGACCATTATTTTGAAGTATATTAAGCAGGTAATTGCACATCTTGATTTGTGTTACTTAATTTACTCTGTGTGCTGTCCCACTGACTGAAGTAATAAGCAAGCAGAGAGAGGATTTCAACAAATGGAAAGTTCAACAACCTGTTTTTCGTGTAGTTACTTTTAATTTCAAGTTTAGTGGCAAAAATTGTTCTGATTATTTAGAGAACAGAAATATGAGAGTAAGGTATGCTGGTTCTGGTCATCATTAGAAATTGTGACACAAAGAACATGCTTATCTGTGCAGAAAAAAAGATTATCCAAAATTACATATGTTTAAAGCAGAAAAACCCCAGTTCACATGGAATACAGCCACAGAGGAGGAGACATAGCAGAGAAAACCTTGGAATACTTTTCAGATGAGAAGGAATGTCATCACGGCCATGGTCAAATTCCATTTTACATCCAAAACCAGACCTAAAATGATGCAAAACTGAGTTCTGTAGCCCCTAATGAAGGTCCTTGCTGCCTAATGAAATCCAGATCCCCAAGTTAGGCACCCAACTACCTTTTCAAAAAAGTAAGAAGAGATAAGCACCTAAACATTCAGAAGAACCAAACACCGACTGACACACTGCCTTTCAGCTCCTTATGATTTTACCCTTTAATATATGTGTGCGTGACTTTTGCTGCTAAGGTTAGAATTATAAATGTCACAGTTAACATTATGTTTCTTTAAGTTTGAAGGGGAAAGTGTTGTTTCATGTTGAATATTAGCGTCTTCCCGAAAAAGCAATAATAAAAGTGTCAGATATTCCCATATAATCTGTTTAGGCATGCCAGCTTTCCACAGGGAACATAAAAGTTTGACTAAGAAGAAGAAAAGCTTTGAATATCAGACTAGCCTTTTCCCCCCAGCTTTGTAACATTACCTCAACTATAACAGAGATATAATCTATATTGTCCTAATGCTTTGTACAATTTGTGTTAAATAATCACTTGAAGTTTGTCTGGAAACCATGAAACTCTAACGTCCATGTCCTTCATATGTCTGCTTCTATTTCAAATGCACTTTTGGGTGCTCTTGCAGGCTTTTAAAATTATGCTGGCAGTTTCTCGTGAACTTCAGCGGGAAAAAAAAAAAGAAAAAAACAAAACAGGCAGTTTTAATCTTCCCAGAATACTTCATGAAAGCAGTCACTGGGCCGTTTGAGGGATTAACCAACAGGAGCTTTAAACTACCCACTCATGTAAGCAAGTGTCCCAGCCAGCTTCCAGCGAAGCATGAACAAGCGCAGCCTTTAATGGCAGCTGGCATTAAAGAGCACTCCTGCATCACATGCTGCTTTGGGCTTTAGTGGAAGGCCCTTGACATCAGAAAGAGCTGAACTCTGACCTTGGCCCTTGCCACCTTGATTATCAGCGAGAGCAATTTGTTAGGGGTTATTGTGTGTGCAGGTCTGCATCAGTTGGGCAGTTAGGAATTTCTAAAGCAAACAGCAAGAAGCTACATAATGCGCTACATACAAAGGGCTTTCACATTTGAATTCATATATCACACGTTACACACACAAATTGCATTAAAAGATTGTTAAAGCATACATTGAATGGCTCAACAGCCAGGGCAGCTGTATGTTCTTCCCTTCAGTCCTACGATCACACAGTGTTCCCGAAACCTCCCCTCAGCGCACATAACTGATGGTGCTGGCTGGGATGAGCAGCTTCTCAGTACTTTTGTGTTACCCTTATTGTTCGGTGGGTGTTTCACATGGCTGACTTCCTGACACGGTCTGAACTTCGCTTCAGGGACAGAATTGCTAATTTTGCTACAGTTGTGCCTTTTTGTGGCTTTCACAAACTTTAATTAATCTTCCCAACTGCAAAGTGAGATGATATTAAGAGGTGGGAACCTGAAGTACACCGAAAAAAGCCATCTCATGGTGGGTGACAGTTAGTAAGCCTTAGACCTGATCTGTCAGAGTATTTAGAGTCACATCATCACTTTGAATGTTTAGAGCAGGGACGCTACTGTAGTGTGAGGCTGTGGGGTGGCAGCACTCCAGCAGATGAGCCAGCTGAGGTGCCTCACGCCAGGCACCAACACACTGGGGAATGTTCAGCTTGTGGCCACCTACAGAAAGCTCATTTTGAGTGATCCGCAGCATGCCAGCACAGCAATGCTCAACTGTTTTAAAAAACAGACCATATTTCTTCCCAAAACTCTCCCATCATCATCCCCTGTCTTTCTGGCTTCCCATGCAGCATATCTCACCTGTTTTAAAAAACAGACCGTATTTCCCCGAAAATTCTCCCATCATCATCCCCTGTCTTTCTGGCTTCCCATGCAGTACGTCTCCCTCTGGCTGCTTCCCTGCTGCTAGAGCATGTATTTCTGATCTCCTGCCCCAGCCAGGCACAGCTTCCCACTGCTTACTGCAGACCCCAGGCTACGGCGTTGCCCTGTGGTTTTAGCCAGGTCGTTTCTGGCTTTTTTATCCAGTCACTTGCCTCCTTTCTCGAGGGCGGGAGCTGGAGCTGGGAGCTCCTGGCTGCAGCAGCACTGGTGCAGGGCATGCCAGCACAGCCGCAGGCTCCGGTGCCCCCACCTGCCAAAGCAGTGTGCCACCACAGCCCGCCTGTGAAACAAGAGGTGTGATGCCCTAATAAGGTGTGAAAAACAGTGTGTTTTCCCCCTATATTCATTCTCAGAAACAGATGAGCAGGTTTTTTGCTTGAAAAATTTTCCACAAACTAAATGGGAAACAGATAGCCAGCATGGATAATTCCCTGGATAAAACTGGTAAAGTGTAAGTAACTGAAAAATGGTCTGAAAATTGCCAAGGATGACTAACTACAGGTATTTTTACCAATCTCAACTAAAATACATGATGTACAAAAAGGTGCTGTGAAATGCTATTCTTTTGGAAGTCTCCCTAGTTATCCCATATTACATGTAAAAAAGGATGGAAGTTAGGATCACAGAATCGTTTAGGTTGGAAAAGACCTTTAAGATCAAGTCCAACCATTAACCCAGTGCAGCCAAGCCCACTGCTAACCCATGTCCCCAAGCACCACATCTGCCCATCTTTTAAATACTTCCAGGGATGGTGATTCCACAACATCTGTGCAGCCTGTTCCAGTGCTTGGCCACCCTTTCCGCAAAGGAATTTTTCCTAATCCCCAACCTAAACCTCCCCTGGTGCAACTTGAGGCCGTTCCCTCCTGTCCTGTCGCTTGTCACCTGGGAGAAGAGACCGATACCCCCCCACCGCCCTGTCAGGCATCTGCAGAGAGCGATCAGCCCCCCCAGCCCCTCCTCTCCAGGCTGAACCCCCCCAGCTCCCCCCGCCGCCCCCCCAGCCTTGTGCCCCAGCCCCTGCCCGGCTCTGGACACGCTCCAGCCCCTCAGGGTCTGGCTGGGGCTGAGGGGCCCAAACCTGAGCCCCGGCTCCGAGGGGCGGCCGCACCAGCGCCCAGCGCAGGGGGACGGGCGCTGCCCTCTCCTGCTGGCCACGCTGCTTCGGACACCAGCCAGGGTGCTACTTGCTAAGTACACATAGCAGTACATGTTCCGCAGCTGGGCATCAACCAAAGCATAGGGAAGTTGATAAATGTTTCGAAGGGCTGTATTTCAGTGATCCAGAAAGTGGTAGAGGTGAAGTAAGGTGGATATCAAACTCATTTATTACAGCAGTCAACTAAGACTGGAGGCCACCAGTAGAAAGATAAATATCCAGGTAAAAATGGGAATTGGGACATGACACAGAACAGCAAACCAACAGACTCTGATGCTGAAGCTAGACGTAAGATGAAGAGTGAGCAGCTATCCGCTGCAGCTAGGTTTGGAAACCTGCTCCTTGGGTGCCTCCTTGGGTCTTCTGCCCTGCTGGGGCAGAGGTCTGACTCACAGAAAATTAAGATTCCCACAGGTAATTTCAGTAGCTGGTAAAAATATATAGATCTGCAATAATTTTTGTGTTGTTTAATTCCAATATTTTTTTATATACATACTGACAATTTCCATTTATGAACTGATGCACTGAGGATTTTCATTTAACAGGACAGGTTTCTTTAAATAATCCACTCACAACAGAAATGCATACTTTGGCATGAGAAATTAGTTCTGTTCCCCAGCGTCTCTGGAACACCACAGACTTGAAAGCAAAAGTTTTTGTTGTATAAGCAAAAAAAATGTGCATGTCAAAGCTGAATTTTCTTTATTGTTTTCCTTGAAAATATCAGCTAAACTTTCCAAGGGACTACATTTTAAAAATCCACATTGGTTGATTAGAAACAAATCAAACCAGATGCACTAACAGTCTTCATATGAAAATTCCCAAGCTAGACTAGATCATACTTTGGAACTGAAATTCTGTAGCAGTTTGAAACCTGGAGACTGAGAAAATACGTTCTGGACTTTTGTCTCTAAGCGGTACCCCTGAATAAACTCACAGCCCACCATAGGGTACAGTCTGTAATATGTGGGCTACAGAGTGAACTCTGGATGTGTTTGTCCACTTTAAGACTGGTAGCTCTGTCAGATGTCACCCTTCCCTAGTTAAGATGTTTACTGACAAACCACTCTCCAATTCTTGGAGGAAGGCATTCTGGGTTTCCAGAGCTATATGTGCAAAACATTTGTTTATATATGTCTAAAGTTATTCATGCAAAAGTACCTGCAAGGTCAGGACCTACATTTTCTCGAAGCAGCAAACATGAGCTGCATGTTAATACTGAAAACACTTTCATGACTTAGTGTTACAGCATATGATAGTATAGCTTCCTAAGAGGAATGCTATTTCAATAGGGAATCTATAATGAATGAGATATAATGAACAGAAGCCACTGCAACAACTGTAAATTTAGTATATGGTATTGTTTGCTGTACTGTCTCACTCTGTGCTAAAAATGAATTTTTCATATATAGTCATCGAAATGGTTTGTTAGATGCTTTATTTATTAATGCTGAACTGTGAGGCAATGCACTGACCCAGTTTGTGAGATCCCACCTAATTTATACATGTTCAAAGGCATGTAGTAGAACACTTAGTAGTACACTATCTTTGAGCAAGTAAATTCAGTAGACAGGTCCTCAACTATACTGATTTACACCAGCAGAGAAATCTTTTCTCTTTCTGACAAACAGCAGATCTAAAGACTGAACAGAAGCTGAAGTATTCAGCATTTTAAAATCTAAGAAAATACCTTGAAGAAACCACAATGCTAAAAGGAAAGATCTTAGCTTTTCAGGGTGTCTTTGCCCAACTCGGCACCCATTGGAGTCCAGGAAAATGCCCCTATTCATTTCACTTTGGTGCTGTACAGCAGTTGGCAAAAACTTTCAAAAGGGGTCTCCCCCAATATGAAAAATGAATTATTCAGCATTCCACATTATATTCTCTGATGTGCTTACCTTTAAAATACTGTCCCCTTTCTATAAATTTCATTTTATTACAAACTCTTTTTTTAATTTTGTATTTCCTGCTACAAATGCAGCTAACAGATATCATCTATTTGCAAATCTGAGTTAATTAAATTGGAGTATGCTAGTGTAAGCAATCTCTTTTTAAATACAGACTCTTTGGGTCCTGAAAATCCCTCTTACCAGAAATAACTGCTGTTACTTCAAAGCAACTGGTGAAAACAGTGCTCTTTCATTTTTTAATAAAGAGATTTTCGGGTCCGAGGGGGCACACCTGATATTGTTTGCATCCAAAGCAAGTGGTCTGTAATAAGTGGCCCAATGAAAGTTTAAGCCTGCTTTCAAGGGTCATCAGCTTTTCTGACTGTTAACTTGATCTGTTTAGAACTGGCTAATTTGTTAATCAGAGCAAAGCTTCAAACCTACTGTGATCACCTCCTTAATGCTGTTTTCACACACTAATAATTAAAGCAAAAATTCCATGCAAAAGTGTCAAACACTCTTCTAAAAACACGAAATACATCAACATCTGGTGTAGTATTAAATCATCCTTCAGATGTCAGAAGTTTGTTCTGTTTGTACAGCTATTTAAGACTGATTTTCTCTAATACTTTGCATCATAGATTTTCCTTTTCCTCTTACATACCACCTATCAGTTTGAGTTGATTTTCATCTCTCACTGGTTTATGTCTACATGTTTTAGAAGGATTACTCCCTATTCAGGTGGTGAATAATGCAAAACAGACTTACCATCCTCTCAGTATCCTAAAGCTGGTCATTTTGGTTGCAGGAAGCATAGGACCACAAAATTATAGAGGATGTAAGGGTTTCTCTGCATGGAAAAGTCACCATGATATAATTCAAATCTGTTTTATTTAAAAAAAAAACAGTTAATTGGTGCCAAACTCTAACTTTCAAATTAAACTTTCTCATTTAGTTTAGTTGAATCCTTTCCTAATAGCTTTACATTAAATAAAAAATATTAATACTCCAAATTTCCAATCTAAAGAGTGTCCATGCAGGTTTTTACTCAGGTTTTGCTCAAAGAGTTTAAGTTGTGCCAGGTCAATTTTCTCATATAAACTGCTTTCCCTATAACAATATGGATTCTGCGGGTAGGGAAAATAGAGTGAAAATAGCAGAATGCAAAATGCATGTCAGCTGGAAAATAAGTGACCTGCTTGTAAGAATATTTATGTGTTTTCTCCTGACTTGGCTTGGGCAGGAAAACAGCTTGACAAAACATCAGCTGTGAGCAGGATGTTTCTGCCATCGAAAATCCACATGGTTGCACTTGAGAGGCTTCTGGAAAAATGAAATGCTGTAGTTCAGAATCTGGAGAGTTTATTGGAAAGGTATCTACCCTAACATCCGCCAGGCAGAGGCGTGTTCTGCCTGTGTGAACTGGTCACTTAGGAGTTATCATAATAATGTCTGCTTTTAGCTCTTCGGTGCATATTTACTTAGCCAGAGAAATACACAGTGAAATCTTTCATTAAAAATACCTTCATAGTTATACGTAATTGCTATTTTTTTTAGACCCAGCAGAGTGTTTTCTCTGCCAGTACAGTGTTGGAAAAGGAAGATGTATTCACATCTGAGCTTACTAAAGCCCAAAGTCCTCCTCTTCCTTACTCTGTGTGTATATAAGTCACTGAAAAAAATGCAGTGGAGTTCAAAATCATTGTGTCTTTATAGTCTTTCCAGTCTGGAAGTCAGATACATGACTGTAGGCCAGTCTCATTGCATGAAATAAAATATATCTCCGGAACACCACAGTTAGTCTTTAACTGATTTACTATAGTTAAACAGTAACAGTGAGTGTGTTCATAGTACCAAGCCTGGTGGCAAAACCACCCATACAAACAAGCCATTCACAAGAACAGGAGAGGTTGTGAATAGTCTGAGCTTTTTCTCAGCATTGCAGTTTAAGGCAAGGCTATCAAGGAAATCTCAGTCCAGCTCTGCAGTCCACCTGGAATAAATTGTGAAATGAAAGGTCTCTAGATACCAAGTGAGACCATTAGTGTTTTGAACATTGCAGGGAAAAAGATCAGTCTCTGCATGAACATCTGCGGTGCAGTGAAGTCACCTCAGTGCCCTGGCAGCCTCTCTGGACAGTAGATGAAAAACATGAGATTACCCAGCAGTGTGGATAGTCAGCATTGCTGGACTGGGGAGTTAGGTGGTCTGTTAGTAATGGGAGCTTCTCCTTTCCTAGTTACAGGAAGGAGCTAACAAAAAAAGATGATGAGGATTATTAAATCTGTTCAACATGGATGAGCTAATCTTCTTCCATTCCATCTACTTCATTTCAATCACGCTGGCCGTGATCAGGAAAAAAAAAAAAAAAAAAAAAAAAGGCAAGCTACTGAATGCTTTGCTTAGCTGCCACTTAGCAAAAACAATCTTCATGTCAGATGATCTATGATCTATTTATTACATGCTTCATATACAATTCTATACAATTGCTTCAGTTTAAATGGCTTGGGGAATAGAATCTCATCCATTTAAGAAGCCTTTCTACCTTTCTCTATCCATCTTTAAGCTGAGTGGTATCTGATTTTACTACTCTACCCTACTATTTTATAGGCAATGTTTCTAAACAGAATTCTAAAAACTTCCAGAGAATGTTTTGCATGTACCTTTTCTAGCTCTTGAACCATTCATTATAATAAGAATTTATTTGAACAATTTGGGTGTCTCGTGCAGTGTTTGCATTATGTCATTTAAATACCAGACAGCCTGATTACTTATGGAAGTGCTAATATCTGTTGAACACAATGGCCTTTCAGAATGTCTGCAATTTCGCAAGATTATTTGTGTCAACAGAAAACAGGAAATTGAATGTGGCAATAGCTGGGGGGGTGCATGGCGGTGAGGAGCTGTGTGCGGAGCAGCTCCATGGCTTTCCTTGGGCAATGCTGGCTGGCGGAGCGGGACAGGAGGGGATTATAGCATTATTTAACCAGAGCACTGTAAAGATGTAGTTCAAAAAAATCACTACTGTGTATGTCATGAAAAAAGAAGATGGTTCAGAGAGCGTTTGCAGAGCAGATGTTGTACCAAGTACGGTTCCATTTATTATTGCTTTTACATCCAAGTTTACCACATCACTGTGACTGCCACAGCATACAGGGAATGCTCCATAGGGTGACTGACTAGTATTTGAAGGGAGTAGGAGTCTGTGAGCAGTGCCTAGGTGTCCCCAAGGTGCTGTATATTCCAGGTGTCCTTCCTCCCTTCTAGAAGCAAATACAAGTGAAGGAAGCTGCGCTGGTTACCTGCGCCAGGCAAAGAACCTGAGGCGTCCAGCCAAAGGGCCAGCTCCAGGAATACGTGATTCTTAGCGATGGGCCCTACCGCACACTCTGCCCACCCAACGCCAGGGTTTGCACAGAACTTGTCGTTCAGGGGACGGGTCCCCTGGGCAGCTGCCATCAGCTGCGGGAGGAGGTCCAGCACTCCTGCTGCTGTCCCCATAGGATAGCAGTAACGACAGAGGCTGAAATTTCTGTTCTACCTACATCATGAATCTCACTATAAAAAAATACTCTTTACAGCAGTGGTGACAGCACAAATAAATAACCTCCCTGGGGTAGAAGGGACAAAGCAATAGATATTTAATAAATAATGCAGTGCTGTGCATATAGGAAAATTTCAGCTAGAACCCACTTCCTTTTAGGGTCTCATAAATATTCTCCAACACTTTCCCTTCAGAGAGGCATCTTCCACAGCTGAAGTCTGCTCAAAACAGGTGGTCACGGTTGTTTTGGTGTTTGTTTGGGGGAGCTTTACAGCAGAATTACAGCTGCCATGTTCTAGTTTTCAACACATTCAGAAAATAGAAACAAGTAGTCTTCTTTGTAGCGCTACAGACAGACACAGTAAGCCAAGTTTTAAGGCTGCTTCAGTGTTTGTGGAGTTCTCACCAAGGGAAATTTTTTTTGTATGAGCAGTGCAATTTTTCTGATTGCTTTTTGTGCTCAGATTGCAGCTTTGAAAGCTGTTGACACACATGCACAACAGACTTCGCCTTTTTACTGCTCAATTGAAAGCAGCTTTTCTTTCCTTAGATTTATGATATCTTGTTTTCCTGAGTATTAAAATTCTTTGAGAAAATACAAAAAATATATTAATTTTCCATAGGCAATATATTTTAGTAGAAAATTGGTGAATGCTTATGTTAAAACTAAACAATGCAAGCTGTTAGGACACAGAAATACAGTATTAGCAAGCATGCTTTAAAAAAGATAGTCAGGCAAGAGAAACATAGAACCAACCCCCAAACCCGAGAAAATTATCTATAAAAGATTAGCCTTACATATGAGCATATGCAGCAGGATGCATGCAAGATTTGTTTATCATGACCTCTAATGAATCTGTGTTATGATTTAGAACTGAGTCCAAACTAGATCTTCTGTCAGCTGCGTCTCCTTCAGCCACATCACGGGCACTTTCAGGAGGTAGCACACTATAGCAGAAAGTTCAGGTCTTCCTTCAGTTCAGGGCTGATTTGCACAATTAAATGATTATTCCTAAAATTAGGAAATTCTTCTCAATTGAGGGCATAATTCTGGAGCCCTTTATCACAAACATATGAACACAGAGAAACAGATATTCAGGTTTTCTTGAGGAAGGGCCTGAGGATTTGTATACAATTTGCATTTTGCCCTTTGGCTTTCACATAATTAGGGACATCTCTAGATTTGTTTTTCAAATTGAGACCATTAGGAGAGCACAGTGAATTCCTGTATGAGCCTACAGGGCTGTGTTTGCCGAGGTGCAGGGCTTTTCCCAGGAAAGGAAACAAAGACTTCATTTTAGTTAGCTTTATAATGAGCCATTTAGCAAAGATGGGAGAACGTGTTACCAAAGAATATATATAACAGAAACAGAGATATTTAAATTGTATATCTGATAGAATTATCTTCTAGGTTTTTAAGGTTTTAAATCTTCAGATGTTCTTGGAGGGGAAGTCAAGTATTCATTTTAGGGAAAAAAAGTCAAGATGACTAACATTGCACATATTTAATTTAGCTCCACCAGTGTTTATAGCACTGGACACAGTGTGTTTTACTAAAATAAGATGAATATTTATTAACAATTCAGAATGATCTGTTCCAAAATGTACAGTGCTCTCACAGTGATGTTTTACCACAGAAGTCCAGGTGTTTCCTGTCTAAGTTTGGAAAGGCTGCTAGCTTAAGATAGGTTTACTGAGCAATGCTTTATAAGTTTAACGTGCAGCAAAATAACGCTTTACTCTGCCTTATCCCTCAAAATGCAAATGGTTAAAATTTTTAAATGTTGGTGTTGCCCAATCTAATGTGGAGTACAGACTTGAGGAAATGTATTTAATATGCACAAGGAATTGCCATTGTTCTTTATTCCAGTGCCTCTGCCATAGTTCTGTAAAGTGTTTCACTAACATTGGATGGGAAAGTGAAGAATCTGATAGAAATTAATATTTTCTACATCATACCTCCACATGACATTTATGTTGATGGTAATTCCACAGATGATGGCAGGTAATGTTCCCAGTTTGGTGCTTTGTTGTGTTTTGAATAGTCCAGCTGGGCATACTGGACTGTTCAGTAGGTTGCATCTCAGCGAAGGGTTTCAAGACTATTAAGGCAACTTGCCTGAGCTGGAAAGTAGACCCTTTCCACATATCCAGAAAGAATTTTAGTTATGATTGTACTTGTACTGCTTCTGCTATTGATCCATCCCTGGCCCCGCTCTGCCCACACATGCAGCTTTCCTTCCAGGAGAAACAGGGGAGCAGGAGTAGACAAACAGGCGCTCGTATAACACCCATGCTGCCCTGAGGTTCAGCAGCGGGAGCAGCCGTACTCCAGGAGCAGAAAAGCTCCCAAGGCCAACGGATGTCCTACAGCCGCCATTAAATGGGCTAGGAACTTCAGTGTTCCCAGTGATGGTAAGCTTCCTAAAACTTCACTTAGACCCGAAACCCACCATTATAGAACTTGAACTCTAGAGTATATTGCGCCGTTTCCACGTTAATAGTGTCTGTGTCCAAGCTACTGAATACATACCCAGTGTCTGGCAAACTGGCCTACTTTTCCGTGACACATTCCCCAGGTGGAAAGCTTTACCTTAGGATTGTACGTGCGTGCCATGTTTAGAAAGTATGCTGCTCTATCTGTTTTCACAGAGAGGAAATTAGGTTTCTGTTTATTTCTGTTTACTGGAGATAGGCTACTAAATGTCAGTCTGAAGATTTTCTGAGGAGCTCTGAGCTGTGCTGCTGTCATCAGTTGTGCTTTTGTGTGATCACCACGTCACAACAGGGAGAAGATTTCAAGAGCATTCAGTTGCTTACAAAGCCCATTTCTTTTAAAAATCTAAGTTTGATGGTAGCTGTTTGCCTTCTGAAATGGTAAGATCGCTGTCACTTTCTCAGAAGGACCAGATGTAAGTGCTCCTCTGTGAAAAGTAACATGAAAATCACATCCAAAGAGACATGACCAGCCAAGGGAAACCAATTAGTGCCAGTTAAGCTGGCTCCCAGCTAAGCTAACTCAGTTCTGCAAGCCTCCATGAATGCTTTGGTGGAAGTCTGGAAATGCTTCCTTCTTCCACAGCTATGTCTTGTGATGGCCACGCTGGCAGTTCCAGCCCGTTCCTCCTGAGCCCTATGCCAGGAGCACAGCAGAGCCCCGTTTTCTCCTGTCTGCTTCAAGAAACAACAAACTGCATGGTGCCTGTGAAGGTAAAGCTGAATTGTAAAAAACACACTATGAGTAGGAAGGAACAGAAATTTTGGACAAAGTTCTAAGCCAGGAAGTGAAGATATTATTAGAAAGTTCAAGTTCTAAAAAAACCCAAGCCTGTCACTCGGGAGCCATCTAGTGCCTGCCTGGTCTCTGCACGGGGAGCGTGACCGGCCCGGGTGTCACTGCATCTGCTCAGACCTAGCTAAAAAGTAAAGAACTAAACCCAAAACTAAATAAATGGACCTGTAACGTGTCAGGTCAGCTATCACAAGAGTTGGTGTCCAGTCCTGGAAGCCTATATACATATAAATGTTTTGGTTCTTCTGATATTTGCATGCTAGTGCTCACAGGATTTGACCTTTATTTTGAATGGCAATTAACGCATTGGCTATAGATATTAATCAACAGCAAAGGGTGGAGAAACAGAATATGCTTCCTGC
This sequence comes from Falco cherrug, assembly GCF_023634085.1. Classification (NCBI taxonomy): domain Eukaryota; kingdom Metazoa; phylum Chordata; class Aves; order Falconiformes; family Falconidae; genus Falco; species Falco cherrug. The sequence goes on along the minus strand of NC_073700.1, from coordinate 20,154,448 downwards.
ATTGGTTTGTGCAATGTTTAAATACCCCTGGAGGTAGGGGCTGGGCATAGCGAACTCTGTAAACTCCTTCCACACTTACTGTCATCATTCATTGTGTGCAAGGGATGTTCAAATCAAAAGATGTGCTCTGAGGATGGGAAGCAACACGTTTGAAGTTTGAACATGCTGGAATTTTCCTAACTTCCACCAGCCCCCACCTCTCACTACTTCATTTTCAGTCTCACCTTATAAGCTTTAATTTGTTGCTCTTTCTTCACTTGGGAATAGTGTGTATCGGGAGCAAAATTATGTAAAGCATACTCCTTTTATCAAGAACTTTATATTCTGTTTTTGTCCTAATGAAGTCTCAGTAGGGTGTGACTTGTATTTATGTACTGTTAGGGAAACAAGAAAAGCCTTTCTAAACGTCTTTTAGCTGAAAGTTTAGGAAAAAGGAACAGAGCTTACACAGGCTATCTTCAGAGATTGTTTTCAAAAAAATGTATGTTTTAAAAGATGTTTGATACAGCTGCCCATTTTCACTCACAACACAACAATCTACCTTTGAATTACAGACTTGAAGGTGATTATTACACTTTATTTTCCAAAGCGACCATAAAATACTGTTAAGCATCTTCACGCTGTTCCAGCCCAGTCCCTCCAGAACTATGGCTGTAGTCCAGTCCCTGCTGTCCCGCCCACTGCTGCTGCATGAATTCTCCTTTGTGCTAACTCATCCTTAGATTCAGCTTGTAAAATGTAGGAAAAGATCCTGTGGGTCATTTTACACAAAGAACTGCAACTAGAAATCAGCTGGCCCTGCCATATGTACACTAGAGATGCTCTTCCCAGCTCCAGACCAAGGCTGGACTGCAGCACCTCTCTCTGTCTTACCCCTTTGTTGAACATAGCTCAGGCTAAAACAAAAGAAAACCCTTCTGAAAGAAATACTGTTTTCAAAATGTGGTCTCTGGCTATGGATGCCAGTAATGTCACTATGAGCACACTAGGTAGAACTCGAGTGTTCGACTGTGTAGCCTGGGCTGATGACATTAAAGAAAAAAAGTTTTTCTGTGGTCAGAAAAGCCAATCAAACCATTTTTCTGTAGGATTTCCTAAAGGATTTTCCTAAATCCTTTGTTTCCTTTTCCCGCATGATCCTCAGCCTTCCCTCGTGTCCCTGTGCCCCATCCACTGAGCAATCCTGGAACGTGCTGTGGCGTGCCCAGAGTAGCACACATGCTCCTCAGCCACCTGGCTCCTGCCCTCCCGTGCCCCCCGCCAGCCTTCACAGCAGCTGATCTATCTTCTAGGCTTCCCACCATCTGTCAAGGCTGGCAGAAATCAGCCAAGAAGTTTAAAAGTTACTGGGAGGAGACTGGAGAGAGAGCACGTTCTGCATTTTTTGTGAAGTCAGGCTAAGAGGGACCTGGAAACATTTGTTGGACACTGAGGTGGCTCCTTCTCCGCCTCTCCGTGCAGCAAGCTGAGCGTTTCCAGGAGAAAGGGAGTATTTTATGTACTAGTGCTTGTAAGGCAAAATGTCACACCTAATGCAGACGTATGCTCCAGGATGTGGCGTGTCCCTTGGCTCTTGTGCTAAAGTGCTTTCCCGTGCTCTGCTCCAGGGCTGCCGTGCCTGTTCGGGAGCAGCAAGGAGCTGCCAGGCAAGTCTTCCAGGAAACAACCATGGCTGCAAGCCCTTGCAAACTCACGGCTTGCACAGAGTTGGCCAGAATCAAAAGAAACCAGCCCAGAAGTCAGGGAGGTGGCACATTTGTCAAGGTCTTGTCATGTCAACACAAAGTTGGCCATCTTGGGCTTGGGTCAGTATCCTGCTACAGAGGTGCCCTGCAGTGGGGCTGTGGTACAACTGCGGAGTTGTTTCTCTGGCTGGGATGTAATTCCATCAGGTCTTGGGCAAGTGGTCAGAGCTCGAGTTTCGAGCCGCTTCCAGGCAGCTCTGGTGAATAAAACCCCTCATTATTTCAGAGATTTACTAATTGTTTTTTTGATTCGGAACACTGGAAATGAGAACACCTATTTTTCTATTTTCGCTGACTCCAGTGCTTTTTGGTGTAGGCACCCTGGGGAAGCAGTGATTTAGTCATCCAGCCACGTAACAACGTGGGGCTTAATGAGTAACACATTTGTACTTTCCATTCTCGGTCTGAGAAAGGACCTATAAATAAAGCATATTTGCCCTCAGATCAAGAAAACCTTTTTCTTAAATAATGTCATTAAATTTTAAATTAGAGGTACAGGCAATTACTGGTGAAAATGTTAAATACTGGATAACCTATGAATATGACCTAATTTAATATAATTTTATAAATGCTTGAATTCAATTAAATAAAAACTTTTGTATAACATTTAAACTGTTTTCTTAGTTCTCCCCAGAGCTCACAGTAGGTTGCTGTGAGCCAAACAGCATTACGGCATTTGTTTAAAATGCCAAGAAGCTTAGGATAGATCCCATACACTTCTAGCTGAATCCCTAGTCACTGGACAGCAATTTCTGGGCAGAAGCTGCTGCATTAAATAATTGCTAGCTAATAAATATATTTTAGACACATTATAAACCTGGATGTTAAACCCGTTAGAGTAAATGAAATGTTTATTGCAGAAAAAATATACAATTTGCTGTTTTGACCTAGGTGCGTTGTCATGGAAACCGAAATCTTTCTTGTGCAATAAAAAATCTGCTTGTCATCTGATTTGAGCCAGTTATTTGCACAGGTGGTTTTCTTAGCAGACAAGTATTAGTGAAAACAAATCTATTCTTTCTCAATAGTTCCATTATGTGTTCCCACAACAATGTGTTTCATTTCACTAGCTTTGTAATTAATGATCCATTATCAACTAATTAAATCACATTTAGATTTTATATGAGTTCATCTGTTACACAATGCTTGCTCCCCAGTCCTCCTTCCTGGGTGTGTTAACCTTGTAAGAGTTTTAATTAACGGTGAGAATGAAGTATTGTAAGTTTGCACGGTACTTCAGACAGGCTAAAGTAGTAACAAATGTGGACATGTAAATATATCCAACAATTTAATACCAATTTCCTTAAATGAAATAAAGCAGCAGTAGGAATAACTGAAATCAGATTTACAATCTGTACGTAAAACTGTTGTAAAATATTAAGTTCATATGGTTGCAGACAATGGAAACTGAAATGTGAACTATGCTAACAGTTCCAAAATGTCATCCAAAAGAAAATTCAGCTTAATAGACAACATCTTTGCTGTTAGGCCTGCTCCAGACCTCACTGAGATCAGTGAAAAGACATTCATTAACTAGTTTTGGATCCAGTCCTTGATTTGCAATCCTTCGGGCAGAGGCTGTCTCCATCTGTGAAAGCCCATCCCACAGTATAGCTGGTTTGTAAGCCTGGGTTGACTTTTTCACAGTATCATAAAAAGCAGTAATAGTAAGGTGAGATGGAAACAGGTGAGACGAAAGAAAGCATTTTTGATTGTGTGGTATTTTCTACAGGAGTTTTAAGACAGGCTAAGATGAGACGATGATGGCAATGCCTATATGATTTCACTGACATCTCATAAACTGTACTTGAGAGTAATGATATGCGTAATCAAATGGGACCAAGTGGACAGGGTTTTTTAATTTCTCTCTTAAACTGGTTAATGGATAGCAATGTCACTTACACGCAGATTTATCCAGACTGGCAGATTATTCCCAAGACTCACACAACATCCCCACTGGGGTGCACGCCCCTCACGCATGCTCTACAGCTGTCCACATTGCACCTCGTCTTGCTCTGGTCTCCCACATGGCAATGGCAGCTCGCATGCCACATCTGTCCTCCCACATGGCAATGGCAGCTCGCATGCCACATCTGTCATCTGCTGCCTACGATGCCCCTGGATGTGCGGTACCATAGCGGGGGAGAAGGTCAGGTTAGCGGGGAGCTGGACATGGAGCGGCCCGGCTCCAAGGGGTGCTCGGTGCCTGCAGCATAACGCCAAAAGCTCCTCACCCTCTTGCCCACCCCTGGCCCAGGCACACGTCCCGGGGTCCCACCATGGAGTGGGCTGGGCTGTCCTTGGCGCCACCGAGTGACTTGCCCATGCTCTGCTAAGCCCTGACTCAAAGTGCCATTCGCCTGAAGGAGGCGAAGCCAGAAAGAAAGTCATACTGTGGCCCACTGGAGGGACGGGGAGGAGTTAAATATGAAACTTCCCATTTGAAGCCACTGGCTCTTGAGCTGCTTCTCTAGGCAGTTTTGAGCATCTGATACAAGTGAGAAGCTCTACAGGATTTAAGATTCCAAGAAACTACTCCAGGTAAATAACAGGGCCTTACACATTCCTTTGCAAATATGGCAAATAGTGTAAACAACTTTCTTAGACTGATTATACAAGTTATATGTTTAGTCTACAAATGGGGTACCATTAACTAAAGCTCCTTTGTTTCTACTTGGAATGGCTTTATCAAAGATTTAAGAATCAAGTTTTATACATGCAGTGGAATGTTAAAGTCACGTGCAACCTGAGTGCCTTGGAAATGCCATGCTTTGGGGCACTTTTAAGAAACTACATTAGTTAAAAGGTTTATTTTATCTGATCATTATGGAGTTCTGCACACTCACAGAGAACAGCAGTATATATACTCGGTATTATATTTAAAAATAAGTTTGTTTTAATAATGCAAAAATGGACTACTCACATACTAGACTATTTACTGTAGGTGTTTCACTAGATGGCAGTACAGCACTATAAACCTTGGAAGAACATTAGTTCAGTTCCTGCGTCTGAGTTTATCAATAATCTAATTTACTTTTATAATAAATATTAGGTGTGATGGTGATGGCTGTTACCATGAATGAAGCAAACAGCGTTGAGTTCTTGACTTATACCCGTTGGTTTGCTCTGTCCCAAACATGGACACAAACACGTACGCATTGCACTGAGAAGCTCAAAAGCTGAGGCACAATGGAGAGACTCAAGGGGAACTCTAACTAGAGCAAGTATTTCCTTTCACGAAAGAAAAGAGGGGAAGAAACTTCTCTGAAGAATGAAAGGAGCAGAAAAAGAACAGGTTTCACGTTTTTGAGAGGAATTGGAAAAAAGAGAGATCTGTGGCCAAAAATTGAACGACACGTTTAACATTAAAAATGCCAATAAACTTGGAAAGGCTGCATTTATAGAACAAAAATTCTACGAAAAGCTTAGAAAAGAGGAAAGACTTTCCAGATTGAATTTGAGGGTAGATAAGAGGTACTCTAGGGATATTACATTTCCTTATCTTGGAGAAAGAAAGTATTCTGTCCATAATCTTCCGATTTCCCTGAAGATTAGTGAATAGCAAACTAAGACCAGCTCTTCATCTGCTGCTGACTTTCATGGCTCCTCTGACTTAAATGAAGTCACCCTGACTTAAAACAGATGAAGATCAGACCTCTGTAAGTTTGAAGCATTTATCAAGCAAGCAGATAACATCTTTTTTTCTTTTCTCCTGAAGAATGTTATTAAATTATATCCAAAGTTTAGGCATCCTGTATTTTCTTTAAATTGTGCTAACAATGTGTTTTTTATTGAAGCACTCAGATGGTCCAGTTGTTACTTGAATTTTTCTTTAATTGATCTCATCCTGGCTAATGCATTGTATTTAAAGTAGTAATTTGGTAATCCTAAGGTTCCATACACATGAAGCTAAATGCTGTGACAGATGAGATTTGGCAGATTTAGCTGCAGTGGCTTAAGACATGAACACCTCCAGCTGTTCAACTAATACCTCTCTGCCTTCCAGCATCAGCATCCTCTAGAAAGGGTGACAGAATGGGACACGTGTCAGCACTTCAAGTGCCCCAGTTCACAGCCTGGCATTTCAGCCTAAAGCACTGATGAGAGGAGTGTGAAATACAAGAGCGAGCTAGAATGATGTACAGACACATACTCCCTGCCTCAATGGCAGCGATCAGCGTCAAGACAAAGCAGACAGCTGGGGGTAGGAACAACTGCCACAGCTAAATCTGTCAGAGTTTGATAATGACAGCCAAAGGCATCAGCAGACTACAAAAGTACATGTTTCAATCCAGCCCTGATAACAAAACACTTAAGCACCTTCTCAATCTCATTGACTTCACAGGTCTTAATGCCTAAACCAAAGCCTGTAAAACCTCACCCACTAACTTCTGATCTGTTCGGAATGAGGAGTTAAAGTAAGGGTATTCCATTTCATTATTAAAATTATCTGCAATTTTGCAGCTTCTGACATTATTGCAGTATGTCACATTCCTTAGTGCAATACTACTACTTTCCATAAGTGTAAATATATATCTTGTGAAGGCTGTCCTTGTGCAGCGACAGCAAGGAGTCAGTAGGGTCGGCTGCAGATGGGTCTGTAGCACAACATTGCTCTTTTTAGAAAAAATATTACTTACCTAATATTTCCAAGCCTGATAATCATGTTTTTCCTGTTGATTCAGTGAAAAAGAGTGTTAATCTTTTCCCTGAGGTGTAAGTTTCATTGTACAATACATGCTTTTAGCATTGGAACTGGTATTATTGGTGACTGTAAGTCTCCAAGTAAAAAAGAAAAAAAAATCAAAATTGTAAGTGCTGAATACATGTACTAGATTTACATCACATGGCTGTCACAAAAATCTTGATTTTAGCTCTAGAGGATTTAGAGGCAAGTGAAACTGAAAGTTTTCCCAAAATTCCACAAATCTGAGCCCAAGAATGTCAGTTTGTCTGTCTCCAGTCACAACTCCCAGCAGGTCCTGAAACATGTGATGCATCAGAGCCATCAAACACCATCAACTCAGGAGAAAACGCAACGTGAATTCTGTAGTGTTAAAATTGTTCTTTTTAATCTGGCCTTCCTTCGACTGTTGGTGCAAAGCAATTGAAAGCTGCTGCCTGGCTGGCAGAGAGCACGTGTGATATTAGTTCATCTCCAGTGAAGTTTCCAATTAGTTCATGTCCAATTCATACTGCTGAGACATGCATCCAGCCTTCCCCAGACAACTTGTCTTTTTACAACCAGAAGCATTGACAAGTGGAGGAAGAGTGATTTAGCCATTTGGCCAGGATTTAAAGACTGTTTTGCAAACAGAATGCCTGGCTTGCAGAAGTGCCAGATAAATGGGCCCTGCTCCCACACACATCGACTGGGCTCACGGTTCTAGCACTGCAGGTTCCTCGTCATGGCAAAATTAGAGGTGATGAAATTTTTATCTTTGTTTCAAGCCTAAGGTGAGTACTGACACATTTTGGACAAAAGGCCAATGTAACTTTTGCTCAGGAGAACAAAGCGATCATTGCAAACGTGACTGGAGCAGCTCAGCAGTTTGGGCAGCCTTGGGAGCTGGTTAGTGAGCAAGAGAAATACAGAAGTGCATCAGTGGCTTGGTGCCGTGGTTTATTCCAGGTGGGAACTTCCACAGCACTTTTCATTCGGCCTAATTGGGATCCTCTGGAAGTCAAAAGGAGCTTGATCGTTGCTGTCACCAGCAACAGGGTTAGTTAAACAGAAGGCACTTTTGTACCGGTATCACCTTCATACATATAAGTATGATATATACAATTACTTTAAATTGACAAAGAGCTTGTATAATGGAGGTATTTGAATAATAAGCCTCATTTACTTGGAAATGTTAACAGGGCTATAACCCCGTGCAGTGTGGCACATGCTTCATGGCATATGAGGCTCGAGTACCTGTTTCCCCTTCATGCTGATACATACAGCGTTATTTAAAAAAAAAAAAAAAATCACATAAATATCAAAAATGGCTGGGGCAGTTGTGTTTCTTTAAAAATACTGTAATATAATTTGTTATTAAAGTTCATTACTGTGCACCCATAAATATTTATATATTTTTATAAGCATATTCACAGGCCATGGTGGATTCAAAAGCAGTCTGATCCTTGAAAGTGTCAGTAAATAACAACAGTTATGTAGTTTCTGTGGTTTAATAACAGTGTGTTTATTTAAATGTTCTCTCAGTAGTCAGCTGCATACTTCCAAATGATCATTCTGGAGGTTGTCTCTCCAGACAGAGATATAAAAATATATTTGACCCACTTGTAATATATTGGATTTTTCTTTATAATCTCATTTAAAAGTGTGCAGTGAACACAAACCCATAATTTACCTGGTGTTGTAGTTTCATTAAACATCAAAAGGGTGCTTGATGGAGTAGAATAATCCTATTCTGCATCCTTCATTGAACATCTTTCAGAATAAGTTCATTCATTTAATTAGAAGGTTTCTCTAAGTGAAGATTGCACTGGTTTTACTAGTCTGACCAAATTTGCATTTGTTATCCAAAGCACCCTCTATTTCACTGTACTTATAAAAAGCGCGTTAGAACACATGCTGCAAAGTATCTCCACAAATTGGTACTTATTTTGCAGAATTGTGTTAGTACTAATTCAAAAGTTAAGGAACAGAGAAGCTCCATTACATTTTAAAGTGGAATTTTCCCTTCAAATCTGTGGATTAGTCATGGCAAAACAATGAAATGTTTAACTCAAGATTAAATGGGATTATTAAATATCTTTTCAAAGTAGAAAATCACATGCATTATTCTATTCCAAATACAAAAGGACAGTGAATGAGTTTCTCCCTTCATTCAGTATAAAACAATGAATAATACCATGGGCATATTTCAGCCTCAGAGGACTCTGCTGAATCACATACACTGAAAACTATCTGGATCATTTTAATATGAAGGTGACATTCTCTGTGATTAAAACATGGTATTGTTGTGATGATGGTGAGGCTTGTAAAAGCTGGGATGTTGCAAACTGGGCTATAGTAAACTGGGCTATTGTAGCTAAGGCAAATTTTAACTCCCCGTCTCAGTCCTATATGCAAACAGTTTTGGGAAGATGCTGTGCAGCACAGCAGCCATAGCGCACAGTTGGAAGAGTAAAGCTGTTACGTTTCCATTTTTCTCTTTAATATGTCTGGCTTTTGGGACTGTGACCTTTCTCACATCTAGATCAATATGTCTGTAACCATTAATTCTAGGAAAACCAGGACCTGTTTGTAACGCTAGAGGTTAGGGTGTAACACATGGTCATGTCTCTCCCTGCCAAAGAATGTATAGGTGGCTAACTAGGCAGTTCTCTTCTTAATCAATGATGTACTCGGGCTACAGAGGGACAGAGATGGATAGCTCTTCAGCACCCAAAACAGCAAGGCACCAATGGAGCTGGAATACCTAGCCCAAAAAGTTCTGCCTTACCTTAAAGCAGATTTTTTTTCTTCCATGGTATCTGACTCCCTCTTATGCCTGTATTGGGTTAAGTGTAAGCTTATTTCATACACAGTATCAAAAAAAAAAACCATTTATTTTCTAGAAGTAGGTATCTTTTCTCATGTGAGTAATGGTCCTAATAAACATCAATAGGTAGCAAAAGCATTGCTAAGCCCTGAATTTATGGTACGCAGGATTCTTACCACCAGGTAAGCACGAAAAGCTTTCAGCCAGCTGTGCAAAATTATTTTTAAGGAAAAAAATATCAGATGGAAATTATGCCAGCCTAATAAAAATTGTCTTTATAGGGCCACCTGAAAGGATCTTTGGAAATAGAGTTGTTAGTTAATGAGATCATTTGAGTAGTCTCTCTAAGTGGTTGGCAATCCCACAGGGACAGAAGAAGTACGAGTCCTTCACCTTTTGGCCCATCTCACATTCAGCAATGACAAGGTTGCCTGAAATGTATTCTTTGGAGACTGCTTTAGAGAAAACGAAGTGAAGGGCACTTACTAGATTTTCATACTACATCTCATTTGCTAAGGGATACCTCTCAGGAATACCTTTCCTTTGCCTACAGCTGAAGTCACTGCAGTCTGCACAGGACAGTACTTTCTTTGACTGCAAGAAGTCTGTTTACTTGGCTTCAGAATGGTTTCAAGACTCTAGGCTTTTTGTGCTGAACTATTCCTGGATAGGCAAGTATGGAGAAGCCTTCACTGTGGTTCAGCAAGTCTGGTGTGAGTGGGTTAAAAGATTTATTACGAGTTGAACCAGCAGCATGCTTAGAAATAATTAGGGACTTGGCTTGTGGTTTATTTCAGGCCATAGGGGTGAACAGTAAGAGATAACAGATGCCTAGTTGCGTTCAGGGGCTTGCTGCTTTTGTTACTGCAATTACTACTTGGAGGCAGGTTAGTATTTAAAATAATCTGATCCTTTTGTTACACAAACCCATATTAACTCAACAGAATGACTGCTTAACTTAAGAGGATAACTTACGCATTAGTGAGACATAGGACAGTGACCAAGTCATATCGTGTTTTGAGGAACTCTTAAGACTCAGTACAATAAAACTGTATTTATCCCCACCCAGATATTTCTGCCTACCAGAACATACAGGGGAGTGACATAATTGCTTCTGTAGAAAAGAACTAGATGGAGAAAAATCACTGAGTCTGCATACAAAATATGTTGAACACAGGAGATGCATTTCAAAACTGTTATCTTTTCATGGGATGCAATAAAGTTTAATCAATTGATTTTGTTCTGAGTATTTCAGGGCAGGAAATAAATCTTTATTTCCTTTAGCAGCTGCTTCCAGTCATTTCTTGTCCTGCCACTATTCATTGTCCTGGCTATTCTGTGACCCTGTGATCTCCATTTCATGTTAGAAGATTTCGCTTACTTAGCTTTGTGCCATCCCTACATGAGGCTGTGGCAAATAAAACAAGAACAGGTAGAAGTCATGCCAAAAAGTCAGTCCTTGAGCTAAGAACAAGTTTTGGATTGAGTCAGCATATGTCATGGTTCAGCAAGCCGGTGTTTTTCTGGGGTGGCTGCCATCCTGCACTTCAGCAGCTAAGCATTCACTTTTAAGACAGTGTGGGTGTAAACCCGTCTCCACTCAGTCAGTGCCAAAATTCCCATCAACTTCAAGGAGATGAGGGTGTCTTCTCAAGTCTCTGGGCTCAGTGTGATATTTCTTCTGTGTGGCAGGCTATGTCAATGCTTTGCTTTTACCATGTTTCCTGTGGATTCTTTGATGTGACAACTACTGTTCTGTATTAAACCTTATTTTTCTTTAATTTCATTTTCATGGTGCTTCCATCCAACCCTTCACTAAGAAAATAAAACATTTACCATGAAGAAAAAGTCTGTAGTCCCTTTGGATTTGAAGTAAATCTTCAACATATAAATTAAAGGGCAGGTGCTTGAAGCTGTATGTAAAAGATGCTAAGGTGAAATGAGCTTTCAGAAAAATGAGAAATGGCAGAATTCCTTTGAATGGCATGTTAACTCTGAGGCATAGTGGTAGTTCAAAGGGCGTTAACACTCAGTATCGCTATTACTCTTACACTGCTGTGCAGGTAAAAACAAGACAAGCTGCACGCATTTCTGTGAGTGGTCATGCATGAAGACTGAATCGCTAACGTGACTTTGAAAGTACTGATAGAAAGAACCTTTATTTGAAGTTATTTCTCTATGTTATTTCCTATATATTTATCAGCTCTATTTCTTAACCAAATTACACCTTCATTTTGTTTGTCTCTGCATGCTTGAGGTAAGATGCTGATGACACATGAAAAGTAAGTGTAGAACCTGATTTAATTAATGATTACTTATATTCTTTTTCTGCATTCAGCATTTTATCTTGCCTTGCTCATCATCCACTTGATAAAAAATACCTAAATATTTGTCATATGTAACACATATCAATCACAGCTGAGTAGGTGCTGAGCTAAGATACTCAGCTTCATAGTCTTGTCTTGTGCTGTGAATTTCCATCTCTATAGGGTGAGGACTGGATTAGGTGGGGCTGTTGGAGGGACTAAGCCTGAAGTAGCTGTGTTGAACCTGTCCCAGAGTTATCTACATACAGCTACTGAGAGAAACAAATCTAAGTTTGTTTTCAATGGATTAGTCAAACTTCACTAAATGCTTGTGTCGACATTCTCATTTGGAATTAAAGCGGCCTTAATTCAGTTTCATTCACTTAGAAAATTGATTAACTGTATGGACACAGCATTGCAAGCAATAATATTACCATGGCTTAATGAGTTACCATTCATCAGCTGACCATCAATAACTTCTTGTCTATAAGCTCCTACTCCACCACAGTTGCAGGGTTTGCTTTGTAATTGTGAGGGGCTGACAGCCTACGCATGGTCAGGGCAAGCAGCTAAACCGACAGGCAGTAATCTTTTCATCTCAATTGCCTTGAAGTCATACCCCATCCTTCTGAAGTTTAGACAAAATTTGTTGAGCACTTAGTGTGGACTTCTCTGCAAACAGCCTTACTTTCAGGACCACCACCAAGAAGCACTACATTTCAGGCAGACAGCATCCCTTACGAGAGAGGGACAAAAAGCCGTATCTGTGCCCATTTATGGGTGAAGCCTACACAAGCTGTGTCGCAGGACAGGGGTGCAGGGGGTACTCCCGTAGTAGCAGCAGTATTACATGGAAAGCCAACATATTCTCCTGCCATTTTTGGACAGTATATACTGTCCCAAGGTAGTTGATATAGAGGTGCACCCATACAGGTAGCAATCTAGCTTTGCCAAAGGTACCTGCTGCAGGCTAATTTACCCTACTGAGCATCACAGTGAGCCCAGGCTGTGTGTTGTGTTGCAGTCAGCAGTTTGCTGCCCTGGATGCAAGGGAGCTGGCAAAAAGCTCACCAAGCAATTGCTCACTTCCATGAGTGCAGAACAGACACACCTTGATCAATGCTATATTCAATGCAAGCAACCAAAGTAGATACAATTGTAATTTCAGTTTTTCTATAACTATTTCCAGTAAGTGTTCCTGTAATACAAAAAATCTACAGTTGACTATACAATGAAACAACTGTTCTTAAATTATACAGTTTAAATTAGTCATGAGCCCCAGTGAAGAACGAAAGATGAAGAAGTGAAAAGCAAGCACTCTGCAGAGCTTTTCAAATTAGTGTAAAGTTTGGAAAATTGGGCCCACTGTGTCTATTACCCACTTTATAACAGTCATAACTAGATTGTTTTGTTTGTTGCACTGCTGGATACTGTCATGGATCTTAAAGCCTTGCCAATTGTTTTATTTATTGGTAACTTTGTTGAATGCCATAGTAGAATGAAATAATTGGACTTTGTTTATAGTGCCAAAATATGTTTTCCTGAATGGCTGTTTTCAGCAGTCAGTGCAGTTAGGTAAACACAGGGTCCATATACCACAGAGACTTAAGACTGGTATTGGTTATTTGCTTCCTGCATTATCTTCAGACTTAAATCAAGTAAACCACAACCAGTTTTCAAATTCTGAAGCCGCTTTTCACTACTTTCTATAGTACTTAGATTGAGATAGACTCCTTGTGTGAGGTTTTCTCCTCCTCATGGTCATCCAAACTCGCTCAAACACCGACCTGTTCTTGGCACAGGCTGTCTAACAGAAGCACCGGCGAGGTCTTTGGGGAAGGCAGCGTGGAGTTTGGGAATACATGTTTGAGCTACACTAGACTGCACAATTAAAAGATGCTTGGTCAGTCTCTGTAGGGATTGACCTCTCTTTTCACTTCATGTGGCAACATCCAGTTTCAGATATCTGAAGGGATCTGATATCTAATGTACATGAACAAGTCCCCCTGAAGTCACTTCAGTGCTGTATTTGAGCACAAGCACTCTGACTCCTTTTGTCACTCCCAGACTTTTTGGAAACATCATGAATAAACTAATTCAGGAAATGTATAATCTGGAGAAAAAAGGGTATTCTTTGATCAGCAAGAAGGCAGCATACAAAATATATTCATACACACAAAAGGCACTCAATACAGAGAAAGACCTAAAACCCAAGAATGATGTGGTTTGGAGTAGCTGGCGTGGCAGAGCCTTAAGAGATGTGAAAAGCACATGAGGAAAGCAGGGAGATTATAAGCAGAGAAGAAATGCTGCAAGAAGCAGCAAGAAGCAAGGACACTGGTGTTTTACTTAGATAAAAATGACAGAATTAGATGCTGCTTATGAAAGCCACCGCAGGCTTTTTTCTTTTTTAAAAAAAATTCATTCAGCTGTCCTTTCATCAAGTAAAAAACTGTTTCTGGTTAGGCTGTATGAAATTTATCATTTTAAATGAGAACATTCCAGTAAATAACCTCATTTCCTCTCTTCTCTCTTCCCCAGAACTCACCAAACATCAAAACACAACCGAAGGGGGAAAAATTAATCTAAAAATTGCTATTCTGTTCATTTAAGTATTGCTTTAAAATAGCCATTGTGGGGTTTTGCCATTATCTGTGGCAGGCATATAATTGTGGAAAATTTTAAAGGTCCCATCTGGCTCCCTGGTACATTTATTCTAATTGTGAAAAAGCCGGGATATTCTTGCCTCTCATTAGTATAAGCTTACTTGCTGTAGTTTCTGTCTCATAACAACGTGGGTCAAAGATGAGACACCTTAATGAGAATCTTCATAACATAAACAGGAAATACGGTCCATTTTCTTATCTTCATTTGCAACTCAAAACTTCATGCCCAAAATGAAAACACCGATTTTCCTTAATTCATTTTTTTGCTTTGTCTTTCTCTTGGGCCTTTATCTATTAAGCAGGGCAATTATAGGATGTATTTTCATCATAAGTATTAATATTCCCATTTATGAATTAATTTACTAGCATAGGAGCAAGGAACTAAAGGACAATATAATTTTAATTCCTTGGGTTTATCTCTGGAAACAGTTGTTTTTACTTCTTCAACCCGCAAATTAAACGGAAAGGAAGAATTACATGGAGTCAAAGCTATTTAAAGTTGAGATGATCAAAAAGAAAAGAGCAGGGCACTTCAGCTTTCTGTCAACACATATTTTATATGCATCGCTTTCATATAGTCATACGGAGGCCAAAGATAGCAATTAGCCGTATTTTCCCTATACGCTGGGGAAGCAGAAAAGGTGACACTGTTCCAGGCTTGTCGTTTTACTTCTTGCGTACAGAAAAGCACATACATTTAGGGGGTGCTTATTCATTGCACTGTACAATTGCTGAGCTATGAATTCAGGAGCAACAGAAGTAAAATCAAATAAGCCCTGTTTTATTTTCCTTATGACGCAATTCAACATGCATTTCTCGGCTAGTGAAAACTGGCACTGGAAACAGAGTGATCTATTGTATCAGCTGAGAACTGGGTAAGCGTGTTCCAGTTGAAGCTGGAAGACCTGGCCCCAGTCAGCTGCGTTAGGTGCATTGCTCCTAACCCCACATGCCATGTCTTTTGGAGCTTGGCTGCACACTGTTAACTGGAGCTTAAATGAAGGGCTGCCCTGTCTCAAGTTCATCCACATGCTAATTCCCAAAGCACAGCATTGTTTTTAATTGCATGTTGTCATAAGCAGCAGCTTGAGCTAGTGAAGCTCACAAGCTGCTGGCACAATCCTTTTCTTCAGCTAAGGTGTTATTTCCGTAGGAGGGCTGGGCTCCTTCAAACTAAGCAAACACAAGAAGAGTCCTTTAAGAAAAACTAACTGTCCTGTGAGGATATGCCAGAATACGTTGCCTATTGTGCAGAAAGGTTTAATGCATCTATATGCTTGTGTTTCTTATGCTCTTGTTGATTGTGGAATGTGAAACAAACTAGTATACAAGTTGTTGCATGTTTATTACTCAATGTAGACTTTTTTTTTGTTGTTGTTTAAATACTGAAGGTGGAAGAATTTAATCCACTAGCATCTGGGAAATCAGAATTTTCACAAACAGGACTGCACACATGTTCCCTCATTGTGTTGCATTTCTGTTTAATTGATTGAGAATACTTTAAACACAGCATGTTAGTTCCAGAAAGCTTATTTGCAGAAGATCAGGCGTGCTATTTAAGCCACTTTCTAAGCAAGCAACTCAAGTGAAAGGTTAGCAAATGGTCAGTGTGCACAGCAGTGCAGCTGTGAACACCCCAGCTTCAGATCAGATCTGGATCCAAAAGCTGCAGTTAAAGCTGATCACTTCACAACAGATACGTTTACAGATGCATCTATTTCAGTTTGTAGAATACAAAGCACCTAACTGTATAAAGCTGTCTTTTCCTCATTATATACATTGGCTTGGGAATAACTACAAAACTGAGTAGGTCTATGTGTACTACATTTCTTTCAGTTTGTCAGGATCAAACTAAGTTGTGTTTTTAAACATATTTTGTGCATATCTCATATACGTCTGGCCTATGGTTAGATATGGAAGAATGCAACATTTTGCATTAAAAGTATTCGATTTTCTTCCTTTGTGATGAAAGAATTGTCTTAGAATGGTTTTATTTGGATATTTAAAATAAATGTCTTTCCAATCAAATTGCAATTTAATTGATTTGAAATTAAATGCTAAGTACAACTACTATGGATTTTTAAGACAGTCTTTCAGATCACTGCCCTTTAGCATAAAAGTAGGTTACTATCACTTTAGGGAATGGTATCATCCCATGAAATCAAGTGGCAAAACCATACCAAAGTCACTTTTTCTCTAGCATTTAATTGAAGCACTAAGTACGCAATCTCTACATGCATTTTCATAAGCTACGTGAGGGATAATATGTAAAAATAATTTATGTCTGCTTTATGCAATGTCATTAGTGCTCATACAGAACACCAACAATGCCATTAAGCCGTCTCATATACTTATCATGTTTGCATAATACAGTATTTTTGGTTAAAAAAAGAATTTAATGTCAAATGCTGTGTCTTTCAAAACAGTATTTAAGGGTTGCTGATGTTTTGATGGAATTATCTTTTGTGTGATTTTTAGTTTGCACGTGAATTGCACTAAAACAGAGTCATAAGTGAAGTTTCTGTACCATTTTAGGCAAATTTTAGCTTTAGAAACAAAACAGCTGTAGCCATTAAGTGAAACAGCTGTGTACTGTACGAGTTAGTTTTGCTCCATGAGGAGGACTTTTGTGTTTGTGTGATGTGTGTGTGTTCTTTGCTTTTGGACTGCTACATTCTTTATGGGTGATTAGAGCATGCAGCTGAAACACAGGCTTTATCATGCGTACCTTTACAGGCAGAGAATAAGAACCAGACTTTGCCCAGAAAGATTACACACTAGGCAGATAAATAGGAGGGAATCTTAAAGGCGGAATAATGTCATCCTAAAACATGTTGAAGAAGTAGAACTTATACAGGACTTGGTACAAAAATATTAATTTGGTCAAATACAAATGGTTAATTTATTTAGTTCAATTTAAAAATCCCCAGGAGCTTTAATTATTTTATTTTTTTTGCACCTAGCCAGCACTGCCCCAAGCAATTCAGAAGTTTCCTTCTACCTAAGCCAAGTTACAAAAGGAAAATGCTCCTTGCTTGAGTCACCTAACCTGAGCAGTTCAGTCTTAGGTAGGCTTATCCCATCACTATCCCTACTGATAGTGTTGGGTGCTTTAATAAGATAGTTGTATAAGTAATGTATCTAATACTTTCATAATAATCTAGCCTTTAAGGTAGTCAGTAAGAAACCTATGTGCAGTACTCTTCTCAAATCCACACTATCCACAAACTAGAGTAATATCCTTTTGCACAGGAAAAGGGAATGAAAATACATTTTCTCTTTGTCCCACTGAACTTCTCTCATTGCATCAGATTCTTCCTAGTCTGGGTCCTCTTGGATATGCCTCGTGGTTACACTCATCATCATTTGTATTTATTTTTTTTAACAAAAAAAGGTAGTGTAATACCACGAGTGTTACACTGAAACTCTTAGGGGAGCAAGCACTGCTTGTGTGTGGAGCAGTTTCTTCAATTAAATCCCCCTTAGGCTGTTTTTCTCAGGCTGGTATCCATGGTGGAACATCCTTCTCCTACATCATCCTGTGTTTGCATGTAAGAAATGCCAGTTACAGAGTGTTTGTGACAGACATTCACTGGCACCGTCTTACCCATGTTGTACTGGCCATAAAAAGACATATTCTACTATTTAGATCTGTACAATGCAGGTAATAGTAATGCTGTTAACACACAAGGCTCTGTAGCTTCTCATCCATCATTTCAGCCTTTTTCTTACAAGCATGCACATCCTTCACTACCTGGCAGCTGTATCCGCTCATCTACTCTTCCTCAAAACTATCCATATTCCTAATTAAGAAAAATTTTGTGGACAAAAGCAGCAAAGCAGTATCTCATGCTGTTTATTGTTAAGGGGATATTTAATAGTTTTCAAATTCATTTAAGAAAATGGGAGCAGTGAGTCACATGTAATTATTCCCAGATAGATCATTAATTATTTGATAAAGTTTCTACATAATGCTGCGTTTTGCTTTTTTGCCATAATGATGGGTTATTTCTCATTTATCTCAGTTTGCTTGTCAGTTACTCCAGTTCCCTTTCATCCCCTATCTGCGATATGTATGTAAATATTACAGATTGAGGTTGATAAAGGTTTAAAAAAAAAGAAGGCTGTTACTTTATTGGATTACAGAAGAGTTTATGAGAAACTCATTTGATTATTGTGTTAGAATGGTATCATTTGCACCAATACAAGTATGGCTGGTTTGGTACCTAAACCATAACTGCGTTTTTCTTAGGTTTGCAATTGAGCTTTAGAAATTCATTTGAGAATGCCAAACAAAGAGACCAATACAAGTTACATTTGAAGCTAAAACTGCTCGTAAAAAACAGTTCACCTGGTTACACTAGGCTTTTCTTCATTTAATCATACCTTCAGATGAAGCTCTTAGAACTTCAAACAAGCTTTAAAAATAAAGAGTGAGGTTGCAGGTGTATTTGAGCTATGTTTCCTTTAAGAACAATCAGTATATAGACGCTACCAAATTAATGAGATGGATGTGCACACTTCAATGGACATCTAGATTGTTGTCTTTCTCTCCATTGTCTCTTCTGAGACCCAGCCTTAAGAGTGCAGAAAGAAGAAATATGACAGACTGAAATCCAAGGAAAAGTCATTATTTCTTTCCCATTTTTATCAGTTTGTTAATTTACCTGTTGAACTGTTTGGGATATCCCATGGCAATATCTCTCTTTGGTGCTGCTTAACCTACTACCTGCTGTACCTTGAAACATTCCTCCCAATCTGAGTTAGAGAATCACAGCAGTGCTGCATATCGCAGTACCAGTTTCTCAGAGGTTACATTTGATTACAGGTATCCCCTGGCTGTATTGCCTTTGGAATTCAAACATAAGTTTGAATAAGAGTATCTATGCTAACATCTTCCAAACACCAGACTGGCACAAGTAGGTGTGTGCATTTTATACAAAGTAAAATTAGCATCAGGTAGTGAGACGGCAGACAATTTGATGGTTCTTTGCAACCACATGTAGCATCTTACTGCCAGCGCTCTGATATGCCCTGATGATTTAAGTGTCTGACTAGGCATGGCTCCCCAGCAACACCTATAGAAAATCTGAAACAGAGTAGTGATAACTTGCTCAGTAGCAAGCTGGTGAACTCTGGGAATAAATTTATCCTCCTCCATAAACACTTTGACATTTATGAGTGCAGACTGTATTTGTTCTCCAATATACCCAATGCTGTTGTAAGGTTATTACTAAGTTGTTATTATCCTGCCAACTAAAACACATCTAGCTGAAATGTTTTAGATTAGCTTTACTGTTCCACATTATACTCTTTATTTCTCTGTAAATAAACAAAAATAGAAGAACTACCATGGGGAGTGTGGAGAGCTGGACTCAAACATCTTTACTATGCTTGAGTCCTAACTGTTCCCAAACTGATCCCAAAAATCGTGTACTTCACCCTATGGCAGTTGATTGCTATAGCCATACCATGAGGGATACATGGCTGTTTTAGTAATCATTTCAAAGCGCCTTTCTTCCAAGAAGACAGGAAGGTTCTGTCCTGTGAACTGATAACATGACAGTCATGCTTGCAGTACTGCCCTACATCTGCCATCAATTACTCTGCAGTTAGCTTAGTGGGATGTGCGTCAGTAGCAAGTCTTAAAACTGTCTGCAAAAGCTAAACAAAGCTTAACAAAGTTAAACATTTGAAAAGATGCCCAGTCATTGTCACCGATAACCAAGCTCAGCTGTGTGTCCGAGCATGAGGCATCTTGAAACAGAACTGAAAGTCTGAGCAGACACAACTGAGTGTTACAGCTCCTTCAGGTCAGAGGGCCTGAGTAATGCACACAAGTACAGGCTTTGGGACTGGGCTCAACTATTAGTTCTTTAGCCTTGGTTGTTGCACCTTTGCAATCTTCATTTAAAAGTAGCTATCTGCTTCTCACTGGTTGTTTTCAGTGCCTGAATTACTGAGTAAATGCCACGATATTGTGGGATTTGTAACATCTTGCAAATATTTTGGCCAAAATGAAGATTCAGTAATTCAGATACCAAGTCTGTTCTCCCTGCAGCACAGGTGTATGGCATAAATGGTTTATTTATAGTCCATATAAAATGGGATGCAGGATCAACCTTAGATAATGAACCTAGAAATACTTGTTTGCATCACCAGTGTTCAAAACCTGAGGACCATAGACAGTGAAGTGGGAATTAGTTCAGACCACCAACCGAATCCTAAATTTTTATTCTAGCCTAGGGAGTTAATGCAAATACACCTCAATAGGCTATCAAGGATTAAGGCATATTTCACATTTTCTGGTCAAGATAGTATTATTTTGAAAAATAATGAAAACAGAATCTCTCTCACCAGGGTTTGATGAAGGAAGATGCCAGCTCTGGGAAGCAGTTTGCTAAGGCTGTGGCATTGATGACGTTAGCCCTGCCCTACACAAATTACATTTATATCAGTCACAGAGATAATCTCTGATAGAGTGTGGTGTGGTCATAATATAAACTAAGCAGAAGCATCTGAATTTCTAAACTCTTTGATACTTTCTTCAGGTTCTCATGGGACACGTGTGCTCCCCAGAGCCTGATGTGAAGGCGTTTGAAGTCTACGGAAATCTTTCTGTTGACTTCATACAGCTTTGGACTTGGCTTCTAAGGCTGTGGGTGTAGAAATGTGCTTGATCTCTGGATCAATGTCATCAGCTTTCCTTGCCTTTTAAGGACAAGTTTTCTTTTTAGAGAAACACGGTACGATATGAAACAGCCAGGGACAGAATAAACTTCCTCCCCCGTTACTTCAATACAGCTTGGAAACCTGTTGCTTTGAAGCAATACTTTGTTTTTTGGCATCTTGGCTATGTTTTAAGGATCCTGATTACTTCAAGATTTTAATGATGTTCCCCAGATCCTGATCCAGGCCCACCCAGCCCTGTCCCACAGGACAGTGATGCTCAGTCAGCTGGAATGAATTTCAGCAGCCACTGACCTGAGATAAATCAAACCAGTAGCCTTGAGATAAAACACCTTTTTCAGTTCCCAGCCCACAATCAATACATGGTTTTAATTCTGTTATATTTAACATGTGAGACTTCCCGGGTGGTTAGCAGAACTCGCTTGTAAGAGAAGCAGAACTCCTCAAAATGATATTTGTGGAAGTGTAACATCAGCCCTCTTGTGCACTAAATGATAGGTGGCCACACACATTCCTATGTATGGGAAAAATAGTTTATGTATCTCATGTTCATGGCTGCAATATAGTTAGTAAAAAATATACCAAATTTCACTTTAAATGTCCTAAATATGCCATTTTTTTAAACATAATTTAAAAATGTGCTTAGGTATAAACATTTTATTGTAATAATGTATCAGTCAGTTTACAAAACAAGCTGGTTGAGGGCTAATCCAGTACACACAGAAGTTAATGTAAATACTTGATTTCAATAAAGCAAATATTTGACTTTGAGATGTGCTGTATTAACATGCAAGTTTTAGAACATCAAATATATTTTTAGATTAAATCTATTTAAAATGCACACATTAAAATATTTTAATGCTAAACTTAAAATTCTAATTCTGAGGAGCTAGAGGTAATTGCCACATTACACTTTATTAATTACAGTACCTTGATTTGCATTACTGGTGTTCTTTATAACAATGCCATTATTCCAGATCTGGTTTTATGTGGGTACCAGCTTGCCTCTGGAGCAGCACAGGTGTGTGTATTGACAAGGCTGTTACTTCCTTGAAGATTCAGGTTGCTTTCTGCCTTCTTCAGCTTTCCATTCTACCCATTGTTCATAATTTTTATCTTCATAATAAAGATATTTTTTATGGGAGGGGATAAGGAGGACAGAAAATAACCTTTTATTGACCAGTAGCAGTAAAATTTGAAGTGGATGCTTTCACTTTAAAAAGGAATTACTCCTTTCCTTTGTGGCAAAGCAGTAACAGCTCACATAAAGCTGCTCCCTCCTGATGGCAAGAACTCTAATTGCATATATTTGCATGGAGTTGAGCATATACATGTGCAAGGTTTGATGGAGGTAAACAAGAACTCTAATCAAGTATAAATCAATTAATCAGTTCAAAACTGTGATTTTAACCTTATGGTCTTTGGTTTAGTAATGCTAAATTTTGAATTCAAGCCTTAGATGTACATCTTCATTTATCCTCCTGGAGCAGTAGGCATGTGTGCTGTAACTTTATAGAGGATTAAGAGCCATCTTGTTTATCTTATAGCTCGTTTCACAGCTTGCTGCCTTTGTACCTGAAGATTCATTTTTGAGGGTTTTTTTGCCCTTTCCATTCACTTAAGAAAAATTTCTTTATATAATTAAAAAAAAAAAGAGGGGTGGGGGGCTTCGAATGGTTATACCCCATGCTGATTGCTTTTGCTTAATGGCCTGTTTTCTGAGCTTTAAAAAAACACAACTTTGAGCAAAATAGCAGCATTTGCTATATGCTTAGGACTGGAAGAAAATTATAGGCCTGAGCCAATTTAATGTAGCCATCTTTTCTTTTGATTCATGTCTGAAAAAGAAGCAGGGGACTATATTTACCACTGCCAATAACATTTGATTTATTATTTATTATATGTCATGGTATGTAGCGACTTAAATTTACATTCCAGCTTTAACAGGAGAAGAGTTATGATATAAATTTTTTTTCATTGCAATAATAATGGTTGATGTGTTGGAAAACCTCCCTGTGTTGTATAACACTTTCTAAATAGCTGAATACTTTTTGATAAATATTTGTTAAATCATTTTATTTCTTTTTTTGTTTTTACTTCATTAGTCATTCAGGATCAAGTTCATTGCCTATCTCTCTTTTAATGCCAATTAAAAGGTGGTGGTAATATGAAATGAAAGAAAAGGCTGCTTTATTTTTGGAACCTACATGTAGAGGTAGAGGTTATATTTTCTTTCTGGAAATTTCTGGCCCACGTTCTCCAATACCAGGCAAACTGAGCTTGGCAGAAGTCCAAAGAGGAAAGAGCAAATACAGGTTACAGCTACCTGGAAAGTCCTCTCGGATCTCACTGACAGTATAGAACAGGGCAGTACAAACAAGCTGCTTCCACACCACTCAAACGCACCCTCAGACTCATTTTTCTGTCTAGATTAGCTCAAATTAATTTTCCATTTCAGCACTTTATAAATAAGTAGATATCTGTAGTGATCCACAGACCAAATGTATTTATTTAATAGCTAGCCAGGGTCATTTTTAAAGAAATGCTGTGATTTCGTTTAGCAGTAAGTGAAGCTTTCAAAACAGGTGTCTTACACACATAGTGGTTTGCCCAGTTTGGATGTTCCTGGGAAGCTCAGGCTTTGAACAAAGATGGTAGGAAAACAGGTGAATGAATTTGACTGAATTTTCAACATTATTTCAAAAATTAACTTACGTTAAATGCTTAATGTTTTGGTCCTGAATAAGGAAAAGAGGCAGCTCTCCTGGGTGTCTGAGGAAGCAGGTGGAACTAGAAAATCACAGAACCTCAGGCAGAGGACGAGTGTGGAGCCCATGAGGAGAACCTGGGATTTAGACTGACTGTAAAGGAAGCGTTTCTCCTATTTGAGAGGAGGATGCAGGGGGTGACCTGTTACTCATCTCTAGCCCTCAGGCTGCTGGCTCTACCACTAAATTAGACCTCTTAAAGTAAATGTGTTTAATGTTAGATACTAGCTAGGGTGTTGGTTTTGTTGTTGGTTGGTTCGGGGGGGGTGGGAGCTTTTTAAAATTTTCAGTCTTGAAACTCCTCTAAACCTCAGTACTTACAACCTACCAATCATGCCACAATATATGTATTTTTATTAGACTTGCTATTGAACGCTAGTCTAATACCTTTGCTGTCTTTATGATGAGATTGTTTCCAGCTACTGTTAATTTATTTTACACAGCCCATGATGTAATCGTTAAGCAGTTGTAATGAAGATTGAAGGTTTAATAATGCCAAGTGTTACAAATTTCTATTTAATCATTCCTAAATCGATTAGTTACTTTCACCCAAATGCCGCACCATTGAAACAGAGAGAGCTAAAGATACAAACCACTGTGGCCAGTGTTTGATAAATGTTATTTTGGTGCAGTGGTAATTGAGTTATTGAATTTACTCATCTTCCAAATGATGTTTGCATTGTCTCAGCCATATGTGTTTAGGGCCAGGGGAAGGTCATTAGGAGCTTCAGACTGGGGGCATGTTTGGGTTAAAGTGATTTTGAACAGTCAGTGTTGAGGTTAGTCAATTAAAAGAAATAGTGCAGAGAGATTGCTACAGAAGGGCATGTTATAGGCTGGTCAGTAGGGAGGTCCCAAAGGCCTGTTTAAAATAAAGATTCTGTAAGTAAATGTCTACTCCTAGCTCCAGGCTCTTTAGCCACTGACAGATTGCTGTGTAAGATGTGCTTCACTTAAAACAGGTTTCAGCTATAAACAAATTTCACGCTTTTTGGCTACATATAAGACAGGCCAAGGTAAAACATTACATGATAATAGCTTTTGTATATATAAACACACCTTTAAATGAGCTTTCTTAAGGGAAGATCAGAGCTGCAGGTGAGACGTACCCAGGCTGCTTAGGGCACAGCAGACTCCGCAGCTCTGTGCTTGGTGGCAGGGGACACCCTGGGCTGCTTTGGCAGCTCATCCTTAGCACGTGTCTCGGCACTGCTGAGCCCTGCACAAAGATCAACTCCATATTCAGGGGATTATTAATCTGAGATGATTAAGCTGTTGCAGAGACACATTTCAATAGATATAATATTATATCTATATCCTGGGCACAGAGCTTGCAAGTGCTCTATTCTGCTAAGGAGCATGTCATTTCTGTTTAAGATGGCGTGGTGATGACTGCATCTCTGTGGTGATCAGCTTCCCCTGAAATGGGTGGGAAGATTTCCCTCATAATTAAAAGAGCACATCTACATGATGAGGTACTGGTTCCAGCAGAGTTCAAATACCCAACCCATGATTGCTGTCTACATTTCAAATTAAAACCAAAAGATGTTTGTCATTTTTCAGGTATTTATTGATAATTAGACTGCTAGAACCAGGTAAGGGTAAGAAGCAGCCCTCCATGTTTCTGTTCTCACATTAATTGTAAAGATTTTCAGGGGACCTGATATCCTCACCTACTCTGAACAGAGTTACAGGGAAGAGCAAAGTCTCTCATGATACGAAAAATGGGCCCACTTTATTTTTAATACTTGACTAGTTGCTGTATATAGAGAGCATTTTTTAGTTCCAAAGCACTGGAGAGAGGCTCATGTTCTCTAATATTTCTATTGTGCAATTCCTTAAAAAGCTGTTCTTTTATAAATACACTGTTTTGTATTTGATTTCTGTCCTCTAAACGCTATTTAAATCAAAAGCAATAATTTCTAATCCTGTAAAATGCCCAAAGCTTAAATCAATAAACTTTTGATGGATACATAACCTGAGGACATTCTGTTTGGCTGATAAATGATAATAGTGGGAGTGCCTGGCAGCTTTTGTGGTTAAACCTTTGCTTTTATACAATTAAATGGCCAACTCATTCAAACATTGGACACACTCTTAATGATAATTGCACAAGGAGTCGGAGAGCTTACTGGGGACAAGTGAAACAAAGACCTTTCTCTTGGTGCCTGTAAACAATCAGCTGGAAAGCCAGGGTGGTCAGGCTCTGCGTGCCGGTTCCCTGGGGGCCTCAGGACACTGTGCCCAGGTCCTGAGAAACTTTTTGGGTCACCACACACGTTGTGTCTGAAGTATCCCCTCTGCTTGCCTGCCCCGCGGCCATCCCCTGCCACCTCACCACTTTTGCTGCTGCCAGAGCCTCTGCCCTGGGCCGTGATGTCTCCAGCTGACCTGCGGCCAGGCGAGCGTTCCCGTGGCACAGCAGCACTCCTGTCTCAGGGGGACACACAAAACAGGCCAGGACACATCTGTACCCAGCAGTACCGTAATGATAGTGGAACCCTCCACAGTCATTCGTGGTCAGTTTACATCATTTTATGAGATCTGAGCCCAGTAAAAGGACTATATGATCCCTGTAATAATATACAGACCGTAGAATTGCCAAGTGAAAGCATTACGCATTACCCATGAACATATCTCAGTCATGCATTAATACAAAACCCCCATCCCTCCACTGTCCATTCCCTCCAGCCCTCCCTATAATTTTCTTCATCTCCAACAAAGCCACCGCAAAGTATTTGCAGTTTCTGCCTCCCCAGTCTACCCTGTTCTAGAAACTGCACCTCTAATAAATCAAACCTGTTTTATAGATTGCACAGTTGGAAAAGGAGAGGTGTCACTGCAGGCAGAATGGTATTCTGTCCTGTAGTTTGTAGCTTAGTCATTTGTAGCCTCCGCAGTTGCTCTACCATATGCCAAATTTGTAAAATCTTGTTCACATTTTTTCTCCCTTCACCAGAGAACAGCTCTTTAGGGGAGAAACATGGAGCTGACAATTACATTGCTTCCCGCTGTGAATAAACTGTAGGACATCCCTAGCCATCAGGCTTTACAGGGAGACTTAAGAAGTATCTTTAGCCTTTCTTCCCTGTGTTGATGAAGTTACAAAGTGAGGCGCAAGCAGTTTGACTGTAAGATTAGAAATAGGCGAGGAAAAATGATCCTGTTCTAATGTACTGTGGCTCCTTTATGTTGACTACTGCATCACTCAGCCAGAAAGTATGGGGAAAAAAAGGGGGGGGGGGGGGGGGGGGGGGGGGGGGGAGAAAATCAAACGCTATTTATTTTTATCTTTAATGATCACTGGCAAAATAAACTGAGCATTTAGAGATTCTGGCACATATGAGATTGTGTGTTTATTTTCTGTATTATTCTAGCCACAGTGTCACCCAGGACCACATCTCACATGACAAAGAGCAATTAAAGGAAAATGTGTCCAGGCTATGCCCCTGCCAAACTGAATCATGACCCATCTTTTGGCAGCCTCATGCATGAATCCCTCCCCTTGGGGAACACCAGGCAGTAGCTGATTTGCCAACTGACATGATACATACATTTTTTTGTGCATGTATGTCATGTTAGTGACATTACGCACTCGTTGAAAACAGAGCTTGTATCTCAGTATAATGCGCTATTTTTAATGTTGCTTAGACATTGAGAGATTATCAGTAAGGTCCAAGGAGAGAGGCAGCATCTCTCATAGGGTGTTTGCTTTGTTCCAAGTCAAAATTCACAGCCATTTGATTTTAAAAGACACTGTACAATATATACAGATATAAGTGTATTAAATTGCCTAGTTTGAATATAAACAGCTGTGGGTATAGCAGCTGAGAGCACCTGGGGAGTTATATACTACAGACATAGGATTTTCCATGCAATTTATTCAATTAAAGTGTGAAAAGTGTCTAAAAGAGTTATTTGAAGGGCTTTTGTTCTGCACAGTTTCTGCCTCCCACTCCTTTCTTTTGTACCAAAGTCCCAGAACACAACTCAGAAAGGGAATAATGAAGTAAGAAGGATCTAGCAAGGACACGCAGCTACACAGCAAAGCAAGCTTGGCAACATCACTTCCAGTATTTCTGGTTCATAGAGGAGATTTGACTCACTGTCCTGTATATTTAGCATAAAGCTGTTCCTGAGAATTAAACTTCTTTATACTTCCTCCATAGGAAATATTTTCTTTATTTCAAATAAAGTCATATCATTAGCTAAAGGAACATTGCAATGACTTAGAGACCAAAGCACAATACACATAGTGAAGAACTTTATGCAGAATCACATCTAATCTATGTAAATATGCATTTAATTCATCTGGATGTAGCTACAGCTCAGCTTGTTCCAGCTGCCTGATCAGCTTGGCAATTGCATTCATACAATGCCTGAACTGTGATCTTGCTGCCTCAATACTCAAATTTTCTGGCATTTTAGGCACTGTGGGACTGACCTCCAGACACTGCTTCAGAGGGCTGTGTGTCCTCCTATCCTGCATCCTGTCTGCCAGGTGTGTGGATGTCTTAAGGCGTCTTAGATGACACTGAGTATCTCTGTCTACAGTTCTGCAAATGAACCCTGCCCTTACAGACTGACATTGAAATTGCTGACTACTTCCACTCTGGAGAAAACACAGAACATGGCATTTACTTGAGAAAGTCATACGGCATGAAAATGAAGGCAAGGGAACAAACCCTCCACTTTTTCATCTTGAGAACGTAGCTCAGTTGACACTGTAAGTCCTTTCTTTCTGCACACCATGTGTTTTATCCACTGAAGATCATACTGTGAACTTTTCCCTTATTTAAAGGCCATCTCAGATCACCATTCTGTTCCACCTTTACACAACAGTACTTGCAGAAACCAGACCTGTTGTACAGTATTCTTCTAGGTGTCCTATTTCTCTCCTTGCTAAAGAATAACTGTAGCACAGAATTACACAAGTACCACAATTAAATACAGATTCAGAGAATGATAATATATTCTCAAAGTTATAATTGGCCGTTGCAGTCATTAAAGTCCAGTATAATTCCTTAACATAATCCACCCATTTTTAAATTAAATGTAGTTGGTATTAAATAGTAAGAAAGATTCAGTAA
Organism: Falco cherrug; assembly: GCF_023634085.1. Taxonomy (NCBI): domain Eukaryota; kingdom Metazoa; phylum Chordata; class Aves; order Falconiformes; family Falconidae; genus Falco; species Falco cherrug. The sequence goes on along the minus strand of NC_073700.1, from coordinate 20,125,690 downwards.
CTAGCTGGGATCATCCTGTGAACATGAAAACTCCTACTGGTGATTAAGGATAATGTTTACCATTAAAAATCCCAAGCCACAGTACTTCAGTACTCAAAAGTATTGTTATTATTTGAAAATTGTGCAATTGTTCCAGAGTAACCTTTTGTCCCACTAATACAGTGTCTGGGTCTATGCCTTTTGTGGTTACACCATGAGATGTTAATTTTACCAGAATCCTAATACCCAAAGTGAAAGTACAGAGTAGATACAATGGATAAATACCAGAAGGTAAAACATGAGTGTGCCAGGTACTATATTCATGAAACCCACCATCCTTGCAATGTCCAGAAAATAATCAGAAAAAAATGCTAGAATTGCAGACAAGACTGCTTTGCTGGAATGGTATTTTTCATTTGCATCAAGTCTGTAACTGCTTGGTGCTATATATTCTATACAGCTAGAGAGATAAAGAACTGCTCCGTACTCCCTAGCAGGCTGCTAGTGCTTTCAAGAGGCAGGAATACCTATGCTGTGCGTTCATTCCTCCAGCTGCTGTTTATATGAGGAAAGATTTCCCATGCTTGCTGTTTTGCTTTGATGATGTGTATTTTCCATGTCTCAACAAATACTTCTATAATGGCTCATAGCCTTTCTGCAGTGTAGCTGCCTCAACAGTGACATGATTCCTGATCATTTAACAAGGTTACAAGCAGCAGTGTGAGTACTCGCGATAGTCAGCAGACTCAGGGAGGGGCACTGGGTTATTTCAGAGTTGTGACACGTGATAGAAGGGGTAGAAATGTTTCTTTTTGTCAAGAGAAGTTCATTTCTGCAGTTGCTGATGGTATAGATCAGGACTTCCCGGGATAAACTTCTCAAAGTTGAACAATTTTTCAGAGCCAACACGTAATTCAAAGACATTTAGTACAAGCAGTTGTTCAATTTATCATATATTGGAGTGCCAACATTTTTAATAACATTAACAAATAGGCACTTCCTAGCAAGCAGGGTGAAATTACTTTTTTTTTTTTTTTGTAATTAGACTTCAGACAATGTTGTATTATGTAGCTGAGGAAAAGGAACTTTGCCTTAAATTTCAAAGTGGTGAATCTCAGTTTAATTCTGCTAATGGCAGTTAACACAGATGGCTAAAAAGAGTAATTATCTTCTTTAGCTTTCTGCCACCTGCCACAAATGAACTGTTTTCTTTAATTGCTCAGAATTACTCTTAATCACACAAAACAGATACTTAAATCCTAGTCACATACTGCAACTCAAGAGCAAGTTTTTTACCCTAAGCCTGAAACTTAAGAAATTACCGCCCTGACCAAGAGCACAATGCCAGCTGTGTGCTGTGACGGTTAAAAAGATTAATCCTTTCTCTTCCAGGTAGGAGCAAAGTTTGCAGGCTATCATAAAAGTCCTGTAGTCTGATCCAAGTAATTACCAGAGCAAACAAAAGGCTACATCCGCAATAGCAGGAAAAAAATTCACGCAATTTCTTCCTGCTGATACACTTTCTCCAACAAATGGTCATTTTTAAAAGCCACAGAATCAGATGAGTTATCTTAAAAATTACTTACTGAGGAACTTCAAGATGTAATGTTAACTACACCTGAACTGATGAGTCAAAGCTTTTTTGATTCTTGGAGATATGTTAACAGATACAATAATTCCATTTCCTTTGGGGCATAATTTTGAATTTAAATCAATGTTAGGCATTTAAAAATCCCAACATGACACCCTTTGGATGTTTCTGGCTACATTATATTTTATAACAGCAATCCTTGCCTCCCACCATTCAGAGATGGAAGACCAGTAAGTCTTCTCTTTCTTCCTTTACTGTTCTTAATGTCTGAACTAAAACCCAACAAATTCCAGTTCTGCAGAAGAACTCAGAAGCCATCTCTGATTCTTCCTACTGAATTGCTACATTAAAATGAAAAAGCACTAATAAAAATCCTGAGTTTTACATAGATCTCTGTGCTTAAGAAAAAAGAAAAGGCACCAAACTCACTGTTCCAAATCACAAAGTTGGTAATTCTCCATCACCATTTCCCCCAGATTTGTTAGAGAAAGTTCCCAACAGAATTTATACACAAAGTGGTAAGAGGATAATTAAGGTGGACACCTCTTAATAAGAACTCTTCAAATGGAAACCAAAACCAAGCAGTTTAACTTGTCAGTATAAAATCATCTACAGTGGAATTGATCGGTACTGTATGTATCACACCTTTCCAAGAACACACATTGTGTTTAAAGAACTATTCCATTATTTTGAAATTAGATAAAGTCATGCATAATGCAGTTTAGCATCTTCTTGTTGTTAGAGCTTTGTATTTTTAAATGTGTGTGGCAGAGGGGAAGGAAATCACCTAGAAGCACAGATCTGGAAAACCACTTTAAGCAGCTTGTATGTATTGACCAATCTAAGGATAAACAGAAACCTAAAATATGAAATTGGCACTGACTTGAGAAACTCCACAGAAAAAGATTTCTGAACTTGATTGTTGCAGAAATTCATTAGCTCTGACACTGTTGTTGTATATACAGGACTTTGTGCTGTGCTCCAACTTAGGGAGAGTTTCTATTTCATAAATTCCTTTAACTAGTCTGACTGCCGCTTCTAAGGGAGCCTCAGCTGTACAAAATGTCTATGAGTAGGTGTGAGAAAGAAAGGGTCTGATTGCATCATTGCCCCTGTGTATTTATAACCACAGCAGGGAAACTTAGTCTAATAATAGTGTTTACCTTTGTTACTTGGTAAATAACAAACTGTTATTGGATAATTACAGTAAAGGTCAAGATCCACTTGCTTTTTTTTTTTTCCTCTTTAAGAAACGTGCGTACTCTGTGTGTAGCTTCAGTGAAAAAGTACTTTTCATAAAGTAATGTAGTGCAGCAAACATTTGAATGTATCAGAGCTTATGACATTGACTTAATTTAATGGTAAAAGATAAGAATTTTTCAGCGGCGCTTGCTCAGGTATCCATATTACCATCCGGCTCCAGCTTTCATATGGGACTTAGAGCAATAATAATAAGGATTCATAAAATGTAACTATTTTCATATAAATATTGTCCAAGTGACAATAGATTTTTATAATCGGCTCCAGCAGTGGCCAGCGAATACTCTCTGCTGGCAGTGCACACTGCGGCAGGAAATGAAAACAACTTTCAGGAGGAGGAAAGATTAAATGCAATCAATCCATCACTGTATGATAAGTAACGGGCTTTCAGAGTTTTAATGGACTAAATAGTGTAATGTGTTTGGTTTGGTAACCACAGAGTTTAATCAAGTATTTTTAAATTTTTAAACAGGAAATGGCCTTTTCTCCAAAGGATATACACATTTGCAGGGCATAAATCAGATACTGAGTCCCAGGATCCTGATCCCATGGTCTTTACCATGCAATTAACTTTAACTCTTTTTCTGAAGTAACTCCCGGTCATTCTGGTAGTGTAACATGATGTGATGAGTTGTTACTGTTGTTTTTCCATCATTCTGGTCCATTCCAGCTCTTGCTTAATGCTGTTCCTCTAACCCAATTTTCAGGCTGTGGATTAGCCACACAGCCCATCCCGGGGTGAGCTGCAGGTAACGGAGTGCTAGCTGAGCCAGTTGCCACCCAGACCTCCTGCACAGTGTTCCCCGGCAGATGGAACACCACCATCTCAGCTGGCACTGCAAACAGCACTCTGCAGTCTCAGCTGGCCTCACCTCTCATTTCTAACCCTTTCCCCAAGTACGACCATGTTTAGTTTAAGCCCAGCCTGCACGGTGCTGCACCCCACCGCTCTGCACGGGTATCCCCAGCCACGGCTGCTGGTCAGGGGAGTGGGAAGGCTCACGATTAGAGTACTGAGCACAGTATGGGGTTTATTTAACACTGTACAAATGTCAGATTTTAGACAGGATAGCATGTAGCTATGACAGCTGTCTTTTAAATTATGCAGAAGAACAAGCTGAAGACAAATACAACCGAGCAGTGGCTTGTTAAAGGCATCTACCGAATACAGCAATGTTTATTCCTTCAGAAAACCCACAGTGTCATTTCACAATAAAATCAGGTAAAATCATAGGTGCGTGTATTTTCTAATGTGCTTGCTAGATATCATGATATAAATACGTATTACCAACGTAAAATATGCACAAGCACTCACACACCCATCTCTGTCTTCTGAGATTACTGATAACTTAGCCTTTGCCAAAATGAGACGGAAAATTTACAGAACATATATAGCTAATATACCCACTCACAGACTACTTTTGAAAAATCTAATTCATAAATTATACATCAAGTTAGCAACTATACATGCATGCATTGACAGGATATTATTATGATGAAGGCGGCTATCTTTTCAAAACATAGGGGACACATTAAAACACTACTGAATGACAAGCAGAACTGGGAGCCTTTCAGCAGAGCTTAATCAGAGACTCTTCTTGGAAACTAAAAAGAGGAGTGCAGGGAATCCCATTCTCTCCAAAGAATCAGATGCCTCTGAATGTGATCAGTGTACAAATCCCCTAGTTTACGAGCAGAGAATACCCACAGACTATTGGCCCTGCTACCCCCTGGCAAAAGAAATATTTTCAGTATTAAAGCTTGAATTTAGGAAAGTCTTGTTATCCAAAGTCAGGGGGTTTCCCCTTTCTAATTCAAAACAAATTTAAATTAAAGTTACAGCAAGGAAGAAAATAGGAGTGCAGAGATAGCAGGTTTGAAACGCTTTCAGTAAACACTGAAACTAAATGGAACATGTCTGAAACATCAATGTTCCCATGTAAGTTATGGGAAAGGTTCTCTGAAGCATGCATTAATTCCGGGAGACATACTAGATTCAAGGAAGTGTTCATGAATGTACCTGTGATACTGTATGGAAAAATACTGGAAAATGCTAAAAAAGGTGACGTTGTCTTCATCTCCTTTAAAGCAGATTTCAAGTAGAGGTTGTTCCACTTTAACACTCTCAGATGAAGAATTGCTGTAAAACTGTACACGAACAAGATACTACTCTACTAAAATGCTTGACTGAAATGCAAAATAAGCCAGGAAACTACTGGAGAAGAAGTCTAGCTCTGAATGCAGCAGTACTGTGATTCCAGATTCTTGTTTTGCTAATGATATACCAACATACGTAGAGACATGTAGACAGCTTTCACAATAAAAATTATAAACCGCTTGAATAGATTTAATGTAAATGATAGCAGGGAAACAGATGCACATTAATATCCCAAAAAAATCTTGAGAATTAAATGTTTTTTTAAAGAACAGGATATGCATTAAAAAACTGTACCCATCAGGGGAAGTGTTTGAGCTAATAAAACTGTATTTTAGATTGGAACCTTCTTTCGTAGCTTTTGGGTTTTTTTTTCATTCTCACTGGCATTTGTTTTCTATTCATCTGCTTTCTTAGTACTGTCTTGTGTGGTATCATACCATCATGACCAAAGTGACAGACTTTTGTCTCTGCTGGATTAATCACTGTGTTCTTTGATCCATAACATATGCTCCTAGTAGACATTTAGCGTCAACATATTCAAGATTTGTGGTCTGGCAGTTCGATGCCTGATATTAACCTAGCTGATAGGCAGTTTAGAGTATTTAATTTTTTAATTTTTTTCCTTGAGCCTGCCTTTCATCCATAATAGAGCTTAAACAACAGAATAAAATATGTGATGTTAAATATTTGGGTTGATATCTTTGCTTGGAGATTAATTTCTTTACTGGGTGAGAAAGCACCGAGAGGCTCACGCAGACAAATACCAGATCTTTATAGGCACAGCGTGTACATTTTTGCACACACCTTAGGCACAGGGTTTGTGTATTCATGGTCAGGGAAGCCTGTCCACATGGAAGAGGATATGAGCTCCACACGACCACTTCGGAGGTCTAGGGGGCTTGCCCAGGACCTTGCTCCACTGACACTGCTCTAGGGCCATGGACAGGCACTACGGCCAATGGAAAAGCCCCCGGGGCAGTTAGTTAAGGTACCAAAAACTGACCTGCTGTGACTTAGGCTTGAGAGGACTTTGTGGTAAGAACCCAAAACCAGTCTGCGGGGATGGTCCCGGCAGCCGGTGGGGGATGCAGGAGAGCTGTGGTAGTCCAGAGCATCCTCCTTGCAGCACTTCCCAGCGAGCACCCGCTCCTTGCCCTACCTGTTCCCAGGGGACAAGGACCTACGAGGGGCTGTGAAAGCAGGTGGTTGATACGGAGCTTTATTTCCTCTGGGTACTGTGTGAAATTGTTCAAAAGTTAGATCAAAGGAACTGGTAAAGGGCAGGGTAAAGAACAGGAGGATTAGGGTGGTAACCCAAGACATTTTTCCTTTCGCGTATCAATTAAATAAAGGATATCAATTAATGAGATTCAAAGTATTTAATTATTTTTTCATTGAGAGGTATAGCACACGATTTATGGCTCAGCTACTCCTTTACTGATTGTACTGCTATAAAGTGCTGCATAATATATTGCTTTCTACTATGTCATGCACAGATAGAAACAGCAAGTGTAAAGTGGGATTAACTGCCCTCAAAATAGTCTGGGCTAGAAATTACTTATACAAGACTCATGTCAAAACTTCCTTTGACTTCTGAGGGTACTGAATTACCTCCTCATCCCATCTTCTACCACACACAGGCACATCCCTGTCCATGGCAGGCCTGCACTGGGCCCCAAAATAGTATGTGTAATACAGAGGAGAGAGGATATTTTTTTTCCAGGCATTGTCCTGCCATAAAGAATTAAACAGAAAATGAATGGAGAAACCAAATGTCAGCTGCTCCCTTAGACTTCAAGGTTCAGGAAACTGCTTAGTGGGAGTAGGAAAAGACTGGCATGCTGAAATGTTAAGAGAATAATTGTATTACGAGAAGATTATGGAAGATTATTTTCCTTGCGGGCCCCAGATTTCTGCAAAAACAATCCTGAATTGCATCCTACAAGGCAAAATGAATTCACCTATTCCTCTAAATGACAAGGGTTTATTAACTGCATATTCATTTGGTGTGCACAAAATTAAAAATGGGCTCATATTACAAAACGTTACACGCATCTTTCTTTCGACAACATGGAGTTCAATGTGATTAACAATGTAATAGCTCGTAGTAAGAAGAAAAATAATTGTTTTTTCAATATACAACCCCCATAATAATTCAGAAATCAATATGCATCCTCAGGGAATTTCCCCAGCAGAGGTTTGTAGGAAGCAGGGTGGCCTGCCTTCATTTCCCTATGAATGTGAAGCTGTTGCAGCCCTGGCTAGCCTGGCTTTTTTTTTTTTTTTTTTTTTTTTTTTAATGTTTAACTATAACCACTGGGACTGGAATCATAGCTTCTAGTGGCCTAGTATGAATATTAATAAGACACTGGGCCATGGAGTTCCTTGCTGATTTTGACAGTTTAAAGGATCAGTTAGTTAATTAGAAGATGACATGGCACATCGCATCCCTTGGCTCCATCCTGCCTTCTGTCTCCTCTTTTCATTTTCTTTTTTGACATGTTAGATTACATCATTACTTGTAGTTTCACTTGTTAGCCACACCATGAAATGAGAATATTTTAAGCTGTAATTATTGTGATTTCTCTCCTAAGAACAGGAAACTCAAAGAAAGCATACAGAAACTTGAACTTCAAAGACTTAGGAATACATGGTTCGTTGTTTATAACCTTCTAACTACCGCCAATAAACAGAAAAAGACTTTAAGTAGCGCAGAAAATGGTGTTGATCATCATACTGGCAACCCATCTAGTATTTTAAGTAGGCACCCCCATCATCTGTGTTTTATCTGTGAGTTCCTTAATATTTTCATAGGTGTATTTCTTAGAAATCTAGAGTCTCTTCCCTTCAGCCATGAACTGATTGTGCCTCTAGACATGTACACACAATCCAGTACATTCACTGCATTGTACTAGCCTAAAAAAGGTATGTGTTTTCTATTATCATCATAGTCAGAACAGACAAAAATAATTTGAACAGAAAGCATGGTAGTATGCAGCAGCCCTCTCATTTGAGGGGACAGCAAAGGATAACAAAGGACAGCAGATAAGAGATTTCACGGAAACATTAATTCATTTCTCAGCTACACTAGATATCCCAAAATAAGACAAGCCACAACCCAAAATATAAATTTTTTTAAAAAAATAACCTGCAAAGCTACAGTCATACTATAAATCATAAAAACTTCCAAGTTTTGCATCCCAATGTCATACTTCAGTTAGCCACTGGGACAAAAATTCTGGACACGTAATAAGACTTTAGAAGAACCACAACCACTTATTTTGTGTATTACGAGATAATCTCATTAATTAATATTTGTCTTCTAATTTACATTCTGTCTGTAAAACTCTTATCAAGGACATTGGTCTATTTCTGCAGAGAAATGCAGAGAAACACGTGTGTCTTACTTTCTCAATAGGCTTGCCAGCCTGCAAACAGAAGAGTCTGCGGGAAAATCGGAATGCCGTTTATGCATTGTGGAAAGCCTGCAGCTCTAGGGCTTCCTTGGAAATGACAAGATTAGTGGGCGAATGTATCTTCCAATAGGACCGATCATTTCTGGGTTATTATTAGTATTCATCACTGTGTCTGATTGCCTGTGTACTTTCATATTTCTTTTATCAAATGTTTATATTCGTGTATTCATTTCAATACTGCTTAATCAATACTGGTTATCAGAATACATATTTTGAGAGAAGAAATTGCAGAGGAAGTGTTATCTACACAATAACTCTATGCAGTTAGCCAATACAATAACCTATGTAGATAATTTATTTTTTTTCATTAAGGTAAACATGTAACGTCCCATTGATTCACAGGGCTTCACAGAAATATAGGGCTAATAACAGGTGGAAATTGCTTCTATTGCCATTGAAGATAAAGCTCGGTAATGTTACCTATAGAAGGAACAAAGTTGGGAGTTGTGTGCCCTCCAACAGCAGACTTTACTCTTTGAGCTAGACTGAACCATGTTAAGCATGAAAAGTGTCCTTGTTGTATCAGAGAAGGGATTAACGCCTTAAGAGTGTCTTTTATCAAATCAATGTTATTGCAACAGTATTGATTTCATAATGAAACAAGAAATGAACCAGCATCTCTGCGATTTCATAGGCTGGTCAGATAATATTGTAAAGAGGATAAATGGAAACCAAGTACAATGCTATGTTGTTGGTGTATGTCATACACTAAATAGAAAACCGTGCACTAGAGCACTCAGTAGGACCTTAGCTGTCTTCTGTATACTTCTGTAGTTTCAAGATTCTGTCTTGGCTGGCACTGGGAAAGCACAGGCACAGCCTGTCTCGGGGATTGGAAACCAGTCGGAGTCCCCACTTGCCTCTGTTACTTTTTTCTCTTACCCCGTATGTCTAATCTATTTTGACTGTACTTTTGCTGAAGCAAAGATGACTGCTGCTTCACATAACTGGCAGAGTCCTGTCCACAGTGGAATTAATCACACAGACCAGTTCTGGAGCTAATGCCAATCTCCTTCAGTGGAAATGCATCTTTCTCAATTTCAAAGACAGAAATGGACTTACCTTTCCTTTGTTCCTACAAGACTTAAATCCTGTTTCATTCAAGGTCTGCCAGTCTTCTGCGTCTTTTCTGCATAGAAGCTCTAGCCAAGGATTAGCAATCAGATTCCCCATTGTCCACCTGAACCTAGAAACAGACACAAAGGCAAACATATAAGCAATTTTTTTTTTCATTGTGACTGCCATTTACCATTAATACTTAACATTCCCACATATCCTTTTCACCAGATGGTTAATATAAAACCTAATGAACCATAGATGGCATTCCTGTTTTGCTTTGTTTCAAATTAAGTGTGGAGCAGTAAAAACTGAGAATATCTTTTCAAATACAAATGGCTTACAATTCATAATATGAATACAGAAGCTAAAATACAAAAGTAAGTGAAGACTGTGATCCTTAGCAGGTCTTGGCAGTTTCTGGCCATATATTATTAAGCATTATTCAGCTGACCCTAAGGGGAGTTCATCTGGAGACATTAAGGTCAAAGAGTAGAAGCATTTGGACACAGTCAAATGGATTTTACACATTTGTATCTTTCTGACATTACTGTTTTGCTTCAGCAAACTGCCTAATATCAGATATATCCTACTGGGTACCGTTCTAAATCACTTCAATTTTCTTTGTCCCTGGGCTACAGTTATATGATCAGGATCCAAAGCTATCACAGTATATGATATACTATTTTACTTGCTCGTTTGTATTAGAATGAACTTTATTAGCTTTTGGGCACATGTCTATCGGTTTTAAAGATTAAGTATTATGTCAATAGTTTTTATGCAGCATTCAAGTACACTGAATCATTTTGCTTGCTCTGAGATTATTAAAGGTGTATTAACACTTTTACAGAAAACATTTTTATTTTAAAATGAATCATCACTCAGTGCAGTCTGTGCTTACCAATGCTATCCTTCTGAAGTGATATTTCACAGCAAAATCAAAATGGGGATAGATGTTCTGTAAGTAATTTTAGATTTGAGAGCACGTGAACCTTAGAAACACAACTATATAATGTAACATTTGAGTCCACACACTTTCATTATCCACTTTCTTCCTTTAAATAGTCTTAATTTTCTATTTTATATTCTTGTAACTGCTAACAATAACCACAGCACTTTTACCATGTAAAAACTGACAATTTGTGCAAGCTTAGATTTGTCATTCTTCTTAAACAGAATCTAGTTAAATAACCCGTAAAAAATTAGAGATGAGCTTGGCTGTTCCAGTATCGAAACCAGGAAATCAAAGATGCTTTTTTGCAAGGAAACTGAGGTTTCAGCTAACATGCAAGAAGCTTTTAGGGCACAAATCCAGCCTGTAATCAGATTTCCTCGTTTCCTTGCCAGTCTTCTGTACTTCTGGTTTTGTGGTTTATAGTGGCTGACCATATTGTGTCACAAATGGGAAAATGGACAAGGATAGCATGTCAGGGGTTTGAGCTAAAGAACAACTATTTAAAGTCGCTTGGGCATTGCTAGGCTTGAAGTATCACGGCTGGCTGATGGTGATTTTGGAGCTGGTTTATGATTAGGTGAAAGAGCACTCCCTTCTTGATTAGTTCATTCTCTGTCCTCGGTAGCTAAATCCCTGTTTCACCCGCCTTCATCACAGTGTCACCACTGTAAATCCAGTGTGTACATCCTCTGGTTCAGGGATCGCCTTTTGTCTTAATCTTTGACCAAGACCTCTTGGCACTGCTGTAATAGACACCCAAAGGGGCAGCTCATAGTAGGAGGAGTTTCATAGTCCATAGGTCAGCTCTTAGCATCCTAATTCTCCCCATCAGAAGGTCTCAGTGGCATATTAAACAGTTATTTACCCTATTCTGACCTCATCATTTCTGCTTCATGAAAGACTGAGTTAACACAATAGAGTTCTCGTATCTACTGGCCTTGTAGTGCTTACAGTGATGTAGCTTTAATGTTCCTCTAATATGACTGTCTTTCTCAAGCGGCATATATTAAAGAGATATTAGACCCCTTAAAGAGCTTAGAGGACAAAACCATTCCTTCAGTGATTTAACAATAAGTATCATTTCATTTAAGTTACTTCTGAGAATTGGAACTCTTTCAGAGATGCTAAGTGGAGCAAATAAGGATCTTAAGACTTCAAGATTAACTGATGGGAATAGAGCCAACGTTCTACATTTGCTTTCACATCCTCTCTTGTGGTATGTTTTAGTTTAAATATTTTGGCTCCAGTCTTGAAGCTTCCAAGGCATAGGCAGATTGCTATGCCCACATGCAAAAAAAAAAAAAAAAAAAAAAAAAAAGCCCCAGAACTGAGAACATTTTGCTGTTATATTTAGAGTATGTATTTAATTGTTATACCTGCACAATGCCATGGAAAATCCTGGTTTGCTTTCACATATTCAACAAAGGACTTTTTAGAAGGGTATTTTTAAAGTAGATCCACACTAATTAAATGTATTACTAAGAATTCAACACTTCACAGCTATCAGTGGATTGTAGTATTGAAAATTTGCAAATAAACACAGGGAAACAAAACTCAGATCTGAACACATACTCAACAGAGGCACTCAAGCTTTAACAGAGGTAACCCAATGCCTATAATTAAAAAACACCCAAACACGCTTTGAAAAATTCTAGATGCATAAAGTACAGTTGGGTAGCACAGTTTTCTTTTACACTGCTCTATGCAATAATGTGTACAGTTTCCTGATTTGTTTATATAACACACAAATGCAAGAATTATTTATAAAGTCACAGCTGTTCTCTTTCCTAGCCTTTGTTTCTCCCAAATCTTAAATATTTGTAAAAACAAGAACAGTAATTAAAGTATTGATACATTAAGCAAACATTTCCCTAATCACACTGCTTAAATACGAATCATTTGTTTAAACAGAACTTGCTAAGTATATGTACAAAAATATAATGTTAAATAGTTACTACATACTGGGAAAGCCAACTTGCATTTAAAGAAACAAAATAAACAATGCCAAACCATTACTAATGTTGCAGTCAGCCACTCAAACATTAGGAACTCCCAGAACCAAGCGCAATGGTTTGGTGTTTGCCCAGATCTGTGAAGTAGCTATGTGCCATCTGCTCCTCACACAAAGGACATGAGTTTATTCTTGCTGGTGGGAACTGCTGTCTAAGAGCCAACACTTGGCAGCATAAGTCCTTACCCTTGAAAAGCTGGCAGAGAGCACTTTTTAGCCTTTGAGTTCCCTAATAATGTTCCCCTCCAGGGTGCAGGTCCCTCATGAGTGCTTTATTTCCCTCTTTATTCTGATTCACCATCCCGTGCAGACAGGCAGGACACCTCAAGTGCATTGGTCTCTTGTGGATTCCCCTTACCTGCCAACACCTGACATGCTTAATTGTAAAATAAATCAAACATTTAAATAGTGAAATTTATACTAGGCTTGTAGTTACAGGCTGAGAGATTGTAGCTGCAACTAAGACAAATACAAAAAGCAAAACCTGCCTGTAACCTGTGGCAGGATTCCCTCCTTACCATCACCCACCGTCTGCCCAGGACATCCAGCTTCCCGGAGACGAGAGCAGCACCCTGTCCTTCATGGTGGCCCATGCAGTCTGGCTGCTTTCCACCTTCTGTTCCTCGGGAACTAGCTTTTGGACACAAAAGCGAATGCCTGATAGTCGAGCCAGGTATCTTGGTAAAAGGGATTTTGCAGACTTGGTCACATATAATCAGTTAGGGAGCAAGTAATCTAGATAAATGCTAATGAAAGCTCTTGCTGGCACCTTGTGTATTCAAAGGCTATTTACTATTGTTCCTAGTCAGTTGGCTCACTAGCTTCCCATTCAGTCTGGATTGCTCAGATTCAGCTGGGACCACTATAATATTCACATTACACGTGATATAAGCCATCGACTACGCATACGTTTTGTTAAGCTCATTATCTGTGGCGCACTGGTGAGACCACACATGACACACTGTTAATGCAGATGACAGATCCCATAACAAGCTGCCTGACCTGGACAAACCAAAGGAAGCCAGTTTACCTCCACCACGACAAGTATTCCTGTAACACCCCGGGCTTGCCTTGGTACGTATGTTATAAAGCAAGCATAATCAGGCAATTAGCATCCATCCCATCCCAGACAGCTCAGGTGGCTTTTTCTGGCTGCCTGAGTCCAGCAGTGAGGAGCACTGAGAAGATCTCTTTGTTCTTGAACCTCACAAAGAACAATTAGGAAACGGAACTGGCCTCACCAGACCTTCTGGTGTCACCCACCAAACTCGTTAATTATGGAAGCAGTCTCATAAGAATTAAACTGAAAACTTGCTGAGAACATGCAAACTGCAACAGCTCTAAAAGCTGACCAAATTTAGCAGATTTCACAAGAACAACGCAAACTGTCCCTGTGCCAAACTTCAAATTCTTGTTTCAAATTATGTTGATACTAAAATCTCCTCAAAGAAAACATATCCAGAATTTCTTAACATGGGCAAGCAATGTGTTTTTTTTTTCTGTAATCTTACTTTAGAAGTTACTGAAACACTTCGGCTCAAGTGTACCATTAAAAGCAAAAATCAGCATTGGACAATGCCTAGAACACAAGTTTACAGCCCAGAAGTTTAAAGTTTGGCAAAGTACTGTAAAAGCTAGTTTATATGAACATGAGGCAGTGCTACCATTTCTGCCTATGAGATGAATAGAAAAATATAAATTAGATCTCAATAATGGAAAACATCTCCGTTGAGATTAAGCGCTGGCCTGACTATCAGGCTAGCTTATTTACCAGAGCAACAGTGCAACAAAGCCAACTGCACCACTAAGCCACACTGTTTGCTGCTGAGCAACATGCTTCGGCTTTGTTAGCTGAAGAATCTGAAGCATCACATTTATGGGATCCCTCCATGCTCAGATCAAAACAACAGTCTTCTGCAGGACTTACTCTCCTGGCCCAGTTTACAGATTATCTTTTTGAATCAGATGAAACATTATCTCACATAATCTATCATGTTACTGTAGGCAAATAACAAATAGGTGCATTTCCGTTGAAACTGGAAATGATATATCCCACATGTTTCTGTTTTATTTCTAATCAGATCCAGCTGTGTGCTATTTCTAGAAAAACAATTCCTGAGTGAACTCAGCCACCTGAACTGAACAATAACCTTTAAATAGCAACCAGTATTTAAGAAGAAACTTAATTGCATGAAAAAAGCAAAACATAGGCAGCATTTCTAAAAGTTTTACCTTAAGTCGCTTAAGCTGTAATCATTTTTTTTACAATTTCACTATGGGGTTTTGTTGTTGTTGTTTTGGTTTGGTTTTTTACTTTATTCAGTATCATCATCATCTTTTCTGCTTTTAGAGAACACTAGTTCCCTCATGCAAGGACTTTCCAGTTGTTCAATATCCACAGCCCCTGGCTGTCAACCAGCTTTGGAAAAGCCCGTATAATGTGGTTAGCATATCTAACCAGGGATAGCCTGAATTGTTCTTCAGCTTAGAGGGCCACCAGTAAGATCTGGGGTACCTCTCTCTTGCTCTAACCTTCCAAGTTTTACCACCATTGCAGCAGTAATCTTATCGAGGAAACATCACAGTCACAGCGCAGGGATGGAGCCCCTACCTGCTTTCAGATATTTGGCAAGAATTTGAAGAGGTCTCCTTCCTTTCTTTTCCTGTAGGTAGGTAGGTTGGTTTTGCTGGCAAAACTCAGTCTCAGAGTTAAGGAACCCCTTCTTGTCATAGTCTCTATTTACTAAAGTTTAGTACTAAAACGTAAGGACAGCAGTAGCTGATGATCTTAATGCAAATTGTGAGTTGGCACAATTGTAGCGGCAGCTGGGTATGTACGAGATACCTATGTACAGTGTTTGGACATAAAAGCTGTAGATGATCCTTGCACAACATTTCCACTGTCATCCACAGAAACTCACTAAGCAAATAGTCAGGAACCAGTTAGGTAACCACAGCACAAGATCCAGGCCCTCTGCCATGCAGTGCCTGGATTGGAATTGTACCCTTGGTCTCATTCCTAGCTGTTCTCTTCTTTAAAGCAGGATGAATTGAAATAATGATTATAAAAATACACACCTTCTGAATGCTTAAACAATTGGAAAAGGTATGGTTAATTCAAACTCATAACAAGGTAGTGTTTCCTACAGACTAGAAAATATCCATAAAGCTTATGACTTATGAGTACTTTTCTACTTCATTGGGCAGTTCGCTGATGTTTTATCTCTACATCTGTGGCACAGGTTCAATGTGGATCTAGGCACTCCAATACTGAATAGTCATAAATGCCATATTTATTTTATTGTATACCTTCTTATAATCTGGTAAAGTTTATATTTTTAATATAACAAATAATATGTGAACCTGTTGTTTACACTCTTCAAATACAATGAGAGTCAGTAACATAGAGACCCATTATTCACTTGGTGTAAATACTAGTTTAAAGGTAATCTATTAATACTAATCCAAGGCACTCTTTTTTGTAGCTCCCTAAATCCACATACATTCATATATATCTCTTTTGCTTTGTAGCCAGGTCCTCAGGCTGCACGTAGGCTTTCAGGGACAGAGATTGCCTTTCTCTGTTGTGTTTGTTAAATGCCCAGTGCAGTCATCTTCTGCTGTAAAAGGTGGCTCTCGGATGCCACCTCAGTACGAGGGGAAAATAAATGCTGCTAAGCATATTCAACTTCGCCACAGCCACCACCGAGTTCTGTGCCATCCCATTCATTTCATTGTGACTTACATTTAAACTGTACTTGTAGCCTGCTTAAATATGCTAAGAATTATCCTGAGGGACCGTAGTAAAATGTAGTCATGTTTATTTGTAATTGCTACAAAACGGTTTACAAAATTGTTAGTGTCTTTTATTATGCTTGCTACTGAAGCACTTGCCTGTTAATTAGAGAAATTTCAGCTGTCATAGCTGGCAATTATAGCTTCTGTATCGCTGTCTGGTATGAATAGTCAATGAGAGCTGATTAATATGCATGAGTAGCAGTATATAGCGTGTGCATTGGAGCACAGTGCCGCAGCCAGAGCGGCAGAGGGAGTGCTGTGTACTGCCAGGGAAGGAGGGAGAGCTCGAAAGAAAAAAGCACAGTTGCTCTGCAGCACCCTGTGCGATACCACCGCGAGCTGTTCAGCCGGCTCACCTAGGGGTTTCAAGGATATCTGCATGCATGCATGCTCGGTAACAGAGATTACTGGGGCTGCTCTGGTGAATAAGGAAGATTATTTCTGCCACTTATTTAAACATGGGATGCAGTTTGTGCACTCTACAGAAGCAAGAAGAACAGTACAAGTTACTGTATGAAGTTTGTCAGGTAAAGAATTAGATTTCATTTCTAAAAGCAAATATTCTCTTTTGGGCTTGTGACCACTATTAATGATGGGAAGAACATAAGCCAAAAATGGCTTATACAAGTGGAAATGAAAGGGGGTTTGCCTTATTTGATGTGTTAATGATTATGGTTTTATGATGTACCTTCCCATTCTCACGTGCAGAACATCAGATATTTAAATGTATGCCATTATACATCAAACTTCTTACAAAACTTTACATCACAAAATAGGACTCTGTTGGTAATTTCTCCAGTATGAATTAGGTAAAATTTCTTGACAAGGATCATGCTTGGCCACACACTCCTTGATCAAGTTAGGAAAGATGTGCAGGAAGGTTTTGTATCTGTTTATGAGTACATGCAGACACTTCTTTCTGTGCAATGCATTCAGTGCTCAGTCTGGTCTTTAAGTGCCTGTTCCTGCCAGAGTAAGTTTATGTCTAGTTGTTGTAGTTTGTGCACCTCGGTGTGCAGAAATACCAGCTAACAAATAGTTAATTTGACAGCAGATTAAAATTACTGCTCTACAGATCTTTCTACATCAAATTACTGATATTAAGCACCTGAAAAGTTTTCTAAAACTCTGGTAATATGTTAACTTCTGTTACAAAAATGTTATTGCCTGCTTCTGCTTTTCCTTCTGTCTGTCTGAAATTTCTTACTCTGTCACATCTGAAGTGTGACTTGTAGCAAACCAGCACGATGGAACCATGCAGCATGATGGCCAGGTGTTAGGGACGCACTCCTACAGATCTCTTTTGAAATAATGATAGGCAGGTAGCTTACAGTTAACCTCTGAAAACGTGAAGTGGGCTGTCTGTAGAAACAGCCCGGATAAACAGAAACTACGCGGCTCCTTCAAGCTGTACTCTACCACCTTGCGGTTCGTAAGGCAGTTTAGAGTAAGTGAGTTACCGCGGGCAGAGGAGCGCCGAGCTGACATCCCAGCGCTGCCGACATCCCAGCGGTGCCGTGCCCTGCGCCCGCCGGCAGAGGGGATTGCTCAGCGGGGCGGGGGGAGAGAGACATCCCATCTCCTCGCTGCGTTACCACCTGCATCTGGTCTGAGATATGGATGTCACCGACAGCAAAGGGAATAAAATATGTGGTTTGTATGTTATAGTGGTAGGGAAGCGATTAAATTTTAAACACAGTTTTGATCTAATTCTTGCTTACTCGCCCAAAGGGCACTGGCGCTTTGTGGAACTAAAAAAACTTGGGAGAGCAAACAGGAAGACATGTTTACTGTCATTTCTATTTATACTAACTCACTTCCACTTGCTAAGCTGCTATGCACGTGATGGTGGGAAGAATTTTAGAGAACGGTAATCAGATTTCTCAGACGTTATTCTGTACAGAGAAGTAGTTTCAGGTGCTGCCTGCGACAGCAGACCTGGTGCCAGTATTGTGTGAATCCTCCATTCAGGTCAAGCAGCAGCTGTGGTAACAGTTACTTATCCCCCAAGGTTGCCAAGTTCTCATGCAGTCTGGGTTTGACGGCTGTCAGTGAATCACATTCAGAAGTGCAACAACCAGAACAAACTGAGGCAACAACAAATTATTAATATTTTGATTGCTTAGGAAGCTTGGCACAATTTCTGTTGTGAAATGAAGGTGCAAGAGAACCTTTGCAAGTTACTGACATCTCCCAACAGATGCAGGACAACATTCTTTAAATACATGTCCTTAAAATCACTCACAGGAACAGTCCCACTGATATCTGAGATGGGTGAACTATCCAGTGCTGGCTGCAGGTGCAGATCCCTGGTGGTAGTTTGGATTTAGAAATCAACCTGCCAGTGCTGCAACCTTGTTTCAGCAATGTGTGGAACAGAGTGCACAGCACTCGTGATTAACTTTAAGCATGGAAGTCCTTGGGGAAACATTGCTGGAATACCCTCAGCTTCCACAAAAGTGAGAGATGCATGTAAGCCTATAAAACTGGGATTTCTAACATAGTAAAGCCTGAATTATTTAAGACTATAATCCCTGATTATTCCAGAACATAAATTCTTGTGCAAAACTATTTTAACAGGGTACTACTATGATTTCTCTGTTTCACAAGATAGGAGGGAGGGAATTCTGTAGCTTATGGAGTACATCCAGATAATTAAATGTCACAGTAACTATAAAAGTGCATCCTCATGGAACCTACACATAAGAGCAATCACGTAAAATTTAATGGTGGGGGAGATGAAGAATCATTGTAATTTAAAGTAACGGAATATAAAAGACAAGTTTCAAAATATGTTAGCAGTAACAAATACCTCTTACAGTGGTTCTATTTTGTATCATCCATAGGTAACCCTAGTATGTGGTAAGATAACATTGCCATTCCAGAGAAAAGTAAAAGAAGC
Organism: Falco cherrug; assembly: GCF_023634085.1. NCBI lineage: Eukaryota > Metazoa > Chordata > Aves > Falconiformes > Falconidae > Falco > Falco cherrug. Next base: position 20,106,504 of record NC_073700.1, on the reverse strand, counting down.
TTTTTTAAAAGTCTGAATTAGACAAAATTTGCGTAACTTGGCTTTAGGAAATACTGAGCATTGTTACAAATAAATCCCCTTAGCCTTATTTTTTAAAAGTTCATGACTGAGATGTAGGAATTCAGAAAACACTTGCAAGAATTAATAATAGTACATAACTGCACTTTCTCTATTAGGCCAAGAGCTTTAGTGTGGCTGGGAAATTAATGCTTCAATAAATTACAATTCCAGAAGGTCCAGTACGTCTGGCTTTGTAAGTCCTCATAACAGAGAGCACAAAGAGGATCAAATATACCAGGGCTCAGGCTTTATCCCTTCCTCATCCATAGATAATTCAAAGAGATCCTCTTCATTAAGGGCTTTGGCACATTGCCTACAATTTCTTTTTGGGCCGCTGTGAGCTTAATGATGCAGAACAATGGTCTTCCCTCTTGTTGCACACATACCTTATTGTACCTTTAATCACATAATAAAAACCAAATTAAGACACCTCGTCATTAAAGTCTATTGTAGCTGTGCATATCAATGCTTTGTATTACAAATACAAAGGGGGCTGTGGCAGCTTGAAATCTTGATGCAGAACAGTGTCACCAACAATAAGCGTGCCTGTGGCAGCAACGTGAGGCATATAATACCTTAGCTGTATCCTGAGGCCGACTTCCCAGTTACATCCAGCATATGAAATGAAGTAATTAAATGCGATTAGATTTTGGGTTTCTGGTTAAATGGAAATTTTCTTCAGAAGATTTTAAAGGTTGTGAAAATGGAGGGAGAAGGGGGAAGAAAGAAAACAAGAAAACTGGGAAGGTGTTTTAAACTAGTTTTGCAGTTTCTTTTTCTCAATGTCATCAGCTCATATACAAAAAATAACAGAAACAAGGGCTTTTCCCTTTGTAGAAAAATTCGTGGGGCACCAAAAAGTAATCTCCATTGAAGGAAACACAGAGATGAATGAGTCATCTGAGACAGAACTTCTGAGTTTGTGAAATAAAAAACATGAAGTCTTCAATTTTAGTAACTTTCTCAGTACCTATTTCACACTAAGCACATGTTTACACGCAGTTTGGGAGGAAATGGTTTCACTGTGTGTGCTTACCTAAATGGACACATAGTATTTCCTAGGATAAGAACATAGAATTTTAAGTCACAGATGACTATAAACTGCATGGGCAGTGCTCAGAACTGCTCACTGGGATTCAAGATGATGGAGTTCATCCAGTTCTCATGGTGAGAAAATATCATAAAAACAACCCATCAAAACTGGCACTTCCAGCTGAGAAACGACGTGATGAATATGGAGACTAACCCCTTCCTCCAGGCTGTCCCTCCAGATTAAGGATAGAAACGCTGGCAGGAAACAAGCTCACATTGCCACTGCCCTTGCTTCAGATGATCCGAGGTCAGAGGATTTCAGCCTCTATGATTGTTGAGCTGGCATGTTTCACAAATACTAAAGTTCATATATAAATAAACAGTTGTTGTAATGACCTTTTAGTGTTTTAGTAACTTGAAAGCCCCGTTCACATGCTCTTGGCCTGGCACGTCAATGAGACAAGTGAAAACGACAGCGCTGGTAAAAACAATAGTGGGCAAACTAGATTTGTCTTTTGAACTAGACTAAGATGTGATGCAACCAAGGTTATATAAGCACCAAGGTCAGCATACAAATTATTGCTGTGCTAATGAGAAGATGGTAGTGACGAGGAACTAACTGACACTGTATTTCGTTGGCAACGTCCAGCAGCATCATTTGTGAGGAGACTACTCCTTCAGCAGAACTCACACACAAACCAGTTGCACTGAGCTGATCACCAGTACAGTTGCCTTTACTGTTACAATTCCATTCACATATTTAGACTTGAAAAAATCAGACTAAAATAATCAGTCATTAAGAAAGCCTGATTCAAGGAAGCAGTCTAACTAGACTTAAACCTACTAAGCAATGTTGTTATCCTAAATCAGGGCCAAAATGAAGCTTGCCAAAATAAATGTTCAGCTCAAAAAAATTTCTAATCCAAACTGTAAGATTTGGGAAACAAGAATAATTGCCTCTGTACATATGCTTTTCACACCCTCAAATTTAATTGGGCAGCCAAAGAATTAGATATACATTTTAGTAGTTTTCCATGTTAAGACCAAACTGGTTGTGCCAATTATAGAAAACTGGTCTACTTGAAATACACTGTATGGCTTCAAATACTCCGTATGTACAGTCTGTGCTGCAGCTGAAATTAAGAACAGCATTGAAGTTATATTCTGTCACTTCACTACCATTAAACTTGACCTCAATAACAGTTGTGAACCTATCACACTTACTTCAAAGTAGGCATGTGTTTGCTTAAACAAGATGTTAATTCCAAGGGCTTTGTTCTAGACAGGGTTTTCTACTGCTGAATTAGTTCAGCTGTAGAAAAACTCTGCTTGACAGACTGGAGACTCATAATCTTCAGAAAACTGCCCTTTAATGATTGTGGCGCCTGTCTGTGGCTCAGAAGTCCCCTTTCTTAATTAGACATTTACCAGAAACTGGCAATTGAAATTTTCCTCTTCACTTGATGATGAATAATGCAATGCCTCTGTTAGGATTTCTCTGGAAGATACTCTTCACTGCAGGTTAGAGGAAAATTTTGGCCATTAAAGGAACATAAACAAGACGTGATACAAAATAAATAAAATTCCTAATGTTCACCTGTGATATAAATGGATGATTTGACCTACCGTGGACATAAAATATCTTACTCCTTCATAATCTTCCTGAAATCCACGGTGCCTTTCTTCTTTACATAGAGCAGATGAAATGCTTAACCACAGCACAGATTTATTTGGAATTTTTTTAAAGTGATAAATGATTGAAAAGATGAGTTTTGTAATGCTTTACACTTATACATCTGTTTAATGCTATGAAGCAGGTGGCAAGAAGTCACGAGGGAGAAGGCACTAGGGACAATCACTCTGTGCTTTACCGTCACATGTCAGACATGGGCTGGGAAAAAAGGAAACATATGGAGTAATGAAAAAGTGCAGATCTAATACATGTGTTTTGTTGTGTTCATTAATAATGAAACAAAAGGTCAGGCTTCATTTTCACTAGGACAGGACAACTCTACATTTATACATGCATTGGGATCGTTCCTTTCAGAGACTCAATGGGCACATGCAAGCAGATCCAGCTAGCCCTCCTAAACTCTGCAGCGAGTTAGGGATTTGACGGAAGGGTGGCAAAATAAATAATATAAAATACACATAAACTTTAAACAAGACTGTAATATTCACTACTTTAAACAATTACTATTGAAGGAAGCCTTCCTACTAACATAGTTTATCTTAAGGCAAAAATCAGAGGCCACCATCTAAAAGAAAAAAAGCACAAGCATCACAGCAGTGTTTTTATACTTGTGTCAATGCAATGATAATTCTGGACATGGACACGTTGTAGGTGATCAGCCACATTGTCCACTGGCACAGAAACTGGGTGCTTCCTCATTTCATTTCTGATTGTTGAAACTTCCAGCTTTATACTGAGACAGTACATTAGCTGTGTTCAGTAGCACTCCATTTCTCGAACACCACCATCAGACTCCTTGGGAAGAGTTGAGAAGTAAGTGTTCAGCTTCATAGAAAGAGTAATTGTACAAGCAGCCTAAAACCATATTTGGTTTACGTATTCTCATGGATCATGTGCATTTACACTAAGGTAGCTCCTACAGCATCATTTTAGAGAAAGCGATCATCCGTACATTGAAAGATGACAGCTGGTAAGAAAGCCTTTTTAGATTAGGCAGAGTTGCTTGCAGAGTGCAACAGAAGCTCTTGTATCTGACCTGACAGAATCTGTGTAACTGCCATCAATTTTAGCCAAAAAAGAAAAATAAAGGGTTTTAATCAGTAGCACACTATGAGAATTCTAGGCCATAGTCAAGCAGCATGGACTGGAAGAGTACAGTGGAGTGGTGGTGGGATCCTACCTATACAACACCTCTGAGGTTAGTTTTCTTCAGCCAAAAACACTGCTGTATTTCTGGAAGGAGGTGGCCCAAGATGACAAAGCCTACTCTGCAGATACCAGGTAGCTGCTAAAGCAGCAGGCTTTCTTGTTAACGAACCCACTTGGATCTGTCACTGGTGCTAGGTTCCCATATAGCAGCACTGGATGGTTTTTTTCCATCTTTTTTTGGTACCAACTTCAATAACCCTCTTCAACACAGAAAATCTTCAGAGCTATCCACAATTGTTCTTTCCCTGCCTTATATCACTGAGACATTTGTGGAAGAAGGGAGGGAATAAGAGAATGGACTCAAAAACCACAGTGACCAGCTGCAGAAATGGGAATGTCATGAATTAGAATGGCCTTACACATGGTGTCTTGGAGATCAGTGCTCAGCTCTCATTGTGGTGTGCTCTCATGGGGCATCAGGTAGATCACTAACTTGTTTTAGGTTTCATCATCTCATCTGTACAATACTCCTCCCGTCTTTTTGCTTGGAGCAGGCTCTCCAGAGAACGCGCTCTCTGTGTTTGTGTAGTTTGATGTGCCGCTAAAATAATAATAGTAGTATTTGAAGGCCTGGTCTATACACCAACTTGTACTACTCTGATTTTAATTGAGGTATGGTCTAAAATATTGCTAGACTGTCAACTATTTGAGCTGTAGGTGCTGGTAGGGCATTAGCAGGGGAAAGTTCCCTTCAGGTAAGTCTTACTCTTACAGCATTCTCAGAGCACCCTCAGCATGCCACTCTTGGAGAAAGGCGAATCATCTACAAGGACTTTTGGCCTGATTCGGTACAAGAATGTGTTTCTTACGTTACTCCAATTTAGATTAAATCCATGTAACATTACACCCTCAACTAAACAGATTAATCTTTTTATGCTATTTACTATCATTGTGTATTATTTTACACATAGAGATAGACAGCTTTTTAAAAAGCACTCATTCATAAAAAAAGCTGTAACTTGCTGTACTAGATGAATACATAGAGGTAGGTTTTTTCTCTTCAGAGGGGCACATTTGAGAAGGGCAAGAGCATTTTGATGTAATGTGACAGCAGAAGCAGCCCAAGGTGCCACAGCGGAGGCACAGCACTATACATGGGCAAATCTAAAGAATGGAAGTGGGTGATTAGACTTGCTGAATTCTGGTCATTAGTAATTCATGATTATTTATGGCTGTCGTTTGTACCTCGCTGAGAAATATAATTGATTGGCTCCCTCTGGGCCATGCTACTGAAATGGCAGACGGAGTCATTAAAAAGGGAGGGTCTGTAAACTTCGTTCTGGTTTACATGGACCAGAGTTAAGCCATGAGCAGATACATAAAAGAATACCTTTTTAAATGCAGACAAAATATGAAAAAGTATTTCTGCCCTGATACAAAATCATTTAAACTGATGAACGCATATTTAAGAAGGGCTCCAAATAAACTTCACTAAGTACAGTAGTCTCAGAAACCCCAGCATTAGTCTAAATCTGGTTTCATTGAGGCAAATGATAAAATTCCCTATGGTTTTGAGTCATGATACATAGGAGCAGAGACTGAGGAGCCAGTGAAAAGCAGGCACATTTTCATATGCTATGTAGAGTACTAGCATTGCCTTGTTAAATAAGTAAATGTGCTAATTACTAGCAGAATAAAAATTCCTTTATTTCAAGGGTCTTTCTCCCAAGATTTTCCTTTTGGAAGTTAATGGTTTAGAGAACAAATGTATGTTTTACTCTTAAGTAAAGAATTTTTCTTTGGTCTTAACTATTTTGTCATGGGTGGCTCACAAGGCAGAAGGGAAATGCACACACATGGAAACAGTCTATTACTAAACAATATAATTCTGGGTTTTTTGAAAAAGAGAGAGACTGTCCATATGAGGGAAATAAAAGAAGGATTAGATGGAGCTGCAAGAAGAATTAACCTATATTTTGAACCTTCTTTCTCCAATTCCTGAGGAAAAGGGGGTTTAGAAAATAGGCTTTTTGCTGTTCTAGTTTCTATAAAAATCTTTAAAGTTCTGCTGCTTTTTCTTAATATGCAGACTTCTTAAGAACTCACTAAAGAAGTGAATCAGACCATAAAGAGCGTTTTAAATGGAGCACAGACGTCTGTAGTCTAACAGAACTAGCATTTTGATAGTGCATTTCCCAAGGATTTGCATGAATTTCTACAAAGAAAAGCTGCTTACTCATTCTTAAGCAAAAAAGTTTTTTTCTCTGTGACATCTGTGAAGCATAGAAGAACCAACAAGCTGTACAATGCATACAAATGTTTACCATTCATGACATTAAATCCACATAAATCAGTCTAACTTGATGGATGGAAAAATAATTTTCTTTTACTGAAACCTTTCTTGGTTTCTAGTTTCTGTTGCGTACTACCAACATGAAGCAAACAATTTTTTTTACACACTATTTAAGCAAAAATAAAGTACAAAGTAATTGTAACTACACACAGTAAACTCTTATCCACAGGAATTTTCTGGCTTTCTCAACCTTTCCGTTAAATATTTCTGCCAATATCCAGAGTTTCTTCATCTATACTATTGCAAACAATGCTTGCACACGCTTAAATGCAAAACTCTACACCTACATTCATCGAATGTCCTGCCTTATTCTCTTCTGCAAACCTCTTTCTAGCACAGCCCTGTCCCGTTGCCCTTGTATCGCCTCTGCAGGGCTCCCAGGGGCTCAGCTGCATGCCCCCCTTGTGACTGCAAGTGGGAAACAGAATCAGTTCAAGGAACATCTTTCTTTTGTGAATAACCCAGCTGCGTAAATTTGCTATCACAGGAAAACAGAAAAAAAAAATACTGGGTATTCCATAAGCATTTTATCAGAAGGAAAAGAACACAAGATTGGTGGTAACCAGGAGGAAATTCTGTCTGTGTAAACAAGTGGCATATTTTTATATACCTGAACACCCCCAATTTACGTTTGCCATCAGCAAAGTGGCAGTCTTCTCTTCCCACCCAGAAAAATAAAACATGTAAATCCCTTACCTTGCTAAACAATTAAACAGCATCTATTGATAAAATGATATTTATGTAATAGCACAACTGTGTACTATCTCATGAAAATACCTTCCTCATACCTCAAAAATAAGAATGTGTTTTCTAGTAACAGAGTACAATTCTGTCATCTTAGTCATGGCTACAAACTCCACTGACTTGCACAGGAGGTCCAGCCTTGTCCTCGCAGCGTGAAGGCTGGAGGGCTCCCAGCCTCCAGACCACACGCCAGTTTTGACCTCAGGAAGATTTGGCCTGAAATTAGCTTCTAAACAGTGGCAGTTGGCTCTGAAATTGCTGGAGGATACCAAACCTCTCAGCAGAATAACTGTTAAAGTAAAAGCACGTACATATGGTGTTAAACATGAAAAAAATCTATCCTCACAAAAGGTATTTCACTGTGAGGGAAGAGATTTCAACAGGAGGGATGCCAAACACCTCGCACAGCTCTGACAGAGAGAGACAAGCTGTTGTATATCCAATACCACACACACTTGCAGCACCATAGAATTATATGGAAAACCATGTCCCAGCTAGGAAGTGCAAATTCTTCACAAGCCTAAAGACCTAAGGTTTTCTCCTGTTTTCCTTGCTTTACTCCTTGTTGATTTGCCCATCACAGATTTGTTCTTTCTTCCTCTCCAGTGGCCACGTGTACTGCAGCATCCTATACTCTTATTATCTACATCCAACATTAGATGATGCAGGTTTATAATATGTTGCATCTGACAAGCTACTTAATGAGTAGCTACTAATGCAAGAGAGATTTGAAAACAGACTCAGAAATGCACTTGGGTCTTACAAACACTACACCCAGCAAGATCCTACTGCACATTTTTACTCTTTTATCTCCAAGGTAGCACTAACTTTTCCAGCCTTTTTCACAGCACTAGGAAGTTTGATCTTACAATCACATTGCATTTGTTGCTTTCACATCTAACTGTCACAGGCTATTCTTCAGCAGTTTCACCTTATGTTTAGGGTTCAACAGTGAAATTCATCTGGTGCTTCCATTTTTGGCCAGATACAGTATTTTGTCTTTTTTCTTTTCCTTTTTTTTTTTCCTTTTTATTAATTCCTGTTTATTTTTCTCACCATTTACTTCTTGGAAGTGGGAATTAATGAAAGCCCCATGGCTGAAATGAGTTTAAGACATCATTTCCATTTATTTGTTTGCTGGGACTCTCCACTTAGATTTGTGTCATGGCCTCCCCTATTACACCTTGTTGCATCATCTCTCTTTTTCTCCGTTACAAATACGTATCATGTTTTACCTTCATTGGCCATGACAGCATTTCCCTTTCCATTATCACAGTTTGGCCGTGCCAACTGAATGCTGATGGCACACTCAGCTTCATAACATCTTGCTTTGCTATTAGACTTAGCTCTGTTTCAGTCAAAGCCCAAACCAAGGCATTGCAAAGGCAAAACTCTCAGACTTTAGTGAGCATCAAATCAGGCTCAAGTGACTATTTTATTTTTGTTCCAAGTATTAAAAGAAAACTTCTAGGAGACACTCCCCAGACAGGATTATGCTGCCTTTATCTATAGATATCTTGCTGACTTACAACACAGATTTTAGGTAGTGTGCACTCTGCAGCCTACTTCTGTGCAAAAGAATATAACAAACAGTATATACTATAAATTACTATAAATACTATTCTATTTCATAATCATTACATAAATTCTTTTTTAAAAAAAATCAAACATCTCTTCCGTATTTACTGTATGGTCTTAATTCCAAGTATTTATCTCTGCATCTCATACAGTTGCTAACCCTACTGTCTGGCTCCACCACAAATTTCATCAAGGTCCATTCAGTTCATTTCAGCTACATGCACTTCAGTTTAACTACAGCTTTCTCCATATTCAATATATTTCCAATGCAAAGAAGGTCCAAAAGCTAAGCATTTCAACATTTCAGACAAGTTAATTTATCTATCTTTTGTGCCATGAAAGATCCCATTGTCTCTGTCACATGGCATGTTCTTAAGAAATTATGCATATTTTTAGGGTTTGGCAGTCTTCTCAAGCATTCATATGCATGGATATTTTTTTTCTTCTGTGGTATTTCAAATGTAACTATTTAAAAGGAAGAATTTTACTGAGCACAATTCAGCAGCATTAGGAATAAAGTGTCTATGATTATAGAGACACTTTTTTTTTTTTTTTTTTTTTTACAAAGTGCAACTGTACTAATATATTTATCGGCTTTTAAGCACTGGGAATAATTGTTTGTTAATTGTGAAAAAATTTCCAGACAGAAACTAAACATCTTAATATCATCTATTTGCTAAAGTTTTGGAAGGGCTCAGAATTAGCCACAAGCACTGATTCTACACAGACACCAGAAATCAGGCCATTGAAATCATCCCAGTATTCCCAGTACATTTTTCTTCTGCATCATTTGCGTGCTACGAAAAATAAAATACCAATACTTGCTTTTTCATCTAGAAAAAGTAGCAGTTTGGCTCTGATGTACATGAACAGACGTGAGAATTACTAGGTTTCATTATCCAAATATTTTAGCATAGCCATCCTCATGTCCCATCAGCAGAAGATTATATTATTGATTTGCTGGGATGGGGAAAAAAAGAAGTAAATACAAACTATTCACTGCTCGATATTTAAAACGTAATGTGGCAGTTACCGCAGGATTTTAAGGGGCTAGTTTCAGACAGTGTAATTACCCTGCTGTAAATCACTTTAAAGCATATTTTTGCATCATTGCATATTCTTCCATCATTCTACATTCAGAAATTAAGTGGTTAATAGCGATAGCTTGGTGCAGCCCATTACCTCTTATTTTGTTAGTGCAGTTCTGAACACATCTAATCAGTCAGCAGTCCACCACATTGCTGAAGACTGCTGATCAAAACAGAAATGTGCCGAGCTAAAAGGGTTCCACTCAGTTTGAATTTACAAATCAGTCCCTTGCAAGAGATCCACAGACTGACCCTGAAACCATTCACTTTGTGAACGGCTAGCGTCCAGAGAATTGCTTGCCTAATACGATGTGGGTGCTGCCATATTTCATAGCATTACTCACTTCCAAAGACAAAATCCCCAAGCATATTTTAGCAGTAGGTTAAGAAACACATAATAACAGTACAGTGTGTTATGCTTTCATTTCACTATAGTCAGTGCCATCTTGTCAAACCCGTAACACAAAATTGTATATACGTCAAATATAAATCCCCTTTTAGACTTATTTATTTACCATGCTCTGCAGAGTCCTAGTATTCTAAAATGCCCAAGTAGACATTGTTGAATACAAATTAACCAACAAAATGCTCAGTTCCAACTTGAAGCCAGCAATACAAGATGAAATGTTCTAGCAGAGCAGCCCTGCTGCCATTACTTACAGCACTTAATGTCCCTGCCCCCAGGTTTTCTCCAGCCCCTCCACTGGGGCTATCCTTGCAGCCAGTGAAGCAGAACAAGACGAGCACATGCTCCTCAACAATCTCACTGACTGTCCAGTATCTACAGTTAAGCCTCTGATGAGTAGGCATTTGTGAAAACCTGCATGTAGCAGTCCTGCTGCCAACTGCTGCCAGAGAGGGAATGCGGCAGCAGGCAGGCCTACAAAATGCTGAATCTCAACCAAAAGCCAGAAAGTCACAAACCTTTTCTGCATGAGGTCCCCTTGGCAGTAGGAGAGGTTTTAGATTAAAATTTAGCTGGCTCTTCTCCCTGATTCTAAAATCTGGTCTCGCATCCTTCTGCCTGGCTGCGCAGCACTTCTCTTTTTCACTGCATTATCAGCTTGTAGAAAACAGTCAGGATACTACTTGGAAATAAGTCCTGTAATAACAGTTTACAATATAGTGCAACAACCGCCTGTTCCTTACATGATATCAACCTGACTTTGAAGTTATGATTATTTAAATATAACAGTTACATATGAAAGCACAAAGTATGCCAGTCCACAGATCTGCGGAAATTAAGTGTCCTAAGGAACCTAAACTAAAATGCAGGCCTGTACTAAACTGTGTGTAACCCAAATTCATTACAATATTGAGGAATAAACTGGAAGACTATCCTACACATTATTTTACCAGTTTTTAGCATAAAGATGTAGAAAACATCTCACACTGAAAGCTTCCTGCTCAAGGGTTGTTCTGAGCATATTTCTGAAAAACACTACCCTTGCTGCAATTTAGATTCTTCCTTTTTGATTGCTTGTTGGATTTAGTTATACAAAAAAAAAAAAAATATTAGGATGCACACAGTAAAATGTGCAACATTTAATTTGCAGCAAATAATAAAACTCAAACCATAATCAGCTTTCCTTTTTCCAGAGAAAACATTACACTGAACTTAATTTTACAGCTCTGCAAATTGTTTTAAAGTAATCTGCTCAATTGAGCGAGTTAATGATATTTAATTTGACCAGGCCAAACTTTACAGGGTATACATTACTGAGAGCAATTGAGTTCAATACAAGTGTTGGTGTAATATAAATGTAATGCTAACACCTTCCATACTCAGCTGGCTTAAGAACCCTGGTGTCATCGCCTCTCTCAGATAAACCAAAGATGACAGTGTAGAAGCGTTACGTGCACAGGGTAATTCAGCAGGAAGTCAGCCTTTCCAATCTGCTCTGCACTTGAGTTAACCCTCTTTACTATTACCCAGTCCTTTGCTGTGGGCAATCCATTAAGTATGGGCTACATTCAGTTACTGCACTGAGTAATGTTACTCGTTCAGTTGCCCCACTTAGTTTAATGGGACTAGATTTGTGAACTAAGTGCAATCTGACAGAAGCCAAGATAGCAGAATCTCGAGATATATTTTAGCATTTTCAATCATATTTAAGAAGCTAATGTGGCAGAGTCACCACCTCAGTGCACATTTCAGGCATGTACAAAAATGAGTAAATTACAGAGCAGTAGCCACCACTGATACCTGAGGCTAGGCATGATTCCATCTGTGTCCAATCAAGGCAATTCATTATTTTTGTGCCTTGGAAAAAACAAGCTATTCTTCCCTGCAGAAGGCAAGAGTTTCTGCTGTGCAACTCATACCTCTGATTACAAATACAGTAATGTGGTTTATCAAGTGAACAGCTGTCTAACTGGAAAGAGTTAAGATGTAAGACATCATTCATAAAGAAAATATATAAACAAAGTATGATTCTTAATGAGAAGGACTGCTATGACAGGGGCCCTCACTGTCAGTGGTCATATAGCATCTTCAAATCTCCAATTTCAGTTTATCTCTGTGTCAGCCAACATTTGCCCCACTCCAAAGAACGTGGTAACTATTATATGATAGCATGAGGCTTTAGATCATAATTTCACTGTACAGCTTTCTCTGGGCAGCTTCTCATCAATTGTTTCTTGTCATCTATACTAAAATGCAAACAGTTTGCAGGTTAAAAGAGGATAAAAACTTACTGGAATTACTAGTGGTTCCCACTATTTCTGTAACATCACTTCTTGCATATGAGCGCACAGAGCTTTCAGATTTGCCAACGTATTGACAAACAGGCCAAATTTCAAAAGAAATCTCTGTGTTGGGCTGGAAACAGCAAGAAGTAGGCACAGATGCAGTCTTTTTACCATAGTTGCCTTTTTTCAGTTTGTTCCAAACTGTTCATTGTGTTTAGCTTCCTTAAAATTACAATCCGTACAGTCAGAGACAGACAGAAACATTACAATTTCTCAAGAACGAAAACTTGAAATGAGAGTTACTGTTCTGCAGCTTTATAAAAATTCTGATGAATATGACCTCATCTCTTTCACAGCCTCTGGTTAGACTTAGATACTTATGAAGAATTCATTAGAAACTGTGTGAGGAAAGAAGCTAAGCAAGAGTGATATGCAAAGCCACAGTGGGCTGGAAATTCTCAAGACCCCTCTCTGGATCAGGAAGGACACCTCTGCTTGCCAAAGATTTGAAACTGTGTATAGAATTGATTGCCTCATTTCAGTTTTGCTGTTGTGAACAGAATCTTCACTACTCCTTTGAGACAGGAGGGATCTGTTTTAAGATTCTCTTCTCAGACACCACCACCCCCTGCCCCCTTCTTGGCCTGGCACGTCTAGTACTGGTAGTTCTCGGTGGAGTCTCTCAGTCATGTTTAGTAAAGGTTCTGTTACGTTATTCATTCAACCACGAGATAACGGTGGTGAGATCTGGAGATGGGGAATGGCCAAGCTACACAGCCAAAAAAGTCCTTTCAAAGAAAAGCCCATGATTGTTTTTCCCTTATTATTTCTATTCACTACCCCAGTCTGATGTCCATGCCCATCCATAAAATGCAGGTTTTTACTGCAGGGACTGCGTACCATTGTCATGTCTCATCTGAAAAGTTGTTCATCAGACACAAATACATGGTTTTGTAGTTTCAGATCTTGTCCCGGTAGTTCTGTTCAGCAAAAAGGTTAAAAGATTAAAAAACAAACAAAACCAGAAAAATTATAGGAGAATCAATAACTTTTTCTGTTTGAACAAGGGCTGAGGGATTTCTAATCTGCAAGAAACAAATGGGATGCTGGTTTGTGCTTTAGTTCAGTGAGCCCAGTAAAATCTAACTACCAAAATAAAAAGCAGAGCACAGGATTTGTAAAGTTGCTGTAGTAAAACGGGAAGATGAGAGAAGCGTAACATTACATAAATAGTTCCTAGTACATGTATATATACCTTTAGATGGAAGTTGAGACTTAACAGCCAAAACCAACAATACCCTCCACTTTCTGACTGTTTCTCTCATTGCTTTGCTTGTTTTCTTCCCACAGGTCAATGGGAAGGATTTATCTAAAGCAACACACGAGCAGGCAGTGGAAGCATTCAAAACAGCCAAGGAGCCCATTGTGGTGCAAGTCCTGAGAAGAACACCACGCACCAAGGTCTTCACTCCTCCTCATGACTCTCAGCTGGTAGACGTGGGCACACAGACAGATATCACTTTTGAACACATCATGGCTCTAAGCAAGATGGGCTCACCTACTCCACCCGTCTCTGTGCTAGACCCATATCTCCTACCTGAAGAGTAAGTAACAGTTTACAAAGCCCTTGAAAATTCTTGCATTCCTTAACATGGCATGTTAGGAGTAGTTCACAATCTCACCTTTACTTGCTGGTAAACATGTACTCCCAGAAGCAGCCAGGATTCATATGCTATTCAGCCATAACTCAAAATGTTTTAATTTTTTTCTACACATTAGCAAGCCATTACTCACATGAGTAATGCTACTCAGTCACAACATGGCCTCATAAAGCTCATTTTTTGCTGGCATTTGATGGATAAAGTTATTGCTTCTTGTAATTCCTCTCACTGCCTCTTTGGGTTGCTTATGCTTTAACTTTATTTTTTATGGCTGCCATAAATTGTGTAATGCTAAGAGCTGCTACGTTCTGTTCCAGTGTATTAATTACTTTATTATAACCCTGCAGTGATGTTACTCAAATAAGTTATTTTCTAGGACTAAAATTACTTACCAGTGCTGTCATGGATGTTTTAGAATCAAATTTTAATTATTGTTAATGGTAGTTTGATGCTTTTATACTTACAAATAAAAATGACAATTATCTCCTGGCACACACACACCACGCCCTCACACGCTGTTCAACAGGAAAACAGCTCCCCAAGGAACCCATGCAAATTGCCTGTCATCTTGCCACACATCTCCACAAGAGAAAAAGGAACAGAAAGGATTCTGAACATCTCAGCTGCTGTGTATGAGACCATGATCCGGTCAATCCACAGCAATACCTGGGTTTGCGGTGACCCTGGACACTGTCAGAGGCACTGCTAGTGTGCACGTGTTCTGGCTGCACAGTATGGCTCTGAAAGGAACCCGCAGGCAGCCTGAGCTGCAATCGTCCATCGGCACACCAACACACCCCAGCATGCCTCTCCGGACACCCCTCTCAATGCTCCAAGAAATAGGGTTTGACTACAAACAGGCACTGATCCTGTACTGCTCCTGAGTGACTTTCACGGCGTGTTAACATTCACACACTCAGCCAGCATCTGGGCGCCTGTGTGAATGTCTGTTCTGTTCATGACTCTCAGTGCTGATTACTTGAAAGACTTCCATCGGATATTACTGCATGGCCACCTATTCCCAGCCCATTGAAAATTCAAGCACAGCTGCATGTTTTAGCGGAAACATTTGACAAAAGGCTACAGCTTTGGGCTTGTTTGCAGTGAACAAGCAGCAGGGCTTAGAGCACTGTGGAGAGGACACACTTATTCTTAGAGCACCTACCCACTGCGTACCCCCAAACACATTTGCAAGAGGGGTTTTCAATACCTGCCACTTTCCAATTGCAAAACAGATTACATTAGAAAAATGGCAAAGATTAATTCATGATGAATTTTTTATGTTGCAACATGCCTGCATAATACCAGCTCAGTCCTAGCAAGTAACTTCATATTGCCCCTTAAGTGTTAGGCATAGATTCAAACTGCTAGCATCATCAGTGGCCTTGCTTTAATGTAGATGCTGGTCTTAACCACATAGCCTGCCTCACGTCTATCCCTTCATACAAAGGCAGTCAGTTAGCTATTTGGGTACGCTGTCACCCAGCATGCACAAGCAAACAGAGATGGTTTTTCTTAATGCTTCCTGTAACTTCTAAAAATCCCATTCAGCTTAATTTAGCCTGTGTATAGCAACTTGGGTATCTTAGCCAATTAGGAAATGCTGGTACATAAATAGCCTCACACTTACAAAGAAGCATGTATCTAGTTAGCAGAGAATTAAAGGGAGTTTACTTTAATTGCAAAAAAAAAAAACCCAACACACAGCCTAGAAAAAGTGATCACAGGAGCATTACGCTGGTTACAACTTCCGAAGTATAGACAGTGAAAGTGTCAGAGGGCTCAAGTTGTAAAAAGCAGCATGCCAACAGTGAATGGCAATATGAAGTAGTGCATATTTAAATAGTATTTAAATCATTATGTACAGCCTATTGCATTCAAATCAATCAACAGAATACTGTTGATCCAACTAGTTGGGTGGCATATTATTTTGATAGTACTTAGAAATTTGATAAAATTTTGTGTCTTTAAGGCAAAGTAAAAACACCAAGCAGCTCGGCAAGAATGATTCTACTTTCATGTCTGCACATAACCTGAACTCACAAGTAAATAATCTCTTATTCCCTCTCATCTTGAACCCCAGCAAATATTTACTGACTTAGTTGTCACTTGGTACCCGTTACCCTACTTGCTGCTCTCTTCTCTGTATATTTTCCCCCCAAGTCAGCTTTACATTCAGAGAAAAATCATTAATAAACACTAAGACTCTTTACAAGTCTCTCATTCATTGTAAGGTGCCAGATGTTTTAGACTCCTCTTACAATACCTGAATTTTTTCATGCACTTATTGGTGTAAATGGTATAGTATATATAATTAACCACATGCAAATTTTTGGCATGGGTGTTAGTCCATCGTGTTTGTGATGACTTGCTATAAGCTTGGAATGTATTCATATGCTAACGAGAGTGCTGAGTGCTGTCCTAAAACATAAGGTTTTTTTCAGCCATCCATCAGTGCATGAATACTATGACCCAAATGACTACATGGGAGGAATTCATCAAGAAATGGACCGAGATGAGCTGGAATTAGAGGTACTTAGTCTTTAGTAGCTAGTTACTAACAGTTAAACATGTGCATGTCACAGTCTTTATATTGTGTATAAAGTGAAAAGACATTTCAAAGCAAATATTTGTAATAACATTGCTCACTAGTTACTTCGCAGCTTGCAAACCTTAACAGCAGCGTATTTAACTATGCACCGCGGACCGATGAGCCAACTCTTCAGCTAACAAATTAACATAAATAATGAAGTCATTGATTCTGTTAATTAAATTCGGTATAAATATGCTGACATAGACTTTCTGAAAATCTGAAATACTTTTCAGCTTTGGTGAGTGGCAGGACAGGCCTGTTCCACAAAGTCACAGTAAAAATGTGTGAGTTTCACTTAAATATTCTCCAGCTGACTAACAGATGTTCTTGATCATCATATAATTTAGAAGTATTTTAAGTTTACAAGACAAGACCAGAACATATTTCACTCCCTTGATACTAAGCTGTTCCTCCCTTTTTCATAACTGAAAAGTTATATGTGTATATATATAAAATTACAGATAATAAAAGTTGAACCAGTCACAGAGGCACACAAGGCCTTTTCCTGCCAAATACTTAAAAAACGCTTTTGGCTTTAACACTTGTATATCCCATCAAAAGTTCATCCTTAGCTTTCTCAATTTTAATAACCTGCTCCCAACAATACAGAGCACAGCACAGAAATTTTGAGTGTTAGTTCTGCAAGATAGTTAAGCAGTACCGACACACTGAAGTGCTTTTAATCATTTGTAATAAATAACAGCGAAGTACCTCAGTACTTCTAAATACTACCAGCAATGTGTGACCCAGATAATCCATTCAAGATTATCCGTAAGTGAATACCTCTTAGCTTGCTTGCAACTCCTGATTTCTTAGATCCTTGTCTAGCTAACGCTTATTTGTCAAAGCAAGCAATGCTGACCTGTCTGTAGCTCTGTTTAAATCAGCGATAGATTTATCAAGAGCTTCAATGGGAGCAGTGTTCAGTCATTCTATGAGCATGAAGTTGTTCCCTCCTATAAAAGTGTTTGCAGGATCAAGGACTAAAACCTCATAAAAAAATTGTTTTCAAATTCTGCAGATCTGGTAGCAATTCATCTCTGTATACAAACACAAATCAAAGGCAGGATAAAATCAAAGTGCCAGTAAAACAAATGCTGTTTAGCAGACTTCAAGGCCTTACTTCTCAAACAAGTGCCTTTTTTTTTTTTCTTAAAAAAAATATAATATAGATTTCAGTCTTAAGGGAAAATGTAGAACAAATTAGTATTATCTGCCAGTGTCTTTCCAAAAATCTATATTTTAGGAAATTTAATATTGTGGATAAATTATATTGCTTCCATTAAAATGTCAACCAGCTGAGCTAAAAACAGTTTAAACCCATGCACTTCAGTAGTCAGACGTTAATATGCCTTAAACCCCCAACATTAATAATTTTGACATTGATATAGTACTTCAAGGCAAAAGGTGATCAGCTTAGTAACACAGGGAGATGAACATTAGAAAAGTCTCTGTAGCCTAATAGTATTTCTTAAAAAACACTAAAGATTCTTGTTCAAATTGTAGAGACTATGATCAATGGTAAGGTCAAAGTGCTAACAGGGACTCAACTGGCTAGTGGCTTTTTTGTTTGTCTTTTGATAGATATGTTTTAAAAGACCACAAAGGCACCATTTCATTGACTGCAGCAGGAATGTCTAAAGTGAGAAAGCCATCAAGTCAGCCTTCTGGGTTTCTGTGTCCATAAAATGTGCTTTGAATTTAAATCAGAAGCTCCTCATCTAAACTTTTATGGTCTATAACTGACTGGTTAGTGATTTCTAACAAGTAAAAAGGAAAAAAACAGTGAAATACCCAAGTTCACAAGCAGCTTCTAATGTAAATATCCACAGGCAGGAATTTATGCTGGCAGTATTGCAGAGAAGCCAAAATTGTGTTCTTAGTTCTATCTCTCCACATTTATCTTAAAATTGATGACTCAGAGGTAACTGACATGTATTCCCTACAACAAAAAATAAATAAATACCATTTCTTTTCTTTTGAAGTTTACATGCCACAAGGAAAGAAAGACTATACGCTGAACTACTATTTTATTATAAATTAAAAGTACATTCATTCTTCAGAGGCCCAGCCAGAAGTCGTTTCAGGCTCATAAACGAAGAATAATGTCACTCCAGGATTCCCCAGAAACGTTACGCATTAATATGTTTATTCAAACAAGTCTGTCCGGCTGTCAGACACACAGCCCAAGTAAGGGCTTTCTCAGCGTGTTAACTTTCTCACATTACAAAGGAGAACATTCTACATCAAAAAGAGGACTTGTTCTCTCCCATTTGACTTTCTGTCTTTACCCTTTCCTATATGCAACTTGTATGTAGGTCTTGCTTTCTTCCCGAGTAGAGAACTGAACCCAGCTGAATAGCTAGCTGAGACTAAGCTTGGAGGTGAAAAACTACATGAAATGCTTGCTAACTGCTAAGAAATCTCCCTTCTGATACTCTCACTCAGTCTTGGACAGAAGTGAAGCCTTCACGTCAAAAGACTGAAGGAGAACAGATTCACTCAAACAGCTTTTTGCCCTCCCAGTGCACAGCTCGCACACTGTTCCCGGCATGAAACCACAGCATCTGATCAGCAAAAAATGAACACACAGAGCACCAAAATCTGTCCTTAAAATTTTGAAATTAATGCTTCACTGCTTTTAGGAAACCATAAATAAAAGCTGAGTACCAGGGTTTCAAGCTCTCCCCATTTGCTGTAGTTTGCTACTTTGGTTGAAAGTTTTCTTTTATTTCTCCAATAATCTATTTGCAAGGGAGAGGAGGAGGCAAGAGATAACTACCTGAACATGGGAATCAGTACACTCCATCAGAGGCACTCTGCAATTTTTGTTCCATCCTGGTTGTAAAGCATTTGAAAGCATCTTTTATGTGAATATATTTCTTCTCAGTAAAAACTCCCGCTCTGCAGGGAGTTGCACTGATCAGGAGCTTCTCAAGGCATTACTGTGTCTCTGAATACAAAGGACCTCAGCCCTAGCAGTCCTGCCCAGGCAGCAACTGAATACGTAAAGGTTTAAAAAGCAGTACCTTCCTTCAGCTTCACAACTGTACTTGCTGAGACAAGTATTTCTATGCTGTTCAGAACAAACCTAAGAGATGGTACAACATTTCCACTTGCTGGCAAGCTAATACTGAAAGATTGTCCTCCCTTAGCTGTCTGGAGAATTTCAACATGATCTTAACACCTCTTACTGCATGAGAAAGGTCTTAATCACAGACCATTGGCCATCTGCTTGGCAAAGAACCTGAGAATCCTTCAAGTTACCTTACTTAGGCATCCTAAACCTCTTTTCATCAGGGTGAGAAGCACTTTTCTTCAGCCTTCCCCAGCACCACTGATGATTTAAGCTAGTCCAAGCTCTGCGGTCCATCAGAGAGTTCCCATCATAGAGCTGGGATGGCACAGAAACCTCAAGGTCGATTCTTCTCTAGGACGAAGAATTTTGGAAAGGAAACACATTTTATAAAATGTTCTTGTCTGAAAAGTGGAGGGGTGGTGTTTTTGCTTTTTACCTATGTTGAAAACCACAGTTACATGAAAAGATAAACAGAAAGATCATTTTCTTTAGCGTCAAGACAAGAACAACAAGATTTTTCCTCCTGCTGTGCCAGGGTCAGTCACCAAAAAGTAGCAAAAAAAGCCTCACACAGTATAAAAGTAAGTAGTTCTTTGTATTTATTTCCCTGACATTCTTGTCTGGGTGAAACCTATTAATGAAGTAGCCAAAAAGTAGGCCCTGCTGGTCAGGTGTGTCACAAGTCAGCACAGAAAAAAGCCCCACCACTTTTTACAGAGAGAGACAAGATGACAGCGTATGTATCATGCAACGTTTGGATAATGCTTTGTAAATGTTTGAACCTTTTTTTACCCATCGTTGTCCTCTCATTTCAGATTTCTACTGTTCATTCCTGTCTTGTTAGAGAAAGGACTTTGATTTTTCTTTTTTTATATAAGTTTGCAGGCAGGCCATAATTTTAAATCAGAAGTGCAATAATTCAATAATCTCTTGCAAATGAAGGATCTTCTGAGCTTTCAGAGGTTCATTTACTATTATCACTTACTCCTCATTCATATTATGAGCAGTTGCAGGTATAATATCATATTGCATGTTCATTTCTCCTTGTCTTGCTACAAATGCCATACGGATTTCAGCAACTAGCTCTTTGAGCCCTCCTTGGCTCTACATTTGATATGGAGCCAATAATCTTTCAGACAGTTCTCTTGTGCAGACTGTTTTGAAATAGCATACAAATACTTCTCTTGAACATCTCTCGAAGTGTCACTTTTACCTGATCTAAAGAAGCAGATTTTAATTATCTGTGTGTGTGAAAGTTGTATCTTATATGAAACTTTTACATTTATTGTACTAACGCAGCCCCAACTTTACCACACTTTGTGGATAGCACCATCATCTGCTAGTTTCTGCGGATCTAGAGCAGCTGTTGAATAACTTCAGCGTCTCCCTTCTGCAATGTAAGTGGGCTGATACGTTTCATATTATTCTATCTGAGACCCAGCTAAGCACTAAATATACTTTCATCCTAAGACTGTACAGTACACCAGACTCATCTGAAAGAGCATGCATCTAGCAGACTCACTGGAAGGAGCCCAGCTGGTGCTGTGCATGCAGCAGCTGCTCTCTGCAGCAGGAGTACAGAATGCTGCAGGCTAGCAGGATCAGACCCTTGGGCTGTCCAGAGGTGCAACACTGAAGACAGGAGTAAGAAATGGCAAGTCCTGTGACACTGCAGACACGTGAACTTATGCCTTCAAAGTTCTCTAGACTGATATTAACTCCTAGTCTTTAATTAATCCCTGGTATAATTACACAAGCAACCATAATACCTGTACTTGCAGGTGCCATTCTTCTGTTTCCCCTTTCATGTATCTGTGCATTATACAGACTCAACTCTGAATATGGAAAATAACTTTTGCTTTGAAGACGCTGGCATTGATCCTTCAGCTCCAACTGGAATTGCACACTTTTATCTCTCAAATATCTCAAAAAATTATGATTGTATTAAAACTTCATTGATGCAAAGACCCACAGAAAGCAGCTGTTCCTATCTTTAAGTTCACAAAATTATCATGTTTGGGTAGCATCAAACACACTTACTCTATTCCTACCAAGACTAAAGGGATTGTACCCAAGGGTAACTCTGTCAACTAATTACTCATAAAAATTCAGGTTCTAAACACCTGCTCTAAATTTTTTTTTTCTTTAGCTTTTTACTGCTTTATTTGTGAGTGTTTTTAAACAATGTGTATCTGTTTTCCTTTTAAAATATATATTATTTAATTTACCAGATGATTTATTACCTTCTGCTATATCACAGGTGATGTCTTGGATGGTGTGTTTTAAATATAAAGCCATACTTTTTTTAATTATAATAACACCTTTTATAGTTGTGTACTGTTGGAAAAACATCTATTGTTATTCAAAACATGCAGCAGGTAAGAATGAAACTAACAGCTTGCTCCCTCCTCTCCTTCCACTCCCAAAAATTGCTGGCAAGTGTTCACGGTTACATAGGATGTATTTAAATAATGGCCAAAGTCACCGTGCTTTTTTGTTTGTTTTTTTTGTGGGGCTCTTCTTAACATTTTATTTATATATATATATATACATACACACACACATATATATTGGGGGGTTTTCCCCACTACTAGTATGACAAACAGTAGAACGAGCTACAGCATTAATTTCTTGCCACTATGCCATTGCCATGTTTTTAAATAAGTAAACTGTATAAAAACTTTCCTAAAGACATGAAATCTTTACGTTAAAGCATGCGGGAAGTAAAGGAATCTTTCTAGGCCTGAATTAGACCCAATTCACAAATTCCCACCTCACCCCCAGTTGGCATCATTATTAAATGCAGAATAAAGGCATTGACTACAGTGGCATTCCCAAGCATCAACTGAGATCAGAATAAAATCCACTTTGTCTCATCTTTTCTTCTGAAGAATTTCCACCTTCTCTCTAGAAAGCCCCCAAAGCTTTAGAAATCTGGAAAAAAAATCCCACTATTAAAGCATTGTGTTCAAACCTTTAAGTAACAAAAGAGGGAGAAAAAGAGCAGCAGTTCACCATGGATACTATTGATTGAAACCATTTAAACACCATCTGAAATGTCACTGACATTTACAGCTATATTTCTCTCTTTTTTTTTTTTTTTTTTTAATTATGCATGTTGACAAGTAAATAACATGAGAATGCTGATCTTGGCAGCTGTCATCTAGACATGCCAATAAATTATTCATTCAGCTTCTTTCATTGTCTTGCCCCTTACAAATGGCACAGCACAGGTCAAAACAGAGAGAAGTTCAGAAATAATGAGTCGTGTTATCAGGACTTTTCCACTGGAATGGACAGGTCCAAGCACAAGCACGCGGTTCAGGGTCTGCCCTGGGGCTGGGACAGTCCTCGGATCCTGCACGGGCTGTGCCCTCTTTCTCAGCCTGTGTCCCTTTGCCCCCTCTGCCTGGTCCCAACTCTTTCCTTCGCAGCAGTGGGGCTTGAGCCCCACAGCTGCCTCCTCCATCCTACCTGGCATTAGCTGCAGAGGCGTGGGACCTGGCAAAGCGTCGCTCACTGCCAAGCACTCTGCTAAGGGAAGTAAAAAAATACAACTACGGTTGCTATTACACCTCTATGAGGAAACATCCTTCCTCCCTGTGGCAGCACCATCAGGACTGGCACAGCAGTTAGAGTAAGCTGGTTAAGTGCATTGCACTAGGCTTCCATTATGCCCCTTGGAAGCAAGAAGGCAGAGCTGAAAGATGCTACATGGATGGCCACACCGACTGCACCAGCCAGAAGCATTGCACAGCTTGTGGGTATCTCCACGGATTTTACAACCCTATATACAGACCAGCATCACAGAGCAGCAGCAAATGTAGGAGTAAAACAACCCACATGAAATCCTCATTGCAAAAAAGCATAGAAAAAGCACATTTATTTTTAAGATAGCTTAAATGTCTCCAAGACTAACAAGACCACCGAAGAGCACTAGAATGATAAACCATGACCTGCTGAAACCAAACCCTTGCAAGATACTGAAGTGCTGCTTATATTTCTATTACAAATACCAAATTCTTTGCTGACAATATATTGATCTTCAGTCACGCTTTTGAGAAATTTATTGAATTATTTCATGAAAATTACACAAGTTAAGGTAATAGAGTATTATATTTTTCTCTGAAAAGCCAGAAAATTTCCCTGCTTATAAGGAAACATATGTCAGCTGTGGCAAATATTGAAATCATACTTTATAAGTATTTTAGTGTTTGAAGTCTTACCACTACATGAAATATAGGTCATTTTTCTTCTTTAAGATCAATAAAAGGTCTGTTTTCAAAATGACTTCATATTGATTGAAGGGTCAAAAATGCCCCAGGTATTGATTGTCTGCATATAATCACGTTCTGCTCAGTAAGTTAACCTCGTCTACAAGTGAAATGAAAAGAGATCCACTATATCACTTAAGCAAAATATTTTCATTGTATTTGAAAAATTGCTTCCATCAGTCACCCATGTCTCACTGACAATGTCTTTTCTTTTTATTTTTTTAAACCTCAGGAAGTAGATTTACATAGAGTGAACAGCCAGGACAAACTTGGACTTACTGTATGTTACAGAACAGATGATGAAGATGACATGGGTATTTACGTGAGTGAGGTAAGATTGAGCTGATTTCCATAAGATACAATTTGTCTTTTGAACTGCAGCGTTGGGCATTTAAGACATTTGTCTTCTGTTTGTACCGTGTTTGAAAAACAGCCAGAATGCAGCAATTGGCAGCAATACAATTCTTTTTCCTTTTCTCCAGACTGAGTGAAATCCTGCATCCAATGAAACCAAGCTTTGGTATATTATCATTCAGTGTTCATTTTCCCCCAACACAGTCTTAGCATCCAATTTCGTGTATGTTTTCAAAGTATTTTTAATATGTTCCTCCTTTAGTTTTTGTTCACATTTTTATTTGCAAAGATTTGGGGCCTGTTTGTCTGTCTTTGCCCCCTTTCATGAAATAAGTAGTATTTTATACATAATCTTTTTGTCATGCAGATCCATTTCAAATTAGTAGCAGCAGTTTGGGGAAAAGAAACTCATAACTAAATCTAAAACTCTTCCATTAAAATGCATCCTTCCTGTTCTGCATGCAAAACCCGGTTCTAATCAGAGCGCTGTGTTGTAAAGCAAAATGTTAAATTATGAGGTAACTTGGTATCATGCAAACGTGATAAACCTACTTTCTCTGAAGACACATCTCAGGAAGAAACGTTTTGGTTTTGACTTGATGATTTTAATATGTATTTCACTGTGACATAAGCAAGGAGGAGTCCTGTAATCACAGAGTGATATGTACCCAACCACAGATTTGGCAGCAATGGCAGACACACCAGCTTACAGTATCAGTCACGTTACCAGTACTGGCTTTACAACGGGAAGTAAATACTGAGCTCTCAAACCTCCAAAGCACTCACAGTTCTCTTATTTTCTAGATTGATCCTAACAGTATTGCTGCAAAAGACGGTCGACTCCGAGAAGGGGACCGCATTATTCAGGTACGTGTGTGAACAGTTTATAGTGCGTTAGCAGACTTTAGTCTGCTACAATGTCTTTAGTCTTTATTTCGCTATAATTTTTACAAATCATTCTCTTCAGACTGGTGTACATATGCTTCCTTTTAACTTTCTGAGGCTATTTCCCTTTCACCCACCATATCTCAGTCAGATTTTGATATTCCTGGCTGCATAAAGCCCTATATTGGCCCTACTCTACAGGATAAGTGTTTTGTCAGCAGATATCATCCATTTCCAGTATATATTGTGATACACTTCCACTTTTAAGCCTTCCTTCTACCACACAAGGCCTCCTTTTTGGCCCAAGTAACTACTCCTCTCTGCAAAATCTCTCCAGGCAGCCCTGTTTATTCACAGGGACGTTAGTACTTGTGCAGCAGGCTGAACACCCCAGTGCCGTGTGCCAGAATGAGCTGTCTTCCAAGTGCAACAATCCTACACCATAAGGGCTTTGTTAGAAGCCTGAGCAGACACTGACACGAGCAGAGGTCCACATCCTGTTCAGTCTCTGGGAGCAGCATCCTCAGCCTCACCTGTCCCACACAAGGACGTTCCTGTTCCTTTCCACCCACCAGACCTGATGTTATGATTCTGCTCCTGCCTAGCTCTCCTTCTCCAGTTTCTGTCCTCATAACAAGGCTGTGCACATCACATGCAGAGGTATGGAATAACTTCACGTGTCCAAACCAACACACTTGCCCAACACTTACATGAACACCATGGCTGGAGACAGGAACACGGACTGTGCCTGGCCTGTGCTGCACTGTGATGTATCCAGCTACGCAGTTCCGAAGAGCTCATCACAGCAGCTTTTAAGTATCCCTATGAAAAGATCTCATTGTGTTGCTCTTTTCTTTAAAGATCAATGGCATAGAGGTACAGAACCGAGAAGAAGCTGTGGCACTTCTCACCAGTGAAGAGAGCAAGAATATCTCCTTACTTGTTGCAAGACCAGAAATTCAGGTACTGTAGCAACAACAAAAGCAGCCTCTGAAGTCTTTTAAAAGAATTGCTGTTTTGTAGAAAGCTGTTCTTTTGAAGAATTTTAACCTACCTAAATCTACCTAAAACCATATTATACAGTTTGACTAGGGACATATATATGGTCTAAAATAATGAAATTCAGCAGTCATGGTACTTTATATATATTTTATATTAAAGTTCAATTTATGAGATGTTCAGTGATTTATATATGCTGCAGTGCTATTACAAACATCAGTGTGAGATATTATGGATGGTTTCAAGCCCTAGCTTTGAAGAACATACTGAACTCTAATTCCTATAGCTATTGATTAATCATTCATCAAAACACCTATTATTTAGCCCTTTATACACCATCTCTTAATGCAGTTAAATACCATCAAGAAGCATCCTCAGCTGTAATAAATGGTTGAACCAGATCTCTTTGTAGAGCAGGATTAGCACAACTAAGATATTGAACAAACAGCCACGAGCACTATTGTTTGATCTGTCTCTGCTCCTTGTGCTTTGAAAGCAACCCTTGCCAATGCACCTGGAGACATAGGGTCAGGCTTATGACTATCCTGTTAGCCTAGATGTTTCTGATCTTTCCCTTGCGGGTAATTGAGGCTGGGAGAAACAAAAAAAAAACCCCAGGTTTACAGACCCCTAGCCAGCATTTTTCCTCCTGGGCCTTGATGCTGCCTTGCAAGTGGTATGTTCAAGCTTTGGGCGTATTTTTAAACATCCTAATCAAGTCACGCACAAACCAAAGCAGCCCCAATTCTTAGAAGTATTTCCATGGATGAAAAGGCTGGTTTCATTTCATATATAAAGGACTGATGAAGATAAAACCACACTGCTGGAGATGGAGGCAGCTGTGAGGGGAGGTAGAACAGTCAATACCCCCACTTAGCAACAAGGAGATGTGTGCTCCTTCACAGGACACAGCAACACTGTCACAGGAAGGAATCTCCTAAGATTTCCCAGTTTACACAAAGAAGGAACACAATTTATGTCAGTCTTCATACTTTTGACAACATTTGGTTTGTTTTTTCCCTTCCTTTTCATATAGCTGGATGAAGGATGGATGGATGATGACAGAAATGATTTTCTGGATGACTTGCACATGGACATGTTAGAGGAACAGCACCACCAGGCAATGCAATTTACTGCCAGCATGCTTCAGCAGGTACTGCTGTTCTGTTGTACAGTCGTGTCAAAACTTCACATTGCGCTCGATATTCCAATATTGAGCTTGACTGAATACACTTATTGTCTCAAATGACGATCAAGGCAAAAAACTTTCAGTAAATTCAAGATATTCCATGACTATCCACAAACTTCATCTCAGGAACCAAAATGTTTTAAGATGTTACCTTTTTTACTTTGCCACTTACAACAACATGATCACAGTTCTTAGAAATCCACCATTCTGGCTGTGGTCACTGAGAAGTACAAGCTAGGTGGGTAGTACATATAGCAGGCAGAGAGCTAACTTATACAATTTCCTGTTTGATATACACACACAAAAACTGAAAACAGCCTGCCTCACGAAACCTTAAAATCCAGATATAGAACTTGGGCAAATGACTGAAATAAGGTCTATATATGGGGAGAAAGGCAAAAAAGTTTTTATGTAGCAAAGTTTATGCAAAACCACAGATTTGGGCCTGTATTCCCCATTATTCTGCCATGATTAATACATCATACTAGTTCATGAATAGTTTTTCAGGTTTTGTCTAGAGGTTTTTTCTAGAGTTCTCTAAAACTCTACATTCTCTGTAGCATCCACATGTTTTGAAGAAACGTATTCTCACTTTGCCCCCACAGTAGAAATAGATACTATTGTGCACCTAAGTGAGAGAAGAAACATTTTGAAAATGTGACTTCTACCACTGCTGCTTATACAACCAAAAAGCAGACCTCGGGTTCTTCTGAAAAGGACATCCACAGCAGGCTGTGGTTTTGGTCACCAGTTCTGAGTTCTTAATAATATTCTTTCCATATAAGTAAAAGACAAAGATTTATAAAGCGTAAAAAGTGACAGATTAAGAAAACTATTAAGAAATAAAAACCGTGAAATATTTGATGTCCTTGCAATAATTTCTCTTTCTGACTTTTTTTTTTTCTTTTGCTGTTAGAAGAAGCATGAGGAGGATGGAGGTACCACAGATACAGCCACTATTTTATCTAACCAGCATGAGAAGGACAGTGGCGTGGGGCGCACAGACGACAGCACTCGCAACGATGAGAGCTCCGAGCAGGAGAACAACGCAGATGATCACACCACCTCCTCCAACACTTTAGGGAGCCAGAAGAAGCTGACGTACAGCCATGACACCCTAGGGAGTGGCGATATGCAGTTCAGCAATGAGTCGTTTATCTCAGCCGACTGCACAGACGTTGACTTCCTTGGCATCCCCGTAGACGAATGTGAACGATTCCGGGAACTGCTGGAACTGAAGTGCCAGGTGAAGTCTGCCAACCCTTACAGTCTGTATTATCATAACAGCACTCTGGATATGAGCAAAAGTGATCAAGAAAGTGTTGACAGAGAGCTGGAGATGCTGAACGAGGAGCTGCGCAATATTGAGCTAGAGTGCCTGAATATTGTGAGAGCTCACAAAATGCAGCAGCTGAAAGATCAGTACCGGGAGCCTTGGATGCTACATAACAGCGGGTTCCGCAACTATAACACAAGCATCGATGTTCGTAGGCACGAGCTCTCAGACATTACAGAGCTCCCCGAGAAGTCTGACAAGGATAGCTCAAGCGCATATAACACAGGCGAAAGCTGCCGAAGCACACCACTCACGTTGGAGATTTCCCCTGACAATTCACTGCGCAGAACTGCAGAAGGCATTAACTGTCAAGGTAATGAGGGGGCAGTGGCATATAATGTCTCCCAAAAGAATTTATTTGCTGGCTCAGAAAGTCATGAATCCAGCACTGGTAAATGCCATGCCTCTGCTAAAGATCCCGAACTTGGCAAGCAGCTGGAAAGCAAGGAGAGAAAAGCCAGTGATGGAAGCAAAAGCCCTACACATGGTCAAAAACCTTCTGGTTCCTACGTCTCCCCGTACCATCACTCTCCATATAAGCATGCTCATATTCCTGCCCATGCACAGCACTATCAGAGCTACATGCAGCTGATCCAACAGAAATCAGCAGTGGAGTATGCACAGAGCCAAATGAGTCTGGTGAGTATGTGCAAAGACTTTAATTCAAGCCAGAGCGAAGCAAGGATGGAGTGGAAAGTCAAGGTCAGAAGCGATGGGACCCGCTACATTACAAAGAGGCCAGTCAGGGACAGGCTGCTGAGAGAACGTGCCATAAAGATTAAGGAGGAGCGCAGTGGTATGACTACCGATGATGATGCCATAAGTGAAATGAAGATGGGCCGTTACTGGAGCAAGGAAGAGCGGAAGCAGCATTTAGTGAAAGCAAAGGAGCAGAGGAGGCGGCGTGAGTTTATGATGCAGAGCAGGTTAGATTGCTTAAAGGAACAGCAAGGTGCAGAAGAAAAGAAAGAGATGAATATCATTGAACTGAGTCACAAAAAAATGATGAAGAAGAGAAATAAAAAAATATTTGACAATTGGATGACAATCCAAGAACTGCTAACCCATGGAACAAAGTCACCAGATGGCACACGGGTGTACAATTCCTTCCTGTCAGTGACTACTGTATAATCACCACTGCAAAATTATGTACATAAAACGCTACCATTGGGGTAGAAATCAATGCCTCGTTCAATGTGGCAAGATCTTTGTATATAAGATACAGTCATCAAGTTTATAGTTCAAATACTGAACTCTACAACTGTGGGTGCCAGGATCTCCATTATGAAGCGGAGAGGAAGCTTGCCCATCTCCTTCAAAGGCAATATTAGCAGTGCTTTTTGGAATACTGATTGTACTTTTTTACTTCTTACCTTTTACATGAAATGTTTAAATATCAGAATTGTATTAACCATACTTACACAGGTAATTTGCTTACACTATATTCATATTAAAAGGTACCCATGCTTTTCTTTACCTAAAAAAATTGCAAAAAAACCCACAAGAGCAACTGCACATAGGTATTTTTTGTGAAACCGTATTTTGTGATATTATTTTGCTGTTGTTCACTTCTACACAGAGTGCTGTTTATCAATATTTAGCTCAAGGTTTGAACTCAGATTTAGAGACATTCTCTTGTAATATTTAACATTTATCAAACAGCAGTTTTTAGAGTTATGCTCAACATATAAACATTTTTCTTTTTAAGGTGTCTGAAGAAAGTATATAGGGTTCATCTGAAAAGCCTGAAGCAAAGTACACTATACTGCAGCTTTAAAGGATTTTAAAGCATGTTTGCAAATGTTGAAATCTATTGAAAAAGGTGCATGTACAGCTGAGTTGTTTATATAAGACAGTTTGTGGAATTTGAAAAACCCATGGTAGTAACTGTTTGCTTTATAGATATGAATGTATTGAATTATAAAAGCAGTTCCATGAAACCATCATTAGCTACAAACGTTAACAAGTAAAATGAAGTAAAATAAATTATTGTTTTATATTTCAAACTATTTAAAATTCTTTTGATTCCCTTCTGGTTTCACCACGTAGAGTATTCTTTCCTCGAGTGTAGCGTGCTGCAGAAATGCCTGGAGAGCCTACCAGAGTCAAACCTAACAGAATAATCCACATCCTCACTTTGGGGGGAATTCGGATTGAGGTTTTCTTGAGGGAAGGAGAGAAGGAAGAGGCAAGACAGAAGCACAAGGAAAATCAAGAGCAGAATCAAGCAATACATATCCTCAACTCACAAGGCATTTAAGGTGACCTGTAAGTGAAAAAGAAATACGATTCTACCCTGCTGTTTCGCTTTGCTTTGTGGTTTCTTAGTGGTACATAAAACCCACCTACAAACTTCTGTGTGTGAGTTTGCACTAAAAACAGACAATACATAAATTAAAGCATATATAAATGAAAGTAAATAAAAGAGATGGCGAAAGAGACAAAAGCTAAATGTCAAAGAGGTGTCACACTTCTTTTCTAGTTTTGCACTTCTAATTAAGGATTCAGATATAAATTGGAATATTCTGCTTGATTAAATAATTTAGACTCATTGTGAATAGCCCCCAGATTCTCCACATCCCCTCCCTTTCTGCCTGCGCCGCCCTCCCCACACCCCAAAAAAACTTGCTCCCCAAACCCTTCTAAGTTTCCGTTCTAGAATCTCTTGTCATAACTGTACAGAGCAAAAATTATAATCTTAACGGTAAAAGTGATAAATATGAAGCAGAAGGATTAACAGCTTCTCAGTGTCTATTCTGTCTATTATCAAGAAGCAAACAAGAGATTTGTTCAGGGTTTTTTCCACCCCTTTTGTGAACTAGCACTGAATTGGCATCGAATGTACATCTACCATATTCCACAGTAACTCTTTTACATACCAAAAAAATGCATCTTCAGCCCATGTAAATCATCACTGCCCCTTGAAATCTAGCACTCATGTCAATAAGCCTCTGTAAATTTATCTTCAAACAGCATTTTCCTCTTGGATAAAGCACTAGTACTAATGTGGTCTCTGGAAAAATTTTGATTGACTTTCTTAGAGCCAGGATTTCACCTGACGCATTACCAGCCATTATCATCACAAGTAGTACAGTAGGGAAAACATGATTTTCCCAACACACTGCCTTCAATATAAGACACTTGATATCTCTGTCTCAAATCCGCTTTACTCTGAGTTCATGTTCTGTTCATCCCAATTGCAGTTGTGAGAGCCATAGCAAAATACTGGCTTCTCCTGAAGTCCAGAAATTCAGATGCACAGGCAGAGCTAAGATCAGTGCAAAATCACAATCCTTAAACCAGGCATGAAGACAACTAAGTCATCTTTAGTCTACCTGGAGATACTAGAGTAAGATTTTAAATGCTCTAGTGAGGCAGAATTATGAAGACATTCCTCAAAAATAGGCTCCTTTGGAGTAACTTCACACGTAATGAATGGTTTCTTTAGGCATCAGTTATATAAATGCTGAGCATTGTATGCATGTGTGTAACAGCAGAAACATTTGGGAATTTAAGTGTGATGTGTAGAAATTACACCAAAGCATCAACAGTATAAATTTTACAGTCTTTAAGATGTTGAAATAAAATTATTGGCCAAGAATTATTCTCACACCTTTGAGTTTTTCCTCACTAAACATTTGTTGTTGTGGTCACTTAAAAATCATCTCTCTCCTTTAATATTATGATTTATTAACTAGCATCAGTTCACAGAACCCATCAGTTATCCTGGAAATCCAGGCAAAAGCTTTGCAAACTGCAGGTTTTCCTTTTTCAGTTATCACACACCCCTTCTCATTGCCTTATCAAAGTACTTAATGTACTGTTGAATAGGGAGATTTGGGGTCTTTTTATTGCTTGCAAGGAAATATTGGAAATTACCATCACGTTAGTCCAAGCCTGACATCATTCCAGTGAAATGAATCAGACTAGAAAGCAGCTTTTGATGCCTAAGGAAATATTTAATCCAACAGCTTTTCTAAAAATTGCATTATAGTATATACGCCGGTGCTTAGAAGATAACAACTGAATTGTTCTAGTTGCCTACAGGACATCTCATGCAAGAAGTCTCCACGCAACCGTGGAAATTGCGTCTGTCTTACTACAGGCTTTACCTGAAACTCGGTGCTCTCCACCAGCCACTGCACACACCTGCAGAGCAACAGAGCCATGCTCACAGCCTTGGCATGGCGTCCCATCCCACAGCAAGATGCTGACTCAGTGTGGTGGGTTGGCCCTCACTGGACACTCAAATTCAACCCCAACTCAACACCTGCAGGGATCAACACTGGGAGATGCGCTCCTTCCATTGGGAAGTCTCTTTCTAAGTGTTTCTTGAAGTGTTTACTGTAGAGCATAATCTCAGGCTTGGGTGACACCTGAACCCAGAATAGCACATACACAGGGAGAGTCTCAAGCAGCCCAAGAGGTTTTACCAGAGCCTCTTGCAGAGCCCTTGTGCGCAGCTCCCCAGAGGGTCTCACACAGCCATTACTCATTCCTACTGCCCCACACCCCATTCTCCACTTTTGCCATGGTAGCAGTACGATGCTGTTACAGACCAACACATCCCCCCTTCAGCAAACCAGAGATGTCAATGGGACACCCTGGATACAGGCTGGTGCAGAATTTGGCCTTATTCTTTGCAATGAAAATACATTCTGTGTCAAACTGGGGTCACTTTCCCTAAATTGCATAATGTCTCCCAGACGCAAGATCTATAAAAATGTAAGATACTTATTTGTGAATAGGGTTTAAATCAGCATGGAATCACCCAGTTTAGATGTGCACTGAAATGGGAAAGCCCTGAACCAAACCTAACAGCATTTTTTTGTAAATTGAAAGACAAGAACTAGCACAGTAGGGATGGCAAATAAAATGAGGTAAGACTACATATTGCCTAGGGACTACTGGTTGGAGAACTAATTAGGATTATAAACTGAAAGTATGTAAATTAACCAAATATAATTATCTGCTAGTGGCCTTCGGAAATAGGTTACAGGATACTTGTTAGCAAAATTGCTCAAATGCCTGGAAGCCATACAAAGCAAGCCATAAGCAATCTAAACTCCTCTTTGTTTTATTTTCAATTGTTTTTAAAGGAGTTGTTGTATTAAGGAGTTATTGGGACATAAACTCATTAGAGACAAAACTCAAAAGTAAGACAGAAACTGTCAGAGCAGATGCTGTACCTCCATTCCAAGGCCCCTGGGTTTATTAAATATGACAAAATAGCAAAGATTCTGCTTGGGTTTCATCCCAGCAGCTTCATTTCTCCATCAGAACAGCTTCTGTGAGCTTCCAGCCAGAGTTAATTTGGAAGAGTCATGGCTTTCTTGCACGAGTACAGCTCCTCAGCTATACAGGGTTTATGAAGATGCGTTCACTGTTCAAATGCAGACATGCAGAATTAATGTCCCTTTTTTCTTAGTGTCTGTCATGACACAAAGTAGTACTAGATTCAGGGACTTCTGTGGAGAAACCTTCTTCCTCCCAGTTCATGTCATCTAATACACAAGACTGACCCCTGGAGAAACTGATGGTAGTTAAGACAGGGTTGTATATTATACATAGAAAAAAATGAGGGGGTCACAAATAAAGTTTAGCTGGTCTGATTTCACGCTTAAGTATGAGAGCTTTAATAAACAGGCCTGACACAAAGCACACTTATGGATCTGGAAGACTCCAGGCACTTTCAGAAAATTTGAAAACAGACTATTAACTTACATAATTAATTATCCTAAACGCTAGTGAAGGATATGAAGAGAAGGGCCATCACAGCTTTGTGTATCAGAGCACAACTTGATTTTCTGCTGCTAACCACACCTCCCATATACCTTCTAATGGTCACTGCTCAAAAAATATCAACCAAACAAAAAAAACCACCACCACCCTGACATTAATCATCCTGCAGCCCTACTAATATACTGACACCACCACTCCCCTCCAGATGATCTGTGTTGGAGCTCATATTGCAAAATAAATTATGCAACTACTTCTGTTGCAGGGCTGATCATAAACTAGGTTCACAAGTTAGCACACACTGCTCAGAAGTGTTTTCACGTCAACTCCTCCTCTCAGTTGGGTCCTAAACCTTCTTGCTGGAATCCTAAAATGCCCAAAACACTAGAAACATTATCATTTCTGTAGCATAAAAAGATGCCGTTGCCTACTCTGAAAACTAGGTAAAAATTAAAACCAAAATTAATTCAAAAACTCCATTTCTACTCTGCTGGATTCAATCTACCAGTTTTGAATACTGGGAATTAAAGTTTCATCTGAGTTCTGCGTTACCTAAATCAGCACATCAACATCAGGAATCTAAAAGCATAATTGCAATGCTTCTTTACTGATTAAGTCCAAAATGGAAACAAAGTTCTACCGGTTTCTTCAGAAAACCTGTGTCATCTTCTGAGACACAGAATGTTTCTTAGGGGAGATTTAATCAAATCAATTAACACTGAAAATAACAATGGTCCAATTAGTGTTTTAATTTACAAAAATATAATGCCAACATTATAAAATTCAGTGTGGCTCCACTGGAGCCAAAGCCCAGATAAAAATCTGGACTGATATTCTTACCTTTTCCTTCTATGCCAAATCAAAATAGTTTTTTAAAAATAAATTTCTCCAAAATGTTCTTCAAACACCTCTATGAAAAATCAAGTTAAAGCAAGCCCAAACAGCCCATACCTATTTCTCCCAGCAGATGATCTTGGCCTTGGGTCATGCGCTTCTCGCAGTTACTCTCATCTCTTCCCTTTCTGGGAAAAATGAGTCAGCTAAGTCAGAAAGGGACC
The DNA here is from genome assembly GCF_023634085.1 of Falco cherrug. NCBI lineage: Eukaryota > Metazoa > Chordata > Aves > Falconiformes > Falconidae > Falco > Falco cherrug. Next base: position 20,070,949 of record NC_073700.1, on the reverse strand, counting down.
AGAAAGAATAATCCCCACGGTTTTTCTGTTGGGTCTCAGCCCAGCTATGACTAGAGATCAATTACATAAGCAGGAAATTACATGTGCACAAAACAAAGCCAAGTCTGGCTCTGCTTATATGTTTTGATTTTGTGTTTAGTTCCTAAGGTCCAAAAAAGGACCTAGTCCATCTCACATATGATAAATAAATACCATTGCATGTTGAATTATATATCTGCTGTGTTAAGGCTAGAAAAATCCCTAAAGGAATGCAAGTATCTTCATTTCCAGAGTATAAAGGGATTAAATGGCTTGCTCTGAAACCCAGGTAAGGGATTCTATTATAAAATACAACCCTAAAGCATAGCACTTGCCAAGAAACAATGGGTTGAAATCAGAATGCTGACAAATTCTAAACTGCAAACGGGCACTGCAGCTTAGGTGGCTGGGTCATGGACTGCTCAGTCTGGCCAGGAGAGAACACTTGGTCTGTCCTTTCAGATAAGTTTGCCAGGGAGGAACTTTAAAGGTAATTTCTTTGACAATCTACTCTTTTTATGTTAAGCAACTACAGGACCATGCAACAGGGAGCCCCATTAACAGAGAATAAGAACTCCTCTTTAAAAGTGAACTTCTGCTGACCCTCTCTCAAAGAAAATGCTTTATCATACTGGAGTGCAGGCCTCCCAGGTGCCATGGCGAGGCTCGGACCGGGTGAGATTCCATTGTCCCTATTAGGAGAGCTAGCTTTGATTTTCGATAATCCATCCTTCAGCTGAGCTGGGCTTTGTTAGCTTAGAATGCCATGAACAAAGGCTCCCCAAAAGGCAAATCCAGCTATAATTGTTAAATAAAAGTAAATCAAAAGGCTGCAAATTGAAGGCACCCAAGGTTTGTCAAATTTCTGCTTAGCTCCAGTTAAATGCAAGCATCCAATATTTACTAATCCTTGGGGCTCAAGGTAGCAGCCAAAATAAAAGCACTAAGGTCACATCTAAATAATTTCCACAAGAAACACGACTCAGTTATGCCATGAAGTCCAGAAAGCACAGACGCCAAGAGTAACAAAAAACAAAGCCAATTTTACAAAGCTGTTCCAGAAAACGCTTCTCTGCTCTACTGCTTTTGAATTCTTGTTCAAAGAAACTCCACAGACTTCTCTTCACAAATTGAACTCGAGGCAGAGGCAAACACTACATGATTGTTTGGTAACGAACTGATGAGCCTTTTTCAGTATTTCCCTTCCAAAGTCATCAAAAACTATCTAGTAAAGAAAGACTGACTCTTTCTATATACACAACCACACAGCTTTCTCCTGTGGCAGTGCTTTGCAATGAAGCTAAAAGTTTTTGCTTCATTTACTCTTTCCAGTCTTTGTAGGCATCTCTCTGTGCATCTCTATTAAAGAATAATTGAGGCTGGACGGGACCTCTGGAGATCATCTAGCCCCATCCACTGCTCAAATACAACATTATTAAGGATTGCTAAACATAATATAAACAAACAAGCAAGGTGCTACAGAATGCAGCTTTAAGGCAAAGCCCAAAAGTACAATGAAACAGACACTAAAGGGGGGTGGGGTGGGGTGGGGCAGTGGCGTTTAATGGTTTCAACATAGGCTCTACCTCTCTTCTCCAGAAGTATTTTTCTGCCAGACATTACAGCATGACCTTCATGTCCCAGAATTGCAAAGCTTTTCATTAAGCACCCTAAGTACCAGCTTTCCTAACGCAAACAATGACAGGGTCTTAACTTTTAGAAAGGCGATGTGAGTAGCCCTTGGGGTGCGGGACAGGGCAGCGCCTGTTAACAGAGTCCTTTGGGTCCCAGGGCTCTGGTAAGCAGCACAATGGCACAGTCCCTGTCCCCATCGGTGACCCCAAGCACAGCTAGTTCATGAAGTCGAGGAGTAGTAACAAGACTCTAACATCACACTGTCAAACTTTTGTACAGCCCTAAATGCAGTCAAGAATGAGAAGAGAAGCAGTTGTGCAAGGCTTGCACTTGACACAAGGCTTGGCAGAAGGTTTTTTATTTGTCCCCTTAAAATACCTGCACTGGAAGCAGCACACACACCATGCCCAGATGAGAGAGGAGGAGACATGCCTTCAAGTGTGCGCACAACAGTATCGTTCCTTTCAATTATTCAGGCTGGGGAAAGTATCACATTATTAAGAAAAAGTAGTAACACTGCATAACACACCCGAGTGTATTTGTGTGTCACACGTGCACCATCTCTTCTCCTTCCTGAGTCTCTGTATGGTTTTTAAGTCCTTTGCCTAAAAATAAATGGCACCAGTCCCACTGCGGAAGCTTCACTTGACTATATGGGAGAAAGGGCAGACCTTGCTGAAGAAAAGTAGCTTCACTCATCAGCATTAATAGCCTATATATCAAACAGTCATGCACAAATGAGAAACAAAACCAAAGCTAGAAAACCCTTTCACCATGTTTTACAGTAATGTAGCATCTGTCGCTTTCAAAACTAACTCAGAATAAATATGGCAATTTCAGTTGCCTGCATGTGGCTGCTGATGAGTGCAGAGAAATATTTCCAAATTAAATGGATGAACATCCATGTGGCTAAAGTAGTACAAATAGGACCAGGCACAGCTGGTACTTTGACTCCTAACATGGAGATTAGTGCTGTCAGCAGGGGCACATGAGCCCAAAATGCAGTAATTCTGCTAAATAACAAGTGCCTGCCAAAGGGCTTGTAGATTCCCAGCGCAGCTTTAAACCTCAAGTCATCACCAACATCTGAGGCAATAAGGTTGCCTTAAAAATGCAGTTCAGATTTTTGTACTCCTCGCTGCAGGAGGAAAGGACCCGCTTCCAACTCAGATTACCCATGTGCCAACCCACAAACAGTTGCAAAGGATCCCAGCAAAGTACCTGATAATACTCCCCTTTTTACTTTAACTATGCCAGCAACCTATCAACGTCTCTCATCCCTCTCTTGCTTTCCTGGTTGATCAGTGCAGGTAACAACAATCTTTTGTTAAAAACAAACAGGAAGACAGCTTACATTTACAAGGTCAGTGACCAAGTGTATCATTCATCTGAAAAAGTACTAAAAATTTCTTTTTTTAATTCCATTCGGACCAAATTAAGTGTCTTCAACAATGCTCACAAATGCAACCAGCACTTTCATATGTAAGGTAAGTCAATACTCTTTGAAGATTGATACATCAGGTAGACCTTGTGCTTGTGGTCCTCAGATACATAAATGATCTGTTCCCAGGCAGAGGTACCCTGTGCTTCTCCTTTGCAAAGGCAGAAGAACTGCTTGAAAGCAATTTATGCCCCATGATGCTACACCTCACAGTAGGGCTAAAAGGGATTAGAAATGAGCACCCACATCACAAGAGGCAGCAACTGCAAGCCTTTCACAGGCTTTATGCTTTAGCTTGTGAATCTTCCATTTTTTGGGTGAATCTGAAGTTTGTCCTCTCTCAGGAGCATCAGTCTTGCGGGAGGTCTCACTGCAGAAGGGCAAATCTTCAGAACTATTAGCTAGTGGTCAAATATCAAGAGGAATTCAGCTAGCACAGGAGACTATCAGCTAAAAAAAAACACTGGCACTGAGTAAAGCATCTGTAGTCTTCCCAACGATCACAGTGCTCTTGTTGCTGTCTGTTTGCTCCTCCCTGAACAACCAAACTTCTCCTTCACACACAGCCACAAAAGTATACTTGTCTAAACATTGACACAAAGGCCCTTACTCATAACAACCACCACGCAAATGGCAACAGTACAGCACGCTGCTCACAAGGCCACAACAGGTTCCACCCTTTCATTGACTTCTTAGGAATTGAGGGGAACAAGAAGAGAACTGCTGACACATCAGACCCCCCCACTTATCACCACACATGCCAGGACACACAGTGAGGTGTTTCATCTCTCCTCCAAAATGTTTCCAGCCTTTTTCAAAGTAAATGTCCTCCATGTGGTACTGAAATACAAATTTAGTAGCAACACCATTAGTGAGAACAGGGAAAAAGAGCTGGACACCCATGTGCAGCTGCAGGAAGAGCCTCACTCCAGCCATCACCACCATCCTGAGGACCCTTCAGAACAGGTGAGTCCAGTTACAGCTCTGGTCTTGCTCAGTGTTAAGCTCCCATCTTAATGGGATGAAAAAATGGGCTGAGGTTAAGAAAAGGGATAGAAGACAAACTCAGCCAGTGCCACTGAAGCTGGGAAGGGTACCTGAATGGAAGCGTGCACATCTGTGCACATGCAGAGGAGTGGCCACAAGCAGAACATCCTTCCTGCCTCAAAGAGTGGCTGCAGACTTTAGGGCGATCTAGGAACAGTTAGTTTCATACGCACACGTACTCCAAAGCCCTGATACAGTGGAACTTGCTTTGCTCAACAACACACAGCCCAGACACCCCAGGACAAAATTTGGCTGAGCAAGGATTTAAGTCAGATCCATATCCTAAGAAAGCCCACTCCCCGTAGGACTACTGTACTCTCTCTCTCCACCCAAACATTTAACTTTTTGTACAAAAGGAGCCTAACTGCACAGAGCACTGACTGCAGCATGCGCCTGGGGTGCCTCAATCACAACCTGAGTTTCCAATCTCAGCCTTGCCAGGCTGTTTACAGGTAGTTCACACCATCTCCCTTCTGCTAGGCAGTCCTTCCTGAATCTTAAAACAATCAGAGTGAGTGCTAAAGGCAGCTGTACCACATCCCCGCCCCGCCCCTCCCCCCACCCCACCCGAAGTTTCAGGTTTGAACTCTTTTTTTGAAGAGTTTCTGAATTTTACAACAGAAGAATATTTTGCTGAAAAATGCTATTGGCTTCAGTACACATGATAGAGATCCATAGAAATACCCTTCCACAGATCTGAACTAAGAGTGTCCTTTCTCACCTACCACAGCACCCTAACAACTTTCAGAAGGCAGTTACCAGAAAATAAGGTGAAGCATTCAGCCTCTACCCTCACATCTTTCTGGGGTCACGGCCACACTGCATCACAGCAGTTTCTGTTTGCTTACAGTACACATTTGATAAAGTCTAAGGAAAGGCAATAGCAAAAGAGTTCAGTAATGAGATGATAAAAAACAGCAAGAGGGTTGTTTGGCTACCAAGACAGTGAGAAAAAACAATGTCATTTAAAAGAAAAAGGAAAGAAAAAGGAAAAAAAAAAAAGGAAAAAAAGAGAAAGGTTTTGACAAAGAAAACACTGAATAATGCAGAACAGTTGATGCACCCAGATGATAACAATCCCTTTGGAATTACAGTGCAAGTCTAAATGAACAGAAGTCTGTGAGAAGACGACAGACCTGCCAGCTGAGGAACTTCCCAAACTATTAATTGCCAGAACCTCTGATGGCTAACCCAGATGACAGCACTGGGTTTTATATGTTTTTCAGAAGCACCTGCTAAACAGCATGGTTACAGAGAAAAGGCTGGGTTATACGGACTTTGGGTTTGACCCAGGATTGAGCCGTTGCACCATGATGATATATGCAAATAGGACAAATACAAGAAGAATTCCATAGTCAGAGAGAGTCTTAAGGTATCAGTTCAGATGACTAAACGGCAAGTGCAGTACTAGAACGGGAGATGGGAAATGCATTCACTTCTGGTTCCTCTTTGCAATATAGTTACTACAAGCACTTAGCAGCTACAAATAACACCACCTTACTTGAAGTACAAATCAAACTTGTTCTGAAGCTGATAAATGTGCTGCTACTTTGGACAGGAATACAATTAGATTAATATAAAAGCTTTTTTTAAAGGATGATTCATTTTGTTTGATGGTCACAGGAAATAATAGAAATATTAGAGACTAAAATAAATCCTAAAATGCTCTGACACAGAATCAGGCTATTTAAAGGATAAGCCTGGATTAGTTGCAAAAAGCTGGGAAAACCCAGCAAAAGTAAGTCTCTGGCAACAGCTGACTGACCAGTTCTGAAGGGGGATAGATGAAAGAGCATAGGTACCGTTTGTAAATTTGTATTCTGAAACACAACGGGTAAACAGAAATTTAAACTGATATAGAGTATGAAATGGATAGGAATCCTTACAAATTAGTTCAAAACTCACTAAAGGTAGTGGATTCTTGATCCGGCCCATATGAATAAGGATTCTTCCCACTATGGTAGAAAGATTAGGACGTATCCTGTCGGATCCTGACACCAGAAGAATCAGCATAGTTAAAATCAGGCCAATATTAGACCTAAAATTTCTTGTTAGTAATTTCAAGCCACAGCTGAAGGAAACCAGACATCTTCTGCCAGAAGCTGAATGATTCATACCCATGAAGTCACCATCTCAAATCATTCTTATCCTGACAAGTCTCAACTAGGTTTTATTTTCTCATTGGCCAGCTTTAATTAGTAAACCAGTTCTAATAGTTCATTGTCTTTCTACCCACGCACTTGCAAATAGGCCAAAGTATTGACAGCAAGGAGTCTTCCCAATAAAGCCAAAAAATTTGTGGGTAGGGCTCCACTGGAGGAATTTCTCAGGTAGAGCTGAACATAGAGACACAGAAAACTTCTCTGCAAAGATTTTTCCAGTGGAGAATATCCTTCTGAGTGATCCAGGGGAGCCTTACCATCACAGCTCAGAAATGGGGTGGGCACCACAGTGGCCAGTTGTAAGCATAGCTTGACAAGAAGTCATCTCTTCTTCAAGCCCTAATCAAGTTGCTTCTATTGTTCAGTGGACAGACTTTCTTTGCTTAGTAGCATTTGTCTGTAATAAAGCCAAACACCATCCTGCACTTGCAATGGCAAACATGACTTTAAGTTGAAGAGGAAAAATTTTACTGGAGGTGAGGAGTGGGGTTATGGGAGCAAGGTTAAAAATACTATCTACCAAGATTAGAGTTGCTGTTATATGAATAAGAAGAAAACAGCCAATACTGCCTAATAGTTGAATCTCAATCTATGAGGCTTTTTTGCTTTTATGGCTGTCTGCTTCATGCTAGTGTAAGCTACAAACCATAACTTTAATAGCTTCAACCAAAGAGTTATGATAATATCAGATACTGTGGATGATGAGCAAATAACAGCAAAAATGTAATGAAAAGTATGTATTTATGTCCTTGGTATTAAACCCAAAGCTATAAACATTGACAGCCCTAAGAGTAGCAGTTTCTATTGTCATTGATTAATGCCTTGTTTTGAAGAACAAGGAGAAGGTTAAAAGAAGAAACAAACAAAGAGATTTTATTTTGCTTCTCTCATTGGCTATTTTAGGTGAAACCTGCATTTCTGGAACATTTTCCTATACGGCAAAATTCCTAGCAGTGGAAATGCAAACAGAAAGATCTTTTAGGGCTGTTTGATCATACCACAATGCACATGTTAAAACACTAATTAACCAATGACCACACTCACTAATGTGCACACTTTAAATTTGTTTCTTACATCCTTTCCATTAGCATAATTCAGAGCTGACAGTGCAGCCATACCCACCATGTATTCACTGCAAAATAAGGTTTCTTTTAACTCTTCAGTGACTATTGCCTCAAAGACTTTGAGGAGAGAAAGTCACCCCAGCCAAATCAATGCAAAAAACTTTGCAATTAATGCAATTCACCACGATAACTACTGATGCAAAAATATCTTCTGCCTGTGGTGGCATCAGGGATGAAGATGATGGCTTAAACTTAGAAGAACCTACTATGTCTGCCACAACCTAGAAGGTAATGGCTCTGCACCTGGCTCCATCCACTGTAATACCATGTTTTCCCTCCCTTCCCACCTGTCTACACATTCAGAGGATTAAGTTTTTCCAGTCCAAGCCTTATCCCCACATCTGGTTCTGAATGGAAAAAATAAGGTCACACACTCTTTAACATTTCTGTAATGCTACCACCCTCTTCCAGCCTGATACAAAAGAAGTTTCATTTCTGCTCTGATGAAATGTTCATACAAACATATGCTGAGAGCACACAAAAGATTTGCACAATCCTTCCCTTCAGTACCACTCCCCCTCTCCTGAACTCCTCTTTTAACCTCCTCTTTTTGGCACCATACAAACAACACCTGATCACCATCCAGGAAATCCAAAATTGTGTCCTCTAGAGATTTCCAGCACAAAAGAGCCTAGAGGTTCTATCTGTAAACATTTTAGTTTAAAAAAGAAATGCAGAAAGGAAAGAAAAGAGCTAAATAAAGCTATATAAAGCTATGCCAAGTCAGAAACTTACTCAGCAAAAAGGTAAATCTGTGCCATTTCCTGCGGACAGACACTGTGCTTTTAAAATACAGTACATGGCATTGCCTCAGTGTTACACGCAGCATATTATACTGGCAGTTCATCAATTCTCCTGCCAACCCACTGACCTTTCTCCCACTAAAAAGGCATCAGCTCTTCCCTCTATTGACATTTGCCATTCCTCTTTCTCAAGCGGCTGAGCCCATCACTTCAGGTTAGACTAAATCCCCATGGCATACCCGCTGCTTTTTTCCAGGTAACACCCTGGGCATTAGCCTGACTCACCGTAATTCCACAAGTTCTCTCAATGCTTTTTCTAATGAGCTCAGGAAAAAATGAGTTTTCCTACATAGGCAAAGGTTGAGATGACGAAATTTTTGGTGAAAAGCCTAATTTTTTCCTCAACAAAAGAAAACCTATTCCTCCTGATCAGAAATGCCCATTGTGCAACACTGTTGTATATTACTTATTTGCACTATTCTCACACTGGGAGCAAAGATACCCAGTCCCATGGACCTTCACCATGGCTTTGTGCTACTCCTTAAGGGAATTGGTGTGATGTTTTCTTCTTTCTTTTCTTTTTTTAATAACCTGGATTGTTGTTATCATTATTGCTGCTGTTGTTGCTAAAGAGCTCTAGGGGGAGATGTGAAAACAGTCTGCTCCCTTGTGTAATGCCTGAAATCAAACCAGAATACATCAGGCTGACACTGCCTGCCTGTTATTGCCTTAAAGCTTGTTATTAAAAACAAACAAAAACAATTGCTGCACCACAGCATGTTCCACCTCCCCCAGAATGGAAGGGCAATTTAATCTAGTGGTGAAAGATTCAGGACTCCTGTACAGTGACTCAGGCCAGCCAAGATCACCATATGCATTCGTATCTCAGCCTCTTTGGGGTATAAGAAATGTAGAGAGTACTCAGCCGAAGAGAATCCCCCTCACTTACGCAGTTCTGTATGCATACTGTTTGCACTGGAGAATGGCATATCACTGAATAGCTGAAGAATTAATACAAAACAACCTCAGGAAACATGCATATAAATTCTTTCACTGGCATAGTTATAGAATAATAAATTCTGAGCTTTGAAATGTGCTTTCAAAAGCCTGTCAAAGTAAAACTCTCCTGTAGCATCACAACAACAGCTGAACCAGCTTTGTATAATGCATTGTAATCATCTGAGGATACATATCTACAGAAGATGGGGTACAAATGTAAAATCCAATATTGCAGTTATTTGTGTGCTATTTAGAAAGTGGCAGGCTCACCACCCACAACATGCAGGTTTTCAACAAAACTCAAGAAGAAACATCACTCACACTGCTCGCTGCCCTCACAGGCTTCTCAGAGCACCTGGGAAAACCCAGCAGAGCAGCAATGCAGCTATTTTGATCAAAAAACTCCACAATTTGGCCTCCTAAAAGAAAAATTTTAATTATTTCTCTTTGGATCTGACAAAGTCTAGTGTTTGCATGAATGTGATAGAAGTTCTATACTTTCACTGGCGTTTATGTAAAGCATTTCTTCACCTCCCTGCCTCACTCTCTGGTGTATTAATCTCTGTGAATCACTATCTCAGCTGCATCTACTATTCAATAGTCTTCAAACTGCCCAGCACCAAAAATACAGGTTTTTCTCCACAATCAACACTTCTTAAAATACCAGGAAGGCCACACTAGGGAGAACTTATCATGAAATAATTATGCCCTTTTGGGATATGAACACATGGCTGTGATTTATGGATTACAGCAACATCACACACGAATTACAGCAGAACATCTCCTGTTGTGCTTTTCTCTTAAAGACAGGAGGTTTCCTGACCTCCCCCCTCCCATATTTTAGAAGGTAGTTCAGGCACCTTATCTAAAATATGTCCATAAGAATTATAAGAGAATAAACAGCTGTGACTTTCTTACTCTACAGCCATCTGTGTTCATGTATTTTTAATGAATAATTTTGGCTATTTATTCACACAAAAGTTGTACCTGATTTGGTATTTGTAGTGTATCATCAGATAACCCTTTCACTGCTGAGAGAGAAGCTAACATGACAAAAGGTTTACTACATCAGGTTTGAACTGCATGTCACAGGTGAAGAAAAGCACCAGGACCATCTCCTGTAGGAAGAGGGACAAGCCTCCCACAGCTGCATTGTCCTTAAGGTCTCACCATTTCTTTTCACAGAGGCAAGTAATTCAAACTCCCAAGAGACTATCAAAATAGACTCAGAGACATTGTCAGCTGTATGTGACAAAGTAACATTCCAAATCCTCATCACTTGCACATGTCTTTACCCTATTAATCATTTCTAGGAGTACACATACACAATAATGCTTTATATATCTTATGTGTGCATATACAATTTAGTGCACCATTTATTGTTCATAATAAATCAAGGCTAGATACTATAGCACTTAAAGTACCATAGGAAAACTTACCTAAAGATTAGAAATGCTATACATTATTTAAAGATATTAAAACAGTCTCAGAGACAAGAGCTGTAAGGGTACTACTGTACGTTTTCAATGGTACAATGAAAGAGTCTGGGTGAGACAGGGTCAGATTTAGGGACTGAGGCCAATTCAAACTGGAGATTCAGTCACCAGTGCTGACACCCCTTGTCTGTGGGGAAGAGCAGCAAGACCACAGCTAATACTGAAGCACAGAAATTAAAGCCTTTCTCTCGGGGCCTGCTTTCTTAACACATACCCAGGGAGCTTCAACTGGGTGGCAGGAAGTCACCCCACCTCCAGAGAGAGCCACGAGGAAAAGGCTCCCACTGCAAAGGGCTGCCTGCTGGCTGTCTCAGTCCCTTCTCAGGAGGTCCCACTCAAAGTGCTGAGCTGTGGCGGAGCTGGGTACACCGACAAGCCCCCACGCAGCTCATCCCAGCCAGCTGAGGTCACCTACACCAGTCTCTGCACTTCAGTGCCAATAATACCACAAAGGATGTGACTCTTTCAAGGTTGGGTTTTTTTCCCCCCAATCAAAATGAGAAAAGGTTGCAGTGTCTGTAAGATTTTGGACACCCTCCCAAAATAACAGTCATCACCTGGTTTGGAAAACAGCCTAAACTGCAATACTGGGGACTTATTTACACATAAAGAGATAAATAAATTCAGGACAGAACCCACACCCATTGAACGAAGCAGACTAGCAGACACGGATGGACGAGGGACAGAGGGACGAGGGACACTTCAGTCCGCATGCCAGATAGAGGCTTTTGTGTGTCACAAATGCTCACTTTGGATCATTTTACACATGAGTAGGGTCCTAAAGGAGTGGTAAGCACAGACTGGAGACTGAAAGAGTGAAAGACCGAAAACAGGAGAAGACTGAAACACAGTAGGAGACCCACACCAGACTGAAGGATGAAAACACATGCAAACCAGAAGAGCAGGAAGGAAACCAAATGAAAAGGGGTGGGAGGCAAAGAGAGGAGTTGAGGCTGAAAAGGGCTGGGAAGCCAAAAAAAGGGGCAGGAGCTCAGAAAAAAGCGGGGCAGAAGTTAAAGCAGGGAGTTGAGACTTAAAATAGGTAGAAGGCTGGAAAAGGATGGTAGACCAAAAAAGCGTGCAAGGCCAAAAAGGTGGTGGGAGGCTGGAAACTAGCGAGTCAAAAGGAGGAGTTCAGGATGAAATGGGCCTGAAAGTGTTGGGAGGGGAAAAATGAGGGGACTTGAGGCCAAAAAAGGATGGAAGACCAAAAAATTAAGAGGCATACAAGGCATCCGAGGCCAAAATGGGAGTGGGAGGTCCAGGGAGAAGCTGAGGTCAGAATAAGGTGGTAGTGATTGAAGAGAGACTGAAAAGGGAACTGAATTGTGGTGGGAAGCCAAAGAAGAGGGAGTAGAGGGCAAAAAAGGAGTGGGAGGCAAAGGGATGAGTTGACACTGAAATAGGGCACAAACCCCAGGGGGAAGTTGAGGCCAAAATAGGCTGGGGGGCCAAGAAAGCGTGCAAAGCCCATGGTAAAGGGAGGCCAAATAAGGGGTAGCAGACCAAAGAGCCAGTCAAGGCAGAGAAAGGATGTGACGCTGAAATGGGGCAGGGTGCTGAAAAGGGTTGAAGTGAGGTCAAAAGCATGGGGAGGCAGAAGCAGGGTGGGAGATGAAACCAAAACATGATAGGAGACAAAAGGGGAAGCCAAGGATGAAAAATAAGGTGCTAGACCTAGGGGAGAGTTGAGACTGAAAGAAGAGTGGGAGATTGAAAAAGAGAGAAGCTACGGACAAGGTAGGGTTAGAAGGCCCAGTGGAGAGTTCAGGCCAAAAGAGGGGAAGGAAGCTGACACAGGAATGAGACCTGATTCGAGATTTGAGATTAGAGACCAAAACAGGGATGGCGGGCATAGAAAAGAGTTGAAGCTGAAAGGGGGGGAAGCCGGGGATGGGCAGACACACAGGAGGTGACATCAACACATGGAAAGACACAACAAAGGACAGGGAGGGAGGCTGGACATGACACCCAGGACGGAGTGGAGGCTGAAAACAAAAGGACAATCATACCTGCTTTAATCAAGCCAGCTTTTGTAGTCTACTATGAATTTTAAGTTTATGAACAACCCCCCATCTTAATCATGACTTCTGCTAAGAAAGGAGAGAAGAAAATGACAAATGCATCAATATGATATAACAAAACTTATCTTTGCTAGTGATATAACAGCCATGGGTTTATGAACCATTGGATAAAACAACCGGCAGAAAAATTAGATCATTTGGCTGTGGCTACTGGAATGTAATAGATGGCTCTTCGGCTGGGATAACTGAGCACATACTGCAGTGATTAATGTGAAAAACCGGGTGGTATATAAACTGTTTAACAGAAGAGAGCAATATGGCATGCAAACCAAACTAAAACAACCATAAATAATTTAGGCACCCTTGAAAAGATTTACAAAGATTTATTTCACATATAAATCCTCTTTGGTGTAATATCAGAAAGACAATGAGCATTTCTATGCTTATTTATATGGAAGAGAATGGAAATATCACTTCAGAGAGAAGAATGTTCCACTTCTTCTCCCCCCCCAAGACATAATCTAGCAGCATCTTGGCTAAAGGTCTCCTGAAAAATTCGACAGTAAAATCATGTTCATCAGCACTACATAATTATGTAGCAAATATTTATTTACAGAGTTGAAATTAATACAATAGTGGAGGATGAAGAACACAAAACTGGGTGTCACTCATCACTTCTCAGGGCAGTATTCTCTGGACACCGTCAACACCTAAAACCATGCCTACATTGCAGGTTAGCATGGGTTCACGTGTGCCAAGCCCTGAGCAGTACAAGGATTCTCACAGTCAAAAGAACACAGTCTAGCACATACAAGAGATGAATACAGAGACTTCCATGTCCCAACAAGCCCAATTTCAGGAACAGTCTTTGGTCAAGCAAGGAATTGTTATTTCTTCATTATTCAGACTGTATGCCAGAGCAGAACTTGTTTTGGGGTGTCTTTCACTAACATGACAATACCTGCTGTGGGCTATTCCCATCTAGTAACCAAATGGCACAGCTAAATGGGGAAGCACTGGGCCAAATCTTCCTGTCAATACTCCAGTGATTAAATCAAAGGCTGTGGAAATTCATCTAGCAGTTAAACACAATTGGATTTATCTTTCCAGCCTTACGTACCACTGCCAAACACCACGTATTCCTTAATGCGAGCTCAAATTGCAGTCTTCGGAATCCTAACATACACAAATCATTCCATGAGATCAAAAGCAGCAAGCATGTCATTGTTTTCCCTGGGTGCTCTGAGGTTGCTCTGTAAAAGTCAGGCCAAGTCTAAAATGAATCATCACAAAACAGAATGACTGGAGCTGAACCTTATGCCACCACATCTCCTGCAACACAGGGAGCCTACAGCTCTGGTGTAAGCAGGGGAATTGGGATGCTGTACATCACAAGATACAAAGCACAGCCCTCTCCCAGTTTAGTTGCACACTGAGGGCACATCCTCTGCACTGGGTTATACAAAAGCACTGGCGGCTCTAGACAAAGACATGTTCTTTAGCTGCTGCACATCAGAGTGCTGTAGTTAAAAACCACAAAGCAGCATTAAGACCATAGTTGGCCAGTGTCATAAGAGTTTGGAAGACAGATTAATATTTTTTTTTGATGTAATGATTTTAGACATTTGCCTCTATTCATCCACGTTGGGCATGTTCTGTATGGAGCTCATCAGAAACAGATAATCCCTTCAGCCTGAAGGCAGTGGTGTCCCAACGCTTACATATATTTATAAGACTTCCCAGTTGCTTCTGAAAAGCAGGAGATGCCCAAGTCTCATTTGAAGTCTGAAGGGTTGGTTCACAAGCAGAACAAAGCCTCAGGATCCTATCCTTTTTATTGCTTCAAATGCCAAGAAAAGTTTAAAATTAATAGCAACCAGCATAAAGTGGAATAAGAAATAAAAGAAACATTTACTGCCTTAGATACAAGGCCTGTGCCCCTGACATTTCCATATCAGGGCAGTATTCTCCCTGCTTTAGCAGCAGGCAAGCATAAAACTTGCTCTTACTGCAAACACCATGAATTTTTCCACCCTTTTAAACTTAGCTGTGGAAGGCTGCATACTATAAAAATAGAGAAAGAGAACGGAAGACTTTCATTGTACATAAGGCAATTACCAGGGCTGTCAGCAACAGCAAGATTTACTACATGGAAAGGGTAAAGAGAAAGGAATGTGCCAAGCAGTTCAGAAAAAATTAAAAGAGACATTTTGCCAATTTTTCAGAAAAAAATTGAAAGAGACAAGATATTTTGCCAATGCCAAATCTGGTGGAGGCCATATACCTGTAGAGCAACCTCCAAAACCCCAAATACCCCACAGGTCTTTATCTGTACAGGTGATCCAATCAAAAACAGAACAGCTACCTGTGGGGTGAGCAGCTCTTTAGAGGCTGCTTCTCTAACAAAAGAGACATGGGACCACAAAACCAGATTCCTGTGCAGTTTGGAGGTTATCCCAAATACTCTTCTGCAAAACTGTAAGCTATGATGGGAAGCTTTGCCAAGAAACACTTGACTTCTCAGTAAATTGTATTAACCCTCTAGATTTCCAGGAGATGAACCACAAGTTTCATGCAGCTGCTGCCACCACTGGAAGCTTTACCAGACGGTCCAGGCAAAGCAGATCATGAGCAGGAGGGAGGCCACTGCTCAAACTCAGCCTGAGCATCCTTGGGTTTGGGTGGTTGGAAAGAGTCTGCAACATCACAGCTCTACGATCTTAAAATAACCATTGACTACAATTGGTCAGTAACATTACTTACAAGCTAAGCTCTTTCTCTAAATACACGTTACTCTGCATCACAGGTCTCCATTTTTACCAGAGCGCTACTTAACCATCATCTCACCGAAATCTTGTTGTACTTGAAAACTCAGGTACTGGTAATAGTGATATGAAATAATGGTCATAGTCTGAAATATTCTTTATGCTTGTCAGACACATGGCTGGAGAAGGCATCTTCAACGGAGCTCCTTTGTTGGGTTACAGTGAGATAACCATACTGGAGAACAGCTGAGGTTCTATGCAATTAATAGTCTTTGACAACGTAAGACTCTCTAAGGATTGATTGCTGCCATTTTCTTCAAAATGGCAAGAGATTAAAAAAAAAAGATTTTTTTTCTAAAAAAATACTGGAACCGTACTACAGTTTTGACAGAAAAAGACACCAAACCAGCATTACAACTTGGAGAATGTGATACAAACTAAAGAATAAGCACAGAAACCTTTGCCAAACTCCCAAAGAAAGTAAATGTATTGTAAGTCTCAGCCAAACAAACTTCTCACTGGATTAAAAAAGGGAATAGCAAGGGATTTATTCCACATAGCATGTGTTGGTGGTTTTCACTGGCCGCCCCACCCCCCGAGGATCCTCACTCAGCCACAGTCAGGAGATACTGCGATGATTAAAGCTGTAAGACATTTTAACACTGAATTGTTAGTTATTGCTGTGTTTGCTGGTATCCATAACTGGATTCTCAGCTGACTACTGTCCCCTGTAGACACATTTCATCCTTAGCACAAAACATACCTGGTACCCATAAAGCCAAGTAAGAAAAGCAACCTTCTGAAGTGCAGTCAGAGAAAAGAGATAAGCTGAAATAACTTTTAAATTGCTAAGCCATTGTTATGAATGATTGTGCATAAATATTAACACCACTACTAAGCACTTGTATTTCATACTCCTGCTTGAAGCAAGTTTTTATTGCTGAGTTGTAACTGCCTGAAATTAACACCTTTTCCTGAAAAATGCTGACATATTCATTGTAGTAGTGCTACAAGGCACAGAACACAGCTATAACACTAATACCAGTCTATTTAAACCAGAAAGTAAAGCAAAATAGAGCTCGGGATGTTAACATTAGCCATCCAGCCCTAGAGCAACCCATCCTGCCTTCACAGCCCTGCAAACCTTCCCAGGAGGACCAGCTGCCAGTGGTTGAAAAATACCTGCCATGGCTTGGTATTGTTCCTTGGTGCCTGACCTGAAACACTGATCATGATGCTGGAGAAGGAGGGACAGTAGAAGGCCAGTATTCAACGGGATGCCAGAGATGAATCCATCTGCCAAGGACAATCTCACTTTGACTGTTTTTGTTTTTCAGGAAAGATATCAACATGAAGTGACAAGATCATCCTGACCTAGCACTGACTGATTAATTTGTAGGTGTTAATTTCTTTCTCGTTGATTTCATTCCACAAAAGCAGTCGACATAAGGCATCTCCCACCCCAAAATAAATGGAAGAATTGAAGGAGCTAAGGGAAAGAGATGATATTGGATGCTGAAGCAGTTTCACTCTCCTTATATCTTTCACCTTCCCTTTCTACAAAAGCACACTTGCAAGGAAATATTTACTACTTCTAATTTCAAAACTTTATAACATTTCTTTTCAAAAAATATGATAGCAGAAATGCTTGAAAAAACTGCAACTCCAAACACTACTTTGTATATATAAAACAATATACTTTAATATTTATTTTTCCCCACAAGACATTTCAAGCAAACAACTTTGTTGAAGTTACAGACACAGCTTTTACTTCCTCTGCAGCAAAATAACCCCAAAGCAATCCAAACCTTTCATATTGATCCCAAGTGAAACCCTCCTGCTGGTACACTGTTGCCAACCCCAAATTAAGTTAAGATTTGTGCATAAGAACCCTGGCCACACTTTTGACAAACTATGTTTATGTCTCACTTTAGCCCGTTTGGATGTGGCCCAAGCTGCAGTCCCAGGAGGATAACCCTTCTGCTCCATCCTTGACACCTCCCAGGCAGAGTTCCAACAGCTTTCACCTCACTGATCAGCGGGGAAAGAAGCTCACTCTTTCTCCTCATTTGCAGCAACAAAAGCAGCTCATAAAGCAGTTGGCTGCCTGATTCCTTGCCATGAACAACTCAACCTCACAGAAAACCACGACAGTGCACAGTGCTGCAGTGGTTTCCCCTGTTATAATATTGCTGGAGTTTCATTCTGTACTCCCAAGCTGACATTGGTTATTCGCTTCATTTTGGGGCTTAGAAGAGTCAGAATATAGGATGAAGCCCAGCTTTTCCACAATTTCTGGCCTTCTTTCCTTCAGCAGGTAAATTAGTCAAAAGGCCTGATAGCATATTTGCTCTGCTGCTTCCAGAGTCAGTTAAAATAACTTGCAAGTTACCTTGAAAACTTTGATGCATGCCTGAACTGGAACATTTTGTCTGCTCTGATGACTGAAGAGAATCTACCATCTCTTCTCATCAATGCTATCCCTTTACACATTATTGTGCCATACATTTCCAAGTAACCTGCCTCTCATACAGCACAATTCTTCTCTTTTCACGGGTTGGATAGAGACATGAAGAGTCCAGCAGCAAGGTTTTCAAAAGCCACTTAGCTTTGGCCTAACCCCAACCCCTTTCCATTTCAGCAGGAGCAGAGTTAAGTCAGTGCTGCGAGCTACTCTGATAATCGAGGCCTAAATTAACTCAGCAAGTAGTGGCAAACTCAGAAGGGTCTTTAATTCCATTAACCTGTGCAGCTTCTTTTAGTCACAAAGTATTAGCATGCAGAAGAGCTCTTTTATTCTGCACAGGTCATTCTGTATCAGATTTTGGAAAATGCTTGGATTACCCGTCCTCAGTTGCTCTAGTCTAATTGCATCCCAAAACACTGGGTCTTTATGTAACAAACAATCCTCTGTACACACTCATTTGTTTTACAAAGAACAGATTTCCTTATCAGCAATCAAAGTTGAATTTGTAGTTTTAACATAGTCCTTTGTAAAACACCTGAAGGAAAGAAGGAAAAAAAAAAAAAAAAAAGAGGGAAAAAAAAGCACATTGCTGAGCTGAGGTAGAGATTTTCAGCCTTACACTTCAAGATTTTAGTTTTAGGATTCACCTGATCTTTCCAGCTTCTGAAAGAAGAGAAGGGAGGAAGAGCTTAAAATTTCAATGAAATACATAATCCATCCTTTGCCTAAAATCCTCCAAGTCACAGCATGCTCACCACCTGCTTTACTTTTATGCATGCAGCCTGGGCTCAGCAGGGAACAGTCTGTTGCAGTGAGGATTTCAATACAATTGCAAGGGCAAATGCTACAACTCAATTTTAAAGTGAAGAGGGAGAATTATAAACAGAAATCTACTGAGAGTCAGGCTTGCAACAATTAACAGTGTGTTGCTTGTACATGTACCTATGCACTTAGACAGCAAGAGCACAGGGACTTGCCTTGTGACACTGGTTATAACAGAGGGGAACAAGCCTACTAGACACTGACACTTCAGCATATTTCTGCAACCAAAGTTAAAGAAGATTAAATATAATATATATATTATCAGAGAATACTCATTAGAGAGCTCAGAATAGCCTTTATCACAAAGGCTCAAATATATGGATAAATTATCCATTTATGCAGCTCAGCAATTTTGTGTATTTAGAAAATCCAAACAAAAAAACCACCTTTCCCTCCCTTCAAAGTTAAGAAGGTTTTTCTTTGCCTACTCATCTCCTAAACTGCCTTGCTGTTAGAGGTATGCAACACTGCCAAGCTGCCCAACATTTTGATAATATCCTGATGAAAAACTGTGTAATCACAAAACCAAAAAAGTAATCCATGAGGATCTGCAAAAGCCATTATTTACAGAGGAAAGGCTTGCCAGATGATGACCTTCCCTTGTGTTCTTTCCTAACCCAATGGCAGATAATCCACACTGTAGTTATTAACAAAGACAGTCCTATGAGTCTGATACAGTTAAATGATTTAGCACCTTCAGGTAAAACTTTCATACTGCATCTTAATTTACTACCCACCAGCGACTCTTCTTTTTTATCAGTCAGAACAGGATAGATTAGATCTTCCATGTAGATTTTATGTTTTGTCATCTAGGAGATTTACGATCTTAGTTGCACCTACTGCATTCAATGAGGCAAAGCTATGTAATAGTTGTCCCCTTGCAACGCATGGAACTGTAGAGCATTACATTTCTGAAAAGCATCAGCCAGGATACAGTTCAGGTTTGTACAAATTCAAAAGTCAAACCAGAGGCACATTGCAACAGGAAGGCTACCACACACCCTACCACTACCCTGAGAAGAGCTGGTCAGGAATTTTACCCAAAAATGTGCTGTGCTGGACAAGCAGAGAGTAAAAGGACAGTCTGCTTCCTAATAGCTTCTAGTTTATGTCTGAGTGACAGCACAATTGCAGATGCGTCTGAGATACGGAAACTGCAATGTAGAATTGCCTAGAACTAGAAAAATTATTTTCTTGCCACGTGACAGTTTCTGCAGCTTAGCTGGGAATAGTGGAAATAGGGTTTGGTTTTTCTGTTTGAGTTTTACTTTGGGTGGCGGTTTGTTTTTGTTGGTTTTTTTTTAATGTGGGTGGTATTTTTGTTTGTCTGTTTTTTTTAAAAAATAGTAATAAAAACCTCATGACACCCAACTATTACTGCTAGTTTGAGGCGAAGATTGAACCTGTTTCCTATGTCAGATAACTGCCTTAACCATAAGGCATACTTTCTCTTTACCAGTCACTTTTGCTGAAGCTGGTTTTGTACGCGCAAATAATCAGCTTGGTCACTGCAGAATGGTCTTAGCAGAGCTCCCCATACTCCTGTTCGGGTTTACCTACCCAGACACATACACACAAGACCTATATAGCACACACAGAACAATTGAGACACGCTGCCCAGGACCTGCAGGCATCTGCAAGAATACTGACAGAGCTTACAGATATCCACAAATCCCAGTCCATATAAAAATACAAATTTTCCAATTCCATCCAGAGAAAACTTCTAGATAGAGAAAGAGGATGCATCTGAGGAAGACTTGGTGTATTAGCTTTAGTCATAGTGCTTGTTTGGAAGAAAACACCTTATTAAGAATGGTCTTTGTGTTTCAAGCTGGCATGACTCAAAACATCTTTCAGTAAGAAAAAAAAAGTAATTTTGAGTTTAAATACCATTTGTATAAAAATCAATCATAGTACTCAGCCTTTCAACTGCAACAGGAACATTAGGTGCTGAAGTACCTCACATGTTTTGGTCCACAACAGCACTGGAAATGAAATGATGCAGAAACATTCTACTTGCAGGGACAAACCCCCAGATTTGTATATGAAAACCTCTATTGCCAACAATAAAAATAGTTGGGTTAAGGGGATACACTATGTGATTTTAAGTAGAAAATTGGAAAAAACACCACCAAAAAAACCCCCAACAAACCCAAAAACAGACTAATACAGACAATGATCTATTTCTATATAGTGACCATAACAACTTTATTAAACAATAAAGGACAAACCACATTAACTGTAATTTCCAGAGGTAAGTTACACACGCAAATGTATTATTTCCTCTGCGGCCTTATGTTCATGAAAATTTCCAGAGCTTAGTAGATCAGCTAGCTAGCACACCTTCCCCAAAAGGGTTAATGAAAGCACTAGAGCATGTGGGGGAGTGGGGAGTGTGGGGTGTCTGCATTGCAGTGCCAACATTTTCTCCATAAGGGATGAAAAACATGACAGCAGACAGTTGTAATGGGATGGACAGGTGTCTGATTACAGATAATACCCTCATTGTTTACTAAGTCACATCTGAGCTTCCTACAAAGAGGTAAAGAAAACAGCTAAGCAAGTTTAATTCATAAACACAGAACTTTGCTTAATGAGAAATCTTGACTCCACATTTCATCAAAATGAACTAGATTATGAGTAGGGCACTCTAGTATGGAATATGTGATATACATCAAATAAGTTCTGGGAAGTTACTACTTAAAAAAAAAGAAACAACCCAAAAATCATTATTCACCAGCATGTGTATCAGAAATTTAACCAAAATAAAGAGCAAGTATGTAGCTTAGAAATGTGTTACATGAAACATTAAGGTTAAGTACAGTATCTGAAGCATCAGCTATTGTATCATATTTTATGTATGTGTATATTAACAGCACATCTGTCAAGGACATAGATATGATATATCAAAGTGAAATTTTACACCTGCAAAGCAAAGGTAAATGAAACAAACCTCTTCTCTCACCCAGGTAAAACTGAGAGTACCTGAAGAGTCACCTCACTTACTACACAATTACTTTAAATCAGAAGCATAGCATTTCTATTTTATTTGGAAGTCCAGTACCATTCTAAGCAGGACCTCGTCATAATCTGATTTTAGAGATCTACTCTTGTTTTGATGGATATACTTCTTGAAATCATTATCAGCACCCCCAAATGCTGTAGAGAAGTAATGATTTTTACTTGGTTTCAGTCAGAAGTGAGACTTGTGTGTATAATTCCCCTGACTAGACAGAAATAAATTAACCTATTACAGTACTTGGGAGTCCATAAAACTAGCTTCTGTAAAACTGCTGATTCCTGATATAAACATTGGGTACGTCTATCCCAAAGAAAAGTGCATTATGGAAGCACCTGAGTCAGCTAGCTCTGCAACTAGCAGCAGTGCAATCGCATCAAAAAGTGCTGAAGCCAGAGGGGAGCACACAAAATGCAGATGTGCTGCTGCCAAGACTGTGCCACTCCAAGTCCAGCCTTGGGCTTCTTGGATCATCATTGCCAGTCCCTGCAGCCCACTCCAACCCACAGTACTGACAACACTCACCTCTCCATCAGTATCTCACACACGAGAGCTACAGTCACAGTCAAAAAAATTAATTGTTCTTAACTCATTATAAATACTGCTGCTTTGTGGCTGTTTTGTTTTATTGTGTCTTTTAAGTTAAATTTGCTTGTTCAAAAGCAAGTATCTTCATACCTCACCATCTCAAATCACTTTAAACCTTCAACCTGTAGCCTCAGACCATAGAATTTCTGCAGAAACCGATTCTCTGAGGAGGGAGAGGAGCTCTAACTCTAGAAGCATGAATTTCTTTGAAAAACAGAGGCCCTGGAAGACCTACATTTTCAAAATTCCACCTTATTAAACTGCTTCCTCTGCTTTAATCCTGCAACTGATCAAAACTCCCTTTATCCTCAGTTTTCATACAAGCTCTTGACTGCCAAGGAACCTTCTTGGTTCTTTCCACATAACTGAGGACTTGGGCTGTTAATGTGGACTAGAGCACATGCATCATCTTATCCATACAATTCCTCAGATAAGGCTAACTGTAATTCCCATTGACGGAAGACACACACATATATATATATATGTAGATGCAGACATAACTGCTAACAGTACTGCTCAAACCAGTGTCTTGTTATAACTGAGGGATCATTTTCAATAATGGTTCTAAGTCATAAAAACAGAAGCCTATCATATGAATTAAGTACAACCCTTGGAATCTATCCACCCCCTTTTGCTGTTTTCCATGATATTATCATAGTATAACACTGTACCTCACCACAAGCAACAGGTAGCAAACTATCCCTCAATAGTATCCCCAGTTACTCTAGCCTAGCTTTATTCTATTATTACATAGCTACCTGCTTATTAAAACCTAGTTCTGAAGAGAACTTAGTGATTGAATAAGATAAGCACCTTTTAAAAATTGAAATCCTTACAGCAATTCTGTATCTGTGCAATTGTAGTAACACATAAGATGCCAGTGGACGCACATCATCCTGTGGCACCTACCTGCTGAACCAGAAGGGCCGTGTCTGAAGTGTGAGAAACAGCTTAATATATCTTCATCGATTTTTTTGGCCTCCTCACAGAGACTCTCAACTCTGATGCTAGAGGTTATGCTGCTTTTTCTTCCATGATTATCTATTAAGGACCAAACTAAAGTCATTGGTTTATTGTATAAATATCATGGCAATGGTGCATTTTGGTTATTATTCACAAGGATCAGATCTCAAGTGAGGGAAAAAGCTCTAAATTTCTTTGCCAATTGCCAGAGATATCAAGGACCCTTTTCACACATTGATTTTTTGGTGTTATTTACTTTAGAGTAGTAGAAATATCCCTTTGCATGTTCCAGATATAAAAAAGCTAAAGAAGTAATCTATATGAGTGTAAGATAGGATATTGAACTAGATTCCCTGAAGCGGAAGTCACTGGCATAGAGGTAATATTTCAGAAGGATAGAATTGATTTCTAACCCAGTACTTCAGCATCCTGCATTCATGAAAGCTCATATTGGATGAAAACAAGTCGATACAAGAGGCATATGAGATTTAAAAGGCTATGAAGTACAGTAGGATAACAATGGTTAATTTACACATGATGCTTAATAAGCAACTGCAGAAAAGCTAGCCTTTTTTTTTTTTTTTTTTGCCTATGCCTAGTGTAATTTTTCTTTTTCTTTACAGTTACAAAGCAAACTTTATAGGCTGATCTTGTTAAACCTAAGCCAGGCCAGTAGCTCGTATTCATGCAAACCCTTCTGGTTTTAATGTGACAGTAGGCTACGCAGCAGGACAGTATTTCTTCTTGCAAGTGCATCTGATGAGCCAGTAACAGTAGCAACTAACAGGTACCCAAGTGAAAATTTGTAAAGCTTGCTTTTGCCCATTCACGCAGCACGGGTTAGTCTGACAGCTTCTTTCTCTGGGAGGAGCTGTATGTCCTTCGTTTGAAACAATCCCATTTACAGAGCGGACAACTTCCCCCTTGCTCAGCTGGAAAAATGGTTGGGATGCTCTGCACCGAGCTGATGTTTTCTTGAACTGAACAATGTGTTTTAGCATTAAAGAATACACACTGAAAAGGAACGTTGCTATAAGACCATTTTGTTACTTTCTGTGGTACTCAAGCCTGCTTCTATTTCTGGTTCTCCCTCAGTAAATCTTGATCAGTGGCAATCTTTTAAATTTTATCTCAGTCTCTCAGGATTTATATCAAAGGAAGGGAGCAGAATTTGGCCTTGCTCCAGTTTGTCAAAATAATCAAAATGTCTTTTCTCTCATAAAAATCTAAGTAATAGGGATGTTCTGAATAACTTTACTTAATATTCAGCACTAAAAGATTACTAGAAATCAAATACCCAGTCTTACATAAGAAAACCTTCTTTTTACCTCTTTAAGTAAACCTATATACTAACAATGCCAAGTATTGTCAGGTTAAAATATGAGACAAATTAACCCTCATTAACAAAATGCACCTGCAACACAGCCTACCAACTGTGAAAAAGCAACTGTTCACTAGATTTGCATTTGTATTGTCTTCATCCCTCATTAAACAGCCCTGCTGAATTTTGCTGATCAGTCACTGGCTGTTGTATGTTCAGCAAGAGGCGTCTCTTTAGAATTATGACAATTTTACAAAATCAAATTATTTACTCAAAAAGAAGTTAACAACCCTCTTAAAAATCATCACTCCTTCCCCACTCCCCCCAAAAAAAGAAAGCCTTGTAAGAAGTCTTGTTAGCTACAATGAATATTTTAAAGTTATAAGAATATCTCTTTAGATTTTTGTTAGGGTTTATTTTTGAGTCAGGAGAACTGAAAATACATAAGGTACTAGATGAAAGTACAATTATTACTTGACAGAAAGGGCTGTAAAAGTAAACAAGTCCAAAACCCCAAGACTTAATCCCAACAGAAGTATTTTCAAGCAACTTTCAAAGACCAATACCAAAGTTTTTGTTGAATTAAACATTGCTCTGTACAGCATTCATTTTCATCAGTTCCTAAAGGCACGAAAGTACAAATAAATTTTAAAAACCAAAAGGTGAAATAGTCTAGGCTTTGCTTCTTATTTAAACTGTGCAGTGAGCAGCATAACTAAGAGGATATTAGACCATTTAAATAACTATATAATATAAATGATATTAAGTTACCTGTAATACATTTAAACAAAACTAACTTGAAAAGATGTTGTATTTGGGTTTACTACATTTTTTGTAAATGTGGACCACTAAGTTTTAACTAACAGTTCAATAAACATAGAATCAGGACCAGACCTAGTAACCAACAAAAGGTATAAGATAACATGGCAACAGGAACCAAGATAAATTAGTTTAAAAAGTTCTATCAGCTTGTGACGCACCGTTCCTTTTACAGGGGCTTTTCCCACAGAAAAATAAATAAATATTTATGTCACAAAAGAGTCTCATCTTATTACATAAAGCTCTGGTCACACAGACGTACATGTTGCATGGTCAACTTGAAGCACAGGGCAGTTCCACAGACTTCAGTGAAGGTAGAAACAAAAAAAAGCATTTCACTTGGCTGTTCTTGGTTTCTGCAGTTTAGTTTTTCAACTTGTATTTAATTCAGAACTTTTAAACCACCATTTTTTGTGCATTCCTTCTCACCCCCAGCATGCTTTTCAACATGTGCTTCCAACTAAAATGTTTTCATCTGTTGAAGGGACTTCCCTGCATTACTCTTAAGTTTACACTCTTACAGCACAAAAAATGCTATTTGTTGAACAAATGGTCACCAATATTTGAAACACCAACAAAATCTTGCAGCTAGGCCTGGAGTTCTGAAGCCACACAGAGAATCCGTTTCAGAACAGGTGAAAGAGATGAGAGGAAGTAAATGGAAGCTTAGCTATGATGACCACTCCTCCAACAACCCCGTCTAAGTCAAAAAACTGGCACACAAAGTTCTGCAGATGGACAGCTATGCAGACCTGGCTCATAGCACTTCCATTCCATCTTTGCCAAATACTCGACCAAAAAATCAGCATCCTTCAGCCAAATTCACGCAGAGCGCACTGTCCAGTTGTACTAATTCTTCACAAGAGGCTCATCACATAAATCAAATCCATCTCAGGCTCATCACATAAATCAAAGCCATCCCGCTTAGCATATCAACCAAATCAGAGTCACTCAGCTTTTGTTTTTCTGGTCTTCTGTGTAACTGGCATTAGGCTATTAGCTGGAATGATTCTGGCACAGACCCTTAAAGAGGCATGGCTTGTAATCATCTCCATCACGTTCTTTGTTGGCTGCCCATCACAGAGGTTGCAGCTTCATATAACCCTGACTTCTGAAGCCACCTCTGGATCTAGCACCTCTCCTAACATTTGGAAGGTCTTCACTCAATCACAAGATTAGACCTTAGACAATGTTTGATTTAGGAAGAACAGAAGATTATCAGTTTTACAGAAGACAACAACAGTGTGTCAGGCAAGAATCCATTGAGACCAATGCCCTCTCTATCCATTAACAGACATTGAGGAAAATTAAAAATGTATGTCTGTGCAGTAACATTTCTGTTTGCCACTCACAGCTCAGATACACCTCACTCAAACTCTTTGTACTTCACAGCCTACAACAGATTATTATTCTATCCTTTCTACACATTATATGAAACACAAAGCTGGCTTTTATACAGACTGCTAAACATCTACACTCACTACGTGCATCTTCAACAGACACAACATAGGAGCCTCCTTCACTGACTACTACAGGAAAAATAATGCTGCACAGACCTCATCTGTTTTCTTTGTGTGCATCTTCCCCCCTCAACTCATAACATAATTGAACTGAAAGATTTAATACTCATGGATCATTGTTTAGAAGCTGGGCGCACGCACACATATGTGCATGCATAGAAATCATTGCTCTTTGATTTTCAACATACTCAACAACCCTGCTCACCATAAGTTCATCCATCAATTGAATGGTTAAGTCATATATTATCCAAGACAAAGGAAAATTCTTATGTAATTCTCCTTCAAGACGTGCTATGTCTCCTGTAGTCTTTAGGTATATCATTTACATACATCTCATACAGCAGAGCCACAAAGATAATGTACCAGCATGAAAAATATATCACTACATCTATGGTATACCCGTGCTGGAATCAGACGTGAACTGCTTTTATTTAAACACAGCATACTATACATAAATGCTTTATACCTCTCTAACTATATTGAGGTATTACATTCACATGGCCAAAACCCAATAGAACTGCTGTTGCCACGTGTTAGTCCACTCCAAAGATCTTCCAGCTGATCAACAGAACATAGTTTGGAAAAACTTCAGTCTTGATCTAAAAGCAACCACATCACCCCATTGTTTCAGTGTTTTAATTATCTGCGCTAGTATAAACATATGTTTCCCCACTACTGACCATTTGACAAACATACCAGTACGGACTAAAGAGAAGCCACCACATTTTTCCCAAAAGAAATGCACTCTTTTGGGTGAGATGCAAATGCATTTTCATGCTTCTAGGAGGCTGTAATTCACGTCATACATGCTTGCAGCTCTGTACTTTGCATTGCCAAGACACTGCCCTTTTTAGACCAGCAATCATCATATAATTTGCTCTCCACTTTGCTGTGGAACAGATATTTGCAAAATCAGGTGCCACCATGAATCTTAGCAGCTTGCACTTCAGACATGAGGTGAACTACCTTGGTACTTCTTACAACAGAAATACAGACTAGACCATACCTATGAAAGAGAAGAATGAGACTCATACTTTGCTTTAGTTCAGCCAGCTGTGCCACTCACCTTTATCAGTTCTCCTTAGACAAGGTCACATACTAATTCTACAAATACATTGATGTTGCTCATGTTACTTCAGGGCCTACCTGAGTCCCTTTGATCACTGTGCCTCCAGGGATAGCATCAGACTATGTCTATCTATCTAAGCTGTATGAATCTAAAGATTGTAAAAATAAAAATAATGTGCCAAAGAACAGAGTAACCTGTTTCCTTGAATTTGAGGCTGGATGTTTTTCTAAAATGTTGGGTTGTTTTTTTTCTTCAGAACCCAAACAGAAGTTATTGGCTTGATGTAAAGATTAACAGGCAAGGGTCCATTGGCTGTATTGCATAGGAAGCCAGAATAAGTGATTAGCAGTTCTTTCTAGTCTTCATAAAAACTCTGATTGAGGTATACCATTAAGACCTCACTGTTATATGAGGCAGAGAGGCTGTGGATAGCATGTGCCATCCATGCTAAGAATGCTGCAGTTAAAAAGCTATTATTTATAAAAAAAAAACAAAACAACACCACAAACTTTCCCTACCAATCCATGAAGAAAAACTAACAGCAGAAGTCATACATATAGTTCTCTGCCAAAATTAAGGTCCTGTGGAGGCTCCTAAAGAGCAAAAAGGTAAGAAACAAGACATTCAAAGACAGTGACAAAGACATGATCAGGTAAATGCATAGATCTGTGAACCGACACAAAAAGGCATCTATACAAGTTCTTAAAAAAAATAAATAAATAAATAAATTGAACTATCAAGAAAGCTAAATCAAAGGTCAACCAAGTACCTTGGTACAGAGAAATCTACAGCTAATGGAGGATAAGTACTGTGATGTTATGTCTCAAAGGACATCGATTAGTTGAAGTCTGACTTCTGTACAAGATCCTGAGGAGCTGTGTAAGCAGCGAAACACCAGCTAAAGCTAGGTACCTGCTGACGGGCAAGTAGACATGTCTCACTCCACACATTCTCTTTACAAAATGCTGTACTGAACATTTCATCTTTACTCTGTTTGGCAGCATCTTTGGCGAGCAGCGCAGCAAAAAGCGAGAAAGAACCGGGGAAAAAGTATTAACATAACAGAAAAACAGAACTATAAAACCATTCATCTCATTCTCCCAACTGATGTGGTGACCTGCGCTGCACAGTTTGCATGTTTCCATTTCCCAACTGGAAAACCCCAACAGAGAAAAGCTGTTCTTTTGCAGGAGCCCAAGTGTCTGGTGTAGTTTCTGTTGATTCTGAAACTAACATCCATGTTTGTTTTTCTAGTTGCTCTCCTTCTCCAGAGCTCCATGTGAACTTTTTTGCAATTCCACCTTTCTGGAACATCTCTGGATGCCATAAATTGAATAATTGTATTGTGTGATGCATGATCCCACAGAATTGGATTCACAGCACAAAACTATTCCGTAAGGAACACAAATTCTCCATTCTCCTGTTGAGATCGCAGATCAGCAGTTCACCTTGCATTTTCAGTAGTGCCAGAAATGGAACAGTATGCAGGTACCTAGTATGAAACCCAGTTCCAGAGCTGCCTACAGAAGCCAGCTGTTCCAGCCTCTCATGTACTGCTAGAACCCTAATTCCTGATAAATATCACCCTTTCATCTACTAAGCCTAACACAACTAGAAGGTTTCTCACTGTAACCTCAATCCAAATTATGTGGAGCATACTTCAGCACTCTTCAGTCCATGCACGGTCCTTTGAAGGAAGAGGATGAAGGTCTGCCAGTGCCATTTTAAGCAAGCAGAATCTTTGCTTGGTTTTCTTTTTCTTCATTTCACTTTTAAAGTTGCCACAGATTTCATTGTTTCTTTATTTTTGTTGACACAGTATGGGTCATTCTCTTATTCATTATTCTTATTTCTTTTTCTACATTTTTCATATCATAACAATTTTGATAGAGAGAAAAATGCAAATTACTTTTTTACACAGCTCTTTGTTTTGGCCCATCACAGCCTTTTCTAAACTAATCCACTGTTTATGTTGACTAAGAGTTTAAAAATCCTGTTACAAAATACAGCACTGCCAAAGGAATGATAGAACTTATCATTTTACCACTGCCAAGAACTAACCCTACTTGAGATTATATCGACAGTCTGGGAAGCTGTGCAAACACTGCAGTTTAAAAGTTAATAGCTTTTACATATGAAATGCATGCACGTGTGATCATCTGGACACAAATTTAGCATCAAATAATTTGTTTCCCCACACAAACTGTTCCTTCCTGACATCCAAGAAAGATTCATAGGTTGGGGGTTTGGTTTTTTTGGTTTATTTTAAGGTCTAGTTTCTTTTCTCTGAAGTGCTCCATCAGGCAAGAATCCTCCCCTAGAACCACAACCTAAATAGTCACCTCCCTGGTGCTGTGATCCACAAGGCCTCATCACAGCACTGTAATGAGCACTGCTAGGGGTGACCTAATAAGGCCATAATTATGAGTGCGTTGCACCTACAGACAAACCAGGTTTTAGATACCACCTATTCCAGAAATTAAGGCCATCAGTAGAACCACAATATGAATTTTTGTGATGCCTCAATTTTTGCACCTCTCAGAAAGACACCGACAATAATTTGTACATGAAGTTCTCAACATCTTGCCCCCACCCACCTTTGAATTTCACACTTCCAAAATTATTTTTTGATGGAGGAAATTACTTCAAATGTCATTGTATTTGTACATAGTGTAATTAGTGGGGCAAATGATGAAGAACTGGTTTGTTGAGCGATCTGTCTGAATGAATGTGTAACCTCAGAACAGATTGTGGCTAGAATCTGGAAAATCAACAAAAAGATTAAGTGTTTATTTCTTCTTTTTAACTTTAAAAAGTAAAACTATGAAGAGGAGAGCTGGATAGCGTAGTTCATGCTATCATTCCCAAAGAAAACACCCAAACATTACAATTTCTTTCTGTACACAGGCACAGAAGCTCCGCTGAGCTTGGTGTGAAGGTGCAGAGTTAGATGTTAGTGCCTTTTGGACCTTTGTGCCGTTTGAGGTACTGCCAACAAAGCAATCATCCATGGCATTCATCCTATAGCAACCACATCCAAAATAATAGACAAAGAGTTGATGCAGTTGTGAGAGACTTCCCAAGCTTTACCGATTAGCTTTTTGCAGAGAGCACAACAGAATTCTTCATTTCAAAGAGAAGCCACAATGATGAAATAAAGCTTGTAGGTTATAAGAGCTCTGAAGCAACTGTAGAGTCAGATTATTATTTAAGAAATGTAACATTGGAGATGCTTAATTACATTGGCTTCATTCCTACAGCCTACATTGCCAAAAGGCGAGTAAGTCACCTGAAAGGTATAAAACCACTATTAAAGACACAGAACCACTACTCCATAACTGAAACACAGACTTTTTTTTTAATCTCACCTCATTGTCAGTGACATTTCTACAAACAGGGACAATGTGACTAACTGAGGCAGTTTCTTCCACACCAATGTGTACTCAATGTGGCTGAATTTGTTAAATAACAACTGTGTTATCAATAGCATCACAGTAATTAGCTATAGATCATGTTTTCCCCAATACCTTACTGCTTACAGTACCCCTGAAATACAGTAGAGTGGAGATTTGATTATCTCAAGCACTTTTGAGAATATCAGTCTTCCTTCTGCCTGTATTCTTAACATGAACACAGAAGGGAAGAGATCTTCCCTGACAACGCTGTCCAGATTTCAAGTGTTCTACAGTATTTAATGAAGAGGTTTGAGTTTACATTCTTAAAATAACAAAATTACTTCAAAAATCTTCTCAGTAGCTTGGGAGTTTAAACTTTTTTTCAGAAGTTATTTGGCAATTAAAAGCCTAAATCTAATCAGTATAATGTAAGCACTATTGAATATTTCTTCCATAGGGTGGTAACATCCAAGTTTGTATTTGGAATGCAGTGAACTTTAGCTTTATACATGAAGACTTAAGATATTTAATAAGTAGATCTTCACTCAATACATTACTGAAATTAACAAAAATATACTGAAACATGGATTTAGATAAGGTGATCAGAAATAAAACTGGGCAAGTCTACAGGCACTATCCCAAAATAAAATTTCAGCATTCACATGAGCTTGTGCATTGCTCGTATGCTAATTGCCCTAGATCTCAGTATAAAGATTGCTTATAGTAATAGACGCTTTTAGCAAATTCCAAGGTACAATTTGCAGGAGTAATTGCATGACAGTAAATTGATAACAAAGAACAAATTAAGTAAAACATGCTAATAAGAAGTCTCTTGCAGAGTAAAGCTCTCCCCAGCATTAAATAATAGCAGCAAGAACTGTTATCACAAATGCCTGTAGGACGCCTTTATGTGTAATTACACATTCAGCAGCAGCGTGGCCAACAGAAAGCAGACCCTCAAAGCCTGCAAGTGCTACACAAAGTGTAGATGAAGCATTACCAATCTGCGTAAGCCTGCCACATATGACAGTCTGTCTCCCCCTATTTCCTCCTTTTTTTGTTCTTTTGTTTGGTTGGTTTTACCCACGACTAGTATTATGGCTCCCTATCATGCCTGACAGACCCTTAACAAACTCTCTTTATCTGATCTTAAGGAACGATTAACAGAATAATCATAAGAACGTAAAGCACTAAAAGAGTAGCAAATGCAGCCAGTGACAGCAACAGCAAAAAGGACAAGTACAGCCTGCTAGATGCAGACATGCTGTCACATCTGTGCATTTAGGGGTTGGCAGAGCAAAGCTACATGGCAAGGAATGCTCTCTGACTTTTGCTGTGATGGATTTTTTTTGTTGTTGTTCCTTCTTGCCCAAACCATTACACTGCTGCTCTAGCAGCCTTTGATGATAATAATTGACACAAATATCCAAATCTGTTTTCTCCTAGTTCCTACCCTTAGCATTACTTCGGTGCACAGGAGGTCTTTGTTCTGACCCAGGGTTTTCACTAAGCACAACCCCACATACGAAAGGCAGCAGAGAACCGCTGTGCATACCCTGCAAAACCCACGTCGTTTAAAGTGCAAGTTAGGAGTCAACACACGCTCAGGGGATACAGTCTGTCACAGAAACCCACAGCCCGGTAACACTAAATCTGACCGCAGTTTTCTGAACCTATTATCTGTACAGTGAATGGCAAGTATGCTTGCAGCATGAATGAGCATACCCGAGCTAGGCAGCTAGCTCACAGGCTGACAAACCCAGCACGGGTGCAGGCTCCAGCTGATCAAGTGTCCAGGGTGCTGAAAAGGCTTGTGAGGGGAAAGGAGAGACATTATCAGTGGCTCTGTAGAATGTTAAGTGAAATAAATCTAGAAAGAAAATATTTTTAATTGTGAATGAAAATTCGGATTGCATCACTTATGATTTTCTGTCAGTACTTTCCACTCCTCTTGGATACCCTTCCTCAACTATGATTTTATAGGTAAAAGCACAAGAAGAATCAAATACAACTGCTCTTTAGAAGCAGGAATAACACCACCAACATAAATGAAAAAAAATATTGAAGGTAGAACTCTATGTAAATAACCATTAAACTAAAACTGGGGAAGCTTCTAAACGGAGGAAAAATTTGTTTCAAGTTACGAAAATTTCTTCTTAGCAACATCATTACCATTTTCTTTACAGACTCAGATAAGAGTTTTCCAGCTAAACAGTTTCTGGTGTTTGGCCAGAAAAACACAGTTTGGCTGAGACATTTCTACTGAAAGCCTAATGATTTCAGTGGCACAAATCTTATCAGAAACACGATGAAACTTCTGATGCAAGGGTCATGCAAATGTGTGAGAAATTTTCATTAGTCCAGGGAGACTAACTTCAGATATAGAATACTTCAGTGGTTAACCAACAGCCAAATGACTATTCTTTTATGTCCCACTCAAACACTTCAAGGTTTCTCCCTCCTCAGCCCTGTTTTCTGAAAACTCATATTAAATACTAATCCGAGTAGGGACATGGAATTGGGGTCTTTCACTTAGTATGCAAGTGCTGTAATTCCTAGGCAAGTGCCTGTTAAGACCTGTCCTCTAGTTATCACTCTTCCATTCCAACACTAGAAGCCCACAATCATGCCATAGCAATGTGGTTATTAAAATCTCAAAGTTTACAGTTGCAAAGTAATACTTTCCTACTCACTGCAACCTGTAAAGGAGAAGTGAAAGTACTAAATTCTCTTTGCTTCCTGACAGACAGCTCCACAGATAGCTGGAAATTTCACATTCCAGCTTCCTCATAACAAGATCAAACGCTGGGCTCATCAGCACCTCCTAAGGCACACATTGCCAAGCAGCAGCAGACGCTCCAGAACCTCAGGCACTGCCACTGTTAGCTTTGCCAGGTACATCATTACACAGAATGGCACGTGAAATTCTCCACAGGTTTCTAGAGCATTAGAATAATTCAAATGGGTATTCTGTGGTACAATTTATATTATTATAGCTCCAACTGGATGCAGAATATTATTTGTTCTGGTAATTCACAACCCAAGTGTAGCAATTATGTCATTTAAGGGGGGAGGGGGGGGGCGCGGAAATAAACTATTCACACACCAGTTTATTCTAGCTTGCAGCAAAGCAGGTGGGTTTTGTTTTAATGTTTCCACAAAACTGCAACCTCTTCAGAAAACTCTTAAAAGCAGTTTATTTATTTATCTACTCTACTCAAGCAGTATCAGTGCTCAAGGTAGAGCTGAAATTTTTAGGACAACTATGCCTGATGTGGATTACAGAGTGCCATACAGACTACAGGGCTACACAGGTGCCACATACACTCCTTATAAAAAGGGCCCTATAAGTAAAGTTAACAATATGAAAGTATCCAAATACACATCAAGATAAATATTAACACTAGTGAAAGAACTGTGGGGATATTGAATAATTGCTAGTGTTAAGTAGCTCTTAACAGAAATAACCATAATCAATTTTGCAATTGTGATGCCTTTTTTTTTTTTTTTTGCAAGTTCACACTTGTGCACAAGCTTAAACTCATTGCTTCTTGGCAAAGCATTTAAATATTAAGCAGAGCTTGATGCGGCTTGTTATCCAAGTTGTCTCAACAGATAATTAACATTCTGGAATCTCGTTCACAACCCTGTCCCAATTCCACAAAATTTTTCAAAGTCCAGATTAATTTTCTAAGTCATCCCTATTTTAACTTACTGCCATTCAGAGAAAGAGATACAGTATACTATATAGTATATATTCATGTCCAAATGACAAGTACTTCCACTCATTGTATGTTTTTCAAAACCAGAGATCCAGCATAATCTCCCTACAAAAGAATCCAAATAACTGTATTTATGTACCTTAGGGGGAAAAAAAAAAACAAACCAAAACCAAAAAAAACCACACCACAGTTTGAGCTTCATTAGAAAAGGACTACAGCAATTTTATCTGCAAATCCCTGCCCTTCTTCGGGCAGTCTCCATTCTTCCCTTCCAAAATACAGCATTTAGTCAGCAATTTAATTAACATCAGATAAGGCTGATAAAAGAATCTAGTGTCTACCTAATACTGTAACCAAGAAAAATAATCCTACCATTAAGAAAAAATGGAAAAAAAAAAAAAAAGACCCTTTGGAAAATGACATGACATCATGAGATTGGCATTCTCTGTCTCGGGGGAGTTCAGGCAGACCATCCTGATGCATCTAGTCTTTATTTACTCCTGCCAGCAGTGCATTTGGGAACATCGAGATGCTACCTGCCCATTTGCCCAGTGGAAGGCTATGTACTGCCGAAGCAGTTGCTATGGGACAGAACTGGTTTCCACTACAGGAGCGTGGGGGAAAGGAAGGTCTGGGCAATGGGTGAAATGCTTCCTACCAGATCTGCTACAGTTCATTTGCAACTTTCTGTATCAAGAGTTTGAAGAGTGGTTAAGAGGCACCTCAGTTTTTGCAGGTGGTATTGAAGAAGCACCCATCCTACTTCTCTTGTTCTTCAATAGCTTCTTTAGAAGACCCAGTTGCTCTCCTTTTGCCATTTTTAAGGAAAGTCTGTCACGTACAAGGCTGTCACAAGAGGTGTGTGGATTTTGTAACTTGGTGGGGAAAAAAACTCCCAGGGCAAGATTTAAGAGATGTTGCAACGTGACGTGGTGGCTGCTGGACATTACAAAAGTGAACCTATGTTCTTTTGTATCCAATGAAACATACAGGTTATTTTCATTGTTTTACACGCAGGGAAATAAGTGTCATCCATTGTTTACTTTCAAAAACAAACATTTTTAGACTTTGGAATGGGTGAAACAACAGTGTTTTCTTTAGACTTAAGTTATTGCTCTTTAAAAAGAAATTCAATACAAGCACAGATACCCAATTACTTGTGAATCAGTCCTATATAAGTATTAGAACATAAATTAGACTGTTTGAAAGTAATTTCTCTGCTTCCTGAGGTCTACTGAAAAATAAATTATAATAAAATAGCACTGTGCCACAGCATAAAAACCTTCATATTTTACCAGAGCTGAGATAATGAAAGATTCAAATGCTTTAAATTCTCCTTGAGATTCAAAATCTTGGGAAATCCATATATAGACCCACATATAAAACTCCTTTATGTACTGGTAACAGTCCTGCTGCCTTCAGAGCACTATTTCACTGAGCTGAGTTTAGTACTCAAACGTTCCTAGAAGAGAACAGACCCTTATTCCCCAACTACTATTATTTTCAGGTGGATCCTAAACTTAGAAGCCAGAAGAGTTTTGATAAGTTCTTAAATGGTCAGAATAGATCCAGGCCCCTATTCTTTCAGATGCATCACTTAAGTGCTGAAGCATCAGTGACAGATGGAACAAGCTGCATCAAGAGAGTAGCAACTGAACTGCCAGTCTCCAGAGGGATATTTAGCTGCAGACAGGCACATATGTAGCAGAAGACTTCAAGTACCATTTGCACCACAGCATGAATCTTCGTCTTGTAATGGATCTTAACAGAACTGACACTTGGCATCATACCGTTCTCCAAAGACCTAGCTGTTCTCTCACACAAAGTGCTATAAATCTCCAGTAAGGAAAAGAACATACTTAATAATTAATCTCCACCGGGATTTTAACATTGGCCACTAGCAAACTCTGCAAAGCATTAGAGATTGATCAACGAAGCGCCTTGTTGACAGGTGGATTTGCCCTAGCGATAGCTCAAGTAAAGATGCCTGTGTAATTTGGCCTAAGATTCTTTAACAGCGAAACTTACTTCAGGCTTGGATGAGTTCTGCAGTGGTAACGGTCAAAAATACGCAGTTGCGCCTTTACCTCACCACCACTATCAATTAAACTGAAACAGATTGTTTCATTCCTTGTCCAGCACATATATGCAACTGTTCTGCCTTTCTTAAATGTAACCAGTACTTCATAGATACATCTATCACGTGTAGCGAGACCAAATGATGACTCGGCTCTGACCTCCAATATTGTCAAACGTTTCTCCGTAGCCTGGCACAAAGTGATACGACATTCTAAATAAAGCTCCTTCAGGGACAGCTTCTATGGCACTCATGACATCCAGCTGGTAGAAAGGTGCAAGTCTAGTCGCTACTGAACTTGTATATCCAGTATTCATACTGTTCGCATATGCTCATATCCTGAGTTTCCTTATAAGCACTGGGCAAGACCAGATGTTGAATCATCTGTGATGATCTGTAACTTATAACACAGATCAATATGTAGGATTATCCCCCCCATCAACTGTGCAGAGCTCCACTCATCTCAAATGCATTTCCTTTCTCTACACAAGAAAATAATCCTGTTCAAAGTTTAAAGATTCCTATGATGTCTTCTAACACCTTCATGAATATAAGGGGTGATCATCCTTCTTTAATTATACCTGAAAACTGCATACTTAAGTTATACTGATACTGAATTTGATCTAACAGTGTCCTGATAAAAGAACTAAAGGTTGAGAAGGTAGTTAAAATCACCCCTTTATAGCTCCTCATCAAACCACTGCCAGTTACTTTAATCACAGTTAATGATGTCTGATATCAGGAAATATTTTTTATAGCATGCTGTCACCAAGATTAGAAGTGTAGCAGCAATTTTATGTTCTTGTTTAGGCTATAGGGCAGAACAATATGAAAAAAAATTGTTAAAAAGGCCAGTTCAAATAATACCCAGCTTCAGAGAAAAGCATATCCATAACAAATACCCAAGAAAATTACTTTGTCCATCTCAATGAAAAATACCATTTCTAAATTAATTTAAATGTGTTCAGTACAAACAGCCTGGATGCTTCAATCCAATCACCTTGTTTTGGTATCATGGACATAACAGTTAGTCAGATGCAGCAGCATCTGTGTGCCTGCATTCTTAGTAAAACCATTGTCTTAGAGGAGAGAGAAGCTTTAATGCATTTTAGTACTTCATCTACATATTCTTAAAAAAACCTGCAGGCTGATGCATGTGAGAATTCCTGTATATTAAAAAGCTAAATATTCTCCCCATTATTATTTTTTTTTTTAAAAAGACCCCTTCCACCAGGCTACTGTTAGAAAACTACTGAATTGCCAATCAAGATTCCCCGGCAATAATCACTTCCACTGTGTTACCAAGTGCCAGTCACATCCTGCCATGCCACATTGAGACTAAAACTCAAAGCGATTAGGATACCTAGATGTGAAGGGAATACAGAGCATAACTTCTCAGATTCTGCTGTGACAAGGTACGTTATATGCTAACAACTGAACACGTTTACTAATAATCTGCCTTGCTTAAACAGCAGCAGCATTGGCCTTACAGCAACACCACCATGGCACTGAAGTACTCTTCAATCTGCTTGGTTCATGATTATGTTGAAATTGTATTTTATGACAATCTCACTAATTTTGAGCAAAATTACTCTCATTAATGAAGGTGAGAAGATGCAGGTATTTGCAGAATCTGGACAGTAGACTAAACTGATTTTTTTTAATTAAGTGTATGAACAGTGCAATGAAACCTCAATTAAGATCTCTAGAGGTTACAAACATCCAAGTAATAAAGTCACAATGGTGATGTAGCTTGCCATGTGCAGTTGGCACATCAGATCCCAGCACACCACTTAATAATTTTGATTTACAAGAATACACATGCTCACTATTACGAAGGGTCTTCAACTGCTCTTACTGCATGAATGCTAGTCTGTGCACTCTACAGACTGTGGCAATGTTCAAATCAAACTTCAGGTGAATTATCATACAGTAGCATTTTGGTTTGTTGTCCCCACCCCACCTTCTTCCACACTATTCTCCATTTACGAGAAGTTAACAAAGCTCTGTCTCTGGAGCAGACCTCTACTGTTCAAGCCTGAAATATGACCAGGCAAAATTTGCAATAAATTCTAGACAAGCATAATACATTTTCAATAGTCACAAACCTCACACACAAGCCATAATCTCTCTGGCTTACGAATTTTTGAGTAAACTATGGTCAAGTATCAAAGAAACCCAGATTAAAGCTGTCCTGAAATTGCAGTGCTAGGTAAGACTTCCAAGTGTTTTGGGTAGAAGGCACAGATCTAAACTGGAAACCATGCACTTTTTTGATCTAGCAATTTTCAGCAAGTTTTTGTTCATATAAAATCTTAAACCCAAAAATGGAAGTCTAGAACTATCTCACTGAAACCACAGATCATGCAGACATCTGACAACCCGCTTCCACAAAGCCCCATTAACCATATTAGGGTAGAAAATAACAGACCCTCACTGGGTAAATTGCTGCTGACAGTTGGAGCTTTTTCCAATGAAAATGTCTTATAAGCAACAGGGACATCTCAAATGAGAAGGATATTGGAAATCCTGCTCTGAAACAGCTGCTATTTCTCATGTTATCACCCCCTTGGGAACTCATGTCCTTGCACAAAACAGATTTTGCATGAGTAAGCCATGTAGCTGGGTCTGGAGCACTCAGAACTGCTTAAAGTGGCTCACAATCTAGGCTCAGATGTGCCCCATTTGGCTCCCCCCAGAAGAACTCATGCCAGCCAAGGCTTTGGCATAAAACTGCCTACAGCCTGGCATCAAATACATGGTAATGATTTATGATGAACCTGTAAAGGCCTAAGTTCCTCTGTTCCATCCCTCACTGTTGCTTTTGTGCACAATGGAATCACTAACAGGACAAATCACAGCAGCCTTCAGGAAGCAGACAGGATTTTATCCTTCCTCCGGAAGTAATCACTATGAATACTGGCATGTTCTTACTTCCATCATCCTGTAACCAGCTTTCCAACTGAAGTATGAAGTTTCCTCTAGCTGCTTGCATATTTTATATTTCGTCCTTTCTGTGACTGAGGTACTTTTTTCTCCTGCTTTCCTGGGTTAGTGGCCTAGGAAGCTGTATATTTGGCTTTTCTTATTACAGAGGCACAACAGAATGGAAGTCTCAATTCTGTTTCCCTCTCACCCACAGCTTAAACACAATTAACTTTTCATTTGATGCATTCTTCCTGTCTGCACTCATAATGCTCCCCCAGGAAACGAGAGCCAATAAGTCCCACACAAGAGTAGAAGAGCAGGGTACTGACCAAATATTGTATAAAGCTATATTATAGGCCTATGGGAAAAAAAGTTAATTAAAGACCACAGATATCCTTTGGGAAAATGTTTAATATATTAGCTCTTGCAGTAGAGCAACACAATATAAACAAACACCTCCTCTTTGGAAACTGAATATATCACACATTTGGGGGGAAAAAAACCCCAGCAAAATCCAACATTGTTTTTATTGGTCATTGGCTACAAATATATCTAATCAGGTACACAAAGAACACACTTAAAGAATATTAACTTCAACGAATGTGATCTCTGCTGTGGCCTATATATCACCTTCCTGAATTGGGAAAGACCTTTGTCTAGTTCAGGCACTGTCACAAGTTTTATAACAGCAATAACAATTGATAAGCATTTCTACATAGTTCCCAATGCTCAGCAAGCACCAGAAAAGGCTTAAAGACAGACCAAGGCTTCTGAACTCTCCCAGAGTAAGAGCCTTGGAAGCCTGAACAGTTGTATCCAGAGACTAATTTCAGAGGGTCTCTCTCTCTGCCTAAATCTCTCCAAAGGGATGTACAAGATTAATATTCTGCAAGGTATTAATCCAGAAGGTCAAAACCGAAATGCTCCAATAGCCACACATTTTATGCAGAAGAAAAGTGGAAGTTTATTGAATAGCTTACTCATTTGCATACATTTTCAAAGGAACCAACCCAGTCTCTAAGGTAATATTAAGCAAGCCTCCTGGCTAGTTTTACTTTACTTGTGTTAACAATTCCAGTGGAGCAGATACCAAATTTAAGCACCTGCAACAAGTTTACAAAATGCTAGCATATGCATTTGAGTAGGATGTTTGTTTATGCATTTTCTCTCTAACAAGCTCCAACAAAAGCCAAACTAAACTAATCCCATCTCTCAACTTCCACTGTCTTTGATGAGGCATAGGCACATTTGTATCCAGTCTCCTTGGATCTGTCCTACTACCATCAGCAGGAAGATGTGTTCAGGATTGCTCAGGAAGAGCCTGTGCTTGCTTTGCTCTGAACTGATTGATCACATGAGAGGAAGTCCCTAAGAATGTAGGCTGTGGCCAGCATATTTGATGACACAAGGGAAATTACTTAACCCAAACCACAAAACAAGGATAACATGATTTGCAGCAGGGTCTGAGACTCTGCCTAATGAGATGCCATCCCTCACTTGTCTCTGGAACCCTGCACAGTTCCAGAGAATCCCAGGTATCACTGCCCACTGGGCCGGTGGCTACGTCCAACACAGAGGCCCCAGTCTGAGGGGGGCAGAGGGGGGGGAAGATGCCTACACAATCAGAAGCTGGCAGCACAGCAGAGACCTGCAAGACTGGGATCTACAGCTACATGCTTATGTTCCTAGCCTTGAGAAGGCCATATGACACATATAAGAGTTCACAGTGTTTGCGTTTCACCTTAGCTTTCCAAATTCAAGGCAGAAACATTGATCTGGAAGCTGAACCCTGAAGCTGTTGTGTTCAGTGTAAGTGAAGAACGAGTACAGTCGGAAAATGGCTACGTATACACAGCTGAACCATAGGCTTTATTTTCAATTGACACTAACATTTTATATCTATTAACATGCAGCTTGCTGTTGTTCTTGCTTAACTAGGACACTGGCACATCTTGGGTCTTGCCATAAAAGTTATGTGTACAGCTTCCCACTCCACCCACCCACTCCCATGCTTGTTTTTATGAATATATCTTATAATACTTTATTTGTATAGGTATTCTAGAGGAGGAAGAAGGATGACATGGCCCATCAGGCTACTCCCAAAGCTGTCACGCCTGTCTAAATCTTAACTCTAGACTGTATCCTGCAGGTAATGTTGCCAGCCGCAACAAAGAGGTCAGCACTCTGAATGAGATACTCACGGGATTAACAGCAGCAATAGCCAGGTCAGCTCAAAGGAACGTCCTCCCTGCTGTTTTGGGACTTCTTTTAAAAAGCAAAACTACTCACACACAAATTCTTTATCATACATATGTTCTTTTTCTGCTTCTTAAAAAAAGTATACAACTGCAACCAGGCCACCCACAAACTGGAACAAGAGGCATTTGTCTAGCAGGGTTTCTTGATGGAATATGCAACAGGAAAAATACAGCCTCTGTGCTAAAAGTAAGTGTGCATGTTCACTATGTTTAAAATTTTAACTATAGGCTCCTCTCTGAATAGAGCTATTGTACCTATGATTTATCAGGTAACAAACAGCTATTTACTTTTGTAATTACAAGCACCTTTTCCAACAACACTTAAGTTATTGTTTTTTAAAAAATAACCTCACATGAAAGGAGTAATAAACACAAAATGATGTTTCATTAAGACCAAGAATTTTTATTAGCTGTTCCATCAGATTTAAGTAGCATCTTTAGTATATGCATGTGCATATGTATAATCTGTCAGATTCGTCAGTTTTTGATGGATGTTTTCACTCTCACTGTTATTATTACTCTTATATAGTAATGGTGGCAACAGGGACCTAGTTTATTATACCTTATGTTGCATCTGCCACAATGCCCCGAGGCTAGAGTATAGTCATCTATTCCAAACACTATTCCTTGCAATTACACTTGATTGTTAACTGTATATGTTCAGTACCACTTACATTTAACTGTTGTTGTTCCAAGGTTTTCTTCTGATCGGCCATGCTTGAGCTCCCAGTTAGTTAGTGGGGTTATATGCATCATTAGAACTGAAACACAAAGTAAAAATTACACTAATATAGCTAAT
Organism: Falco cherrug; assembly: GCF_023634085.1. Lineage (NCBI taxonomy): Eukaryota > Metazoa > Chordata > Aves > Falconiformes > Falconidae > Falco > Falco cherrug. Next base: position 20,027,728 of record NC_073700.1, on the reverse strand, counting down.
AGTGGACTAAAATATCAGTCATAACTGAAAACAGTATGGCTTTGAAATCTTTTGGTCATATATTTTACAAGCAGCAGGTTAAAAATGAATTGGTACTGAAGATAGGGTCATAGAATCATTTAGATTGGAAGAGACCTTTAAGATCATCAAGTCTAACTGTAAACGTAACACTGCCAAGTCCCTGGCAGTCTGTTTCAATGCCTGACAACCCTTTTGGTGAAGAAATTTTTCCTAATGCCCAATCTAACCCTTCCCCAGTGCAACCTAAGGTCATTTCCTCTTGTTCTATCACTTGTTACCTGGGACAAGAGACTGACAGCCACCGCTCTGCAACCTCCTTTCAGTTGTAGAGAGCAGTAACGTCTCTCCTGAACCTCCTTTTCTCCAGGATAAACAGTCCCAGTTGCCTCAGCTGCTCCTCATAAGACTCATTTTTCATGTGCCAATACCACCCCAGTATGGTACTGCCAGACTAGCAGTCAAGCCACCCTCTGCCATCCAGCTCCTTAGTGCATTCAGGCTGCACATACTACACCATCCTTCCTGCAGCCAGAAGCATCCCCCTTCACCCTAAAAATTATCAAGTACCAGAGAAAAGCCTAATGAAACAAAGCCTGAGGTTTCCAGTAACATCACACATGGTGAATGCACATATGCTGAAATGCATGCACTTGATGAGCACAAACTGAAAAAGGAGGGAAGGGATCACATCTGCCATTCACCCCTGAAGTGACAAACCTCCAAGAGCATACCAGCTAAGAAAGAATACGTTGACTTTCTTGGCTGCTGCATCACTGTTTGAGCATATAAACGATAAAACCAACTTCTTCCAAGAGGAAACTTACGTGAGGTGTCCTTGGGACTCAAGAACAAGGAGCACAAAACTAGCTAAACATCAGCACAAGGCACAGCATGAAAGCTACACACCGACTGGTCCCACCAGAAATAAAGCAAGGCAAGAGCACCCACAGCTCCACAGAGCAGTTAACTTCAAACTGCAGCGTAAAGGTAACGGCCAAGAAGGGAAGTCAGCCCATCTGCAGTGTTTGAATGGAGGCTGCTAGGCTGCTTTGCAGCAGCAGTCAGAATGTGCCCACTCATCACCAAAGCTGGCAGCTCAGCCTGAAAGGGTGAGAGTAAGAACAGAGCTTTATATGAAAACCACTACTCTGAAATACTATGTATGTTTCTTTTACTTGCAGCAAAGTTCCTGCAAACTAAATGGCAAGAACAAGGAGGAGTGGAACTAAATTACAATATTTGCTTTCATCATGTCAAAAAGCTCTTCACCGTAAGCTAGGTAAGCCTATACCTCAGGTACAGCCATCAGCATAAGCCAGAGACATGAAAACAAGCATCTGCCACTATCAAATTATTTTGTCAAGTTATGCTTGAGGGTTGATTGATGCGCTTTTAACATCAAATAACATTAAGCTTGGAAGCTCCGAAATACAGCCATTCATCAGTCAAACTTAAAATTTCAAATCAACCAGTGTAAGATTAATTAATATAGAAGCTGTCAAGATGTCTTTATGTAATTATTGTTCTGCAGTGATTAGGAAGTAAGTTTATGTTATTTGCTAAAAGACAGACAATTGCTAAGCTTGTTACCAATAATAAATCAATTTCCCTCTTTAACTAATTGTTAATCTTTAATTGACACTAGCACAGACATTTTTATTCACATTTCTTTGAATATGCTTGTCTTATTGAACACAATGAGTTTCTATATATTGAACACAATGAGTTTGAGTTACTTCATACTCAGAAAAACAAAAAATGTACTTTGTAGTAGTATCAGAAGGATCACAGTGGCCTCCTAAAATAAATAGAATAATTAAATAATCATACCAACAGACAAGCAAAGATGGTCTAAAAAATATCAAGAGACTGAATTCATAAATCATGATTACAACCCATATAATCTTTGACCTACACACAAGCTACAAGGTTCAAAGGTGGCATTGCATTATGTATTTATTGCTTGCCTAAGCCATTATTCACTAGTCTTCCTTTTAAGAGGTAGGTATGATGGCAGCCTTGTACAGGGAAGAATACATCATAAAATCTTCCATGTGAAGGATGGTACAGCTAATTTATCTTGTGTTGCCTTCTTCTCAATTTATGGCATGGCAGCTTTCCACTAAATGAAGATTCACAACGCATTGCAAGAACAGAACAAAGTGCAACCATTCCCAGAGCAGCCCCTGCATGCTCCATAGTCCTCAGAAGATCTGCTCATCCTATTGACAAATGAAGTGAGACACACTATACCTTGAAGACTGCAGAGACATGAGCAACAAAGCACAACGCTATTCCAGTGCCAGTACGACACCATAAACTGGCATCTACAGTGTCATTAATACAAGACTGGAGCAACCAGCCTGCCCCTTTGGACATCAGGATCAGGTTGCCTACCACTGCCATTAGCACCTGCTGCTACATCAGAGAAAATACACCCCGAAACCACATCCCAGTTTTTAACCACAAGCATCTGCTTTATTTTGCCTTTTTTTTTTGCCTTTTTCTATTTATATTTAAATATAAATATTTATATTGCCTTTCCCCTGTGCATTTCTGACAGTACCCTGCTTTCAGTGAACAGAGACTCCAGCAAGGTTGATATTTCCTATATATTGACAGGGAATCCATCAGTACTACAGTGATTTTGACAGCCCTGTACTGGTTTTACTGTTTTTTCTACAGCTCCAAAGTTCTCAAAGACCTGTATAGGCCATCTCTGGGCCATGATGGAGAGGATACACCTTTGGAAGGCATAGGGAGCGCAATGCGAGGCCAAGAGTAGTTCACCGCACACATACAGACCTAGAAATACAGGAACTCTATTAGATCAAATGGACTCCAATAGGGAATCCTATTCTTGATTCATTTAAAAGAAGTAAATCCCTAATCAAAGGGTCACATTTGCTAAATGAAACTTGTCATGATGTTCCCCAAACAGAATTGCTTGCATTCTTGGAAACCAACAGCAGCGTGATGTTCAGCGCTTGCTAACTCATTGCAACGGCTAGCATCTTGGCTGGTGACACACTCACCCAGCCAAGAAGGGGTACAGTGTCTTAAGGAGCCTCTGAAATGCAAAGGCCAACTTTCCTCTTCTCTATTGATTACAAGAAACTTAAAAGCTGCTTCATATAGGAAGAACAAGGCAACTTGTTGGATTTTTTTTTTTTTTTTTACTATATCCCATGGAACACAGGGTTGGTTTAGCTGCCTAAAGCCAAGGAGTTGTGTATAACTAGGAAAAACTGGATCTTAACCCACTCCTTTGCCAATATTCAGCTCTTTCCAGTAACACAAGAAAACTCTATACCAGACACCTTATTGCAAAATGTTCACAAAGAGCGTAAAAAGATATTGCAACTTATGCACAGATGTGCATTTTGTTTCTTCTGCGTTCAAGTACAGAGGAAGCAATTTCTGTAAAAATGAGTTTTGCTGCATGGTTCCTGGCATAGTTATCTAACACGCCCTCAGGCGGTTATTTGTAGTATTTACATTTTTTACCAACTTACCAAGAGAAAATCCAATTGTTCCTTAATGACAGTCACACTGTGTGTCTCCCATTCTCATACATATAAGGAAGTGTTTATTACCCATTTGTAGTAATTAAGGCACTGATGTTATATGGATCCATAAACCAAACTTCATTAGGCCAACAAAAGCTTTTTCTTTTTCCCCTCCAAATTTACAACTGCAAAAATATTTACAAAAAAGCTTGGTTAGGACACATAGTATAGTTTGAAGAACAAAGCACTACAGACAAATCTAAAATATTCTTGGGGGGGGGGGGGGGGGGGGGGCGCATAAAACCACAGTCTGAAAACTACTTATTTTTCCAGCATTAGCTGGAAAGAAGCAAATTAATTACCTAGCTGTAAACATCCCAGAGACAGTGTTGGACAACACCTATCTTTATTTCAGCTCTTATAAAATAGTTCAGCAAACTGCTTTTTACAAGTTTGAGACCAAATATTACTTGGGGAGGAGAATCTTCCATACCCTCCCTTTCAAAGACTTCACATCATTTGTTTCTGATACATGAAACACAACATTGGACAACTGACCAGGAGCTGCTACCAAACACCACTGCTTTTACCAGGGACCTACTGAACAGTAATTCTATTGAACAAGCATCAGGTTAGCAACCAAATGACTCAACCAAGTTAAGCAATTTCTTTTAAAACCAGTAGAGAAACACACTAAACCAAAAAACCTGATGTGAAATACACGTGGGCTAGGTTTCATTACTGAGCTTCCAGTTTCTTTACCTCCAAAAAAAGAAATTCCATTGGTCATACAGCAATACATATTTCATGACGATTCTTGAACAATTTTGCTGTGCTTATACAACACTGCCTGTTGTTTTATTTTGGGACATGCAATGCTCTAGGAGCCTCATCAGCAAAATTTTTCACCAGTTCAGCCTATGGCAACAGAGCTCCAGTTGTCGTCCTCTCTAATTACAGCACTAGGCAAATTATCAGATTAAGGTGGAGAACAAGAACTAGGATGGGAATCAAGTACCTGCATAATTAAATCCACTGCAGCCAGCAAGACCAATTGAAAGCCAACATAGACACATCTAAGTTAACTATCAAGTCAGGAACTTAAACCCCCACAAATGGGATACACACATCTGCCACAACACGTCTGTCAGTACTTCAGAGGACTAACAGGATTCTAGCACATTATCATCACAAGATCCCCAGAGAGGCTAGGCAAAAATCCCAAAGCCAGCAAAGTCGATGGGAACACTTGCATTAAACTTTGGGTTCATTCTACATCTTCCTGATTCTCTGTAGAAGTACTGCACAACCACAGAACATGCAAGCATCAACTCCTGTGGAGGACCTCCAAAAGAAACACCGCTCTTCATTCCCTGAAATGCTATCTTGCTTTACGTCAAGTCCTACTGTCTTTTCTCTCTTGGCAGTGCTAGTTATCCACTGCAACACATGTGAAATCAGGGCTGAAATACTTTACAAGCCATGCAGTAAAACGAACTTTGTTCCCCTGCAAATCTCTCCTGTACGTGCACATACAGTTCCAAACACAGCGGTCACATTGATTTATTTTTTTTCCTGAAGAGCTGGAGAAAGGGGGAGATCAAGTCTTCTCTCAGTTTAATTGAGATGTTTGAAAGAGCTGGACCTGTACAAAGCTTTTGTTAAGGTGACCAAACCCTAGCAAGTTCGGATTTCAGTTAATATGTAAAACTTGGACTGCGTTTTCTGAAGTTTGCAAGCCTTGCAGGCAGGTTTGGGCTTTAGTTCAAACAGATCTGGACTGATTTATATTTTGTTTGAAATTATGCCCAGAACTACAATTAAGTAAGGCTTTCTCAAAAACTCTACTTTCAATTTAACTCAATGAAGTGGTCTCATTTTTTCTCGCAAGCAAGTCCTAATGCATTCGCTCTACAACAAGCGGCAGGCGTGAAGACTGCCTCTTCACAGTATGTTGAGATAACCAAAAAAACAGGGGATCCAAAAACAATGAAGTACAACACAGCACTCAAACCAAGTGTCAAGAAGTGACACAGTAGAACAGCTTTGCATACATTTCTCCTGATTAATATTCCAATTTAAGAGCAGCTCAAACTTCATCCTTCACATTTAAGCAAAGTACAGCAGGAGAAAGAAGTCTGGTACTGGGGAAGGCAATTTCACAGAAACATTCCTATTTTATTTTTCCCCTTTGGCATTTGAGGGTGCGAGGCACAGAAAACCAGGTGCTCAGCTGGAACAAGTCAATACAGCACTGAAGTGAACACTAACCTAACCCAACAAAGAACTATTGGGCAGGGGTTTACTCCTACTACAGAGGTGGTCTTGCATCTTATAATAGACTCCTAAGCCCTCAGTTAATGCCAGTCAATCAAACCTTAAGGAAAAGGAATATTGACGTTTCCATGTGAGGAATGTAAACAGTCTGGGACCCTGCAGGCTGAAAGGAACAGGGTAAGCATTACCATCTCCTGTGCAGATATTACTTTAGCAGCTTTGTAATACCTTATCTGTTAACCCCACCTTCAGCCTCATGAATCCAGATATCACATGGTACAGGGACAGAAATAAGTGTCATCCTGTTTTCATGTTTGAATTCGGCATGCAAGTTACAGCTGATCACATGTAAGAGCCTTCCAGCATATATATCAAAAGAGTTTGTTAAGACCAGGCAGTAAACTTTAGGAGTGATGGTATATATAACTTAGTTTTTAGGACTCACTCCAATCTTTATTAAAAAAAATTCTTCAGTATGAATGGGACTTTATGTTTTGGACTTGCCGTTTCTTCACTGTACTGCTTCATAATATGCTGCCTAAAGTCGTAGTCCGCAAGTGGTTTTTAAAATTCAAAATCTATTTAGCACTTTAAATTCATAATGCATGTTACACAGCAGAAGTTGAATTACTAACTATTTAATGTATATAACATTTTACTTCTATGAGAAAGGTTATTTGCATATATATCAAATACAATTTACACTTAAAATTGCATTAGAAGTTCTGTATTAACATTCTCTAACAAAGTTGAATTTTATATTTTCAATACATTGTGGAAAAAGAACCAAACCTAAGTTTCTGCAATAACTAAAATAACAGGCTCTTCAATCCTGACTGAAGTTGTAAATATATTAAATGCAGGTGAAATACAGTCACAAGACATTATTACTGTATTTCAGCTTCATATTTTCAAGTACTATGTCACATTAAGACTCTGCAGTAGACTAGGGATTAATTAGTTTAAGGCTTGTTCACAGAAGACAATCACTCCAAAGCAAGATGGACTATACAGAGGACAACTCTGTACTGACTCCCATTATGAATAATCAGACTCAATGTACATAACCATCAAACACCTGTAGGCATTGTACCAATAAGGCATACATCACTTCCCCAAGCACAGACAAATGACATTCATTACTCTCACACAAGAAACTAGGGAAGTTAGCCTCAGCAACCAAACCGACAGACAACAATGCACTTAAATACTCATGTAATCCATTTGATCCTGGACAAAGAGATGCACGTGCAGGAGACAGCCACACAGTGCAGAACTGCAACGAGATCAGCCTCCACAAAAAGTTTCTACATTCCTCTCTCTACAATATAAGGACTAAACCCATGGGGTACATGCTAGGAACTAAGTACCCAACAAAGTCATTTTCTGGATAGGAAGGTGGCTCAAGACTAACACCACCTCTAATTGCATCTCAAATTCAATACTAGAAGGAGTTGCAATTCCAGACAAGAATTTCTGCAGCACTTAGAATCATAAAATTTGGTCCCTCAGAAACACTCAGCATCTCTGCAGGTAAGCAAGGCTTACAGTACAAAATGGAACATGTCAGAACCAATATATTATCAAAGTCGTCTTGCTTCTACCCCCTCACATTTCTCAGCATGGACATCCCCCTTTGCAAAAGCCTTAAAAGTTAGCATTCATATTAACAGCATACTACCTCATAGTTATTACCTGTACCACCCACCTTGCTGACACCCTGGGCTGGGTGCACAGACCTGCTTCTCACAGGAAGAGAGAGGAGCTTCATATGTCACATTCTTTCTCCCTTTACAAACAGGCAGGTGATTTTTATTTTTTTTTTTTTTTAAAATCAACCTTCACTTGTATTTATGTACTGGGTCCTGATCAAGCCACATATTTAAGAATAAGAGTGTTTCTTTCCCTATTTATAAACCAAAGATAAAAATGACACCTGCTTTGCCTCAGATGCTTAGCACAGTATCACCAGTAACAGTACTTAGGAACTTAACTGCTCAAATTATTTGCTGTAATGGGGCCACACTATAGTTCCCGGTGGAATTGGAATTGCTGAATGCTACAGTCTCCACAAGGAAGGAAATGCTAGCGTGGTGCTTATGTGAAAATTCACTAGGTTTCTGCTCTCAAGGGAATAGTTTCCTCCTGTGATAATGCTAAACATAAAACACACTGAGTTTTAAGGCTGATGAAAATAAAATTGCTGTGAATAAATGATTATTTATATAAAAATGCACAGTCAGGGCATCTACTACATATGGAAGACCATAAAATTTAACTATCACACTTTGTTGCTATAGCATACTCATGAAAGCTATTGTCCATTTGTGGTCACACATATTTGTCCTAATCATCTACAAGGATCACTGCCTGAGCAGTGTATTTCATTATTTAATGGAAAATGAGATAGAACTACTTTAGGAGTAAGCTGTCACTTGTACTGCATGCAGCAAGAAGATCCACTTAGTTCATAGGAATGCTGTTTGTTTTCCCTTTGCATCTGAAGACTAAGTTTCCCAGTCATCATTTGCACTGTTACCAAGAATTTAGAACAAAGGAAACACGCTCTACCAGAAAAGGGCTTTAGCTTAGTTTGCACTGAGCAGCCTCCCATGCAAGTCATTGCCCCTCCTCTTCCTCACAATTGCTGCTCTAGCTGGAAATTCTTCAGAGGTAACAGTCATGCTAGAGATGATACAGATGTTATGAGGCAATCTACTTTGGAGACACAAGGTGATGCTTTTATAAGCATGCTAATGACACAAGCTGTTGCATTGATGTGATACAAGGGCTTAATATTTTTAATAAAGGTTCTGGTTTCTCATTATTTTCTAGGAAAACAGTATCAATTTAAAAGGCAGAACTGTAAAAACTAGTATGGCTTAACTTGTAGTCTACAACCGAAATACATTATAAGATCTTCCTTCAAATTGAGTCACTATTAGAAAAATATACTTTACACGGAAGTTTCTGGAAGGCTTAAGATTAGCATGACAGTTGCACGGATAGAGGTAAAATGCCTCTGACAAGTTTCTCTGCTAGAACTTGATTCAGCAAAGCACTTCAGCATATGCTCATGAGCTTTGCTGAATCAGAGCCCAGAAGTGACACCCCTTTTGACAGCTTCCTTATAACTGTTAGAAGTTAACCTTCCTGTGGGGACCTCCCCCCTCCCTCAGCCACTCACACATGTGATGGAACAGACATATGGCATGACGTACCCCTGCAGTGCTGTGGGACTGGCATCTTACTGGAGGGCAGCATCCATTTGCAAATGGCACAGAGCAGCAGATGCACACAGCTCTTCCCCTGTATTTCAAACAGCACATTCTGATCCAGCACAAACAGCTGAAAACTAACACAACTGTTACTGCTAAACAAGGACTATGGAGCTACTGTTAAAAAAAAAAACACTAAACAACTGCCTTGGAAGTAAAAGCTGTCTAATTCTTTCTTGATGGCATTTCAGTAACGCCATTATTGATGTGCCTATTCCACTGCACGCTGGCAGAACTAGTTATTTTGACAAGCATAAAGAGACACTTCAGCTAGCTGTGTAGTGGGTGCAAGTTATTTGTATTCTCCATTGTGTTATCTACTGCAAGTATAAACTGAAAGAGTTCATCTGGTGGAAGACTCCCAAGAATTTGTGGTGTACCACAGCCTTCAAATGAATCAGCCCTAGTATTGGAACTTTTCATTTAAAAAAAATCCGTTATTGAGACAAACGTTGCCTGTGAACCCTGTGCTGCTCATGCATGTAGAAAGAATGAAACTTTTCCCCATCTCTCCCCCCTCACTTCCGCCATCCCAATAGTGAACTCACCCCAGTAGGTTACTACCACAAAGGAAAACGGTTTGGTGCAACAAACACTCGCCTACAACACCCTGCTGTGCGCACAAGATGCAGTTCTTTGCTCCAAGCTGCATGCCACCCTCCTTCTTTCAGCTCAGCAGACTGGAAGGAAGACAGGGCCAGTTCAGTAGCTGATGTTCAGGTCAATAACATACACGTGACTGCTGACAGCTGCTTTGATCCTAGGCACCCAGCTCCACAAACATCCCATAACTGAATTTGCAGTTGTCCTGAAGGTATATCAAACAATATGCCCCAGATCAGCTACTCTACCTTTCAGCCAGGAGTTCACAGCTCCTCTGTACGAGCTTCCATCCCCAACAGACCCAGAGTCAGTGTGTATGACCAAATCACTGCTGCTCTGCACCCTTCCATGCAAGACACCCAATGTTCCCCGCCACGGCCCTGTTAAGGCTGTAGCAGCTTGGCTCCCAGCACCCTTCACCTGCAGTCATGATCCTAGGGTTGGGAATTTTTAGTCTAGACTCATTCAGCATTTCTAAGTCACAGAATTTATCTTAGAATCTGCTTCCTACAGAGAAAAAAATAAGGCTGTTGGAAGACGTTCTTTACAGTCCCCAAAGCAAGATTTAAAAAAAAAAAAAAACCTATTGATCAATAGTTAACCATCAAGTAATACATTTTACTGTCTAAAGGGGTGATTTATACAGAGATCTACAGAAACCATAAGAGGAAATAATACTATGACCTATTGTTTAACATTGGCAAGTCAACACACATAATACTTGTTTAAAGCCCCGTCTCATTCGATTCATGACAGTAGCCCTTATTGAGGGGCTGAAGCCCTCATGCACAGACCGGAGTCTCATTCCCCACCACTATCCCTTAATACCTGTCCAGATATAGCACTCTTTTTGTACTATCATTTTAATTGAATACTAAAAAATAATAGTTCACTGAATGCAAGATTTACTACAACACATAAAAATAAAATGACAATAAAGTCATACACATAAATTAAGCAAGAAGCCCTGTTATCTAGTCTGTATCAATGCTGTATTTTCTCTTATGTCAATGTTTCATTCTTCACCTTCTTTGAAGTACAATAAGTTACCATTATTGGTAAATATTTATATTCAGTTCTGCAGTGTCAAGATACTGATAGTTAATATAAGTCTTCCAAAAAATGTTCCCGTCTTTCCAAGACAACACAAATATTTATTATATATGTCCTTCTCAAGGCTTATGCCTTTTGGGGAATGAGTTTTAGGATTATCTTTATTCTTGTCTCAGCAACTTTTAGCTAAGAAAACTAGAACAAATTAGGACTCTGGTAGCCACATACACACTAGCTAAAATCAATAGCTTTAATTTTCACATTTAAACCTACAATTTTCATCTGACAGGCTCAGCAGGTTTTAATGCACACAACAATTTACTTTTACTGTTTTAATTGTTTTTAGTCAATCACTTTTATTGCTTCTCTGCATCTGACTAAACAAATTAATAGACCTATGTTCATAAATGATTACTTTGTGAAATGGCTTGATACATACATTTGCCAGTTTCACCTTCAATTACTGCCAGCATTAGTAATATTTATACCAAAAGGTACGTTTATCCAGCTTTTATAATTAAGTGAGCAACAGGAACAGAAATAGAACAAGGGGGAAAAAGAAAACAAACCACCCACAAACTTATTTCATGAGCACCATAGCATCAAGTATCATCTTTCTAACAGCGTTCTCCCTAGGCCAAATGGAAACCAGCAAGACCTGCCTGCATAGTTGGCTGAAAAAAACCTTTCTAGATCACAGAAAGACAGCCTATTCCTGCCTAGGTTCTTACACAGTCTTTTGGTTGAGGAAAAAACATACAAAAAATATAACTAAATTGTCAGAATGACATTGTCACAGGGCATGAGATACTGGGATCAAATTTCTTGTTTTGCCCCTTAGACAAGGGCAGTGAGAGGGTGAGAGTCCAAACTCCAGAAGAGACTTCAGGCTCCCTCCTTGTCCCCACACAACTCTGCTTCTTGGCCAGGTCAGAGGTGGCTGAGGTACAGGAATTCTAGCTTGGACACAATAGCAGCACCTGTTCCCTTCAGCAGAGGTATACATGGCTGGAGTTGGAAAGTATACTGATTTACCAATCAAAACACGATATAGTCACCACAGAACTGGAAATACCAGGAAAACTGACCTCTGTGAAAGCCATTAAGGGTCAGCCTTCACTGACACAGCCTTTCCCATGTTACGCACAGATCCCAGGATCCAAAATAAGAGATTATGAGCTTTTGTGATAGTTACTTCAGCTGTTGCTAAATCTAAACATAGGAATGCAGCTCTGCAGTTTGGCTTTTCCCCAGTTAAGGCATCAGGTAAGCTAAGACTACTGTGGAAATAGAATTAATTATGAGCAGAAGTTGCCTTCAGATACTGTTTCCACATACATCATTTAGGAGGCTTGACCTAAGAAGCGTTTTCCAAACAAACCAGACACATAACAGCAAGGCTCTTCTGCACAACATGAAGTGCACGTACTCACCGACATAAGAAATCCCAATTCACTGAGTGAAACTCAGGGTTAATCCGATGGATCTTCAGCTCTTCTGTCCAAATTACTAAAAAGAACACAGACTTTCCACACACAGGACACAAGTTGCCCTAGATACTTAGCTACAAGGACCTTTGCCGAAGGTGCTCCAAACCCTGGACTCTAGATCTTCTTCTTACATTCCTATTTTATCCTTTTATCTAATGGGAGAAAACACCATAAAAACAGAAGCCAAAATCAAAGCCTCTGTCATTACAGGCTTCAGAGTCAAGCTCCCTCTGGCAAGAAACACTTGAGCCTGCCACTTAAAACACACTGGAAAAAAGCATTCAAGACTATCACAGAGAAAGGCCTCCAACCAGTGCTCAAGTCTTTCACTAGCATTAAGACCAGTGTTTGGACACCTTTACAGCCGAGAAGAGAATTTTTCTTCTACTTTCTGGACATCTTAATTAATCTAACCATTAGAATAGCTCAAGTCTCACATGAGAAACACCCTCCCTAGAAAGGGGGAGGCTTTGCTTTTGATCCAGTCAGGCAGAGGAAGCCCATACCCAGTTCTTCCACCTCCTGGATAGAACCATCATTTTCACTCTTTCCTTCTCCCATTACAGAGTCACATTAAAGATCTCCCTCCTTCCACTGCACCGTGCTATAAGATATTTGACAACAAAGAGGAACAAGGTGCCCACCTTGGAGTAAGATGCTAGGCCACCAACACCAAGTGGTAGAGGATGCTTTCTCCTTCCTGAGTGCAAGACCTAGGGAAGAGGGGTACCATAGACTCCCTGGCCTCCATGTGGGTTATGTCACAACAGGGTGCTGCAGGGGCCACCACATTCAGCCTAATTCAACGTGCTTGGCTCTCCAGCCATACCCAGACACAATCCTCCAGTAGATCAGTAAGTGCTTCATCAACAGCTCCACCATGTTAGCATGCCAATGCTTCTTCCTACACCCCACCTATTTTATGTTTCATACATTATATTTCAAACATTATGTTTCTTAAATATCTTGCCTTGCAAGTGAGTAAATAGCTCTCCTCCTCCCCACCTTTACAGAGCATGTTCTTTTTTTCCAAGTAGTCACCGGAGTACTAAACCAGCTGCTGCTTTTGTACAAAAGCTAAAAATGATTCTATGCTCGTCAAAACTGCTGACATCAAACTAGTTTTTCATTTGAAATTCCTACATAATATCACTCACATTTGATTTAAACCTTCATTGAACACACACACTCAGATGCAGTCTGGGTCTTAAGCTGTTAGAAACTGATAAACTGCATAATGTGGTAGAAGGGCTTTTTACTATTCTTTTAGAAACCTGCATAATATCTTATATGAAAGAGTCTTGATCTCTGGCTGAAGCTGCTAGGTACTTCATGAATATAGACTGAATATATTAATCCTTTTGGTCCTTAAGCTACCTAGGCTACACTCTACTGCAACAAGAAAAATCATGAAAAGCTTGTATTAAAAAAAAAAAAGTGTCTTACTACATATGTAAACTACAAAGCCAAATCTGTTTACTTCCTGCAGTTCATCTAAAAATATAATTTGAAACTTTTTTATTATTTCCATATTCCTTGAATCAGTTCCCTAGTCTAAATACATATCATTTGTATTTTCAGTCACTTGGTATTAAACAGATACTTGATCCACCAGCAGTTCTCACAAAACAACCCCTTGCTCCCCTCCCTGGGGTGAGGGAACCCAGCTGTTCAATAATCCTCTTTTTATCTTCAGGCAGGACAGCACTCACCGACATGTCAAACTGAGAACAGCCACCTTGCTTGGATGACATACCCCAGAGCATGCCTGTTGTTCAGGACTCTTCAATGAAGAGCTAAATCTAAAAAAAAATTAAAAAAATATTTTTAAAAAAGGCTAAATCAACAAATTATCTATCACAGATTACCCGAGTTGCTGTTACTCAGGGCAGAGATTAGCAGGAAGAACAGTTGAAGCCAGAGGTGGCAACAGCATCCCCACCCACCAATACATTCATTTCAATCAAACAAAGCCAGTCCCCTCCCACCACTATCTTGAAACAGAGAGAAGCCATCAACCAAACTACAGTCACAACAAAGCCTGGCCACATCTGTATTCCAGTGGAAAAGGACTATAAAGATCATTTTAGCTCTTCGCCCTGTGGCAGCTCAGCAAGGCAGCAGCCTCAGCTCATTCTTGAACTTGCCTTGAAATGGTAACAAGCTGCAAACAAAGTCGTTTTCCTGCAGGCCAACACCCTGGGATGCTGGCGCACAGAACCCTTTGCAGAGTGATTAAAATGGCATCCAAGAATGACCGTGAATTACTTTGTACAAGACATACACGTATTGTTGAACCAACTCAGAATCTTTCACGTGGCCCAGCTACAGTGTATTTCATATTTCTATCAACTACTGACATAATCTCATGAACACTGGTGAAGAATTAGTGGTACAGTACCATCTGAAAGGCCAATTTGCAAATATGGGCAAGACAGCCCTTACTGGATTGAAATAGACAACATGAGACAGCTGATCAAGACAAGCTGGAAGTATTAAGTGACAGTATTTTGCTACACACACCCCAGAACATGCTGCTCTTAACTTTTGGAAAAGGTCTTTTACAAATCGGATTCCGCTTCATACGTACAGATAAGACCTGTTGAAAGACTGTACAAGATCACTTGTTCTACAATATCCAAAGAACACAAAGTCGAGGTGTTATTGTGTGAGCCACACCATGCAGAAAAAGCCAGTAGGTCCCAGTCTAAACAAACAGGACAAGCAGGAAGTGGGCAAATGAAAAAAAAAAACCAAACCCACGCCAAACAAACCAGCTTGCCCCAGGTCACGTAGAAAGTCTGCATCAGAACCAAGAAGCACACATAGCTCTCTTGATTCCCAGCATCTCACCTTCAAGACCATGCTTTTTCACTAAAAAAAACCCCAAACAAACCACACACAAAAATAAACAGACACAAACATCAAAACAAAACCTTAAAAAAGCACAAGGCATCAGCCTACAGCATTACTATCAAGAGTTATTCTACTTGTCCTTTCAGGAAGTAGAACTACACCAAGGATCAACCTGACCCATGTGCTTAAGGTGAGGCCAGAAATCAACACTAGAACTTAGTGAAGTTTATGAGAAGTTCACCATTTGACAAGATCCTTCCTTCCATCTCATCGGCCTAGAATGGAAAAGACTCAATACCAGCAGCATGCCGAGAGACCATGCCACCACAAACATTCGTAACACTTTTACAGAGATGCTACAGGGTGTATTCCCAACACATACATTAAAAAAAAATGTTAGGAACACACTGTTTAATTCCCTTCACTGAACTCTCTAGCATCACAACACATACGCATCACACAGTTCACTTTATAGCAGCCAAAAACAGATGAAAGAATCGCATCCAAGCTATAAATCGTATCAACCCATTGCAATTAAACACATTCAAATTCTAAATCCCAGAAAACAGACTTCATAATGATACAACTGCTGACTCATCTACCACATACTCTATTGCTGCCCTTCAAATGTACTTCCCATTTACAAGCACACAGAAGCTACTTTAGTGCCAGTTCCTCCACTGATGGCACATTTTATTGACAAAATACAACTGAGCCACCCAAAGCAAGTTCAGCTACAGAATAACCTTTCACACAAGAAGTTAACCAGCTCCTCCATCCATTTGCAGTAGATTTAGATTAGCAAACACCACACAGACACATTCAGATCCTCTGAACAGCCTTCACGCCAGTTGACAGCCAAGGACAGGGTAATGTTACAGCAGCATTTCATGCTTTGAGTTAGAAGCAAAGCCTTCCTTACTCAGGAGAGGTCTGGATTCCCACTCTGCCACACTCTGATCTACCTATACCTTTTCTCCCCCATCTTCAGTTTCTCCTTTCCCTTGTCCCACCCCTCTCCTGCATTACAATTAAATTACAAAAAAAAGATTGTCTCAGTTTAAATAATGCTGTTTGAAAAAAAATAGCTGCCCAGTCTTCCCACAAACTTAAGTGCCACCATATGCATACAAATCTATCTAGAGTGCAACCGCTGGCTCTGAAGTGGCCACTTGTAACAACCAGGCAGCCAAAGGAAGGATGTGCAGCCGCAATCCGACAAGTTCACCATCGAATACATACTTCCATTTGTAAAAACAGAAAACTCCAACATAAAATTACACTTCTTTTTTAAATGCAGATGTAAAAAACCTTTACTCTGTATTTCTTATGGAAGAAATCACAATCATAAAACATGCCAAGATTTGGAACTCCCCATTAAAGAAACTTGCTAGGAATAGAAAGTTTTATAAACTACTGTTATTGTCAGGCTTAATTCCGCAATTCTGTATTCCTGACAAGTTTGCCTGATCAAAGATCTTACAGTTGACCCCTCAGATTTTGTCCACAGATGTTTCAAAGTGCTAGTTTACTACCAGATGCTCCACACATCTGTCCAGCGCTAGCTGTCATACTCTCCAGTTTAGTCTGTCCTAAACTGTTCCAGGCACGGGTAGGAAAGAGGGAGAACATTCTCCCACAGACTCACATATAAAGCACACACCGTATCAGGCAGTCTGATGGAAGACGATAAATTCACCAACCTATCTGTACCATTGTAAGTCCCAGGCAGAGACTACTACAGCCAAAGTGCAGCCAAGTAGTGTTTGGAGTCAGACTGCAAGTTTCCAGAGAAACATTAGGCATCCACAAGTGCAAATACCTACCACATGAAAACAGACAAGGCTTTGCATTATCAGATCACACGGTTCAGCTCCATTCTCAGACTGAGAGCACGCACAGAAGAGGAGTGCCAGACACCACAGCCACTAATTGCAGAAGAACGACACAGCTGCAACAGAGATTTATCCCTGCAGAAGGTGCTACATAGGGAAATTGTTTTAGCCATGGGAGGTTGGCTGACTTTTCTCAGACTTTTTAATTAACCCCATGCATAAGAATTCAGCACTCCCATCTAAGACCCTTTTACGGTTCATAGATCAAATCCACTTTGTCAGGGTGCACACACAAGTTGAAGCTACTACCACCCCAGATGAACTTTTTCTACAGCTCAGTTGGAAAGATCAAAATCTGGTCATTTATTCCTGCAGGCTAGGAACTGACCAGAGTTGCAGTTAAAAAGAGCACTCAAAAGAAATCAAAGCCAGATACCACATTAAAAAGTAAGAATGAATACACCACTTTCCCTGGCCAGAAAACCACGAAGCAAGAGAGGTCCCTGGGCTTCCAGGGTAGCCGGCACCATCACAGCTGATAGCTGTGAGGCTTGTTCCCCCTCACCATGCAGCTGTCCTAGTTCACTTACAGCAAGCTCCGTTATTCCTTGCACTGCTGGTTTGGAAAGCACAGATAGGTCAGATGGCCTGGAAAAGAACTCATCTGTCCATCCCACCTATGACTTTTAGTTCACCTGCACAAAATCAAATTTTGGAGGGATTTTTTTACACTCTGTGGTAGCCATATGGTTTATACTTTTTTTTTTTTTTGTGCTTCACCTCCTCAACAAGATCACCTAATTAACAGCACAGTTCTGTGTTAGACCTGAGAAACCACTACAAAACTGCTTGCTAGTGTCTCATGAGAAAAAGATACTTCTGTTGGAAGAAGAGCGTATTATTAGTTGCTTTGCTCATCAACAAAAGATGATCAAAGCCATACTGATCCCTGAAGATACTGTACTCTATAAGCTACTACAGCTTTCTAAAAGATAAGGACTTCAGTCCAAACAGCTAATGCACAACAGACACCACAGGGCAGGGGAGTGTGGTCAGCCTCTGATCAGCCCAGAATTACTTAGCTCAAATTTAGCTGGATTCATTTTGGAGCTGAACTTCCTACCTCCTTCCCCTTTAAAGGATACACTCCCTCCACCACTACGGAGTGAACGCTCTTTGTTACACAGCGCTTCCATTCCCCCAGGGCACCACAATGCCAAAGACAGGTGGCCTAGGTTAAAAGTACCTGCATGCACACAGACACACACACAAAAAAAAGCCTCTTTCCTTCCAACGCTACATCTTTCATGTGATGGGTCGGTGCTCCAGCCATTTTATTAACACATCAGATCTCACCACATTACATAGCTTTCCTTCTGGTTAAAACAAACTTCATTGAATGAAAACCAGTTGCTTCAATTCTACTAAGAAAGATAGAGTCAAAGTTATCAGCCATCACCATCCTTACCTGCAGAAAAACAACAAAAGAACTAGCACCCACCAACCAAACCTGCAAGAAGCCCAGCCCCTTTTTAACCTACCCTGCTACTGTTAGACTGATGAGTTTGTATTGCTACCAGCTGACAGACATACTGCCGGCTGAAATAAATTAGATGTTAATAGCAAAGATCCCTCTGGCATACTCATGTGAAACACTGTTTTCTAAGTCCTCAATTTTTCATTGAGGAGCTGTTTTCCAGCTTTGAATTTTATTTGTTACTATAGAAAACTATGACTAGCCTATTTTATAAATATCTGAGAGTTTATTGCTATTCTGACACTCTTATGAAGATTTCTTACAAAAATGCAAAGATTTGGTTAACGTTTTTCATTAAGTTCCTAAACAGGAAATTTACTTTATTATTTAAAAATTATTTAAGGATATATACAGGTGAAATTCCCCCTACAAACATTTTAAATGGTTGGGAAGAAAATATTTATGTTTAACAGATGGTTATTTAGCAACTGCAGAGTAACTTGGCTCTAAAAGATCGTACCTCTCCATGTTCATATACAAGATATGTGCCTATAGAGAGTATTCACCCTGACTGAGAAAGCCTGCCTAAGTGTTCTGTGAACCAACAGAGTTCTGCAACAATGCCTTGGTATCCTGTGTTCAGAGAACAACCCCCTTTAAGATGATACAATCAAGACTTCTGTATCCTGTGGAGTATTTAGCAGCAGTACTGCCAGATCTCTCACCAGTGGCTCTGCACCTAGTTCTAGTCTTTGCCACACACAGGCCCCTTTGAAAACATATATTTAAACGAGATAGTCAAGACCTGCAGTCAGAAAGAGAGATCTGAAGAGGAAGGCCTTTGGTGCATGGAGCACAGCTCTGTGACTGAGTTGAAAGTCAAAGAGAATGCAGAAAGGAATAAATAATCAAAAGAACCAAAGCAGAAAGAAGCTGGTATGACTCCAAGAGGCAGGCACCTATTCTGATATTCCTAGAGCATCAAGAAAACCAGCCATTTATTTTGTTGTTTAAAGTAGATTTTGTTCTAAATTACACTTTTACATAGAAAGAAGTGCCTCATAATAACAGAAGTTTTTTATTGTGCCTGTGACTTTGATTTATCCCTTGTACAAGAGAAGAGTCAAAGTTGTATGGGTCCAGAGGAAAAAAACACCACAAAAACAGAGCAAGTTTGGGCATCACCTGATAGCTCAGTAATCAGAACAGTCACCTGGGCATGGAAAAGCATGTGTCAACATCCTGCCCCCAGGGCTGTTCAGGAATTTACATTAATCCCTCCCCCAATAAAATGTGGAGTGCAGACAGTCATTGACCAGAGACTGTTGTATAAGGATGTCCCAGCATCCTAACGTCCAAAGGCAAGATCCTGGGTGCAATAACTGCATGGAGAGAGGCCTGAGTAAACAGGGACAGTCACTCCTTGCTAAGATTCCCAGAGAGGTAAGTGATGCCAATGGAAAGTAAAAGTCTCTCTTTATCTCACATGTAAACAGTCTTTACCTGATGGACAACCCAGCATGTCTCCTTAGCTTCTTTACAAGTTGTTAATAAAATGCCACACAGGCCCAGGAGTTCAGAAAGGAGCACCTGAAGTCACAGGGACTCATTTGTAGGTAAAGATAAAGACTAAATATGAAATGCTCCAGAGGAGTGGCCCCAAAGGGAAAGGCTTGGCACTCAAAACTAAATGTATGATAGAAGAATTAGGATATCTTTTAAGTATATCTTGGGGAAAGGGGATGGAATAAAGAAAGTGTATGAGGAATATCAGGGAAAAAAAAAAACCCAATCCTGAAAAGCAAGTGCACTGGAGAGTAGAATTATCTTCAACACCTTAGGCAACTAAGCTTTGTCACATCTTTTCTGAAACTAGACTGTAAAAGTCTTTAGGTACTGAAAATAAGAAATAAAAAAGAAACTACCTGGAGAAGGAAAGAGAATACCAATTAATCTCTCTCATTTGCCATGTAATTCCTTGCAGGCAGCATCCTCGGCTTCCCAGATACTGCATCTGAGCCTCAGATCTGAGGTTCTGAATTTGATGTATTTTGTTTCCAAGGGCAGGGCAAATGGATAATTGCACACTTTTCTGCCACCAATGGGACTGAAACGGTTCAGTGAAACTTTAGCCCAATAAAACAGGAACCTTCCAGAAATGTTGAATTATAAGGAGGAAGGGATGAGATTAGAGGCAGAAATTGTCTGAAGAAGTCATCTAGTCCACCCCAAGCCATAGGGCTGGGCTCCATCAGAGGGAAGAAGGTGGGGAGGAGGGCTTTGAGAAAGCCGGGTGAGCTATTCCAGTGCATCGCTTACCTCTACAGCTACCCCAACACCTGGCCTCTTTCCCAATGGTCATCTAAATCCATGACTCCTTTTCCTAAGCACTAAGAGCGAAGAGAACAGTCATGCCTCTCCTCAGCACAGCACCTAGTGCCAGAAAGCTTTCTGTTACTCACACTGATTTCATGAGATCTCTTCCACTTCCACCACCTTGCTGCAATGGTTTGTGAGATCTGGGGGACTGCAGCGAGGAAGATCACGGTGGGGTTAGAGCCTGGGAAATCAGGCAGTGTGGTGCCCTGCATCCCTCCCCTCCACTCCCTGACAAGCTGGGCTAGCAGCACACTTGCCATGGAATCTGTGACAGGATCAGTCCTGCTCAAGGGAACAGGTATTTGACTTTCAGCCTGTTGTAACCTGCCGATACCATAACTTTGTTATTGTACTTTCCAACTCTGGACAGGGAAGGAGCAATAATTTTTGCAAGACTCATCTCTTAGGCTAATACTCTTAGGGCATCTCCCGAGCCCGTTTTACTGTATTGTAGCAATTGTTTGTTCTAAAGCTCCATCTCCTGGAGCCATGAAACTGACACAGAAAGGACCCGGCTTTCACTTGAAATACGGGTGCAAGTTAAGAGGAAAGTTTGCAAACATGTGAATCTTAAAGGGGCAAGATTTAAAATTATTAAAGCGTCCCTGATTTGTTAGTTTAAAAAAAGAAATATGCTTTAATGTGGAAGGTCATCTCCTGATCTAAGGGAAGCCAATTTAATGTCTCAGTACTGAAAAGCAGGGTTTTTGACGGGGTTGCTGCAGCACCGCTGTTTAATGTCTCATCAAAGCCCACTGAAGTGAAGATTTAGGGCTACTTCCCATGCAAATACAGAAACGCAATTAGGACAGTTTTCCCCCCTGTAACTCATCTCGCCTTTTCACGGCTTTGACCTTCCCACCACCGGCGCTTCACAGCGCACCTCAGCGCGTCCGCAGCGGTGCCCCGCTGGCTCCCCGCCGGCCAGCCCCCCACCGGGGGGGTACTCTCCTTCTCCTCCTTCCTCTCCTCCTTCCTCTCCTCCTCCTCCTCCTCCTCACGGGGCGGAGCTGCCGACCGCCGCTGCCCCACCCGGGCGCCCGCGCACCCACCGCCTCCGCCCGCCCTCAAAATGGCGCCGGCGCTGTCGCCGCGCGTTACCGAGGCTGGAGCGCCCCCTGCCGCCCGCGCCTCGCGCCCGCCCCCGTTCTCGCCGCCGCGCGGGAGCGGCCCGTTCCCCCCGGCGGGGCAGGGCCCGGCCCGGCGGCCCGCGGGGCGCAGCACCCACCCACCCACCCACGCACACGCACACCCACGCACACACACACCCGCGGCCCCCTCCGCGCCGGGAACGCCCGCCGGGGACTCCCGGGCTCGCTCCTCGCTGTGGCCGCGCCGCTCGGGAGGAGCGCGGAGCGCCCGCCAGGCCCCCGGCACTGCGCGGGGGGCGCTGCCGCCGCCACTGGCACCCCCGCAGCTGGCCGGCCGGGGTGCGCTGCTGCCGGGTGCCGAGCCGCCTGCCCAGCGCCTGCCGAGGGCCACACTCTGCCCGGGGCTTCGCCCCGTGTTCCAGCTCCGCCGCCCGCAGGTTTCTCCCTGTGGGAACCAGCCCGCACCGAGTGCTCTCTCTCTCCCGTGGCAGGACCCCGTCCCCCCGCCGCCGAGCCGAAGCGGGGCCGGGGTGAGGTGGGAGGCGGTGCAGGCTGGGCCGGGGTCCCCAGCGCAGGCGGCCCCCCGGCGCCTGGCGGAGACCCGCTCGCCCCTCAGCCCGCCTCTATGCACCTGATTTTGCCTCCCACCAGATTATAAAGCAGCTTGCAGAAGGGCAGCCTGCCAGCCCGCAGCAGAAAATGAGTTGCTCAGCTGCGCCGACAAACGCTCAGGGAAAGGCCTGTGCCCTGTCCTGCTGGGGAGCTCCGCTGCCTCCGTCCGCCTGTGACCTGTTCAGAGGGGTACGAACGCTGGGGAGTGGACCAGGAAGACCCTTTGGGACAGCCATGGAGCCCACGGCAAGACAGGCAGCTACTGAGAGCCGGGCGGCTTTCCCAGTTCATTTCCCAGCTCTGTCACCGGTGCATTGCGAAGGCCGGTTTCACAGGCGTTCACAGAGCTCCTGCAAGACAGCCCAGGGCGTCCGTCTACCGGATTATTGCAAGAGACTGTAGTGACAGTGAGAGGTGAATGGTGCTGAACCTGTCTGAGAACACGAGTATCACAGGGAGGGATGGGAGCAGGCTCAGCAGCAGGAGCTGAGCAGCTGCGGTTTGGAGCTGTTGCCTGCTACGTGTCACGAGAAACCCACAACGACGAGCTGTTTCTGTTACACTGGTACCAACATCCCTCGCTGAAGGCCCTAACACACGGCTATTGCACTTTTTGAGTAAATACAAACTAACAAAGCAAAGCTAGAACTGCATTGTCTTAAAGGTTGGGCCTTCTGCTTTCACTGGCCCAGCTCACTGTCCTCGTCCCCAGCACAGTTTAAGATCAGTTTAAACCCCACAAGTATCTGCTCTGGGTCCGGTTCTGTTCCAGACTGTTATTAACAAGACAGCACTGCAACATAAAGTGCCCCTGAGAGTGCCGGCAGAGCACAGCAAAGGGAGAAGCGCTTTTAAAGGCCTTATGAAACAAGATGAACATTCAAAGAAATCTAAAGAAAAAAACCCAGTATGGGTACAAAAGCTTGTGCGACATAGCTGGAAGGAGACAAGAGTGGAGCAGTACACTTCAGGCAAAATTAAATATATGCCACAGGACATCATGGTTCAGAAACAACTTGGGCAGAAAACGACTTGGAGATTACGGTGGACCACAAATTGGATGCAGTCAAACATCACTTTGAGACACACACACAGCACAGGGGAGGCATTACTCACCCTGTTCGGGAGGCCCCAGCTGGCATGCCGAGTCCTGATTTGGATACAGCAATTTGGGGGTGAGGGACACAAACGGGAGCAGAGCGATGGCTCAGAGCAACACACGCTGTTGGGGAAGGTTGGGAGAACGGGGTTTATTAAGTTTTGCAGGCAGAAAACTGGAGTGGCAGGAGAAACAAACTGGGTTTCCAACGCACTAGAGCATTGCTAGTGGGAAGTCAAGTCACCAGGCACGTTCTTGATAGGATGGAAGGGGAGAAGGTCAAGATGAGGAATGACAGCTTAATTTGCTGCTAAGATGATTAATCTTAAATATTTGGTGACACCCTCACCGACCTGTAGTCTGTCCCAGCCGTGGTCTCCCTGCGGGGCTGCAGGGGGCCTGTCGGTAGGAGCGTGTCCCCAGAGCCAGTGGGTGAGGGCAGGCAGCGCTCCTCCCGCGGCCCAGCCTCCCCGCGGGGACCCCCCCGCCGCCTCCCCCCGTTCTCTCCCTCGGTGAACTCCTCGTTTCCCACCCGCGGGGCTCGGGCACGGCCCCGCACGGGGGCTCGGGGCGCCCTCCCACAGGTGCCGCTGCCGGCCGCCAGGTGGCGCCATGGTGCCGGCGGGCGCAGCCCCGCGCCGCAGCCGAGCCGAGCGGGCACTGCCGGGACGCGGCCCCGTTACCGGGGGCACCGATCGCTCCGCAGCGGGGCTGAAGAGGCGGCCGGTGTTTACGCTGCTTCTCTGGCAAGCTGCAGCGAGCCGCCGGCGGGAACGCGGGTTAAGGGCCATTAAACACGCGAAGTTCCCTGTTGTACCGCCGCGGCCGAAAACGCGGACATCCCCTGCATCAAGTACTGCTCGCCCGAGCAGCTCTTACATTTGCGGTGTTCAGAACCCCGCAAAATTTCTCATCTCTTCACATGGTGACACGATCCAGCAATTACAAACTGGACCACAGAACGAGACAAGCCAGTCGGGAGTCGCTTACTCACGGTAACAATTTCCAAAGGCCAGAAGTAGTTCACAGTCTGTCTATGGTTTATCGCAATAAACGTGGATGGAGGAAATCAGCTTGCCCGAGTGACCACGAGGACAGAGGATCAACTTACAAATGAAAGGATGCAACAGCTTGCAGCAAACCTTGCAGATGAGTTGGTAAATAACATCCCGAAACTTGGGGAATGACTGCAAGTGCCTTTTTTACAGGCATCAAAAGATCATTCAGAACCTAAACATAATTGCCATTTCTCTCCACAGAACACAGAACGTTCCCTTTCAGCTAAAAAACAGGATTATTTCTTAACCTAAAATTTTAAGTCTGCAGGAGATCAGTTGTTGGCATGAATATTTTTTGACAGGCTCCAGGAATGCTGGAAATAAGGTGCCATGTGTCCCAGAAGCTGTTTACAAATACAGCAACCAAGACAAATACACCATAAACTCGTGATAACCATCAGTCTGTGGGAGAGGCCCTGCGGCAGAATGATTCACTGTACAGAGGCACAGAGCACAAATCCATGGGCATGTGGTACAGCCTATATATGCAAATTTCAGAGCTAACCCCTTTCAATTAAACCATGCAGAGACTAAAAGAATATTATACACAAAGAATTTGCTGATGTGAATGTCCTTGAGGCAAACGAGGATGAAGACTTGCTCTGATTTACAGCTTACTAGTTACAGGAGAGTGTGTCTCTCATTGGAAATGGCAGGGCTATAACTGGGATGCCTCTGGTAACCCTGACCTCTTACACACTTGTCTGACTGAAAAACATCAACCTCAGACACACTGAGATGCAAGTAAACTTTAAACTCTTCCTAGAAATGCACTATATGAATAAAAAAATGCCAACGGATTGCAGAAGGGTGCTTTATACAATTGTAGTCAATAGAAGGCATTCATTTGAGGGGAAAAAAAAAAAGTTTTTAATTGATCACTGAGTTGCCATTTAATGATTACAACGGAAAACTCATATAACTAAGATTCTATCAGGCTTCAGCTCTGTTGGTTTTTTTCTCCCACATACAATTAACAAAGAAGCTAAAAATAAAAGCTTAATTCTTTTGTACCAGACTCAGGACAATCTTGCTGGAGTTGTGATACAGCTTTTCAGTGAACTGGAGTAAAGAACAAGACACATACAAAATTTCTCACAGACTGAAGCAGCAGCAAAAGTATTTTTCAGCCCATTTCTCCATCCCCTAGGCTA
The DNA here is from genome assembly GCF_023634085.1 of Falco cherrug. Lineage (NCBI taxonomy): Eukaryota > Metazoa > Chordata > Aves > Falconiformes > Falconidae > Falco > Falco cherrug. Next base: position 20,001,936 of record NC_073700.1, on the reverse strand, counting down.
AGCATAAACTGAAATGCAATTCCAATTTACTTCTCCAGGCACGAGTATTTCCTGCTGAATTTTTTTTTTTTAAAAAAAAAAAAGCAATACTCAGTGCTGCAGCCAGAGGTGCCTTAGCCATGAAAACCCTCAGAGGATGATTTAAAAAAAAAAAAAAGTTTACTTTGTTCAAGCCAGTAATAGATCCAAGAAGATTTTTTAAAAGAAATCAGTTTGTTCTGGACCTGTTTAGCAATAAAAAAAGAAGTGATGATCCTTGGCCCAGAACTTCATGCAGTCTCAGACAACTGTAGCAAGGGCACAAAGGAGAGGAGGTGTTACAGGGAGGTGGCTTTTGCTTGTTCTGAGCTCCGTTTGCGAGACAAGGGGACGCACACCTTTCCTACAGCGTGCCCCTTGCACTGGGAGCTCAGCCAAAGCTCCTCCGCGGTCACTGGGCAGCACCCAGCCAAAGCCTCCATAACCCCAAGTACACGCCATGCTGGAAGGGCACCCCTGCAGCAAGCATTAAAGTAGTTCCAAAGGTTTAAAAAAAAAAAAAAAAAAAAAAAAAAATCAAGGCTGACAAAGCATCTCAGATCCTACAAGGGAAGCAACTTTTCTAACTATTTTTTCAAGTACCAAGAGCACAATTAAGGGCTGACCTTCACCTTGTGCTCTGGAAGGTGAATGCCATTACATTTTCTATTTATATTCTGGCCCCACGTTAACAGCATTTTTTAATAGGAAATACACCCAGGAGCACTACAAAGCACGTGCTGCAGGTTTCCCGGGGTTTAACCACCCCCTTCCTTCGTGGATCCAAGCAAAACAACCGATTCTGTCTGAGCGGCTCTATGCAGAAATGTGCTCTGGGGTGTAAGTCACAGAATTTCAAGCATCCAGATTTAGAAAAGTACGAGGACAGATTCAACACTACACCTCCAGGCACTCAGAAAAGCAGCTGCCTGTGTCTCTGGGGGTGTGCAGGGCCACCAACAGGACACAGCTGCTTAGAAATGCAGTACTTTGGGTTTGCTCTTTTTAATTCACCTTAAAAAAAACACAGGATGGGGGATCTTCTCTCATTTAAAGTAAACGCAATCTTTAAATGTAGGCACGTTTAGTATTATGACACTCACTGTGACGTTAAAGCATGATTTCAATTTCCATTAGCCATTTCAAAAAAAAAAATAGTGCAGATATATAAATGAATCCATACCTCAAAGTTCTTCTGCAAGTCCTTGCAACAGTAGCACTACCGCTGCCAAAACAAACATATCCAAAGGTCACAGGTGCTTAAAGAACAAGTTTATTGACAATATCTTCACAAATAAACAGTCTAAAGAAAATTTCAGAAATCTCTAAACTTAGAAATTTTAAAATTTTCTCATTGGCAAAACATTTTAAAAAAACCCAAGAAGTGTTAAGATGTCACTATATTTTTAAGCTTTCCTAATTTCAACATTTTGCTTCAGTTCTTTAATTTCATAATACATATCCAACCCTCAAGCACAATGAAAATGAGTCAAGGTACAATTTTCCTTCTGCAAGGGGATCTCTATCAATAAGATTATTTTTTTTGGCAAGCATCTCCCTGAATCCTGTCTGCTTAGAACTTGGTAAGTAACATGAGCAAGTAGTAACTTTATAAATACTCCAACTGAGCCAAATTATTCTGGTATTAATCAAAACCTAGATTTCCCCAAAACAATATGAAGCATACCATGTAGTACGAGAAACTATTAGCATGCATTTTAGAGGTCAGTTTTGTACTTCAGGTATGAGAACTTAAAACCGAAGAGGGACAATTCTGATAAAAATGTACTCCGATATTTCATAATATTAATATTTATTGCTTTATATGAATACTGTATTGAAAGCCCAAGCATTCAGTTTACACACAGAAATTATACAATTATATACCGTTTCACAATGGCAGTGAGCACTCATTACAATCTACAAAAATCTACTTTACAGAAATTTAAAAATTCTAAATATCAAAAAGGTACAGTTGAAGAAACAGGTATAAATTTGGCAGCCAGTAATTGTGACTGGGAGGTTGCAGCTTGCATGTCTTTAAATATGGGAACTGGAAAATATCAAGAGTTTAAAGCAGTAGTTTGTGCTTTGAGCTGGTTTGAAAAAATGTAACACTGGCTGTCAAAGTAGCATGTTCAAAAATATTTAGTTCACTTCCAAAATGTTATACAAATCATGATGATTTCTATGCACCCCTAAACCTTTCAGGTGTTTAGCTCGGGTACATAACTACGGTCATGTAGTAATTCTTCCAATACAGTGGTGTGATCATACCGATGCCATCTGCATACCTTAGAATAAATTTGAGACTTCTCTACAATATTCACAATGCTCCAAGAAGCACTCAAAAAGGCAAAGTACCTGCTCATTTCTTCCAAGATATTTTCTTATCTCATTTTCAAACATTTCCTCTACAAAAGTTTAAGCTAATGTTTTGATTACAACGTTCTCAACATAAAGCACATTTTCTCATAAATAAATGAAATCCTTTCACTCAGGCACCTCAGAGGTATACAAAAGAGTTGTAATCCGAACAGTTCTCTTGGAATGTGTTTACTCTGGTGTTTTCAACAATGTTACTATTTCCAGGGTTTCATATGGGCCAGATTTCATTTGCTTTGTTTTCCAAAACAAAGTGCCTTGAGAGGTGAACTCAGTCTTTTCCTATAGAAAAAAGTATTTGCTGCATTTGTCTTTTATAGAAACAGAAAAATTTACCATTTCCCCCTTAGAACAGTGAGGGTACACATACGTGTGCATGCGTACATATATGTGTGTGTGTGAAATGTAACACATTTTAAACACACAACATAAGGTTTCATAGTGTGTATTCAAATAAAAATCTGGAAAACAGCATGAAACCCCATTATTTCACATGTCAAATGTTGAAACTGTAACCAAAATATGAAGTAACTGCTATAGCCGTCAGAAAAAGACAAGACAAAAAGCTTTCTTGCTTACATACAACTAGGTGTGGTAATCTCCAAAAAAGTTGTCAAAATTATAATTACCTTCCAGTTTAAAAACTTTTATTCTAAATAAAAAAAACTATACACAAACCACTGATTTGACCAAACGAAAGTTCAGCGGTAAGCAGGACCTGAAGGAGCTGGTATTCACAGTTCTTATCATGTACAACTCTTTCAAGGTTCAATCCATGGAGAAGTTTATTTTACAACCTGCTTCTTTTTGTAAAACTAAAGGTCCACTTTATTACATAAAATTATTTATACAGTGTAAAACCAGAGCCTTATGGAAAATACTGCATCTAAGTATTTAAATTAGTCTTGCTCCATAGGTTCATCTGCAACTTCTGTGGCTTCGTCACTGTTTTCCATAGGGGTCTCTGATGAAATTTCTGGAGTTTCACTAGCATAGGACCCTAACTCTTCAGTTTCACTGCAGTCGGCTCCACTACTGGCAGATCCACTAATTTCACTGTCATCCGAGTGTAAATCCTTCTCTGCTTGTGACTGATCAGACTCCTCCATCTGATTGTTCTCCTCAGAGGTCTCTTCATTCACAGTTGAGGATTCAGTGTCTTTTTCTTGATCTTTTCTGTCTGGACCAACATTTCTGGGAGACATGAAGGACTCTAGAAACAGTGAAAGCACAGTATTACTAAGACTTTTTTAAACATATCTTAATCCTGCTATCAATTCCCAGCTCTGCTGAGCCATACTTCCCAACACAGCCAAAAACAGGAAAAACTGACAACCCTCGATTTTATTAGAAGATGGCCCAACTCATAAATCATTTATTAGCCAGCTCCATCAGGACAGCCAAACTACCCTAATATACCACAAAGTCCAGTATTTTTATTAAATAGGTAGCTTCACTTAATTAAGCTTCAGTGGATAAAGACACAGTCTAAAAAGTAACTTTTCCTTGCTTCCTCACATGCCTTCATTTGCCTTCAGGACCAGTCTTTTGGAAATGTTGCAAACATTACTGTTTCAAGTATACATCCACCATCATCTGGAGGAACATTTTACAAATACCCAAGCCACTAAAAAATTGGTATTAAAAGGCAACTTTGGAGAATACGTAAAAAATAACTGCAGTTAAGAGACTGATCTATTTTTTTTTTTTTAATTAGGTACAGGGCCTGCCTTGGAGAGAGGCAATTTTCACTGTTCTAATAGGATCTAGAGAGACTGTTGTTCAGCCTCAGTGGAAGAACATAACTATATCCACATTTCAGTAATTTATATTATTAACAAAGACAGTCAAATGTAGATATGACATATCCACCTTCTGGAGAAGAGACAAGAACATCTGGTGATACCCTAAAGCTGGGATTCTCAAACTCTTGATACATCATTACCACCCCTGCATAATTTACAGTCTAGGAAGAATTTAAGTACCAGTTTATGTTTTTTTGAATAGCAATGTAGGACTAAAAAGAAGAAAGCAATAACAGAATTGCTAAATTACGCAAAACCCAAGTATGAACAAGCAGCTCATCTTTAAGTACAACTGGAGACATTCAATAATCCCAACAGCATTGGCCTCCGGCAAAGTAAATCTTAACTCCTTGGAAAAGGCACAGAGCAAAGAGAGTAAAATCTGAAATACCTTCCTCCTCTTCCTCTGTACAGTGCTGTCTGGCACAAGTAGCATCTTTTTCTTTATCCTGAGGTGCAGAGGATGTTTCTGACTCTTCCCCCATGCCTAAAGAAACTTCACTGGAGGCAGTTTGGTTAGATGCATCTCTGGCTTCCCCTTCCTTGTCAAATTTAAGTCTTTTTACCTCATGTCCTTCTGCCTCTGCAGGATCATCTTCAGAATGCTTATTTTTTACTGGGCTGCTCTGAGCACCTTCCGATTCAGATGCTGGTGATTCACTATAAACAACAAAAGCAGCTGTAGTTTTTATTGAAGAAAAACATTCTGTATCTTGACACACTTAAAGTAGCAGCTACTTGAAGTTAAATGCTCTACCAGACGAGATGTAACAGTAGAACTCGCTTATTACATAACAAAACATCAAAGCCATCACTCCTGATTGTCAGTGAAAACAACATGGTCAGGCTACTCTGGTGGGTCCAAATTACAGACAGGTCCTACTGTCAGAAGTGGTGGCAAATGTTTATGAAATATCTTATCTGGTTATAGCTTAACATCCTGACACAAATATGGCAACTATGGATTTCTGAACTCCTTTGCTGGCTCTTCATTTTTACTGTACATCCCCTACGCTTACAAGATGTGTTACTGCAACTGTGGAAACTTGAGCTAAGAAGTTAGCTAGACAGCCCAAACAGTAGTAAATACACCTATCAAATCCTGCTGCAGATATTCGTACGTTAAGACTTAATTTTGCACACCTTAGTCATTATGTTTTAAAAATATCTGTAAAGGGAAAAAACTGAGAATAATAAAACCTCAAAATACATCACTCCTCACAAACCTGTGTTTTTTGTCTTCTGTTTGCTGCAAGCTTGATTCTTTATGTTCCGTGCTGTCTGGCAAACCGTTTGTTGTCATAGGAGTTGACAAAGAAACCTTCGGTCGATTTACTGATCTGGGAGTTCCAGGACCATTTACATTAGATCTTTAAAAATAACAATAAAAAGTTAACCCACCGTTTTAGTAAAGCAATTTGTTACTAATAGGCAGAAAAAGGCTACAACCTTGTTCTACAAGGTAACAGAACAAGAAGATCAGGTAATTTGCTGTTTCATATTGAATAAAAAAATCCTTGCCTACATGTTTGTAGCATGCAAACTATGATAAAAACCTGAATTAAAAAAATCCTGAACAATGAGGTTACAAAAAGATCAAAAAACCCCAGAGTACATAGTGCATATATTTGTGCCTCCTCTACCTTCCTTCCCCAATATCCCATGTCACACACCATTTTTAAGGCTACCCATTTAGTACCAGGATAGGTAATGATACACGATCTGAAGCAGCTATTTTCAGAGCTACCTTGCTTTTATCCAGAAAAAGTTAACTCCCGAAACTCAACTTACCTGTCAGAGTACCCTGGTGAATTTCCTGGGAACATAACACCATTCATCCGATTTAAACTATTGGAATTATTTTTCCTAACAAAAAAACAATGTTATGAATAAAGGAACTTTACTGTAAGCTTGTTTACACAGAATCCCTCCCCGCAACTTAAATAGGCCCCCAGTGCCTGTCCTCGAGGAGTGACATATATTACACTAGGGAAACAGGCTACAATATGAATTTACAGCACACCTGTTATCGAGGGGTATCCATTTTTTTCCACCAGCAGCTATGGTACAAAGTAACGGCTTAGCGTTCAGAGATAATACTCAACTGTACCACATATCTGATTCCAAAGCAGTGTGTTCATTTCCAAACTGTTACCTGTAACACTTGCAGACTACCACTAGTATTGACCTAGCTATTGATAAGGGAAACCTGAACTCTGCAGGAATAACAGACACACACGCACACAATCTCCCCTCTACTAACAGAAATGTGAAGTTTCAAGAAAACAAAGGTGATACTTACTCTGAAGATGGATATACACAGCTGACAACCATGACATTCTGTAATAAACAACATATTAAGAGCTCAGAAACAGAAGCTTCAGCTCTTGACAAAATCCCAAAAATTAGAATTACAGGATTGTGGTTGTATCTGTTAAAGTATCTCTACAGAAAATTGGGTGGAACACTACAAACGCATGACAGATAGAGAAGAAGTATCTCTGCTCCCTCTTTACAAAGTCAGGCCATTAATTATAACAAAATATCAGTATTTTCTTAAGTGGGTTACTGTCATGACAAGACCAGCACATTAAGCCTCAGGCCCAAATGTTTCTGATTTCTAACCAAAATATCTCTGGAAAGCAAAGTACTCAGAAATGCTGAAAAACTTCTCAAATGCTTAAGAAAGCTCTATTTGTACACGAGCCCTGCAACTGAAAGTGTACAAGCATTATTAAACATTTTTGGCACAGCTGTATTTCAAATATTAAATTATTTTTGACCCACATGAACAAGGGGCAGAAACATTAATTAATTCAGCACATTTTGCTTAGCTACCTCTCCCTCTTCAATCCCATAGCAAACTACATCAGTTTTAACAACTAGAAACCTAGCTTAAAAATTCAGTTTCTCTCTTCAAATCAATACTCAGCCCAATTATACAGGGGGGCTTTTAACAGAGTGCCAGCTCAATTAACCCAGATGAACTTGAGGGAGGGCTCTCCATAAAACCTGAGCTGTGGTTTCACAGGTCTCATTGTTGGCTAAGAAATGGCATTGTGAAATCCCTCTGTCCATTTTATTCCTACCTTAATTTGCAAGAATACACCTGACTGCATCTGCTACAGCAGTGAAAACCAATCTGTTTACAAGTTAACCTTTCTTCCACCAAACTGTCTAAATAGGAACCTCCAGCCAATTTTGCCATCAAGAAAATCCTACGTGGAACTACATCTTGATAGTCTTATCTGTTTTTGAAAGATCCCATATTCTGACATAAGCTGTAAAATATCATTAAATGACATTTGTATGCTTTTACAAAAGCACAGTCCTCTACCCAGAATTATTCAAATACTGAAATAAAAGACACTGGCGGGGGTGGGGGGGGGTGGGGCCGGGGGAAGGGCCCTCCCTTCACCTACGGGATCTTATCTGAAGCCAAACATGGAATGACATACCTGGCTAAAAAAAATCAAATTATTTCAACTGATTATTTACTTCTAGCTTGGATTCAATCTACATAGTGACATTAGACCATCCACAAACTACAGTTTCAGTACTGCACAGTAATTAGGAAACACAACAGTTACAGCCCTGAGATTTATTCTTGTGTCTTAGGTTATTTTAAAATTGCTTTTTGATATTAAAAGGCATGAAACAAATTCATATGCTTAGAGTAGCTATTAGCTATACTATGGCTATGAGCCACAACGAAACCATCAGACCTCTGGGAGTAATTCAGAGGTTATTTAAGTGGTAGTTGTGACTGTTTAGCCATGTTCTCGCTCGGAAAAATACATACCTTTTCCACACCTCTTAGAAATTTGTCTGTTCCTGTGTAATTCCTCCTAGGATCTGTCAGCAACTCACAGAGTCGCTGAATAGTGAAGGGGATGCTGCAATGAAATAGATATATGACAATTTAATTTTATTTTAATTGGTATGACTGTTAGGAAGCAACAACTTTATTGGTTTCTCCCCCTTATCGAGAAGGCAGAAAGAAAACAGTACTGAAATTTGTTATCATCAGCAATATAGGGTAGTAACTCAAGCCCTTATTTTCCCCCACATCTCATACACTGAAGTAACAAAATCACTATCTTTTGTGCTCACCGCCACAAAATACTTGAAGTAGAATCCTAAATACATCATCTCACAACTCAAACAATTAAAACAATAAATAGGAAATCAGATCAACAGCAAAATAGTTTAGTAATGTATTTATTATTCAAATAACATAGAACAGAGATGGTAAGTGATTTAGAGCAAGTCTGAGTCATACACACTACAGCTAAAAAAAATTCAACTTGCGGTTTATTTCCCGTTTTACAAAATACATTTACAGAAAAAGCATTAAATGTTGGAAATAGTAGAGCCATTACATTTCAGGTGTTACAAATACTCTATTTTGCCACAACTGGACAGTATACTTAGCTATCAAGGAACAGCTCAGTAAAAATAATTAAAATTCAGAGGAAGATACATGAATCCATAAGCACCACATTCACACATTGTTTTCTGACAATTCTACACTCAGTTTCATCCCTGCTTAAATGAGAAACTGACCTTTCAGACAAGCAATGCTTTACATACATTTACCAGTTACCTGAGATGTCACACTTTCGTTGCAAATTCAGTGACACATTTTAACAAACTTCTGACAAAACAGTAAAATACTGCAAAAGTCACTTCAAAAAGGTAATAAAGAATCATGCATTTTTAAAGTTAACTATTTGAAGTTGAAACCACATAAACACATCAAAAATTCATCCAAGAAGAGTATTTGATACAATACTTAAGGCCATTTCTTGACTGGAAATACAACTGATAAACCAAAATCATATCATAAAATCATAGAATGGCTTGGGCTGAAAGGGATCTTCCACAGCGACATCAATACACACTTACATGCATGTGTGTGTGCCCATATGCCTATACTGTAAATCTTGATAAAAATTCAACTTCTATTATTTTCTGAGGAACTCTGTACACAGTATCATCAGCCTATTTCAGCAGTTAATACAGTATCTATCTCAAGCTCAGTTCATTGCTAAAAAGCCACATCTTAAAGATGCACAGATCTGCCACTGTTTCAGTGCGCAGGTCAGCATAGCTATGATGACTCATACTACATGACACTTCAACTAAAAGCAAGCAGTAATCAGAAAGAGTGACCAAGCAGAAACAATTTAATTACATTTTTCAGAACTGACTGTATATTATGTTATAGAGGAAGTTATAATCCTCAACTGGAGAACTGCACAGAGGTAGGCCACAATGCAGCCACCCTTGGCCCTAGTTCCAACACAGCTACCTTATAAAAAAAAAAAAAAAAACCACACACAGATTTATCACATTTACCCTGCTAGTTAATGCCTTCCCTTGCTATTCACCCTGAATTACACCACTCCAACTTATATTTACTTGACTTCTAAGAACAAAAAGATTGTGAAGTTGATCTCCATCAATCAGCTGTGCAGAGTTATAATACAGCTGATGAAGTATTTAATATATTAAACACTTGCAAAAAGTAACACTTTAAGATGATGGTATTTCTAAGAGATTTGTTTTCACATGTTATTGCTCAAAAGCAAGTAAAACGGCAGGGAGAGAGTGACTCAGTATCCAGGCAAAATACATTTCACCTCCCTATTTTGACCCAGAAGCATCTCCTCCCCCATCCCCAAAATTTGCTAAGTACAAACCAGCACAAACCAGGAACAAGTTTTCCTTAAAATTCTTTTTATTACACATAGAGTCTTAATAATGATGGCACCACTGTCCAGCTTAATTTCCCTAAAGCTTCCTTCATATCAATCACATAGTGCTGCTATTCAGCAGGTTTTGGTCAATCTGTAATCTTTCATGACACCCAAATTCTTCATGATGTTCAGCTCCTGTGTAGTGCCCTCTTTTAATGAGATTTCCAGCCCTAACTCACAAAGAATTTACTTGACCCATTAACTTTTCCACATAGGTACAGTACTAATTGTACCTGCTGTTTCCCCCATTGATGGCCATTTTGGTTTTGGGTTGAAAAGTGCATAATTAAAGAGACTTTGTAATTTTTTAATAGACTGTACATTCAAAACCAATTTATTTCTCAGAAACAAAAACAGGCAGAATGTAAATTATTTTTCATCAGCCAGATCTGTAAAACGTGCTGGAGAATCACTGTCTGGCTACTTTGTATTCAGCTGTACCTAACTGCACACCTGGAATACTAATACATGAAGTACTTTGTGAACATCAACACTGTTCTAGTTACTTGGGAAATCAGTACACTCAAAGTGTGTAGCCTGCAACTAGCTCCAGAAGTACAAGCTGTCTTCCTATTTGACTTTCAGCTATGAGGCTCAAACAAAAAGCAAACCTAGCCCATTTCCCTCCAAAATTTTCCACAGTAAACTACATTTACTGAGCAGCAGATGGCACCAAGTGTCACACTATCACCCTTTGCATGTAATCCGTTCAACATTTGCAAGTGTTTTTACTTGACAAAACCCGAAGTTCACTGCACCCTACAAATTCCTTTCCATAAAACTATTATTTTAAAATAGTCTAACAATGCGATTTTAAAATCGAAGTACTTTGAATTGGTGTAAATCTATACATGAACACCAATGTAAAACTTTGTGAGCAGTATGAGAATAGATCTTATATGCTTAGAAATTTAATTAGTTCAGTACATGAGCTGCATGAATAGTCCTAATCTGCCTACTTAACCTAACCACTTAAAATTCTATACAAACACACTCAAAACTGCACTTCCTAGCACTACAGTTCAGAAAGAATTACAAACTAAAAATTCATCATATGGACAGGATTCAAGAAGGATATGGGAAAGTTGCATATAAAAGCTATATTACATTATGGCAAAACAATACGCATGAATGGAAATCTGGATGATGATTATGTTTAGTTTATTCATGCTGTCAAGACTCCTGTCATCAGACATTCCCAGTAACTTACCTTGGAACTTTCTGCTTCACTAGCAAAGTATAAAGAAAATAGAAAGTCTTTTAGAAAGTCCCTACTCCAAAGCAATTCTAGACTACAGCATGAGAATCTGGCTCTGCAACGTGAAGTAAGATACAATAACATTAAAACAGCCAGTTTGTGCTTTCATTAAAAGGCACATCATCTATACAGATCCCAGAACAGAGGTCATTCTTAATTCGTTACTTTGACTTTTAAGTTTAAAAAAATGAGCTAGTTTTCATGAACTCTTTCCCTCACTCTTTTGAGCAAACACCAGTAAAAACATCCTATTAATGAAGTCACACTGACATCTACAACTCTAAATAAGAAGCCTTAATATACCCAATTGCACGAAATAAAACCTGCTGTTGTTACTTTTTGGACCACCTCCACACGTTTCAGCTTTCACAACCGTATCATCTCTGTAGGGATTGTAGGATGTATTAAATAAACTCTTCTACAGTCCTAGATTCTGAAACATCCTGATGTATTACTTTAAGGTAACTAACGCATGCAGTTTGCTTCCTCAAAAACTGGGTGGTTCACTTGGAAGTATGAGGAAGTTGAGCACTCTGAAGTGTTACAGCAATAGATGAAAATAGCCTGGCCACAGAGTAACCTCCCAACTTGGGTCACCCATGGGTTTGTTCAGTACACTTCGGTACAACAGAAGGTAACAGCAGCCCATTCATGAGCTGTCTCTGTGTGAGCAAGTTACAAATTTTGTGGGCAGTGAAGCATTAACAAAAAGCTGGGGGAGGCAGGAGACAGGCAGACTTGGGCATAAAGGATAGGTTTGTTTTTAAACTCCCTTAGTGAAGTAGCCCAATATAAATACTGGGAAGCTGAGAACAAGCTGAATTTCACATTCTTAGAAGTATCCTACATAAGAGGAATTGTGGCGAGTGGGGGAGGAAGTGAAACCTGACTTATGAGAGAGATTTAAACTGCAAATAGATTAAGCAGTATGGAACAATGACAATAAAAATTATTAATCTAGCATCAAAATATGATACTAAGAATGTGTTAGTAGCACCTGTAAATCTGAAAAAAACAAGGAGGTAAGCTTTGCAGTATGCCCATTTATTGACAAACTGAGAAAAATGCTGAAAGTCTCTCAAGCAAGCATTGAGACCCACAGGCAGGATGACTCAGCTTACGGTATGTAATCTAGTTTAAAAACAAGAAAAATACTATATGAGCTAATAAGAAAGGCACACCCAACGGAAGACCAACAAAAGTGTCAGGAGCTTTATTTTAAAGGAAACAAAACTTCCACAATTACAAATCCAGCAAAGGGCATACACTTTAGTCTAAGACACTGTCAGCAACAGATCGAATACCCCAAGTCTCAATTAGTAATTAACACTGGAACTATGAACTTGAATCCGGCCCAATTTAACAATTCAAACCCAGGAACACCTTGCCTCCTAGTCACACCATGTTTATCACGGCATTACTTCCCAAAAAGCTACTGAACTGCCCCCAAAGCAATTAAGAACTAAACACCAAAAGACTTCTTTCAGTTAGGCATTTCAAAATACACCAAAAGAAATCTGACTTTACTATTTCACCTGCTAAATGCAGATTGTAATGCCATGCTTCATTGAACTGTATTACTTAAAAACTAAATACATATTGAAAAAACTGAAGTGCCTGACATGTCACAGGATGTCATAATTCTCATTCAAAGACAGAATAATGAAGTTAAAGTTCTGAAACTACTGTAGAGAGTATTTCCAAGGTATGCATTTGCTTCTGCTTTTCTATTTCAGGAAGCAAAATGAACAGTCACAGATAGAGAGGACAAAATACTAAGTTAAAATTTGAGAAAGTATTTTTGTTATCCTGATTTCAGAGAAAAAACAATACATACCCATTAAATCCAGTGACAATTTTCAGGATTCTTTCTTTCATCTCTTCAAAGGGAATATATTCCACATTTGGATTGGGGGGCCCTCTTGGTTCAGGAGCTGAGGTTCTGAAATCATCCATTACTTTCTCCAGTTTGAAAATAAAATAGCCTTTAAACTGAGACCACTGAACCCTGCATAAAACACAAGAATGAAGACATATGCAAGTCAGCCCTAAAACCATAGAAAAACAGCATAACTTCGTGTTTGCGAAACAACATTCATGCTGGCTTGCCAGCCCTAAGATAAATGAGGCAAGTAATGCAGTATTTTTTCTTCCTGAACTTAAAACATGGCAATAATTTAAAAAAATTACAGTAAAACAGTATTACACAAGTCAATTGCCATTAACAACAGGGTAAGCCATTTCCTTAATTACAATTCTAACCTAAATGCGAAACATGCACGCATTCTATACAATTTACCAGGGAGCCTACACGCCACCTGAACTTTTCACTGAGCTCACAAGAGAAGCAGGGAAAAAATAAAAAGAAGAAAATGTGTTTCAAGTCTGGAAATCATACAGCAATTGTACACAGCATTACCTGTTTCCATTACAAAAAGCATTTCAGTAAGACTTTGAAACTAACTGCTCAGTATCCACACACCTTAAAAGCATTTAATAATACCTCTTTTTCTCAGAAAAACAAATACATTTTGTATCACTGATAAAACCCAATGATGAGTATTTGAGCAAAACAACTTTGACTCCTGAAAAATATTCCCACAACAGTAAGTAATGTGTTAAGATCTTTTCAAACAACCTTCTTGCCTTACAACTTAAAAGCTTTATCATTTATGGAATTCTTCATACTGATGCTTTCAAGAAAACAGGTCTTTCACTGCATACAACACACAAGGTGGGAAACTGCTGAGAAAGCCCTTTTACACCAATCACCCCAGGCAGCAGTCACAGTAGTAGCTCTGCGCCTCCCCTGGCTAGTGCATTTCTTAGCAGAATAAGGAGCCACTTGAAAGCAATCGATTTAGTTCAGTTACTATCAATTTTATTCTATTAACGTTGGCACAGGAGCTTTCACAGCTACAAGATGGAGATGCTAGCAAATAAAAAGAAGAAACAGGAAGAATAACAAACCAGCAATAGAGAAAATTATCTTTGACATTTATCTATAACATAGGTAATCTGGAATTAACTGGCTCAAATCAAACAAACATAAAATCGAAACCCCTGGACAGCCCTTCAGCTCCTGCTGAATGAAATGCTATTTAGCCACAAGTTGTATTTCTGCAGGCTGTGCTTGGTAGCAGTGCTAGTTTGAACAGCCCCTGACTATTTTCAACCCCATGTAACACCTGACCTTCTGTCAGGCTGATACAAACGTCATCTGGGGAGTCACTGCAGGTAGCTCACAGCAGCAGGAGTTGTATCCCACATGCTATTCCTGAGCACCAATACTACCAAATATGAAACCACAAGCCAACGAAGCCATATGAGCCCGCTTCCACCAGAAACACAGTGCCATGTTATCTTTGCCTTAGTTTTGTCCTTGGTGTTAAGAAAATAATTACAAGATGTAAAAGGGGAAAACCAGCTCAAGCTTATTTATAGAAATTCAAATACAAAACCCCATCTTATTAGGAGTGATAAATTGGCAAGAATGGGGGGAAATCCAAAGAGGAAAGCAAACCTCCCTTCTCCTTCACAGGAAAGCATTAGGCTCCTCACAACAGAGCAGAATGCAGGACTTGGTGAATAATAATAACAAAACCAGAAACAAAAATAGAAAGAAAGAAGAAACAAGGTTCCAAAAGGGAATGGCATAGATAGACTGAACAGTGTCATTGAGTCTTCACTGGATTATTGCTCCAATTAGCATTATACAGCCAAAGCAGAACACTATAATGTTTCAAATGTACAATGTTAGGCATTACTACTATAAAAGTTAAATTAAAAAGCTATCCAACTCTGCAGCGCTACCACCATGAGACCAAAGCTTTCAGAACAGGTCACAGATTTAACACATAAGCACATCACAAGACACAAACAGAAAAGACCCAGTAAATAGCCCCATGCCAGAATAGGATTACTCCCTACAGAGCATCCCAAGAGCTTTCCTTGCCTCATGACAGGGGATTCCACTATTATTCTAAACATTCTTTGACAACCCCATTTAATATTTTCCACACTTTAGAACTTGAGCTGTTCTTTTGTTTTCATTGTTATTTACTTCTTGCTAAATATTAACACTTATCTTTTCGTAGACTATTAAACCAGTGCTGTGTTGCTGAAATAAAGCAACATACAAAGTTTAAAATGGCAATATACTGCCTGAAAGCAGTACCTACCAGCTCCTCTTTACAATGCTGAAGCTACAGAAAACAATGTAACATTTGGCCCCTATATAGAAGTCCAGAAAACTGACACTTAAACCATATTATTTTTCGTTAGTATTTCTTCTGTTATAAAAAGGCTAGGAACTTGCATCTGCAATACACTGCACTACTGACATAAAAAGCATCTTTCACCCTGTATTTCAAAACACTTGATAAATGACTGCCAAGCAGGTGACACAGTCCAGCCTACAAACAGAAGCAGAGTTTAAGGGTAAACACAAGCCTGACTACAGATAACACAGATACAGCAACACCAGCACCAAATAAACTAAACAAGCTGTTGCTAAAAGCAGTGTAACCACAGCAGCAGGAGCTCAGGACAGGCTTGCCATTTAGGCATTTTTTCTGTTTCTCAAGTAGGTTTTTTTCAACATTGCAAAATTCTCTGCTGCTGTGGCTGCAGTACTAGCAGCATGAAAGCTAACAGGTTGAAAGCAAGTTAAAAACAACTTTGCTTCTGCAACTAGATGTAACTGCAGTATCTACCGTAAACAACTGCTTCGAAGTCAGAGATGTCTTGTGCCTCTCAAACATTATCTCCTGATCTCAGTGTTGTAATTTAAACATTAAAACATGCTACCATTTAGACAATGGTCTTTAAGCACTTGCAATCTATGTAACTGGTTTCTGATAAACAGTTTCATCCTGCTACCAGTAAGTTACACGGGAACTCCAGCCACTCAACAGCAAATATTTTTTTTTTTGCACCACAAAAGACTGAGTCAGTTCCCAACTCTTCAACTGTGTAAGCAAAATTCAGTCCTGCAGTAGCACCACAGTGGATTCCTGGAAGGCAGGAAGGAGGAGGAAGGTTTCTGGCAGCTACAACTCACGTCACTTGTTTCTTTTAGGCCCGACGCTTCTATCATTACCCCAAGATGAAGAATTCTAGCTTCTGCAGACCATCCATCCTTCAGTTACCTTCTTCCTGCTCTTCCTACCAACCTCATAAGCAGCAGTCCCTCTTCCCCTCTTTCTTACTTCATCTACTTACATCCTGTGCCTACCAGGATGCTAGGAAGGGAGCAGACCTACACACTATTCCTATAGGAGAAGGAAAATGCTTCAAAAGCAAGGGGGAGAGCTCTGGAATGCTAGTTTCTGCTCTTTCTGCTTTCATCCAGAACTGCAGTTGCCTCCTTTTCCCTCAAAGCCAGTCTCTTCAGCAGCAGCATCCACCACCCTGTAATCAGACGCTGACAGTCTACCTCCTAGCCAGCTGTGTACTATGCCTCCAGTTTAAGCTACTTCTGAACAAGTCCTCTGAAACCAAAAATAATACACAAGGTGGACTAATAAAGGATTTATATAAAAATAATTTTACTTCTAGCAACCTTAATTATGTGTATTTGTTAGAGAAACTTCTCTACATGTGTGAAAATATACTGCAAATTCTGAACACTTTTTAAACTGTTTATAAAAGATTGCACTCAAAGCAATCTACAAAACTGAAAATATTCTGGCTGTGTATTTCAAAGAAGAAATCATTAATATAATGAACTCACTTCTGCCAAAAAAAAAAAAAAATTCTTTCCTGCAAGGACAGTAAGATTTTCTTAGTTTTCATTAACTTCAGTGGAAGTGATCAAAAGTGAGTGTCAAAAGAGGAAAGTTACCTTTCCTGTTTTACCAGTCTATGAAAATGACATGTAGAAAGAAGTCTGTATCAGCTTCAAACTCACTTGCAAATCTATAGAGAAAACCAATTAGTTCATAAACAGATTAAAAATGGCATTTTCTCCTAATTATCAAAGCAAACAATATCCACCGTTCAGAAATTTTAAGTTACCAACATGCACTGAAAGAATGGTCGCTTCAAAAGCCAAACAGTAGTAGTGAGAAGAGATAAACAAATGGCAAATACCTGTTTTCCAGAAATGAAAACATGTATCTACATGTATCACAAGCTCCCCAAGAACAAACTAGCATTAGGATGCAAGCCCTTTATTAGCTGCTTAGTTACAAAATGGGAGATAGTGAAAAAGAGCGAAGTTTAGTCAATACCTTCTGTAGTTAAGCCAAGAGCCTAAATGAAGCAAAAGAAAACTCTTCTACACAGCTTTATGTACAAGCTCATTAAGTTTTTACACACTAGATAATAACTGACAAACACTTTAAGCTCTGCAAAGAAACTAAATTGAAGAAATTCCATGGAGAAAATACTATTCATGCTTTCTTCTGAGCAGGCCTGTTTATAAATACTTGCTCTTCCCACTCCACATTGTACATGATCAGCCTTTTCTAAATGCATGTTATGTCCTCCAAACATGCTTTTCCTGGCCGCTACACTAACTTGTGAATTTGTACCAGCAACTTTGAGCGCTCTTTAATAGCCACTCAAAGAAAAAAAATTCCTGCAAACATAGTACAATCTATAAAAATATCTTCAAAAAGAGTACTTCAAAACATTAGCTAATCCTAAAATGTTTTGGTTCAGCGTACTTTTTGTTCTAGAGAATGACAACTCCAAAATTATATACATTTTATATATATCTAAAGCATGTCTCACTACAGTATCCGGGTCAACCTGTGTAAATATACCTGTACAGAGACAGCTCCCCTGCGCTAATGAGCCTGTAGTTTAACAGATACTCCAAACCATCATCAGCTGGCCTTTTTGCCCTCTACTTCCACCAGCTCATCCACCATGTTTCAATTATATCAGCCTAAAAGGTTTTGCTCTAATATACAGAAAATTAGACAAAGAAACTGATTTAGGGGCAGGGGAAAGCAGCCAGCAAGGGAAAACTCAGAGGCAGTAATGACTGGCTAAAAAGGAGCAACCATAGCATGCTTCAGCACTACAGCTTGTAAAGATACATATGTCATAGCAGAACCACACACCTCAACCTCTCCCAGTACCAATGTGTATGTTAACAGTTTAACAATTTACTTTAAAAAAAAAAAAACAAAAAACCTTTGACAGATGAAAGCATGGAAGCCAACAGGGTCAAACAGTTCAGTCTTTGTACATTACTTTGTATCATGTACTTATATCCTAGATTTAATATATGCTGATAATTGTGCTTTAAGGTATAGAAAGATGTTTAACAGCATAATATTGTACCAGAATGCTGTCCCTGACCTTGAATTAGAAATGTAACAGAGAAACATGGATGGAAGAGACCTCAGTGTTTGAAAATACTCAGTTGTGTTTTACAGAGTTAAACAGAAAAGCAGACAGCACCTGACCAAACAGCCAGTAACATGAGAAACGTAAGCAAGTTTTGAGAATATTTACATCTAATTAGAGAGGCAGCATGAGAAAAGGCTAAAAAAAAAAAAAAAAGGTGGGGGAAAGACATAAGACACAGAATGAGCAAGCAGAGACTAAGTAACAGGCTAAGCAAGAAAACACCAATAAAAAAAATTAATCCCCCATACAAATACACAAAACCCCAGGACAGGGTCAGAATTACTAAGTGAAAACAAGAAAGCCCTATGAAGAAAGATACAAAGGCGAGCAAGAAAACTCTACAGTCACAACAGTACTACAACAATGTACTTATTCACTCAAAGTTGATGAGGCAGCAAAAATCTCCATTGCACAGGGAAGGAAGAATTAAAACAAAGATTAATTGAGACAAGGGACATAACCTAGCATTACCAGAGCTGAAACAAGGAAGAACACAATCTTCAGTAACTTTGTTCTCTAACAGAAGTAAACTAATTCACACCTGTACTTGAACTACATGATTTTCTGTTGGAACTAATCCGTTACTACAGATCAAAGTTTGCCAAGCAACATTAACCAAGTTTAGCAATCCACCAATTCTAGTTGATAAACAGCACTCTTCAACACAGGACAGAGGTCACCTTAGAAAGCAGTTCAAGTAATCTGATGCTACGCTTTGATTTAAAATAATTACTACCACAAAGTTGCTTGCAAGCTACGACTGCTTCTCTCCTAATACAATTGGCACAGAACTCATCTTTCCCAACACGCACATCAAAAACAAAATTGCATTCTATATGGAAACAATCTAATCCTATCACTCCCAGAGTACAAAAGACTTCCCCCCATTCCCTTACCTCCTGCTTACTCAAAATGTTTGTACTGACAAATGTGAGAAAGCAACTTTCTCCCTTACCACACTGCTTATTGTAAGAGAGAACCTTCTGTCAATAGCTTGCACTATCAAGATGGTTTCTGAATGTCAGAGAACTAACTGGCATTTTCTTCCAACCACTGGACAAGGTTTTGTATAGAGTCTTTTGCCACCCGGTATATTCACTTTGGGAGACCCAAAATTTCACCAAAAAAAAAAGAGAAACGCTAGAAACGTTTAACAAAGTTGTTTGGGCAAGATTTGACAAACATTAAAAAACAGAATTAAAAGTAACAGAATAATGAAAGGCAACTCAAGAACCTGAAATGAAGAGGGAAGTCTTGCAATCTGGAGAACAGAAAAACATTAACTGTCAGAGAACTAGAACAAGGCAAGGAGAAAATTTGTAATACCAATATTCCGACCTCCTTCATACACACACCGTGCTTCCCCTACTATTTTTAAGAAAAATGATCCATGTTGAATATGTGATACAATTCTCTCTCACATATTTAGTACTACACTGGAAGCCTTTACTACAACACAGGGATCCCCAACATTATTACTACCCAACCTGGACATCAAATGTCAACTGGACCACAAGTCTCCACAGGTGAAAAAGACAATTAATTAGGGCAAGTTATCTAGCTCCTTTTTAGCAACTGTATTAAAATATGAAACTTAACACTTAACTATACAGTTTAGACAAACTCTACAGGATTTTAAGTCTCAAACTTCAATAAAAGACATGGAAGGTAAGCAGGACAAAACCTAAAATTAACTGAAGAACAAGAGAAAGTATTCAGAGTGCCCAAAATAAGGCTACCTCCTGAAATTAAGGTACTGCAATTATTTCTTAAATCTTTCTGGAATTGCTTCACAGATTACAGGTTTAATTAAGAAAAACATTATATTGCAGGGATGTTAAGCTTCTCAAGACCTAGCTATGTACTTAAAACATGAAGAGTCCCAGGAGTCCTAGCGGGATGTCTGTCTTCAGATTTCACAGTGTTTAAGTTCATTACAAAATTACTTGGTTTAAATTTTAAGAGGATGCCATCTGTTTTGGAGAGATGCTCTATACCACAGAGAACATAAAATGAAAAGGAAAACAGAGTAGATCTATTGATTCAGTTCACTGAACAGGCCATAAAAGAAGCATCAGAACTTGGTGAAAAAAACGGACCGCTTCCCTCTCCACTCTTCTCTACTCTGACAAGCAAAAACAAACAAAAAAAAAAAAGTACAAAATAGCATGTTTAGGATGCAAGCACCTAACATTCCGCTAAACCAATTTTAGGGCAAAGTCCTCAGAACACAGGAGTACAGAACCAGAGGACAATCTCCGAGGGATTCGATTAAGGTGTAACAAGAGACAGAATCGCTTATATTAGCTCCCCCTTTCCCCCAATTATTGTTGGCTTAGATTACACTCCCACAGAGACTTCCTAGTAGGGAACAGGTGTTTTAAAGTGAAACAAGTTGCCAACTTTAATAACCATTTCTTCTCTTTTATGCCTTGCTCTAGCACTCGTGGAGATACACTCTTAGACACAGTAATTTCCCCAGGCTGTCAGAAGCAACATGGATTCATTCATAACAAGTTAATTCCTTTTCTATTCTGGTCTATCAATGGGATCCCCAGAACTACCTGAAAAGTCAAAAGGCACAGAAAACGAAGTGTGCCCAGCAATCAAATGCCCAATTCAAAGCCCCGTGCAAGGCGGCAAACTTTCCATCATGCTCTTCTGCAGCCTTGATGCGAGATGCACACCCAAACAGGCATATTGTGGACTAGACAGAACACGCCACTTCTCAAACCAAAGGCCCACCTCTGCCACGAGAATGCACAGCACTTGTCCCTAGGTACAAGAAGCCCCAGGGCAGTTCCATTCCCCCAGGCTACGGAAAGGGCAGCACCTGGGAGCCTGTGTCAGAAGCCTGCCCAGGACTGAGGGCCCCACTGCGACAGCAGCACAGCAACCAGAGCATGCATCGAAGAGGTCCTCTCCAGCAGAATCGACAGCTAAGGCTGTGCAGAGGAATAGATGGATTGCAGTCCTCTGGAGGGAAAGAGAGCAAGGCCACCCTTTTCTTCTCACTCATCTCCTTCCTCAGTTATCCCTGTGCTTTGGGATGGAAAGGCAGTAAATAGAGTCTACAAAATTTTTTTGGTTGTTGTTTGGTTTTGGGTTTTTTTTTTAATCTTCACCCTACTTAGCGCATTCCAATTTCAGACGCATTGATTGGGCATAAACAAGGATACCTGGCAGTACAGTCACATAAAAGGGGTTGTACAAGGTAAAAAACTTGTTAAGAACCACCTGTAAAACAGTCAACAGCATTTCTGTACAAAAAAAAAACCAAACCCATTGCCATTTGACATTTTCGGTTTTGTACAGGACTCACCATTTCGTTATTTATTATACAAATAATAAAGACTGCTTCCTAATGAGGAGTGCTCAATGGTAGAGAAATGGCTTTCGTTTTTTTCTGAGAAACTCTGGGGCTGAACGCTGGCAACACTGAACTCTCATTAACGGGGAAATGAGCTATGCTGTAGCTCAGCAGGGATTTCATCACAGTGCAGAGGAGGAGGGTGCTGTCCCACCAGGTGCTTCACCTTGTACCTGGTCTACACCAAAAGAGGCAAGCCTGCTCTGCTGCTCCCACACACCCCTGTGATCCCACACACAGGGAGGTGAAGCAGATAACTAATATAACCACAAAATTAATGCTCCAGATAAGGAAGAATAAGATGTATGATGTGACTAGTAGAAAGCAGAGCCATCCCTTTAAGCAGCTGTGCTCTGTACCAGAAAAAAGAACATACCTTACTTCATTCCACCCTTGCTTCAAATATTCTTGAAATTTTAAGCCTATTTCTACTTCCTGTGCTTTATTTTAATACTCACTATTTTCAATGCAATTAGTGTCCTCATTTTGCACACTTGTTACTTTCAACATCCACGCGCTGCAGATTACAAAGGGAAATTTCAAACAATGACAACATTTACACAGTAAAATCCCCCATGCATCAAAGCAGACTAGTTTCTTAAATGCTTCTGGCAAGCAGACAAACCCTTCAACTTCACATTAAATTAAAACCATAAGCAAGTGCTAGATTCTTTATCGGTGTTTCTGAATGAGCAATAAATTTTAAACTTTAGGCAACACAGCACAGCAAATTTACTGGAACAGTGTGTTTTGCTGTATACTCCTGTTAGGAAAACATGCTGGCAAGTGCTCTTCCTGGGGGAGCATCCTGTTCACTTTCACCTGATAACTCATGTAAAATTAAAAAGCTCTCACATTTTATCTTCAGTAGGATTTGACCTCATGTTACCTTTCACTTTAATTAAAAATATATTGAAGAGCTCAAAAGAGGAGAAACTGGTATTTCCCACAAGCACAGAAGGTATTTTTCCATTTTCACTCGCTGATTCTTGTCAGCCTAAATTAAGTCTTTGCCCGCCTTCTTGTGAGCGTGAGGAGCTCATTCCAGAACCACAGAAACTGTAATACATTAGAAGTAAATCTACTTCAGTAGTAGAAGTGTTCACCTCTCTACTACTTGCAAATTACTGCTGCTGTTGCCAGGAACAACAAAGATTAAGACTTAGTTATAGAAACAGACAGCTGATGAAGACATTAAAGTAGTATCTGTAATCATCAAGGGACTAATTCTGATCTCTGCTGATAAATACACAGCTGACCCCAACAGAATACAGCTGTTCTGTGGAACAGAAAAAAAAAAATCTGTACTAGGACTCAGAACTTTTCAAGAAAGTCCATTTTTTAATACAGCTATCTAAAAAACTCAAGTACATTTATTTTTCTTTTAAAGGCAAAAAATGACCACAGACAAAAAAAAAAAAGTAGAAGATTACAACAGGTTCTTCATCCAAGAATTAAATTCCTTACAACAAAGTGAAAAGCAATACGCACAAAGTAACTGAAAGCCTTCAACACTTCCACAAACTACCAGCAGTGGCTTATCTACAAAGGCAGAAGTAAAAGTAGATGGTATTTTTATTGAATTTCCCTATCCCCCTTGAAAATTCACCTGAAATTCCCTTTGGCTGATAAAAAGTAAACTGGTGTATTCACCGAACTATTCCACTTACTGTGCTGCTTCTACACGGTGTGCCAATACATAAATTCTTACCTTACTCTGATTTCTTATTCTTCACATAATTTCATTTATGCACATATTCAAATAACATGTCCTATAAATTTCAAGCTTTATTACAAGTAGAACGATCACACAAGATACTGACTTTCCTGTAAAGTGCACACCAACTACAATGGTCTCCAAGCCTTAACAACACTCTTAGATATGCATCAAATATCAACTAAGCCCACCCATCTGAGCAATATCAACTATACTTGTTTACAGTTTAGTTACCTTTCTTTTATCGTTATTCCTATGCAGAAAAATCACTAGTTCAGGGAACCACACTAAACTTATGCTACAATGTATGCAGACCTAGTATCCTCCTGCTGTCATATTATACGGGATACTTATTTCTCTAGTTACAGATGATTTTTTTTAACAATGTTCTGTGTAATTATTAATTTACCTTCATTAAAAAGTTAGCACCCTTTTTACTAGATTATCTTAAAATCACTTGAGTTTTGTGCACTTTTTAATCTGATTGACAATCTGTATTTCCTGCATAACTTAATTATAAACACACAGAATTGTTCAGAACTCTCAGTAACCACTTTGTGTACAGCAACTGTTTTCTCAGCCCACATTTGCCTCATCTCTGTAGAACGTATTTTCAAGACAAGGAGTAGATTACTACACATTTCTACAACGCTTAATGCAAAACTTTGATCCAGTTATTACTACATCAAACTATACTGGGAATAATTATTTGAAAGAGGCACAATTTCAGTGACTATATTCTTTAAATTTCATTTTTAGTCTTTAAACATCAGTTAAAAGACATTCCCATTAACCTCAGAATTATAAACAGTATCACTTAAGTAACCAGCACACAAAGTTCAGGAGTGAGGAAGGTATCAGACTTCTCTCACAAGTTACAATCACACCAGCCCTAGGAACATTTACATTACTCTGCTCTCCCAAAGATAAATGCAGCTGCATTTGAACTAGCCACACAGATCAATAGTAGACAGGCATTATCTTGCCAAAATACCTCCCAAAAACCACTTACACAGTTCAGATGTGCCTTCAACATGATTGGACATTTTGTTGAAATTTAGACAACCATGTTAATTTCAACTCTAAGAATCCTGTGGATTATTCTTAGATTTTACTTATTTCCAATGCAGATACAAATCTGACTGAACAGATCAGCGTTCACTAGGGCACGTTTCAAGAGTGCTACTGTGCACCCTTGTTACAGAGATTCTGCAGGAATTTCATAGCACAATTCAGAGTGCATCCCATTCAGTAGATACTGCACAGAAAAATAATAATTCTATAGTACTCTCGAGCTGATGCAGGCAGAATACAGAAACATCAAAGAGATGACACTTTCTCAATGAACCTGTATAGCAGAAGCCCAGGAGTCAAAATTTAAGAAAAACATTACACCATTCAAAAGTCTTCCTGGACTTGCAGGAAGTTAAAATTACTATCTCTATAGTAACTACCTATAGAAAAAAATCACTCTGAGTGATATAAAACTAATGTTTAGATAATTGCATATATAAATACATCACTTCCATATGCAAACTAAATTACACCTATCTATTAATACAGGACACTGAAGCAGTTTCAATTATCACCAGTTTGCACAGAATAACTAAATAAACAAAAGAAATTATGTAACTTACCTGGTAAGTGGAGTTATCACTGTTAAATGACAAGTGCACAGATACCCACTAGTTACCTCAGAAGAGCAGCAGACCATACTGAGATAATACTATTAAAACTTTACTATATTAAGCAATAAAGCTGGGAAACCAGATTAAGGAAAATGCACCCTGTGCAAGTACTTCTGGATCTGCATTTACTTTGCACTGTACTGTCACGCTTGCCAGGATTCATGCATTATCCCACAAACACACAGGCTGCACTCAGGTCTGAAAGCAGTACTACTAGGGTCAGGTAAATCACACCTCTATTACTAACTCCTTCCAAAACCAGAAACAAAAGCCACCCAGTTGGCTTCTACACAAGGCAGTTAAGCTGACATACACTAAGCTTGGGCTGACAAGGTGTACCCTGCCTCAGCAACCTAATACACAGGCATTAGGTGCTCCAGTGTCATTGCAGTTTCTGAGCAAAGCCTCATCAGATGTAGCCATCACGGAAGTATTGTAACTGTCTTCAAGTAGTATGATTTCCATAACTGAGACCTGGCAGAGACATACCAGCTTGGCAGAAAAGCAGCAGCATCTGGTTTATTCACAAACTGGATAAACCACTGCTCCCCAAGACAACCAGACTGCTTTGTAACCTCCCTTCCACATGCACCACTGCCTTGTTCCTTCCCCCCAAAACATGTGTCATCAAGCATGAACCTTCCCAAAACCTGTGGGCACAAAAAAGGAGCGAGGCTCACCAATTACTAGGTCAAAACAGAAAAACATCCTTGCTACTGTGAAGTGTAATATTGAGCAGAACAACACCCAAATGTCTGGGAAAGTACTTCAAATGAAATAGTAACAATCAAGAGGCCACCACAGAACAGGAGACTTGACATCCACTGGAAAAGAGAAGAAGTAATACTGAGGCAGCCACTGCAGTCATGAAGAAACATTACGAAGAGGTAAAGGTAAGAACTGACAGAAGCTGAAGATGAGAACAAATCCCATTAAACAGTGCAGGAGAAGGGAGCTCAGAGAGTAGAAGGATGCCAACAGATTACTGCTGAAGGTGATCATCAGAAGCACCCACAACTGTATCAACTGCTACAGAATAAATAGTCAGGTGGTTGTCTGGGGAAAGTAAATGACCTGTCTACATGACGACTATCAGGGAGCATGCTTACAAGAACAGACTGTATACAGCAACAGGGAAGAAAAATGCACTTACAGATCAAAGTCCACACACAGTTACATTTGCAGTTAAAATAGTCCAATTACTGAAAAATCAGCATGACTGTGAGGAGCTTGACTTTCGTCTTCCCTTACATGCGTATTGTAGAGAGACTCAAGTTTATTAGGATCAGTTCCTCATGCACATTTTATAATGGCAGTTAAAAGTTTGACCTTTACACCATAAATCCCACTCCCAACAGATACTAAGTGGCACCATTTAAACTAACATACTACAAAAGCATGCAATTCCTGCAGGAGCAAGTAATTTCAGAGGAATCAACTGTGATACAGATGAAGAACTATAACTGTACATTTAATACATACATAATTTTTTATAATACAGGTAAAAGACCAAGGAAGCTAAACTATCTTTGACAAAAATAAATCAGCAGGCTTTTCAACCAAGATTCCTGTCCTTCGGAGGCGTGCAGGGATTACGAGACAGAAAACAGCGTCAGTGGAATGGGAATTAGTGGGGAATAATTCCAGCCACTTAACTGGAATGGAGTTAGTGAAGAATAATAGTAGGAAACAACGCAAGGAAGTTTACTCACATCTCTTGCTTCACTATGAGCATGGAAATGGAAGAGGCCTATACAAACAAACACGCGCACACACTTCTTCCAGAAAGTATTTTTCTATTTATCATGGCGGCAACTTGAGAATTGTTTTATGATTATTTAATTAAATAAATTACATTCCCCCAATAATTCTCAAGATATTCAGATAAATATTCGCCTCCAAATCAGAACAAAATTTTCAAGCTAGTCAAAAAATACTAGCATACAGCTGTCAAGCAGCAAAACTCCTAGTTGAATAAAACCAGAGAACACACTTTATAGAAAGAGGTAGACTTAAATTTAAGCATGTGAAATAATATAAAGGACATAGGGCTACAAAAATATACATATCTGTAACATAAGAAAAGTAATTACTATACAAGAGTTCAGAATACATCATTAAAACACTGAAACTGGGAAGGGGAACTTACTCTTAGACATGTTCACTGCTACTGTATCTCCACTCACATCTTTTCTACAGCTGACAAACTGTTTTATTGCTGTAACAAAATAATATAAAAGCTAAAGTGCTCCAAAAAAGTGTTTGAAAAACATATTAAGAAAAAAGTTTCCTGCTACACAGAAAACACAAAACAGTATCAAAGGGTCAAAAATACTTTTTGTCATTATCTTTGGTAGAATTACAGTTATGTAACTTACATTTACAGTTATGTAATTTACCAACAGCACATCATCTCTGCGCTACCTGACCGTCAATGAGGGATGATCAGCGGGCACTGTTAATTCAGCCTCAGCAAGACTCACAGCAGTCTCCCACAGCACCTCTGTGGCTAAGCCAGATAGCTACAGACTCAGCGGACCATCAGGCCTACCCAGTTAGTGGTTGTGATTAGCAGGGTCCAAAGTCTATCCGCAACCAGTTACAAATGATGTTGCTCAGTCAATACTGGCACTAATACCTGTGCTAGTAGACGGAGCTGAACGCCTGCCAGCCTGCCCTTGCTGTGGCAAAGGCCGACTGCAAACTGGGTTATATCAGCAATATCACAGAAAGTGATTACACCCCTCTCCCTGGCACTTGTGACTCCACAACCACAATACTGTGTCCTGTTTGGGGACATGCTAGACTGAAGAGAGCAGAGAGTGCGAGATGACCAGAAGGCTACCAAGCTGGTTAAAGAGCTGCAGCGCACAACCTAGGCAGGCAGGTAGGGCAGCGTATCTTCCGAAAAAAAAAAAAAAAAAAGAAAAAAAAAAAAGACAGCTATGGTGGCAGAATCCAAGTGCTGCCTTTCACCACAGAAGGGGTAGCAAGACAGAAACAGATTCCCTTCAGGGGTGCACAAATGAGGGGCAAGTCAGAGGTCCCAGGTTGTTCCATGGGTAACTCCAAGTTGCTGCAAGGGGAACATTCTCCCCAGTGCACATGGTTAAGCAGTGAAATGGAGACAGAGGCTGTGGAATTGCCATCACCGGAGACTTTCAGAAATGCTGCACAATGCCCTACGCAACCTAAACTATTTTTGGAATTAGCTCCCTTTGAGTACAGGATCTGACTGGATGACCTCCAGAAGTCCCTTCCAACTTAGGCTATGCTATGATGATACTACAGATGCTCCTATTTGCTCTACAACCATAGGTTTTAAACTTGACTTGAGAAACTTTGCAGAAAAGCATTTTTGTTGGTCCTCAAGGTACGGGGGGTGGTGGTGGTGCGGTGGGGAAGAGGTTCTGTCTTCAGGCTTAGATGAGGTGCAAATTACTATTTCAGATCTTGCAGGGAAACTCTAAGGAAAGAACATGACTACACAAAGAAATAAAAACAGAACGTATTTTAATGGCTGTTTATACTGCATTCAGGGCAAGAACTGGTATAACTACATTACATCCTGGCCAAGCCAGTGTTCTCTGCTTAAGCCTAGAACTATTTTACAGTTAATCACTTCTGCCTAAATACCGTATTTCTCTGGATTTTGGTACTTCACTACTTATTTCTGGATTCCTTCATAGTCAGTAAACATCTGTATTATACTTTCCACTATAGTAAGCCATTAAAACTGCACTTTATAGGTTGCTTGCCCCAGGGCAGGATCAGGGGAAATGCAGAGAAAACTGACATGAAGTTTTTGACTGCTTTTGGTTTTTTATGTTTTACTTCACCCTTTAGAACAAAAAAAGCCTCTAGTTTTCCTTTCCAGTCTGACAAATTGGGATTTTCTTGTTGAAGTACCTAAATAAATGGTTTAGAAACATTTTTGCTATTGAAGGGGCAGAGTGATTTTTAAATCCAAGCAAATTTCCTAAGTAGTAAGAGAAAACATGTTTTAAATACAAGACACAAGATCACAATTGATAAATGATCTTTCTATCTACTCTCAAAGAATCCTTCAGGAGACAAAAACCATTTAACTTCTAATATTGCAGTGCTGTGATTTTTGTACCATCTCTTAAAGCCATTTCTACTTCAGGAAAAATAGGCAAGTGGATTATTTAAGCAAAAGACAAGCACAAAAACATAACCTGTTTTTAATGAGGTCTTTCAGATAAAAAATTTATCTTATACTTTATTGTATCTCTTCACTTTACTCCATGTTCACAAACTAGAAGAGGAGGTTATAATTATCTTTCCTGACTATACTTGGTCTCACTAAGTAAATCCCACGTTACTAACTTAGTAAAAAGTCAAGTCAATAAGGAGTACATCACTCCTCTGGAAAAATGGGGGGTGGGGTGAGTGGCTGAGGCTGGGGAGAGTCCTAAGACTCAACACAAGATAAAGAAAGGTTGAACCATAAACTTCCTATTTCACATAAGGATAAGTCTTACCATAGCAACCATTACAAAACAAAAATATTTCAAAGTAGCCAAACAAACTTGCTTCTGTTCACCTATAATAAAGGAAGTTTAGACTGGCTTTTGTAAATGCACGCCATAATCTTGCAAACAACGAAGTGAATGGTTAACTTTGCACAAGAAGATAGCTTAAACTTCAAATAGATGAAGTTAACACACATGATTGCATGATCAGGCTTTTACTGCAAGGTACTGATAACACAACTACATTCTAAGCTAGTAACACAACCAAATTTAGCAACATTTTTATTCCAGACCTTCCATGTAAATAAAAAAGGCGCTGAATTACAGTAAAGACACACTCTGAGGAGCCTTATCATAGTTGCACTGCTGGCTTATACAACTCTCACCCTTTGTTCTTCCCCATACCACCACCTCTGCAGTTGTACTGGAATTTGACATACCAGTTAACAGGGACAAAACCTGGATCAACAAACTGAACCTTGTTAGAAACAATGCTCCCAAAAAGAAAGGTAGTTACAACTGCGAGCAGTTTTCTGCTCTAGGATACCATGCAGCTACGTAAACAGTTGAACAAGCACACAAGCACAAGTGAAACAGTACCATGAGGGCTGCGTTAGCCCAGGTTACTGCCAAGAGAAATAGTAGTAAAATTACAGCCTAACATAAACCTGCACCTACCTGTTCATAATTCACCCAGATGAACAAGCACATTGAAACAAACAGGGGCAGGGAGATACCCGACAGCCTTACATAAGCCCATGTTTTCAATCTGTTAAGCAAGCTACGGATGACACCACCAGGCTTTGATGAGAACCTTAAAAGTCATTTTAACTTACTGCATTAGCACCCTTTCAAACTAAGTTTACTAATTGGTTACAAGATCTGCTGCAACCATGTCCTGAAGAGGTATTGGGTGTGGGCAGTGAGAACACCCTACATTTAACCCAGGATGTAGACTGCAGTGTATCATCTGAAAAATCAGCATTCATCACAGAGTAAGTTAAAAAGCTGAGAGAATCCCCATGAACACTATATAACGCTCCTACAAACAACAATAACTGAAGGCAAAGATACTTCACATTTCACTTATCCTTATTTGCCTTGGTCCTCACTTACATGGTTACTTCTTGTTTGTTACTTTAGGAACAGGCTGTGACTGAGTAAGATCCATTGTTTTTCAATAATTGTCTGCAAACCATTTGTGTGATTACCCTGACTTAACCATTTTTTTTTTTTGAACTGAGCTTCCAAACTTAAAAAAAAATCTTAATAAATGTCACTACAAGCTATTATTTTAGATTTCATCATCTCATTCCCAGGCAATCTATTTATTACTGCTTTGGATTTCTATTAAATAAAGCTACTTGTGTGTAACTGGAAATAAGAGAAGATTCAGCTCACTTTGAATTAACATGTATTTGGTAGGTTTGTGTATTCCAAAACACTTTTACAGTGGTAAAGCTGTGCTAGCTTAAAAATACATTAAGTTCTTATAATGCATATTACCAATCTTTACAAGAATGTTTACCATGAGATTTTAATTTTGGCTATTTCTTCCCTTTACTTTAATATATAACACATCAGTAAAAATAGAAGTATACCCGATGAAGAAATACAGACTTCAGTAGATAATGGGAAGCAAATTAGACATTATGGAACAGTATTTTTATGTCTGTCTCCAGATTGTATTAGATATCTCAGATGTTCACATCAGAAGTTTTAAAAAAAAAAAAAAAAGAAAAAGTAATGCAACAGAAAGGTTCAAGAATGCTGAAGAGAGCTACAGATCCAAAAAAGCCTGAGAAAACCCTGGAAAAATAAAAGGCTGCATGAAGTTCCAGATGATAGATTTAAGCAATAGTTTGTAATAATCGAGTAATAATTTAAAAAAAAATCTAGAATTCCCAAATGGAAATAAAAGTCAGGAGTTTATTCATTCTCCAAGTTTCAGATAGGAAAGAATTTTCCCAAGAGTTTGCCCCTATACAATCACTCTTTAAAGTTACTTTGGAATATATATAATAGTGTCAGAAACAATAAAAACAGCCTGAAGAAATATTTCATAACAGGGAAAATATTTTAAACATATCGCTACAGCTGTGTATTTCTGCTAAGCCAAAGCCTCCTATTCAAGGAGCAAATTACATTTCAGAACTTGTTTTTCTTTCAAAATGATTAATTCAAGCAGTACTAGCAAGCTACCAAAAAAAGAAAAACCCGAACAAAACACACAAACATGAAAACCTCCAAACCCTTTACAAGTCAGAGGGATTCTAGAAATCCTAACAAAGCCCCTGCGATCACTGCTTGCTGACAAAACACTGGTAAAAGGACCTATCTCTTGCTGAAGCCTGTAGTCTGGCACTAGGCCTCAAAAACAAGGAGACAGCCCGGGAGCCAGAAAGTGAGCAAGTCTATAGCAACGCACCCAGGGAAGCCTTTCCCCTTCCTGCCAAATAGTGATCCAGCAAGGAAGTCACCCAGCACAGCACCAGCGCTCATCCTTGACGAGGAGCGCGTAGCTCGGCTCCTTCCAGCTACATCCCCCGTTCGGATGGAGACCCGCGACGGGGAGCTGTGGAAGGGAGCCCAGGAAAAGCGAAACTCCTGCGCGAGCTGAAAAACAAGCGACTACAGAAATTCAGAGTAGTTCCCATACGTCTCCTCTGCAGAAAGCACCTACTGTTCCCATACGTCTCCTCTGCAGAAAGCACCTACCGATTCTCCCCTCTCCATCAAAAGCACTTAGCCGCAATCAGCACACAGCACCGTATACAAAGCCTAGAAAAAAACCCCTCTGAGCCATTCATCTCTTTATGTGAATAATACTATCAGATACTGTGTACAACAGACACTACAGCACTATACAACAGACATTACAACAGTGAGCTAAACTTTCCATTTAACAAAAATGAATGTCACGGGAAATGTAGAAAGAGCAACAGGTTTACTGTACTGAGCAGGAACAGCGAGACACGACAGATAGCCCTGAGGAAACCCTATCTAAGTCTCCCCATTAGATAAAACTAATGAGCAACAAACAAAACTTAACGCATCCAAAATTAAATGGGAGGCAAGGGAAGCTTATTTAGCTCACAGAAGCAATCTACAGAGTAAGATAGAGCCAGGTAGCACCTCATTAACTTAAAATGCAGAAATGTCTTAAGCCACAACTGCAGATCACCAAAAAAGTCCCACTTACATCGTCTCTCCAGTCTTAGCAACATGACAAAGAAACTGATCCAGTATTGGACACACTTCCTTCTTCCCTCTCTTCTCAAAATCTGTTGGTACGAGAATGACACAGAAAAAATGGTAAAAGAAGATAGGACAGAACAAAAATTCATAATAATTAGCTATCTGTTTGCTTTAACGATCAGCACAGCTCCCACAAAAACATATTCACGCTTCCACAATGCTTCAGCTGTTCCCAAGAGCTCCACCAGCTTCCCAGCCCTGTAAAACACTTAATATTTTCGTGCGGAGAAACTACACGCATCCGAGTAACAAAAGTTGATTTGCAACTTCTTCTGAGCAGCTGCTACAGCAGAGGCGGCGGCAGATCTCTGGGCTGCGGCCGGCCAGGCAGGGCAGCACCGCGGCGGGCCGGGCCGGGGGCAGGGGGCGCGGGGAGCCCCGGCCTGCGGGAGAAGGGGAGCCGGGGGGGGGCACCAGCCTTCCCCCCCGCCCCCCCCCCCCCGCTCCGCCTCACGCTGCTCGCCGCCAGCCGAGGGTGGCCGGGGCGGCGGGGACTCGAGGCTCACCCTGCCCCGTGGGGAGCCCCCGGGCCTCTGCCCCCTCGGCGGGACCCCCCCTCCCCACCCACGCGGGCAGCCCCGTCCCCGCAGCGCGGCCCCCCGACCCTCGTCCCCGGCGGAGGGAGCCGCTGCCCTCAGCCAAGGACGCTCCCCCCCCTCGGGAGGGTCTCGGCTGCGGGGGACACCCCTGTCTCCCCCTCAGCGCGGGGACACGGCTGCCCCCACCCCACCGCTCCCCGCCGCAAGCCCCGGCACCACCTTTCAGAGCCTCCTGCAGCCTCTCGACATCCATGATCCGCCTGGGCGTCGCCCCCCCCCCCCGCTGCGCGCTGCTCCCCTCCTCCAGCCCCCCCGCCCCGCGCAGGAAACGGGCTGCAGCCGCCGCGCACACACGGAGACCCCGGGCTCAGCAACCCTCCAACATGGCGCCCGGGCCGTCCCCGTGCGCGGCCCCGACAGCCCGCCCTCCTCCTCCTCCCCCCTCCCGCCGGGGGGCGGTGGCGCGCGGGGGGCGGGGCGGCGCAGCCCTGAGGGAGGCGGCGGGCGGGGCGGCGAGGGGCGGCGGGCAGGGCTGTGAGGGGCGCTCCCCGCTCCCGCCGGGCCGGGCCGGGCGCTGCCGCCGTCCTCGCCACGCAGAGCCTCGGGGGAGGGAAGCGGGCGGCTCACAGGATCGTCCAGGTCGGAAACGACCTATAAGATCAGAGGTGGGAACGCCGAACTCCCGCCTGACTGGCGGGGCCTGCCCGCCCCGCAGGGGGCCTGTGCGCCTTCCTCCCTTAGGCTGAGGCCGCTGCTCGTCCCCCGCCCTCAGCCTGATAGCTGTGCCCGCGGAGATACGCCCGTCTCCCTTTTATTCTCGAGAAGATGCTATCTTCTCTCCTTTTTATTCTCCAGAAGGAGCTGTCTTGTCTCCCTTTTGCACTCTGTCCACCTCTCACACTCTCCTGTGTGGGCCTTCGTGCCCAGCGGTGGCCCTCACCCCCGCACGCAGCAGACACTCCCTGCCTTCCTGGGGATGATGCCTTTGCTCCCACCCTGCGCTGTGGCTGCAGCTCTGACAAGAGGAGGTGAAGTGCAGGCAGCCCCTCGTCACTCCTTCCCGGACAAAGTCCCTGGGTGCGGCGGGAGGGGAGCCTGGCACAGGGCAGGTGAGCCCGGAGCAGAGGCTGGGGCTCCAGCCCCACAGCCAGCACGTACAAGCTCACCCGCCCCAACACCTCGGTAGGACTGAGGGACATGCAGTGGCTGTTCCTGGAAGTCAAATGCTAATTTCACACACACACAAGTTGTAAATAAAGCATTTAAAGATTGATGTCGACTGTTATTCTAGGCCAGAGTGGCACATCTGCAGTTGTTTACTATTAGGTAAAATCCTGATACAGACCCGGATCGCATCCCAGTCTCCTCCTGAGGCCTGTACTTGTGGGCAGCTATGTGCCCAGAGGTGTCCATCCTCCCCTGCCAGCCCATCCCTGGCTGCTCTCATGGCCAGGGCTGGCCCGGCACAGCACGAGACTGATGGCAAGTAACTGATCAGCTGTCTACAGAGGAAACACAGACTCTG